>NC_134085.1:139986059-141186059 GCF_000715075.1 Nicotiana tabacum
GGATTTTGTATTGAGTTGCGGTATTTTATTATCACTAATTATGAGATTTTCACTATTTAAGCTTGTTTCGGTATGTTTTAAATTAAAGATGCATGGTTATTTATGAGTTGTCGACTTGCCTAGTATTACGATAGGCGCCATTACGACGTGTGAGATTTTGGGTCGTGACAAGTTAGTATCAGAGCCTAGGTTATATAGGTCTCATGATTCATGAGCAAGTTTAGTAGAGTCTTGCGGATCGGTATAGAGACGTCTGTATTTATCTTCGAGAGGTTGCCGAACCATTAGGAAAACTTCACTTTCTTGTATTCTTGTTATGCGAATTTATTGATCCCGCAAACTAAACTTATGTTATTCTATTCTTTCTGAGATAACGAGGACACGTACTACCGTATCGAGAAGACGACCACCGGTACCACCAGCTAGGGTTACGAGAGGCCGGGGCTGAGGTGCAGCTTGTACAGCAGCTAGAGCAGCACTTGTAGATCCACCACTTACTCCAGCTCAGGAGCAGATTCTAGAGGTGGTTGAGCCGGTGGGACCAACTCAGGCACCAGATGTGCCCATTGTGATTTCAGGCCTTCAGGAGGCTCTGGCCCAAATATTGACTGTTTGCACTAGCCTTGCTCAGGCAGTTTCAGTTCTAGTCGCACCAACCACCTCTTAGGCCGTGGGAGGTGCTCAGACTCCCGCCACCCGTACTCTAGAGCGGGTGGTGCAGGGACTTCAGACACTGGGGGTACTACCATCCCAGCCGGTTGCCGTTGCTCAAGCCCAGGTGGGTCCCATTATGAGTGATGAAGAGTAGAAGAGACTAGAGAGGTTTGGGAGGCTCAAGCCTCATCATTCAGTGAGGTTGATTCAGAGGATGCTTAGGACTTCTTGGATAGGTGCCAGCGAATTCTTCACACGGCAGGTATTTTGGAGACTAGTGGGGTCTCATTTATTACTTTTCAACTGACGATGGCAGCCTTTAAATGGTGGGAGACCTATGATTAGAGCAGGCCAGCCGACGCTACACTACCTTTATGGCACGAGTTCTCCGTTATCTTCTTAGAGAAGCTTGTAACACCGACCCGTAGGGAGGAGTTGCGTAGGCAGTTTAAGTAGCTACACTAGGAAGGTATGTCCGCGACCCAATACGAGATGAGATTTTCAGAGTTGACTCATCACACGATCTGGTTAGTTCTCATAGAAAGGGAGAGGATTAGGAGGTTCATTGATGGCCTCAACTATGGACTGCGCTTTGTTATGACTCGGGAGATTGCATTAGGTACTAGTTTTGACAAGGTTGTTGATATTGATAGGCAGCTAGAGTTGGTCTGTAGTCAAGAGCGTGAGGAGAGAGAGACCAAGAGGCCTCGTGGTTGGGTGATTTCAGTGGTGTTTCTTTTTAGGGCAGTCCTACCAAAGCAGGGTTCGTCCTTATAGGCCCGCTCAGATAGCTCGTCAAGTTCATTGTGGTGCATCAGCTAGCCATGGTTCATACAGTACTCATTCGGATTAGTCATTTTGTAGTGCTCTCCCAGCTTAGAGTTTATCCCGTGTTCCATCGGTTCAGGGTTTATCTGTGTCGGGTCCTTCTAGCAGTTATTTTGGTACTTGGGGCCCGATTCAGTCTCCACCACCAGCGGGGAGGTTCTTCGTGCAGGGAGTTTGGGCATGTGTAGAGACAGTGTCCCCGTCGCTTTGAAGGTCCAGTTTAGCAGAGGGGTCAAGCTATGACTTTCACACCAGTTACTTCATCACCCACCCAGGAAACTTGAGGTAGGGCTCAAGCATCTAGAGGGGGAGGCCGATCAGGCTCGATTCTATGTTATCCTTACCAGGCCGGAAGTCGTTGCTTCAGACGCAGTGATCACAGGTATTGTTTTAGTATGACACATGGATGCTTCCACATTCTTTGACCTTGGTTCTACTTATTCATATGTATCATCCTATTTTACTCGTTATTTAGATATGCCCCATGAGCCCTTAGTTTCACCTGTTAATGTATCTATGCCGGTGGGCGATACTATTACTGTGGACCGTGTGTATCGCTCGTGTGTGGTGACCATTGGAGGGTTGGATACTAGAGTTGATCTCTTATTGCTTAGTATGGTTGATTTGGATATTATTTTGGGTATGGATTAGTTGTCCTCATGTCATACTATTCTAGATTGTCACGCTAAGATAGTGACATTAGCGATACCGGGGTTGCCGATGATCGAGTGGAGAGGTTCTATAGATTATGTTCTCAGCATGGTGATTTCATATTTGAAGGCCTAATTGATGGTTGGGAAGGGTTGTCATATTTAGCCTTTGCGAGGGATGTTGGTGTTGATACTCTTATTGATTCTGTTCCGGTAGTGCGGGACTTTCTGAATTTATTTCCTGCAGACCTCCTGGGCATGCCACCCATAGGGATATTAATTTTGGTAATGACATGGTTCCGAGCACTCAGCTCATTTCTATTCCCCCGTATCGTATGACACAAGTAGAGTTGAAGGAATTAAAAGAGAAACTTCAAGAGTTTTTTGATAAGTGTTTATTAGGCTTAGTGTGTCGCCTTGGGGTGCACCGATTCTGTTTGTGAAGAAGAAGGATGGTACTATGCGGATGTGCGTCGACTATAGGCAGTTGAATAAAGTTACAATTAAGAACAAGTATCATTGCCACATATTGCTGATTTATTTGGCCAAGTTCATGGAGCTAGAGTGTTCTCCGAGATTAATTTGAGGTCTAAGTATTACCAGTTGAAGATTCGGTACTCAGATATTCTGAAGATTGTATTCAAGAACTATTATGGTCACTATGTGTTCCTTGTGATGTCTTTTGGCCTGACCAATGCCCCAGCAACATTCATGCATCTGATGAATAGTGTATTACATCCAAGTCTTGATTAATTTTTCATAGTATTTATTGATGATATCCTGGTATACTAACATGCACAACATTTAAGGATTGTACTACAAAGATTGAGGGATGAGAAGCTTTATGCCAAGTTCTTCAAGTGTGAGTTTTGTCTTAGTTCGGTGGCATTTTTGGGGCACGTGGTGTCCAGTGAATTAAGGTGGCCCAGACTGTCTTCAGCTACTGAGATTTGGAGTTTTCTCGGCTTGGCCAGATATTATCATTACTTCGTGGAAGGTTTCTCGTCCATTGCAGTGCCTTTGACCAGGTTGACCAAGAAGGGTGCTCCATTCAGTGGTCGGATGAGTGTAGGGAGGCTTTCAGAAGCTCAAGGCTGCCTTGACCACAACTCAAATTCTAGTTTTGCCTTCATCATCGTGTTCTTATATAATGTATCGTGATGCTTCTCGAATTGGTCTTGGTGTGTCTTGATGCAGGAGGGTAGAGTGATTGCTTATGCTTCACGCAGTTGAAGCCTCATGAGAAGAACTACCATGTTCATGATTTGGAGTTGGTTGGAATCGTTCATGCATTGGAGATTTGGAGGCATTATCTCTACGGTGTGTCTTGTGAGGTATTTACGGGTCATCGGAGCCTCCAACACTTGTTCAAATAAAAAGATCTAAATTTGAGGCAGCAGAGATGGTTGGAGTTGCTAAAGGACTATGATATTATCATTCTGTATTATCCCGGGAAGGCCAATGTGGTGGCCAATGCCTTGAGTAGAAAAGCGGTGAGTATGGGTAGCCTTGCATTTATTTCAGCCGGTGAGAGACTGCGTGCATCAGATGTTCAAACCCTAGCCAATCAGTTCGTGAGGTTAGAAGTTTCAGAGCCTAGTCGAGTTCTAGCTTTTGTGGTTTCTCGGTCTTCCTTATATGATCGCTGTGAGCATGTGATTTTTTCCCTATGTGAAATACTCCTACAAATCAAATAAATAAAAATTTTCCAACTGTTTGCAATTTTATAAGATTTTTTGTAGGAATTTGTGTTAATTTGTTTGTATTTTTGTGCATGTTTACTTTTATTAAAATTATGAAAAATACATAAATACCGTGCATTGCATTGAAATTTTATTTTCATATTTTAGGACTAATTAGTAAATTAGGTGTCTCATTAAAAATGAAAATCACAAAAATTGGCTTACTTTTACATTTTTTTAGCTTTTAATTCTAGATCAGTAGTTTTTTCTCTTTTAATTTAGGGTCAATTAATTTTTGTAAATCTTAGGATTTGATAATTAGTTTGATTTCACAACTTAGATTAATTGAGGGTTTAATTTTGGATTTTTATTAATTAAGAAAAAGAAAAAAAGATTAAAAGGGGAATTGAAAAAGGGGGTTTGGTCTTAAGTTTAATTTGGGCTAATGTTTGCTGAAGCCCAATTACTTCACCCCACACCCACCCCAAATCTGAGCCCAAATACCAAATTACCCGCCCCAACCCAGAACCCTAACCCTGACCCGTTCCCTTTTACCCGCCTCGTTTCCCTTTTTAATATATAAACCTCATATAACATTTCCCCCAAAACAAACCCTAAACCTAAAAGACCAAAAATGACACTAAGCTATTCTTCATCGTCTCCCTTATCTGAGCCAGCTCTAACTCTCCTAAAACCCAGGCGAGTTCACTCACACACGGACCCCATCTCTCCACGTCACTCTAATCCTAACGGATTTCTGACAAAACGAGAATATTCCCTCCGAATTTGCACATTTTTTTGGACTCTTGAACGATTTGTTGGATGAATGGGAGCCGTGGATGGATGGAAATCAATCCATGCCTTCCATTTGTCCCTAAAATCATTTACAAACGGATTGAATTCTTCGAATTTTGGCAGAAGGTCCGAGAATATTAGAGGCTTATATATAAGGTAAGTATTTTCTTAGTGAGGGGTCAGTGATTTTTTTCGGAAGATTAGGGAGGTAAAAGTTCTAGCGTTCTTGGAGTTTCCTTTTCCTCAAAATCTTCAATTTTTAGTTGGCATTTTCAGAAAACAATGCAAAAAAAAAAACAAAAAAAAATAATCTGAGTTTGATTCCGTTCGAGTTTTACTTCATTTCAAGAGAAAATCAAAAATCACCAAAACAAAATTTTCAGCATTTTCTTCTCTCTTGATTTTTGGTTCTCAAGAATGGAGTTGAATTAAAGTTTAAGTTGGAGTTTGTGGTTGGGTTCGTAATTCCGGCGTTGTTTTGATTTTTGTCCGATTTTTTCGCGATTTGGCTTGCGATTTCTGCTCGATATTGTTGTTGTCAGTAGTAATTTTGGAGCAAAACGTTGTTTCTTCTGTTATTGTTGAAAGAATTTCTGATTTCAGGTTCATTTCTTCTCCATTTCTCTATTACTCGATGATTCTGTGTCGTTGGGTGTTCATATTCCATCATGATTTTGTTTAAATCCTGAAAGTCGTTGTCTGTTTCTTCTGTTTAAGTGTTGAGCTCTTTTGGCCTTGATTCAGGTCTATTTGTGTTTTTGTTTATTCTATGTTGGATGATTGATTGTATGCACTGATGCAACGGGTGCAGTTGTGTAAACTCGTCCTATTTGTTTTGTTAAATTCGAGCATTGAAACAAGTTCGTGAAACCTTAAAAGCCGAAGACTGCTTGTTTGATCATTCTCGTTGGTCTAGCTGAAGTTTGAGCACTAAGTAACTTGTGTGCTTGGTTCATTCTTGAACTAGTGAGTCGACACACATTTAGTTTCACATCTAGGCCACAGAAGTAAATGTTTATGTTTCCAGCAGTCATTTCTGTCGCTGAACTTCTTAAAATAGAATTTAATATGAATCTTGTGTAGTAGTGCTGCTTTGTTCTTTGAAATCAGTTTGTATTTGTTAGTCGAGCTAGTTTAAGTTTTTGGTATGAAAAATGTTCAAGAATCTTCTTCCCTTTCTCCTATATGGTTTAAGCATCATAGGCCACACTTGATTCTTCATGTCACAATATCCACCTTCATAGTGAAATCATGTTGAAAATGTTGGATCATGTGAGATTTTGGAATTTCTAGCATCACGTGAGCTATGTGCCTTTTATCCATTCTAACCCCTTCTCAGTTGCTTAAATGCTTCGGTACATTTTCAATGTCGAGTCTTGAAATCCCCTCCTTGTTTGCTTGGTTTTACTTCTTATTTGTGCTGATTTACTGCTTATTGGTGCTGTTTTAGATTTAATACGTCTGAATCATGTTTAATTTAAATGAAGTAGGTTGGTAATAGTTGTTTGTAATTATTCATGTTATATAGAGAGGATTAAGGAAGATTAGGAACGAAACAATGACAAAATTTTTGGGGGGGGGGGGGGGAAGCAAGAAACTAAATTTCTATATGACCTACACAGACTTGATTTTTGTGGGTGTCTTCTAGCTTCAAGTGGTATGCATTGATTTTAAATTTTGATTATTGATCAATCAATTTATATACTATGATCTTGTGCGTTCTGCTGTTTATGGTTTCCATCAGGTCATCTGTAGGAAGTTATTCTATGTGCTTATCGTTCGTTTTTACTGCCTTAAATTAAACTACTTGCAGAACTTTCATCGATCTGCAGTAATGTGCAGGAAATCTAAAGTGTAAGGTTGTAAATTTGGACTAAAATTTAAAGTGATTCGCATTTTGAGTTTGGACTTAATATTGTTTTATCTTGTTATATCATTCGTAGTTTTCTTTAGGCACGTAATTAAATCATCGCAACTACGGGTATGGTTCCCATGGCATGGTTGTGATACTTAATTTCAAATTAGTTCTAAATATGAATATCCATAGTTCACTTAGTTGAATGATTTTCCTTTAAAAAAATTGAGGTGTGCCATCCAATCACATAATCTATGGCCCTCATATTAATTATCTTAAATATTGTAGATAGATGCCCTGAACTTTCATAGTTTGCTTTAGGCACGTTAATTAAATAATTGTCATAACTATGGGTACGGTTCCTATGACGTAGTTGTGATGCTTAATTACTAAAATCCGGGGGTACATTTATGTGACTTATCCACAAATTAATCTTGTTAATAAAATAAATACGTTGTGTATTGTGGGTACGGTTCCCGTGACATGATTCACAACGTGTAATCAAATAATTGGTTGTATAAAAATTGGATTATTAAAAGCAGTTTAAAGGGAATAAAAATGCACATAGGTTTCAAGAATGTTTTAAAATCAAATAAATAGGCCAATAATAATAGTTGAGCGACCGTGCTAAAACCACGGAACTCGGGAATGCCTAACACCTTCTCCCGGATTAACAGAATTCCTTACCCGGATTTCTGTATTTCGGGGACCATAAATAAGAGTCAAACTTTCTTTGATTCGGAATTTTAAATCGGTGACTTGGGACACCATAAATTATCCCAAATGGAGACTCTGAATTTTAAATAAAATAATCCCGTTTCGATTGTCACTTAAATTAGAAAAAACTCCCTTATATCCCATTCCGAGAGTGATAAAAAGGAGGTGTGACAGCTCTGGTGACTCTGTATGGGACATGAACCCAGAACTTATGGTTCAGGGTTCAAGAATTCGAGCTTAGAATAATTGTTATAGTTGGATTTTATTTATTATCTGGTTTTAATTACATGTTTGGGTCTAATGTGCTAAATGTTGTTTTTTACCGCTTTGATACTATTTGAACTGTATATAAACTGCTACGAAACCCTTCTCATCTCATTTTCGGGGAAGTGCACGCTGGCGTGACTTCTTTTCTGTTAGTGTCTTACCTTAAATTAGAAAGAGGCTCGGACAAGTTACAAAGCCGGATGGCCTTTTGGTTCCCGGTACGTAGCCCCCTCCCGGCTCGAGTTGTCCGCTCGGGTACACAAGTCTAGAACAACATACCCAGGTTTTTGAATTTAGAATAACTCAGCCTTATGCCAGATCTCTAGTAGGAATGTTTGTTTGCATCATATGCATTTGACTTTGGGGACTCAACACTAGGGTTGGGTCCGTCTAGGACAGGCATACCTGAAAATAAAAAGACCAACCTGATGCATTTTTTATGTGCTACATGTGCATTTAATTTGTTTCATATATCATGTTGATTAGCTTTTAGATTAAGTGAGGAAAACCAAAAGAAAACCATGTTCGGGGTGTGAAAGAGAATTTCATCCGTTTCCCAAAATCTGGTATCCAAAATGTCCCGAAACTCAGCCGAAAATTTTTGAAAAGAAAAAAAGAAGATAAAAAGAGTAGAAAAATCATTTTAAAGTGTTTATATTTTTCAGTTGCGTCAAAACTGGTCGGACTACGCGGGTTTGTTTCTCACCGGATGTGGGATACGTAGGCAACCCTCATCAGGTCTAGCCCTGTTTTTGAAAGTTTTGTAAAAAAAAATATTAAGTGTCATCATTTTGTGGTAAATAAAGTGGGGGATGCCATTTTTGTTTAAATAGCCGAATGTCCCAACGGGACGTCGGAAGGTTTTTTTTGCAAGAATAGCCACTGACTGTGTTTTTGCCAATTTTGGCCAATTAGCGAGCATAGCCCTAAAAACTTCCATTTCAAAGTGCTGAAGGGTCGTATTCGCAAAAGTAGCCCTGATTTCTTGATTTTTTGCAAAATAAATCCTTTTGTCAGTTTTTCAAATGAGATTCACTTTGTCTTTAAACCAATCACCTTAATCTAAATGCAGAATGAGCACGAGTCAAAATTTACCAATGAAAGTTATGACCAAGATTCCGTTGGAACTACACATGTGGTGGAAAGATTTAGGTGGGCAAGGATGAGACACGGTCAACCATTACTTGGGGGGCTCACCGGTTTACTAAAGATCAGGCCCAGGGGAGATATAATCAAAGCACTAGTGACATTTTGGGATCCAGCTCACAATGTTTTGCATTTTTCGGACTTTGAACTCACACCCACTTTGGAGGAGATAGCGGGATATGTCAGGAGTATCGAGGGTCTAAGACACAAATACCTGGTCTTTCCAAAGGCCGTCACCCATTACAAGTTTCTAGATTTGTTAAAAATAAGCAGGGGGTCCAGTATGTAGATTTGGCGGCGGGGTTTTCCACTATACGCTTCATATACCAGCGGTACGGACATGTAGGAGGGTTTGAAAATCCGGAAAGCAGAATCTGTAGTAAAGGGAATCGACCAAAATGGGAAGAGCATAGATGTTTCACCTTCATGGTAGCATTTCTGGGTCTTCTAGTGTTTCCCATGAAGGATGAAAATATTGATCTACGGGTAGCTGGAGTCGTCAATACTTTGATTACCAATGCCAAAAGCACCCTCGCACCTATAATAGCGTCTGAAGTATTTCGAGCTCTCACAGCTTGCAAAGTCGGAGTAGATTTTTTTGAAAGGTGCAATTTGTTGCTACCAATGTGGATGATTGAGCATTTATGTCATCACCCTCGGTACATGAACTATGGGTCGACGGGGAAAATTTGCATAGAGGAGTTTCATACAAGGGTTGACGGGTTCAAGATGTCTGAAGGGGTCGTAGATTGGATATCCTGCTTCCGTTTCATAACTGCTGATAAAATAGAGTGGACATTGGGTTGGCTTCCTGTTAATGAAATTACATACATGCCTGCCACCGGTCCTCACTTCCTCTTGATGGATCTCAAAAGTATCCAGCCTTATGCCCCGTACCGGGTTTTGAGACAGATGGGAAGATGCCTAATAGTTCCCAAGGACAATGACCTTAGCATTCATGCAGTCGAGATCCGTTCTGATGGCCAATTTCATGAAGTAGTTGTTCGCCAGATTTGGAGTGAGTGCCAATACTTGACAGCAAACACCCGAGTGCATGATCTATCCAAGGGTAAAGTCTCGTCTGGTTACCTCACTTGGTATAAAAGAAGTGTTGAGTTTGGAAGACCAGCCAAAAGACCCCACCTTCAAGAATTCGTTGAAGCATCACAAGAATAATGGGATTGGTTGGACAAAGAAAATGAGTATATGGACACCATAAGCAAGGTGGAAAAGCAAGTCATAGATCTTTAATTTGAGAATGGTTTGCAAGCCACTGCGGATGAGGGTGAAAAGAAAAGGCTAGCCAAAGAAAATGACGTTTTCCGAGCCCAAATCCAAGAGATGAAGATATCAACTAAGAACCCTAGTGAAAAGGATAAGAAACTTATAGACAACCTTAGGCACAAAGTAGGTGACTAAATATTTGGTTTGGAAAAGGCTGAAGCTGAACTAGCACAGGCTCGAGCAAAGTTGGCTAAGAATGTGGAGGGACGGGCAAATTTTGTTTGATAGTTAAAAGAAAAATATGACAATGCAATCATGGGGTTGAAGAAAAAGATCAATGTCCTTGAGAACAAAATGACCAAGCAAGCAAAGAACTTCAAGGCAGAAAGAGAACACTACTATGCTTTGATGTCACAACTAGAAGAGGACCTACAACAATTACAAGAGCAAAACCAAATAGCCGTACAAGTTTTGGAGGCCAGATCTCAGCAGACCGGACGGTTGCTACAAGAGAAGGGTATTATCAGGGAGAGGGTTAGGAGGATTGCGGACTACATTGTGATGAAGTGCAACGAATGTGAGGACATGACCAGGTTATGTTCTTCGCTTCATTTATGATTTTTGTCCGGCAGATCATAGATGACCTATTTCGCCTCCAAAAAGATATTTCGCATAGGCCCGCGGCGAGACCGACTAATGTCCCGTGGGCACCTGGAGTAGTAGTTGAGACACTTATGTATTTCTAATTTTTATTGTTCGAGTCTTTATTTTCAGTTTCTTTTGGAGTTGTTAGCCACTCTCGAGTCTGTATTTTCATTTTCTTTTGGAGTCTGTTAGTCCACCTTTCGAGTCTGTTAGTTTTTATGTTTAATTCTGTAGGAGAAGTCGTTGTAATTAGGATGTTTTTGTTTTTATTTTATTTTATGAAAATTTGAAAACCTAAAAAAATGTATCTTTCTTTTATTTTGTATTTATCCCCGGAACTACGCAATGATCTGTTCATGTGGCATCATGATACGTAGGTAATCCCCATAGGATTCGATCATAACCATAAAATGAAAAGAAAAAAGGGAGAGAAAATATGAGTGGAAAGAAATAATGGAAAAACAAGAGAGAAAAACGAGTGCAAAATAAAAGGGAAGCAACAAAAATAAGTGGGAAGGGCCAATAGTGATTAAAGAGGGGTTGGAGTGAAAAAAAAAAGAGAAGAGAAAATGCAAAATGAGAAGAGTTGGTTAAAAGCCGGGATCAAATATGCAGCCGTTCAAATACATGGTAGAAACTTTTAACTATTCAGGTGCATTACATCCCAAATGTGCGGTTGCCTATCTGTTAAATCTTAAACACTAACAAGTTTGCTGTTGTCATTGAGAACAGGGAGGTGGTTAGTTTGTTTGGCATTCTGGCAACCCACTTGTACAACACTAGATCTAAAAACAAGTTGATCATGGCTGGCCAAGAACTGGATGCAAGAATTATTGATCCATCGAGAGAGGTGGAGGAGTCTGAGCCTGGTCTAAAAGAGGAGTTACATAAGTTGAAGCACCAAATGGCCGAAATGTACCAAGCATGGATGAAAGGGCACCCCCACCATCATACCCCGCCAACCCTGCTTTCATCCCACCACTGGCTCAATCTCAAGAGCCTCCCGCTGTTGATTCATCCCCATAACAGGCACCAAGCTTCACCCCTTACCACCACTATCAGGGCACCACTTCTCAAACTATACAAGCTCCACCAGCCAAAACAACCTCATATCCCCCTGCTGATACCCAATGTTTTCCTATATATTTTAAATATGCATAAATACATTCAAAATATAATATATATGCATATATAAGCATGCACATAGATTTTATTATTTTCTCCATAATTTTAAAGGTTTAAATTGATTTATTTTCTCCCCTTTTATCCATAAAATCCCCAATAATTATTTTCAAAATTATTGTTTTGATAATTCATTTATTGGATTTCTGTATTTATGCCAAAATATGGCTAATGTAATTTTTTATATATTTTTACAATTATGTTTAGTATTTTTAAACCTAAATTGCATATAATTGCAATGTTAGCCTATTTTAAGATATAATTATATTTTATAATTGACCCCTATATTTTTAAAATGTTAATTATGTATTTTAAATTATTTTTAAACCTTAAATTATTTTTTAAAAATTACCTATTATTTTTTTAAAGTAAATAGGGAAAAACTGCTATTTAAATTATAGCCAAAATTGGCTTTCAATTGTAGCCAAAATCGGACCAATTACTAGACCAATCTCCTAATCAATTAACTCGACCCAGGTCCTAACTATTCCTACCCGACCCAAGCCATCATAAATCCTGGCTCTTTATTCCTCCTTTCATTTTTAATTTCTAAACGACCCCAACCCTAAGTCATTTTTTCAAAGGCGCCGCCTTCAGATGCTCTCATCTTCTCCTCTCTCAAACCTAACCCTAAAACTCCATCAATCCCCTCCTTCTCCGGTCATCTCCGGCAACCTCCTTTCAACCCCAAGCCTCCAATGGGTCTCTCATCACTGTGCTCATCATCTCTAAGACATTCAAGGGTCATGGGCCATGTCGATTTGGACCTAGGGTTTCTGATTCTGTTGTTCGAGGTTTCTCTGGTGTGATTTTGGGTAAAATCATACCATGTGTGTTACGATTTGTGAAGTTATAACAAGTTCTTTCGATTCCTACTTAGGTTTCCTTTTGAAACCCTAACTCTCTTTTGGATCTCTCAGATCTATATTATTTTCATGCTTTAAGCTTGTTTCCTTCTATAATTTGCTTATTCACGAGCTTTCTTCTGAAAGATCTTCTACTCTAAACCATTTTTACTTTCTTTGAAAACTAGGGTTTCTCGGAGTTCTTTCTTTATCTGTTTCAACCGATTTCTTTATGATTAAACCTTTTTCCCTTGTTTATTTTGACTAATTCTATATTCCTACTGCTTTTTAACTCGACTCTGTTAAAAGCCCTAATTTTAAAGATTTTTCTTTACTTGTTTCTATGTGTTAACATGATTCTCTTTACCTGTTTCTGTGTGTTAGCATGATTCTTTTTACCTGTTTCTGTGTGTTAGCATGATTCTCTTTTCTTGTTTCTGTGTGTTAGCATGATTTTCTTCACTTTGGTTCCATGTGTTAGCATGATTTTCTTTGCCTTGGCTCTTGTTAATCTCTCTTGTTCACCATGCTTCGAATATGTCCTGCTGAATCTTTAGCCTACTTATATCACCTCTATATGGATGTTTTTACTCATCTCTTATTTCTTTCTGCCTATATAATTGACCTTGTTTGCTACTTCTATTCATTCGTCTCTATTTATATGTTGAAATATGCAGAATCATGACTCCCTATGATTGATTCTGATTTTCCTTAATTGTTGGTAATTGAAAGATTTTCCTTCAAAGCCCTAGAATTCTACTCGTTTGTTTGAATTAATTGATTTTATTACCTTATTTACTATGGTATTTTGTTTTACTTAGTCTTTTCTTAATTGAGTTTTTCTAAATTTGGTCCTAATTGACTACTTTAGGCCTACTGAACTCTGGCTCCTTTCCTTATTTAATTATGTACTGATTCCTCTTCCCCCCTTATATGGTACTAAATCTTCTCGTTTGACCTTGATTCCCTTAATTTAAGGAAGTACTTCCTTGATTCTCTAATTGATTGATTCTGAGTTGTTAAATTAGTGTACTACTATGATTTTTACCTTATTCTAATACCTACTTTCAACTATAAATTCTCTAAGTTTCCACAAACAAGACACGAACACTTGGTTTTCAAAACTACCCCTCTTACTAGAAAATCTCTGCTCTCCCTCTCTCTTGTGTTATTTGCTACTATTAGCCGGCTGCAAGCCAAGGCTAATCATTCTGTGCTCTTTGGTTCTTTCATTCTGCTCACTTCTATCTTCACTGGTATGTCCTAGTTTTGATTTAAAGCCTCAACAACAACATGCTTCTCTTGTTGCTTCAATTTCTCTTATTTCTAGTCTGCTTCTACTTGTGGTTCTGTTGTGACACTTGTAGTTGAGTTACATTACTAGCATGTTATTATGTCTCCCTTTCCCTTTAGATTAATGTATTCTTTTATGTGTGTTTCAAAGCATGCCTTGTCAGTTGTCTTTTACCTCTTGTGTGCTTATCACCTTTTGAATCCCCAAATCCTTATCACCCCTTCTATGTGTTTGTATTCTCCTTGACTGGTTTGTAACTATGCCAGTGTCAACTATTTCTAAGCATGTTTCAAACCAGTCTTAAGACCCTTGCTGGGTTATGCAGCCAAATGTTTATGTATCCCCAAACCCCTTGACCCATGTGTGACTATTGAATTCTGAAAACTAGCTGTGTGTGATCTTTTCCTAAGGTGTTTTAAGCTTGTTTACTACTCCAACCTTTTCAAACAATCTCTATTACTTTACTAACTGCTTTCAAACAAACATTTAAGTTCAGTCCTTAATAAACTTCTTTCAATATGTGTCTTGCACCTTCACTTTACTCTTAGTTAATAAGTTCTACCCCCTCTAGTATGTGTACTGCCTTGGGATCCTCTTGAGAACCCTCTGAACTCTAGCATATTAAGGTTGGCCTTTCCACACTGCATTGGTTCAATCCTTGGCTACTAAGTCTAGGTGTAAACATTGCTCGGGGTCCTTGAGACCCTTAGGGAACTTTGATGCACCTAGACTCTGATTTGACTATGGAAATGAGGCTTGTGAGACCATTGGAGGCTTTGGGAACGTGGGCCTAATTGCAGGCTCCCTATAGAATAGCTTCTTGGTTTTCTATTTCATTTATGTAATTTATTTATTGGCCTCTAATAATTTGTAAACAGATATTTGGGGTATTTAGTAAAAGGGTGGGTAGATGTATATCTTGTGGGGTAACATGGGTAGAAATCATGCTCTTAGGATTTATTTTCAAATCTGCCTGCTTCACTCACTAGAAAACATGTCCATAGGGTTTTTATTGAATCTGATTGTTTTTTGCATAATAGAAAACATGTTCATAGGTTTTTTATTGAATCTGATTGTTTTGCAATAGAGAATCATGCCTATAGGATTCCATTTCTAATTTCCTCTGCATCAAATAGAAATCATGCCTATAAGGACTTTACTTTTAATGTCGTTTGCATCATATAGAAATCATGTTCATAAATTCTGCATTTATCATGTTAGGAACCATGTTTCTAGGTTCCAAACCATCACGTCTTAAATCAATTCAAGTATAGATATCATGCCTATAGGACCTAATTTCGATTTAGCTTTAATAAGCCTTTCATATGTTATTGCAAATTGACTCAAAATAGTAATACGCCTAGATATCATGTCTATAGGGATCTATACTCGCAATTCTGTCTGGTAATTCCAATTAGACCAATAGATCAATTTCATTTCACCTAGTTTGCTTCTTAAAACCAGTCTTAATAAGTGTCAACATTTTCTAAAACTAGTCCTTTCAAAATTGTTTTAATCTCATTAGACATCATGCCTATAGGTACTAAAAGGGTCTATTTCGAAAACTTGTTTGTTTGTGTATTAACATAGACACATTACTGCATATAGGCAAGCCTTAGGGCATTTTCAAAACCTGCATTTCTCTGAAGTTATTTCTGTCATTTAACGTTTCTAGTTTTAATAAGCTTTTAAAGAAGAGGCCCTAGGCAACTAATATGTTATGACTTCTGTATCTGAAAGTGATTTATTTCTGTATAATCACTTAGAAATCTTTCCTTAGGACTTTGATTAACAAAGACCTTACTTGTGTCTGAGTCGTGTTGCTTGTATGCTTGTTTGAGGAGGAATTGTGAGCCTCTTAATTGCTACCATTATGTGGAAGTCCTAAATGCTTTTGATTGTCGCCTTTAAAACCTTAGGGGTACGTCTAGAACCACCTGTAGGTAGAGGTCCTAATTCCCTCCGAGACTATTAAGAAGGGACAGGTAACAGCATGCAATAGGAATCAGTGACCAAACACTCGCTTTACATGACCAATAAGGGGATGTGAATGGTAGATATGGGATATGATGACTATGCGTTAATGTCACACGTAGCCCCTCATTGAGGAGTGTTTACCGGATATTACGTGGGGTGATCCTATAGGATAAACAACCTAGGACCCCTCCTTACCCTAAATCCAAGCCTTATTTTTAAAACTTTGTTTGTTCAAACCTTTAAGTCACTACTTGACTTGTTCAATGAGCTTTACAACTTGTTTGATTCAACTATTTGTATGGACTAATTTGTGAATATAAGTTCGACCGGGACCCACAGTTGTGGACCAAGAGGGGTTCCCAACACCTGCCCTTCGAGGTTATTTTGAGCCCTTACCCTAATCTCTGGTAATGGAAACCAACCCAAGAGTTAATCGCTCTAGGTGCTCTAACGCACCATAATCCGTTAGTTGGAAACTCTTCAAATACCCAATTCCCAAAAAGGAAATGAGTCATTACCCCCATGGAATGTCGAAACCGGACTTCCTACTGCGGAGGGAAAAAGGGGGTGTGACACCCCCTCCACCAGCTACCCTTGTTTTCGTAGCACCTATACCAGCTACACTCCATCGATCTTCCAATGAGTCGTTATTCCAGACCCAAGATAATCAGTACTATCCCCTAGAGCCTACCTTCAAAGCCCCAGATTATTACTCTTACACTCCTTGTTTCGACCTTCCTGTTGAGATTGAGAAAACCACCTAAAAACCCAGAATAGGAGGAGATGTTTAGGGAGGTGAGAAGCCTAGAAAAGTTGCTCAGAAATTTGCAAAGGCCGGGAGGCCAAGTGAGTGTAGCCTACAAAGATCCGTGTTTGTTCCCTGACGTACAACTACCTGTTGGGTTTAAAATGCCCAAATTGACTTGTATGACGGGCACAGAGATCCCATGGCCCACTTAAGGGGATTTTGTAGTAAAGTGAGAGGAGCCGGTGGGAAAGATGAGCTGTTAATGGCGTACTTTAGCCAGAGTCTGAGTGGCACGGCATTGGAGTGGTACACTCATCAGGATCACAACAAATGGTATACCTGGGATGATTTGGCCCAAGCATTCACTCGACATTTCCAGTACAACATAGAAATTGTTCCAGATCGTTTGTCTTTGACTAAGATAGAGAATAAGCCTAGTGAAAGTTTCAGGGAATATGGTTTCCGCTGGAGAGAACAGGCAGCATGGGTTAACCCTCCGATGGAGGAGGATGAAATGGTGGAATACTTCTTTCAGGCCTCAGAGCCTACTTACTTTGGTCATCTGATCTCGGCCATAGGTAAGTCTTTCAATGAAGTAGTAAAAATGGGAGGAATGGTAGAGGAAGGGCTCAAATCAAGCAAGATCATGAGCTACTCTGCCATCAAAGCAACTACACAGGCAATCCAAAATGGCACCAGAGGCATTCTTGGGAAAAAGAAGAAAAAGGATGTCGCTATGGTCATTTTAGGATCGTGGCATGGGCCGGGGGATTCTCCTACCCACTACACTCGACCTCGACCCCGGATTCAAACTTATACCCCAACTCCATATAATCAATCCCAACACTACTTCCCACCACCAAAGCCTCAGTACTCAGTCAGGCCACCCCAATATTATGTCCATCATGCACAGTCATATGCTCAACCCCCTCCTCACCCGCAATGGCATGCCCCAACTCCACGAAACCCTTACCCACCTCCACAAACATAACGAAGCTCTAATGGTCCAAATTTTCAAGCCAAGCCAGAATTCAGGAATGAAAGGTTGCAGCGGAAGAAAATTTTCACCCCATTTGGGGAATCTTATACCAGCCTATTTCAAAGGTTGAGGCAGTTGGTTGTTTTGAGGCTAATTGAGTCAAAACTACCAAACCCCCCTCCAAAGAACCTGGATTATTCTCTCAGATGTGCTTACTGTTCTAATACTCCGGGGCACGACACATAAAAGTGTTGGCATTTGAAGAACGCCATCCAAGAGCTTATTGATACGGACTAGATTGTGGTCCAGAGCCCAGAAGCACCCAACATCAATCAGAATCCATTGCCAACCCATGCTGAAACGCACATGATTGAGATAATGCATAAGGATGGGAAGCCCAAGAAGCCTTCACAATCTGTCATGATGATCCGGTCTAGTGAAAGCAAGTTAGTCAAGGACCCGGTTGTCGCAAAAGCAACCTCTTTGAAAGCTGAGGGATCGACAGACAAGTTGAGCATTCCAAATGATAAGCCAGTTGTGGTAGTTGAAAAGAGGCCTCCAAGTGATGTTGTAGCAAAGCAAGAAAAGCCAAAGGTGATCGTGCTAGGGGTAGCAAGTAAGATTGTCATAATTGTGGAGGGTGCCCGCACGGACCCTATCATTATCAAACTTGTGACCCAACTACCGGTAGCTAACACCAAGACTGTCCCATAGAATTATGAGCAAGTGAGAGTGACCTATAAGGGGAAGAAAGTGAAAGAGAAAGTTAACGAGGCCCAGGGATTAACTTATTTGGGGAGATGCTTTACCTCGGATGAGTTAAGGAAAGCTAAAACACTCAGAGACAATCCAGTTCTAGTGAAGAAACCGGTCACTGAAGAAGAGGCGGAGGAGTTTTTGAAAAAAATGAAGGTACAAGATTACTCCATCGTGGAACAGTTGAGAAAGACTCCTGCTCAGATTTACCTGCTATCACTGTTGATCCATTCGGATGAGCACCGCCGGGCCCTGATGAAGATTCTGAATGAAGCTCATGTCCCCAACAAAATCACAGTGAACCATTTGGAGAAGATTGCTAATAAGATATTTGAGTCTAATAGGATCACATTCTCAGATGATTATTTGCCTCTGGAGGGTACGGAACACAATCGAGCCCTCTATCTCACAGTCAATGTGAAGATTCTGTGGGGAGTGTTAGTTGACAATGGCTCCAGTGCAAACATCTACCCTCTCTCTACTCTTAACAAGTTAAAAGTCGATGATGAGAGGATTCACAAGAACAGTATATGTGTCCGAGGTTTTGATGGAGAGGGAAAAGAAACGGTTGGCAACATCATGTTCGAGTTGACAATAGGACCAGTTGAATTTACCATGGAGTTCCAGGTGCTGGATGTGGTTGTTTCTTACAATTTGCTGTTGGGTAGGCCTTGGATATATACTGCCAAGGCAGTTCCGTCTTATCTACACCAGATGGTGAAGTTCAAGTGGGATAGATAAGAAATCGTCATGCATGGCGATGAGAACTTATGTGCGTTCAATGATATATCTGTCCTGTTTATTGAAGCTGAAGAAGATAAGGGGTCGTGGGTCTATCAAGTTTCCGAAATAGTGTCGGTCGAAAAGGTTCCAGAAGGGGAATACATTCCAGGTCCAAAGCTAGCTTCTGAAAACGTCATGGTAACGACTAAAATGTTAAAAATGGTTTTATGCCGGGCAAAGGTCTGGGTGCATCTCTGCAAGGTATCGTACAGCTAGTGTCTTTGCAAGAAAATCTGGATACATTTAGTCTAGGTTTCAAGCCTACAGGGGATGATGTGAAAAAGGTTAGAAAACTGAAAAAGAAGGCATGGTCTCTCCCTAAGCCAGTCCCACGTCTCTCCAGGTCTTTCATCAAGGCAGGGGTCGTGAAGCGTCCAGTGGCAACAATTCCAAAGCCTGTGGTTGATTTTGATAAGGAATTGGTCAAAAGGTTCCGGAGTCTGTTTGATGAGGTGAACATGGTAGAAATCGGGGAAGGTTACAGCAAAGCAGACGTGCAGTTTATTAGGCCAAAAGTGAAGCTTAACAATTGGGATGCTACTCCTCTCCCTACCAGGAAAGAGTTTTGGTAGTTTGCTTTGTTTTCCTTTCAGTTATCCGGATTATTCCAGGGTTGTAATTCATATTTTTATTTTCCGTCTGTTTTAATGGACAAACCCTTCTATCCTTTATTTTCAATGAAATGCAATTTCCCTTTTCCATTATTCCTGATAGTGTCATTTTCTTTTCTTTCTTTGTATAGTTCTTTTTATGTTGGTTTCAATGACATGACATGCATGAGGAATCTTCGGCTAAGTCTTAAAAGCCAATCTAACTCTGAAATAATAATCCAAGAAATAGAGCGTGATGATGAAATAGAATATGATGAAGATGAAGCATTTGATGAAATTAGTAAAGAGCTAAGTCACTTTAAAGAGAAACCCAAGCCTAATTTCAATGAAAATGAAGCAATCAATTTAGGGGATCCAGATAATATCAGGGAAACCAAGATAAGTGTACATTTGAAACCACAAATCAGGGAGAAAATAATCAAAGCACTGTTTGAATATAAAGACATTTTTGCATGGTTATATGACGACATGCCAGGTCTAAGTACTAACTTGGTGGTTCACAAATTTCCCACTGACCCGGCATTCCCTCCCGTCAAGCAAAAGTTAAGAAAGTTTAAAACTGATATGAGTGTGAAGATCAAGGAAGAAATCACAAAGCAGTTGGACGCAAAGGTCATTCGAGTCACGCGATACCCCACTTGGTTAGCTAATGTTGTACCCGTGCCAAAGAAGGATGACAAGACCAGGGTGTGAGTTGATTGCCGCGACCTCAACAAAGCAAGTCCAAATGATAATTTTTCATTGCCAAATATCCACATTTTGATTGATAACTGTGCCAAGCATGAGATCGGGTCTTTTGTGGATTGCTATGCAGGGTACCACCAAATCCTGATGGATGAGGAGGATGCAGAAAAGATAGCATTCATCACACCCTAGGGAACTTATTGCTATCGGGTAATTCCATTTGGTTTGAAAAACGCTAGAGCAACTTACATGAGGGCAATGACTACCGTGTTCCATGACATGATACACAAGGAGATTGAGGTTTATGTAGATGATGTGATCATAAAGTCAAAGCAGCAGTCCGACCATGTCAGAGATATGAGGAAGTTTTTTCAGAGGCTTCGCAGGTATAATCTTAAGCTTAACCCCTCCAAGTGTGCATTTGGCGTTCCGTTTGGAAAACTATTGGGATTCATAGTTAGTCGACGAGGCATTAAGTTAGATCCATCAAATATCAAAGTTATCCAAGATTTACCACTACCAAGGAATAAGACTGAGGTTATGAGTTTGCTCGGGCGTTTAAACTATATTAGCAGGTTTATTGCTCAGCTGACGACAACGTGTGAGCCCATCTTTAAGTTGCTGAAAAAGGATGCTACGGTCAAATGGACTAATGAATGCCAGGAGGCATTTGATAATATCAAGGGGTATTTTTTAAACCCACATGTGTTGATCCCGTCGGAACCCGGGAGGCCTTTAATTCTTTATTTGATAGTCTTGGATAATTCATTCAGTTGTGTGTTGGGTCAACATGACATCACTGGCAGGAAGGAGCAAGCCATCTATTATCTCAGCAAGAAGTCACATCCTATGAGGTTAAGTATACTCCCCTTGAAAGGACATGTTGCGCCTTGACTTGGGTGGCACAAAAGTTGAAACATTATCTGTCATCCTACACTACTTACCTCATTTCCCGCTTGGATCCTTTAAAATATATCTTTTAGAAGCCTATGCCGACAGGAAGACTTGCAAAGTGGCAGATTTTGCTCACAATGTTTGACATCATCTATATGACTCAGACCGCGATCAAATCCCAAGCGTCGCCCGTTCATTTGGTCGAGAACCCGGTGGATGAAGAGTATGAACCATTGAGAACTTATTTTCCCGATGAAGAGGTAATGCATATTGACGAGGTTGAGAAGGTTGAAAAACCAGGTTGGAAACTTTTTTTCGATGGAGCCGCTAACATGAAAGGTGTCGAAATAGGGGTTGTGCTCATTTCTGAAACAGAGCATCACTACCCTGTTACAACCCAACTTCATTTCTATTGTACTAACAACATGGCTGAATACGAGGCATGCATTTTAGGATTAGGGTTAGCTGTAGATATGGGAGTCCAGGAAGTCTTAGTCTTGGGAGACTTGGATCTTTTGGTGCACCAAATTCAAGGAGAATGGAAGACTCAGATTTAAAGCTCATACCGTATCGACAATGCTTGCATGATCTTTGTCAACGGTTTCGATCAATAGAATTCATGCATATTCCAAGGATCCATAATGAGGTTGACGATGCTTTTTCCACCTTAGCATCAATGTTGCACTATTCGGACAAAGCTTATGTTGACCCTCTGCATATTCAAGTTCGTGATCAACATGCCAATTGTAATGTGGTTGAGGAGGAACTTGATGGTGAACCGTGGTTCCATGATATCAGGGAATACATTAGGATGTGGGTATATACAATACAGGCCTCAGGTGATCAAAAGAGGACAATTCGACGTTTGGCTAGTGGATTTTTCTTGAGCTGGGAGATCTTATACAAGAGGACTCCAGATTTTGGACTGTTGAGATACATAGATGCTAAACAAGCCACGACTATCATGATAGAAGTGCATTCTGGGGTTTGCGGGCCATATATGAGTGGGTATGTTCTGGAAAAGAAAATTCTTCGAGCAAGGTATTACTAGCTCACCATGGAACGAGATTGCATTAGCTTTGTGTGTAAGTGTCATCAATGCCAGGTACACGGAGACTTGATTCATTCTCTGCCATCTGAGTTGCATACAATGTCCGTACCGTGGCCCTTTGTTGCTTGGGGCATGGATATCATTGGACCAATTGAGCTCGCGACATCAAACGGGTACAGGTTCATTCTAGTGGCCATCGATTATTTCACTAAGTGGGTTGAAGCTAAGACTTTCAAATTTGTGACCAAGAAGGCAGTGGTCAATTTTGTTCATTCAAATATCATTTCTTAGTTCGGAATCCCAAAGGTAATCATCACGGATAATGGTGCTAATCTTAACAGTCATTTGATGAAATAAGTATGCCAACAGTTCAAGATTACGCATTGAAATTCCACTCCGTATCGCCCCAAGGAAAATGGAGCTGTTGAGGCAGCCAACAAGAACATAAAGAAGATACTTTGGAAAATGGTGCAAGGTTCCAGGCAATGGCATAAAAAGTTGCCCTTTGCTTTGCTGGGTTATCGCACTACTATTCGCACTTCAGTAGGTGTAACTCCTTATTTATTGGTATATGGTACTGAAGCAGTGATACAAGCAGAAGTTGAAATTCCATCCCTTCGGATTTTTGCTGAAGCCGAAATTGATGACGATGAGTGGGTCAAAACCCGTTTAGAGTAATTAAGTCTGATTGATGAGAAAAGACTGGCAACAATGTGTCATGACCAGTTGTATCAAAAGAGAATGGCAAGACCATACAACAAGAAGGTGTGTCCCCAGAAATTTGAAGTGGGCCAGCAAGTACTGAAACACAACCTTCCACATCAGGCTGAAGCGAAAGGCAAGTTCACCCCAAATTGGCAGGGCCCGTTCATTGTAACGAGAGTGTTGTCCAATAGTGCTTTGTATTTAACAGATGTATAAGGCAAATGTGTACATATGGCTATCAAATCTGATGCGGTCAAAAGATATTATGTATGATTTCTTTGGTTTGTCTAATTGTTGTTTGTACTTGGCATATTTTGAAGATTGGAATGACTAAGACATTTTATTCTGTTATCTAAACACTTTATCCTTTGATACCCCTTTGAGCCTTATTTATTTTCTTCCGTACCCCTCTTTGGAATTAGTAACAAAGTTCAGAAACACAGATATAAAATGTAAATAAATAAGAAAAAGAGGAAAAGAGAAAAAAAAAGAAATTGAAAAAGTAAGTAAAGAAAAAGAAAGAGAAAAGAGAAGAAAAGAAAAAAAAGAGGAAAAGAAGAAGAAAAAGAAAAGATATGTAACAAAAAACAAAGCAATTCCTATGTCATGAACTACGTTCGACCTGATTCCTTTAAAGGATACGTAGGCAGCCTCACGATTCGGTCCCATCAAAATAAAACTCAAAAGTCCCCACGCAAAGAAACTGGGGTAGAAGTTGCAGTTTCGTAAGAAATCTGATTCCAAAAGTTGTAATTTTGAATCCATTCCAGTTGTTTGTTTTGAGCCTATATGATATACTTTGTTTCTAACCATATCCAAAAGCCTACATTACGGTCCAAGAAATACCTTCCGATCAATATTTGAGAATTCCAAGTCGAGCAAGATCGAGGTATGATTCGCATCAGGGGCAACACTACGTTCTGCACAAAGAAAATGAATAAATGAGAGAGTCCTATTGGTGAAAACCCTCACGGGCACCGTAGGTTGATGGAAAGATGAGAGAAATTAAAATGAGAGAGATTTGTTGGCGAAAACCCTTCACGGCGCCGCAAATCGAACAAGGTTGGTGACTTTGCAAAGAGATTGGAATATGGAAATCCCGAGGCATAAAGTATGACAACTGAAAGGTGATTGTTTGAACAGGCTAGGTCGATTAATCCGAAATGCATGTCATGATCATTGGTGCCAGTCGCCTCACTCAGATAAGTCTTTCCTTTTCTTTCTCAAATAGTCTTCCTGTTTCGAAATTTCTTCTCTATTCCTAACTCTCGAAGTCATTGCATTTTATTTTTCTTTTGGGTTATTTCTCTAAGGCTTTTTAATGTCAGACCTATTTAAGCAAGTAAGAAAGGATTTCAAAGCTTACTACGAGCTTCTAAATTGCACAAAGCAAAGTGCGGCTAAAATATACTAGAAACTGCATGATGCAAAATGAAAAATAAGGTGTTAGTGAAAGTTCAAGTGGTCAAGTGGTTTGTGAATTTTGTGGAAAATACAAAGGTCCAGATTGGAAGGACAGAAATGTAAAACAGCGGGTTGAGTGCAGAGCACTCGGGTCATTCAGGGTCCTGTGGTTGAGATTCAGTCAGAAAGTCAAACAATTTTTTGCCAGTCCAAGGTAGTTAGTCAGAACAAAATACGACAGTGGAAAGGCCACCTTCAGCAAGAATGCCGCAAACTAACCACCACATTTTCAAACTGATAAAATTTTGTTTGATTGAAACAGCGGCAGAAAATTTCGTTTGTTCCGAAGGAACCCTCTGTGAGGAAAGCATGTACCGAACAAGTTCAACCGTAAATCTTCAGAACCCTCCTGGATAATGGGATTTGATTTAAAAAAAAAAAACTTTAGGGCCCTCTGGGATAATGGGGTTAAATTTTAAAAGTTCTCAGGACCCTCCTGGATAATGGGACCTAGTTAAATTTCAAGACCTTCATAGATAACAAGATTCGATTAACACTCACAGATGTTCCCAGTACCAAACTGGGGCAAAAAGTTTATTTTGTTTTGTCTATTTTTTGTAATGGCAGGCGCCCACCTGGAGAACAAGGGAATACAATTCAAGTTTTGGTAATCAGGCGCCCACCTGGAGAGCAAGGGAATGTAGTTCAAGTTTTGGCAATCAGGCGCCCACCTAGAGAACAAGGGAATCCAATTTGAGTTTTGGTAATCAGACACCCACCTAGAGAACAAGGGAATACAGTTCATGATTTGGCAATTAGGCGCTCACCTAGAGAACAAGGGAATACAGTTCAAGTTTTGGTAATCAGGCGCCCACCTGGAGAACAAGGGAATACAGTTCAAGTTTTGGTAATCAGGCGCTCACCTGGAGAACAAGGGAATATAGTTCAAGTTTTGGCAATCAGGCGCCCACCTAGAGAACAAGGGAATACAGTTCAAGTTTTGGCAATCAGACGCCCTTGGAGAACAAAGGAATACAGTTCGAGTTTTGGCAATCAGGCGCCCACCTGGAGAACAAAGGAATACAGTTCGAGTTTTTGCAATCAGGCACCCACCTGGAGAACAAGGGAATACAGTTTGAGTTTTGGTAATCAGGGGCCCACTGGAGAACAAGGGAATATAGTTCAAGTTTTGGTAATCAGGCGCCCACCTGGAGAATAAGGGAATACAGTTCAAGTTGATAATCAGGTGCCCACCTGGAGAACAAGGGAATACAGTTCAAGTTTTTGGCAATCAAGGTGGGGAACAAGGGAATACAGTTCAAGTTTTGGCAATCAGGTGTCCACCTGGAGAACAAGGGAATACAGTTCAAGTTTGGTAATCAGGCGCCCACCTGGAGAACAAGGGAATACAATTCGAGTTTTGGCAATCAGGCGCCCACCCGGAGAATAAGGGAATACTGTTCAAGTTTTGGTAATCAGGCGCCCACCTGGAGAACAAGGGAATATAGCTCATGTTTTTGGTGACCAGGCGCCCACCTGAAGAACAAGGGAATACAGTTCAAGTTTCGGCAATCAGGCACCCACCTGGAAAACAAGGGGAACTCATTTCAGAATTCGATTCGAGTTAGAAACAACAGAAATTCGCCTCGAGAGTGCAGTTCAATAGTTCAAGATGCACAACAGAACTGCAGAAGCGGCAAGATCAAGTTTGAAGACATATAGATAGGATTCTTGTAATTGCTAGATCATAGTGTAGCCTAACTACTTTTTATTTTTCGGTGTAAGAAGGGGCTCAACAAGCAGTAGCAACAGCAGCAACAGTGAAATCACAGCTTCTCAGTAGTCCCAGCTACCGAAACTTCCCGAACTACACTGAACTGATTCCTTTATAGCCAAGGATATGTAGGCAACCTCGAGAGCAAGGTTCGGTCAGATCTATCAAAAAATTCTTCACACGGATTATTCAAACGGGCAAAAAATACTTGTATCCGCTCACTTTATCTTTGCCCAAAAACTCTTTGTGTTCTGAGCAAAGAGGGGCAGTTGTGAGTACGTGATTTTTGTCCTATGTGAAATACTCCTACAAATCAAAGAAATAAATTCTTCCAACTGTTTGCAATTTTATAGGATTTTTTGTAGGAATATGTGTTAATTGTTTGCATTTCTGTGCATGTTTACTTTTATTAAAATCATGAAAAAATACATAAACACCATGCATTGCATTGAGATTTTGTTTTCATTTTTTAGGACTAATTAGTAAATTAGGTGTCTCATTAAAAACGAAAATCACAAAAATTGGCTTACTTTTATATTTTTTTAGCTTTTAATTCTAGATCAGTAGTTTTTTCTCTTTTAATTTAGGATCAATTAATTTTTGTAAATCTTAGGATTTGATAATTAGTTTGATTTCACAACTTAGATTAATTGAGGGTTAAATTTAGGATTTTTATTAATTAAGAAAAAGAAAAAAAAGATTAAAAAGGGAATTGAAAAAAGGGGTTTGGTCTTAAGTTTAATTTGGGCTAATGTTTGCTGAAGCCCAATTATTTCACCCCAAACCCACCCAAAATTTGAGCCCAAATACCAAATTACCCGCCTCAGCCCAGACCCCTAACTCGTTCCCTCTGACCCATCCCGTTTCCCTCTTTAATATATAAACCTCATATAACATTTCCCCCAAAACAAACCCTAAACCTAAAAGACCAAAAACGGCGCTAAGCTACTGTTCATCGTCTCCTTCATCTAAGCCAGCCCTAACTCGCCTGAAACTTAGGCGAGTTCACTCACACACGGGCCCCATCTCTCCACGTCTCTCTAATCCTAACGGATTTCTGACAAAACGAGAATATTCCCTTCGGATTTGCACGTTTTTTTGGACTCTTGAACGATTTGTTGGATGAATGGGAGCCGTAGATGGATGAAAATCAATCCATGCCTTCCATTTGTCCCTAAAATCGTTTACAAACGGATTGAATTCTTCGGATTTTTGGCAGAAGGTTCGAGAATATTATAGGCTTAATATATAAGGTAAGTATTTTCTTGGTGAGGGGTCAGAGATTTTTTTCAAAAGACTAGGGAGGTAAAAGTTCTAGGGTTCTTGGAGTTTCCTTTTCCTCAGAATCTACAATTTTTAGTTGGCATTTTCAGAAAACAAAAGAAAATAGTATGAGTTTGATTCCGTTCGAGCTTTACTTCATTTCAAGAGAAAATAAAAAATCACCAAAACAAAATTTTTAGCATTTTCTTCTCTCTTGATTTCTGATTCCCAAAAATGGAGTTGGATTAAATTTTAAGTTGGAGTTTGTGGTTGGCTTCGTAATTCCGGCGCTGTTTTGATTTCTGTCCGAATTTTTCGCGATTTGGATTTGGCTTGCAATTTCTCTCGATATTGTTGCTGTTGTCAATTGTAATTTTGGAGCGAAACGTTGTTTCTTTTGTTATTGTTGAAAGAATTTCTGATTTCAGGTTCATTTCTTCTCCATTTATCTATTACTCGATGATTCTGTGTCATTGGGTGTTTATATTCCATCATGATTTTGTTTAAATCTTGAAAGTCATTATCTGTTTCTTCTGTTTAAGTGTTGAGCTCTTTTGGCCTTGATTCAGGTCTGTTTGTGTTTTTGTTTATTCTATGTTGGATGATTGATTGTATGCACTGATGCAATGGCTGCTGTTGTGTAAACTCGTCCAATTTGTTTTGTTAAATTCGAGCATTGAAACAAGTTCATGAAACCTTAAAAGCTAAAGCCTGCTTGTTTGATCATCCTTGTTGGTCTAGCTGAAGTTTGAGCACTAAGTAACTTGTGTGCTTGGTTCATTCTTGAACTAGTGAGTCGACACACATTTAGCTTCACCTCTAGGCAACAGAAGTTAATGTTCATGTTTCCAACAGTCATTTCTATCACTGAACTTCTTAAACAGAATTTAATATGAAGCTTGTGTAGTAGTGTTGCTTTGTTCTTTGAAATCAGTTTGTATTATTTAGTCGAGCTTGTTTAAGTTTTTGGTATGAAAAATGTTCAAGAATCTCCCTCCCTTTCTCCTAAATAGTTTAAGCGTCATAGGCCACACTTCATCCTTCATGTCATAGTATCTACCTTCATAGTGAAATCATGTTGAAAATGTTGGATCATGTGAGATTTTGGAGTTTCTAGCATCACGTGAGCTATGTGACTTTTTATCCATTCTAACCCCTTCTCAGTTTCTTCAATGCTTGGGTACATTTTCAATGTCGAGTCTTGAAATCCCCTGCTTATTTGCTTGGTTTTACTGCTTATTTGTGCTGATTTATTGTTTATTGGTGTTATTTTAGATTTAATAAGTCTGAATCATATTTAATTTAAAGGAAGTAGGTTGGTAATAGTTATTTGTAATTGTTCATGTTATATAGAAAGGATTAAGGGAGATTAGCAACGAAACAGTGATAGAATTTGGGGGGGGGGGGAAGCAAGAAACTAAATTTCTATATGACCTACACAGACTTGATTTTTGTGGGTGTCTTCTAGCTTCAAGTGGTATACATTGATTTTAAATTTTGATTATTGATCAATCAATTTATATATTATGATCTTGTATGTTCTGATGTTTGTGGTTTCCATCAGGTCATCTGTAGGAAGTTATTCTATGTGCTTATCATTCGTTTTTACTACCTTAAATTAAATTACTTGCAGAACATTCATCGATCTGCAGTAATGTGCAGGAAATCTAAAGTGTAAGGTTGTAAGTCTGGACTGAAATTTAAAGTGATTCGCATTTTGCGTTTGGACTTAATATTGGTTTATCTTGTTATATCATTCGTAGTTTACTTTAATCACGTAATTAAATCACCGCAACTACGGGTATGGTTCCCATGACGTGGTTGTGATACTTAATTTCAAATTAGTTCTAAATATGAATATCCGTAGTTCACTTAGTTGAATGCTTTTCCTTTAATAAAATTGAGGTGTGCCATCCAATCACATAATCTATGGTCCTCATATTAATTATCTTAAATAGTGTAGAAAGGTGCCTTGAACTTTCGTAGTTTGCTTTAGGCGCATTAATTAAATAAAATTGTCATAGCTTTGCGTACGGTTCCCATGACGTAGTTGTGATGCTTAATTACTAAAATCCGGGGGCACATTTATGTGACCTGGCCATAATTTAATCTTGTTAATAAAATAAATACGTTGTGGATTGTGGGTACGGTTCCCGTGACATGATTCACAACGTTAATCAAATAATTGATTGTATAACAATTGGATTACTAAAAGCGGTTTAAAGGGAATAAAAATGCACATAGGTTTTAAGAATGTTTTAAAATCAAATAAATAGGCCAATAATAATAGTTGAGCAACCTTGCTAAAATTACGGAACTCGGAAATGCCTAACATCTTCTTCCGGGTTAACAGGATTCCTTACCCGAATTTTTGTGTTTCGCGGACCATAAATAAGAGTCAAACTTTCCTCGATTTAGGATTTTAAATCGGTGACTTGGGACACTATAAATTATCCCAAGTGGCAACTCTGAATTTTAAATAAAATAATCCCGTTTCAATTGTCACTTAAATTGGAAAAAACTCCCTTATACCCCCTTTTGGGGGTGGTAAAAAATAGGTGTGACAATTGCATCATATAGCGTCAGTATGATGACCCTCTTTTCTTGTCCTTAAGGATACAGTTCAACATGGTGATGCCAAGGAGGTAACTATTGGGGATGATGGGGTGTTGCGGATGCAGGGTCAGATTTGTGTGCCCAATGTGGATGGTATACATTAGTTGATTCTTGAGAAGGCCCATAGTTCGCGGTATTCCTTTCATCCGGGGTACCGCAAAGATGTATCAGGACTTGAGACAACACTATTGGTGGAGGAGGATGAAGAAAGATATAGTGTGGTTTGTAGCTCGGTGCCTAAATTATCAGCAGGTGAAGTACGAGCATCAGAGACGGGGCGGTTTGATTTAGATGCTTGAGATTCCGGAGTGGAAATGAGATCATATCACCATGGACTCGTAGTTGGGCTCCTACAAACTTTGAGGAAGTTTGATGCTATTTGGATGATTATGGATCGGTTGACCAAGTCCGCGCATGTCATTCTAGTTGGGACTACTTATTCTTCGGAGCGGTTAGCTGAGATCTACATCCACGATATTGTTCACCTTCACGGTGTGCCGGTGTCTATCATTTTAGATCAGGGCACACAGTTCACGTCGCAATTCTAGAGAGAAGTGCATTAAGAGTTAGGCACACGGGTTGAGTTGAGTACTTCATTCTACCCTTAGATGAACGAACAGTTCGAGTGTACTATTCAAATATTGGAGGATATGCTACGCGCATGTGTCATGGATTTTGGGAGTTCTCGGGATCAGTTTCTAATGCTTTCATAGTTTACCTACAATAACAGCTACCAATCGAGTACTCAGATTGCTCTATTTGAGACCTTGTATGGGAGACGGTGTCGGTCTCCAGTTGGTTTGTTTGAGCCGGGTGAGGCTAGTCTATTGGGTACTGACTTGGTTCAGAATGCTTTGGACAAGGTTAAGTTTATTCGGGATCGGCTTCGCACGGTGCAGTCGAGACAGAAAAGCTATGCCGATCGGAAGTTTTGTGATGTTGCTTACATGGTGGGAGAGAAGGTACTGCTCAGAGACTCACTTATAAAAGGTGTTATGAGGTTTGGGAAGAAGGCTCTGTATATTGGGACTTTTGAGGTGCTTGAGAGACTTGGAGAGGTGGCTTACAAGCTTGCATTGCCACCTAGTCTATCGAGTGTGCATCCAGTGTATCATGTTTCCATGCCCCGTAAGTATTTTGGCGATCCGTCTCATGTTTTGGACTTCATCACGATTCATTTGGATGGTGATTTGACATATGATATGGAGACGGTGGCCATTTTAGATCGGTAGGTTCGGAAGTTGAGGTCAAAGAATATAGGTTCAGTGAAGGTGCGGTGAACAGGAAAGCCAGTCAAGGAGGCTACTTGGAAGACTGAACGGGAGATTCAGAGCAGATATCCATGCCTATTTGAGACTCCAGGTATGATTCTAGACCCATCCGAGGACGAACATTTGTTTAAGAGGGGGAGGATATAACGATCCAACCGGTCTTTTTGAGTAGTACAACCTTTTTCCCTCGTTTATTGCTTATTCTATGCTCATTTATTATTATATGACTTGTCGGGGTGGTTGGTTTGGTTCCGAGGATGCTTCGGAATAAATTTGGACACTTAGTCCCAAGGTTGGAAGCCTAAGTTGAAAAATTTGACCAGATATTAACTTATGTGTAAATGGCTCCAGAATGGAGTTTTGATAGTTGGAATAGCTCTGTATGGTGGTTTTGGACTTAGGAGTATTTCCAGATATTGATTTTGATACCCGTATATAATTTTGGCTCGAATTGGCAAAAGTTGGAAAATAGAAGTTTGGGGAGTTGAGAAGTTCGACCTAGTGTTGACTTTATGGTTAATGGACTTGGATTTTGGTTCCGAAAGTTGGAATAGGTCCGTTGTGTCATTTATGAATTGTGTGTAAAATTTGAGGTTAATCGGAGTTGGTTTGGTATGTTTCGGCATTAGTTTTAGAAGTTTGATGTTCATAAGTTCATTAGGCTTGAATCGATGCATGATTCATGGTTTTAGTATTGTTTGATGTGATTTGGCGCTTCAACTGAGTTCGTATGATGTTTTAGGACTTGTTGGTATGTTTGGTTGAGGTCCCAGGGGCCTCGGTGTGATTCAGATCATGTTCGGCATATTTTGAACCTTGAAGAACTACTAATTTTTCTGTTGCTGGTTTCCTTATACGCATTCGCGAGAGAGGTCTCATTTTCGCAGAGAGTGTCTGGGAGGCAGGTGAAAATTGTTCTTCGTAAAAATCTGGAAAAATTGTGCATCACGATCGCGAGGGGAAGCTCGCATTCATGTAGAAGGATGAGGCCGGCTTGGGCACCAGGCCTTAAGTCTTCGCATTCGCGAGGGAGCCTTCGCGTTCGCGTAAGAGGATTTTTAGGCAGTTGAGTTTTGTGCTTCGCGAACGTGAGGCACTTTTGCGTTAGCGAAGAAGGACATCTGCGCAGAATATAAGATTTCAAAAACGAAGGTTATAATAAAATTTCATAATTGGACTTTGGGAGCTCGGATTGAGGCGATTCTTGGTGGGATTTTCAAGGAATTGATTGGGGTAAGTGATTCTAACTCGTATTTGGTTAATGTACAAAAATATATCATTGTTTTTATGATTTAATTAGTGTTTTAGGATGGAAAAATTGGAGAAATTATAGAAACTTCACAGGCTATAATTTGACGATTTGAAGGTCGAGTTGTGATCGGAGTTGAGTAATTTTGGTATGGTTAAACTCGTGGTTGAATGGTTTTTCGAATTTTGTTAATTTTGTTGAATTGTGAGATGTTGGCTTAGGGTTGACTTTTTGACTTTTATTAAAAAAAATCGCTTTGTCATATGAAATTGATTCCTATAGCTTGTATTGATTGTATCGAGTGTTTTGTGGCTAGATTCGAGGCGTTCGGAGGCCGATTTGCGTGGCAAGGGCTTATTGGAGTAGAAATTGCACGATTTGAGGTAAGTAACACTTCTAAACTTGCTTCTAAGGGTATGAATCCATGAATTACATATTATGTGATTGGTGTTGAGGTGACACACATGTTAGGTGGCGGGCGTGTGGGCGTGCACTGTAGAAATTATGACTCGATCGTTTTTGTGGAACTGTGTAGTCATATAAACCTATTATTTTCCACGTATTCTCCATGTGTTGGAGAAATTAAGCTGTGATTCATATTAGTCTTAGGCTATATGTCGGTACTGTTGGGTCCTAAAGAGGTCGTGTTGTTGTTAAATTACTTTCTTAATTTGCAATTATGTACTCCGTCACATCTATCATTTGAATATCATATCTCAATCTCTATTGTCATTTATTGATACATCATATCATCATTATTTGGGCTAATTGTCATAATATTTGTGAGCCCGAGAGACTGGAGAGATTGATGACTGAGTGAAGTCGATGGACTGATTGTGAGTGATGCTTTATAGGATCAGACGACATGCCACAACATACTTTATTGATTCATGCCATTATTGGCTTATTTTAGCGCTTGGGCAGGATCCGCTCCTCCAGATTTTGACTTACAAGTAGTGAGCACAGATATCTACTGAGTGCGAGTGCCGAAGGATTGGGATGACTGAGTAACTGTGAGGATTGAATGAATGTGAGGACTGAGTGAATTAATACTCAAAAAGCATGCATCTGACTTTATCATTGTATTGCATTACAGTTGACATGCATAATTGACATGTAGATATAGTGATGTATCATTCTTTATATCAATCATACTTATCATATTTTATCCGTGCTGAACTTAACAATTAAACTTGAAGTGTTAAACTTGAAAGCACGTCTATATTTCTGTACTTTTAAATTCGGTATTTGGATTGTACCTATTGAGCTCGTCACTGCTTTCAGCTCAAGGTTACGCTTGTTAATTATTGAGTATATTAGATCGATTGTATTCATGCCATACTCTGTACTTCGTGCGTAGATCCAGGTACTTCCTGTTAAGGCGGTTGCTAGCTTTGGAACTTTATCTGTTGGAGACTATCGAGGTAGTTGCCTTGGCATCCGCAGACCTTGACTCTCCTTCTTTTCAGTTATTTGTATTGTTCTATCTTTTTAGATAGTGTTTTTAGCATTCAGACTATGCTGTCATTCAGATGCTCATGTACTTAGTGACACCTGAATTTTGAAATTTTTTGTATTGAGTTGCGATATTTTCTTATTAATCATTATGAGATTTTCACTATTTAAGTTTGTTTTGCTATGTTTTAAATTAAATATGTGTGAGTATTGCGATACGCGCCATCACGACATGTGAGATTTTGGGTTGTGACATTTTTATTCTTTAATTTTCTTACATCCACATGCATACATTGCAACTAGGTGATACTATTATAATTTTCGTAAATTTGTAGCCCAAAAGATAATAGGCCAAGGTTTTAATTTTTTTTTTCACACAATCAACTACTACTTTCACACAGAGGTAGTAGAAAATTTAAAGTAGAAGCTCCAAACAACTAAATCGGGTAGCTTCCAATAATTTCTTTTCAAATCATGTACACATTGGGTTAAACCGAGTAACGATTTGAAATATGGTCCAATTTGCGTTATGTGGTCCTGTGAAGTGATTCTAAGTATAATTGTTCCTAATTAATAAGATGAATATTGTTCAAAATCATATAATGAAGCAATAGTTTATTAATTGGTGGAATATCTAAAAAGCCCCCTAAACTTGGCACAAATTGTTAGTTATAACTCTAAACTATTAGCGGTCTTAATTACCCCCCTTGAACTTGATCTTTTGAGAGCCATTACTCCCTTGGAAGCTGATATGGCAAGGAGTGTGGGTGCACTCTCTTTTAAGCATGTGCGAGTGAAGAAAATAAAAAAATCAGCTTCCAAGTAGGTTATTTTTCAACTTTTAATTGTCATATAATCACATATAATGATTTATTTGCTACAACTATGTATTTTTTGTTGCTTCATCTTAACATATAACTTTAATTCTTTTTATTTCTTCTATAAATATAATGTCTATTTGTTCCAACTACATATTTCTTTTCTTTTTTTGGGTCAAATTTGTAAAAAGTTTGGTTGGAACTCCATTATTTTAGGCAAATAGAAATTCGTAGCAAAAATAATGGAGTACTAGTTGTGTATTTTCTGTTATTTTTTTTCGTTAGATATAATTTCTATTTATTTTAATTGTGCATTTTTATTTTCAAGTCAAATCAGTGAACCAAAATTGAGTACAACTCTATTAATTTTTACCAACTAAAAAAGGCATAGCCAAAATAGTTTATTAATTGGTGAATACCTAAAACCCCCCTAAACTTGACACAAATTGTTAGTTACAACTCTAAACTATTAGTGATCTTAATTACCCCCCTTGAACTTGATCTTTTGAGAGTCATTACTCCCTTGGAAGCTGATGTGGCAAGGAGTGTGAGTGCACTCTCTTTTAAGCATGTGAGAGTGAAGAAAATCAAAAAATCAGCTTCCAATTAGGTTATTTTTCAACTTTTAATTGTCATATAGTCACATATAATGATTTATTTGCTATAACTAGGTATTTTTTGTTGCTTCATCTTAACATATAACTTTTATTATTTTTTATTTCTTCTATAAATATAATGTCTATTTGTTCCAACTACATATTTCTTCTTTTTTTGGGTCAAATTTGTAAAAAGTTTGGTCAAAATTCTATTATTTTAGGCAAATAGAAAACTCGTAGCAAAAATAATGGAGTACTAGTTGTGTATTTTCTGTTATTTTTTTCATTAGATATAATTTATATTTATTTTAATTGTGCATTTTTATTTTTGAGTCAAATAAGTAAAAAAAAATTGGGCACAACTCTATTAATTTTTACCAACTAAAAAAGGCATAGCCAAAATAGTTTATTAATTGGTGGAATACCTAACCTCCCCCTCTAAACTTGACACAAATTATTAGTTACAACTCTAAACTATTAGTGGTCTTAAGTACCCCCCTTGAACTTGACCTTTTGAGAGCCATTACTCCCTTGGAAGCTGATATGGCAAGAAATGTGAGTGCACTCTCTTTTAAGCATGTGAGAGTGAAGAAAATCAAAAAATCAGCTTCCAAGTAGGTTATTTTTCAACTTTTAATTGTCATATAGTCACATATAATGATTTATTTTGCTACAACTATGTTTTTTTGTTGCTTCATCTAAACATATAACGTTTATTCTTTTTTATTTCTTCTATAAATATAATGTCTATTTGTTCTAACTACATATTTCTTCTTTTTTTGGGTCAAATTTGCAAAACGTTTGGTTGGAACTCCATTATTTTAGGCAAATAGAAAACTCGTAGCAAAAATAATGGAGTACTAGTTGTGTATTTTCTGCTATTTTTTTCGTTAGATATAATTTCTATTTATTTTAATTGTGTATTTTTATTTTCGAGTCAAATCAGTAAAAAAATATTGGGTACAACTCTATTAATTTTTACCAACTAAAAAAGGCATAGCCAAAATAGTAAACTTGCAATTGTACACTCTTTCTATTTCTTCTTTTGATGCAATGGCTATTTACAACTGATTTGTTCTATTGAGCCGAGGGTCTTTCGGAAACAGCCTCTCTAACCCTTCGGGGTAGGGGTAAGGTCTGCGTACACACTACCCTCCCCAGACCCCATTAGTGGGATTTCACTGGGTTGTTGCTGTTGTTGTTGATGCAATGACTATTTATATCAACTGTGTATTTTTACTTTTTTAGGTAAACTCTGTAAAAAATATATTTTTAGAGCTATATAAAAAATTATAGCAAAATAATAAAGTTCAAACTATGTATTTTTATATAATTTTAGAATCCTTGACTATTTATTTCAATTGTATAAATCTTTATTTTCAGGTCAAATTCAAAAATGAATAGCTAAGACTTTATTATTTTTAGCCAAATAAACAAATTAGCCTAAATAATGTAGTTCTATCCAAGTTTTATTATAAATATTATCCAAAAAAATTAGCTAAAAAAGCAATACACTTAAAAGGTAAAATGGACATGGAGTTTATTTAAGAAATAAAGGAGACTTGACATGGAGAAACTCTGTTCCTTCTGAATCTTTTGTTTTCTGCTTACATTCTTGACATGAATGTAATTTGTAATTTGTATGCATTGGTGGTGACCATAGTGAAAACTAAAAGATTCATTTTGTTACTGTCAAATGACCACCCCAGTCAAGAAAGTTCCAGATCCAGCCTTAGCCGGCGAATTCCCGGCGCCGACGACCACCTCCTCCAACAGGTTATCCCCCTCCCGCATCTCCGTCCCTCTCCTTCTTCTCCTCTCTCTTCTCTCATTGTTGTTTTGAAAAAAACAATTAAAAGCATAAGCTCTGTGAAGTAAACGCTGCTAAGTCAATAATAGATTATAATTTTTGAATTAAACCTAGTTTTCCATTCAACGTATTTGCTGTCTTATACCTACCTGATTTAAAGTTTTCAACTTTTGAGCTTTGTGATTTTTGACTTTGAGGATCCTAGATCCTCCTCTTCAGTCTCGGTTTCCCATATCTGTTTCTTCTTTATTTTTTTTTATTTTTTATTTTTCACCAGAGTTGTTCGATTCAGTCGTAGGGTTCGTGAAATTAAGATTTTATCTATCTCAATTTTGTTGTTATCCCTTCATTCCCCTTGCCTTTTACTATTTATTGCTTTTTTGCTATGCGTGGGGGCTCACTAGTGGTAGCGGTGACAACCCCTCCCTCCTTTGTTTGGATTCATGGTGTTTTGTATGTATTTCAGGTTAGGGCTTGTGGATGTTAGCGACGAAGAGGACGTGCATGTGCAAACATTAAAGAACAACCCGAGCGCGTGACAGCAAGGGGCGACAGGAGTTGGACACGAACGCGCTAGGTGGCAGCAGCATCACCGTATATAACTAGACATTTTCCAGGTTCTACTTGCTGGAGTTGGTACCTTCCGTTTTCCTGTTTCCCTTTGTTGTGTTAGTTAAATTACTGCCATCTTAGTTTGTATTAGTATATTCACCGTATTAGTGTGCCTACAGTTGCAACTTATTTTCTTCTATTTTGGTCTGTTGCCTTGTGTGTGTTAGTGATTCCCCTTAGTCTGTCATAGGTAGAGTGGCTGTGGTCTGGGATGGTTGAGTGAGGTCATGTCCTCGGGGGGAACGGGGGGTGGGGTAGGAGGCAGGGCAGGGGTTAGGGGATGGGTGGGGAAGCAAGGGAGGTAAAGGGAACAAGGGTGTATATAGGTTGAGAATTGGGTCATGGAACGTAGGTGCATTAACAGGTAAGTCTATAGAACTGGCAAAGATCCTCCAAAAGAGGAGGTTCAATATAGCGTGTGTCCAGGAGACAAGGTGGGTAGGGTCGAGAGCAAAGGACGCAGACGGGTATAAGCTTTGGTACTCAGGAGTACAAAGAGGTAAGAATGGAGTGGGTATCTTGGTGGATATGGAACTTAGAGAGTCTGTGGTTGAGGTTAGACGAGTGAATGATAGATTAATGAGTATTAAGTTGGTGGTCAAAGAGTGCACCATAAACATCGTTAGCGCCTATGCGCTGCATGCGGGCCTAGATGAGGAGGTTAAAGGACGCTTTTGGGAGGGGTTAGATGAGATTGTGCGCCACGTTCTGCCTGCTGAGCAGCTATTCATAAGAGGGGATTTCAATGGTCATATTGGGTCGACCGTAGGTGTTTATGGCGAGGTGCATGGATGCTTCAGTTTTGGGGAGAGGAATGGAGGAGTTACCTCACTTTTGGACTTTGCTAGGGCTTTTGGGTTGGTGATTGTGAACTCTAGCTTCCCGAAAAGAGAGGCGCATTTGGTTACTTTTCAAAATGCGGTGGCAAAGACTCAGATTGACTATCTCCTCCCTAGGAGGTGTGATAGAGGGTTGTGCAAGGATTGCAAAGTGATTCCGGATGAGATACTCGTGACACAGCATAGGCTATTGGTGATAGACATTGGTATAATGTTAAAGAGGAGAAAAAGGTCTGCTCGAGGAAGACCGAGGATCAGGTGGGGAGCTTTAACTAAGGATAAAGTCCAATAGTTGGAGGGGCGGTTATCAGCTATGGGAGCTTGGAGGAGCAGTGACGACGCAAACACTAGGTGGTCAGTGACATCCGAATGTATAAGGGAGGCTACGAGAGAGGTGTTAGGGGTCTCGACGGGCATCTCTGGTGGGAACTGATAACTAGGGATTATGATGCATTTTACACTCCTTCTTGATTAAGTTTTGATTAGAAATGTGTACAAAATAGTTCCAAAGGCTCACACGTTGTGCTTGATTGCAGGTTTGATCAACAAGGTGAAAAGGTGTCAAAAACCAGCTCAAAAAGGAGTAAAACTTGTACAAGTACCAAGACAAGATCAAGCTTAGTCAAACAGGACTAGTGCGGCCACACACCATTCTGTGCGGTCCGCAAAGATGAAGTTCAGAGAGGATGCTTTTCAGGACACAAGGCAATGCGGCTGCAAAGGGTTTTGTGTGGTCTGCATTGGGTTCATTGCGGCCGCACTTGATTTCTTGCGGTCCGCAGAGCCAAGGTTCAGAGAGGTGGCATTTCGGAGGACCTGGCCAATGCGGTCCGCGGTCCTTTTTGTGCAGACTGCAATAGAAGCCACCTCGGTTGCACTCGACTTTGTACAGTCCGCAAAACCCAACTTGAGAGAGCAGAATAATCAAGCCAAGAGCCTTAGTGCGGTCACACTCGATTTTGTGCGGTCCGCACTAGCCCCGCCGGGGTATTTTTGTCCAGAATTTTCAGCCTAGTATAAATAGTTTCTTTTCCCATTTTTAGGTTATCAGATAGTTTTGGACGTAAAGCTGCACTCATGAACTCATTTCTTTTACTATTTTTAGTAATTTTACCTTAGTTTCAACATTGAATCTTCAAGTTTTATTTAGCAATTAATTATTATAGGCTTCTCTTCATCTATTTTTTTGTTTTCTTCTCTAATTATGAGTAGCTAGACCCATTAGCTAGGGTTGTGGCTCAACCCTAGTGTGGGTAATTGATGGATCTTGTATTTTGATACTTGATTATCTATGGGTGTTTGATATTTGGTCTAATTTAGGGTTTTAATATGGAATTAGTGGTTGCAAACACTAGTTTATGCCTAGTAGACTTTGGCTCTTCTTGAGAAAGAGAGCCTAAGTCCATGAAATTAGTCCAACAAGGAATTGGGGCGTATTCAAGATATTGATAGCCCCAATTAAAGGGTTAAACCTAGAGATAGTAATACCCGACTTGAACCTTGATTGCTTGCATAAATTTGCATACCCAATTGGTCTTGAGAAAGTCAATTCGGGCAAAATCACTCGAACCACCGAGAGGTGTAGAGTGAGTAGAATCGTGCAATGGTTATATCATATTCCCCAAATGTGATAATCTAGCCTTAGACAAAAGAATTCGTCAATTAGCAACCTAGGAGAAAGTCACTACCCTAGTGCCTTTTATCTATTTGAACAACTCGCAATAGTTTAATTTTAGCTTTACTTAGCCTAATTTAGCATTGTAGTATTATAAAATTAGGATTAATATCAAACCCAAAAATGTTTAGAAGTGCAATTAGGAATAAATACAGAACTCCACTTTAGATAGAAACTCAACTTCAATATCTAGCTCCTTGTGGAAATCGACCCTGACCTTCTCGGGTAAAAGCTACTTCGACCTCTCTTGCTATTTCATAGTAGTACAAGTTCGTGTGTGATGAAAAATGTATGCAAGCCTTTGAACTTCTCAATCATAAGTTAACCACCACTCCTATCATCACCGCACCTAATTGGAGCTTGCCCTTTGAGCTCATGTGTGATGCGAGCGATGTTGCTGTTGGGGCGATTTTAGGTCAAAGAGTGAACAAAATGTTTCATCTGGTGTACTATGCGAGCAAGATAATAAATGATGCTCAAGTGAACTACACGGTGACCGAGAAAGAACTTTTGGCTATTGTATTTGTAATGGAGAAATTTCGGCCGTATCTTATGGGTGCCAAGGTCATAGTCCATACCGATCATCCCGCACTCTGGTACTTGATGACGAAGAAGGATTCCAAAGCTAGACTGATGCGATGGATCTTGTTACTTCAAGAGTTTGATTTGGAGATTGTGGACCGGAAGGGTAGTGAAAACCAAGTGGCGGACCACTTGTCCCGCTTGGAGGAGGAGGGGAGGCCTCGTGATAGCCTAGAGATCAATGACTCATTTCCCAATGACCAACTCCTTTCGGTGATGGTGAATGGTATGACATGGTTTGCGGATGTTGCTAATTTCCTTGTGACTGGTATAATCCCGTGTGAGCTCTCTTCTAACCAAAGGAAGAAGCTCAAACAGGATAGTTTGGATTTCTATTGGGATGAGCCGTACTTGTAATATTTGCATGGATGGTGTGATCCAAAGGTGTATCCCGGAGGAAGAGCAATTGAGTATCTTGGAGGCTTGTCATTCCTCTCCCTATGGTGGACATCATGGCGGGGTAAGGACGGCTTCCAAAGTTCTTAGTTGTGGGTTTTATTGGCCAACTTTGTACAAAGATGCAAGTGAACTTGTGAAGAGGTGTGACGAATGTCAAAGAGCGGGCGGAATTTCGAAGAAAGATGAGATGCCTCTCAATACCATTCTTGAGGTTGATATTTTTGATGTATGAGGTATTGATTTTATGGGCCCGTTTGTTAGCTCGTGTGGGAACACATACATTCTTGTGGCGGTAGACTATGTTTCAAAGTGGGTTGAAGTCGTGGCTTTACCCAACAATGAGGCCCAGAGTGTTGTTGCATTTCTCAAGAAGAGCATTTTTACAAGGTTTGGCACTTCTCATGCAATCATAAGTGATGGAGGGTCTCATTTTTGCAATAGAGCTTTTGACAATTTGCTTGCAAAGTATGGTGTCAACCACAAAGTTTCTACTCCCTATCATCCTCAAGCGAATGGCCAAGTTGAAGTCTCAAACAGGGAAATCAAGAGTATATTGTCAAATACAGTCAATGCAAATATGACCAATTGGTCAAAACAGTTGGATGATGCTCTATGGGCTTATATGATTGCTTACAAGACTCCAATTAGTATGTCTCCATATCGGTTGGTGTTTGGGAAAGCTTTCCATCTACCGGTTGAGTTAGAGCACAAGGCCATGTGGGCTTTGAGAAAGTTAAATCTTGAATGGGATGTGGTAGCAAATCTTTATGTGGAGCAGCTTAATGAACTTAATGAATTCTGATTCTATACCTACTCCAGTTCGTCCTTGTACAAGGACAAGATGAAATACCTTCATGATAAATATGCTCATGGTAAGAAGTTCAAAGTGGGTGATTTGGTTCTCTTGTTCAACTCTCGGTTACGTCTGTTTCCGGGAAAGCTTAAGTCAAAATGGAGTGGACCTTTTGAAGTGGTGTTTGTGACCTCATTTGGTGCACTTGATTTGAAGAACAAAAATGGGGAAGTTTTCAGAGTGAATGGGCACAGGGTCAAGCACTACTTGGGAAAAATTGATGACAGCCACGTGGTGGCACTTCTTCATCTCAAATGATTTGATGGTAACTTGTGTCGTGCCGCGACGTTAAATCAGGCGCTTCTTGGGAGGCAACCCATGTGTTTTTCTTCTTGTTTTTCTTTGATTTTCATTGTAGTGTAGGATTTATTTTTGGACTGACTGGTTGTGAGATACTGTAGGATTGTGTTGATGCAGTGCAGGAAAAAAGTTGAAAAAATGACCACTCTCTGAAGTTGTCAATGCGGACCGCACTGCCATTTTGTGCGGCCACAAAGACCTCAGTGCAGGGGCAAGAAATCAATGCGGACCGCACTGGTGATTTGAAAAAGTTGGGGTTCTCTGAAGTTTACCACCGCGACTGCATTGCATTTTATGCGGTCCGCGGTGGTCCATTGCGGCCGCATTGCACTTTATGCGGACCGCAGTGGTTGACTTGTCTGAGCCTTATGGTTTTGAGCAATGCGGACCGCGATGCCATTTTGTGCGGTCCGCGGTGGGTATGTAAACTGGTCCCCAGGACCTTTTTGTATAAATAGGACCTGAGGCCCTTCTTTTTGAACTTTTCGAACTTTTCACTCTCAGTTGTTTAACTTCTTCTTAGTTGTTTAATTTATGTATTTTCTTTGAATTTTAATTTTTTCATAGTTCTTCTTTTTCCTTTCTCGTTTTCCGTTCGATTTTGTAGCTTAGGGTAGTTAAAATATTGTGTTGATTAGGATTAGGTAGTTAAATGACTGAACCAACACTTAGGAACTCTCCAATAGGTGAAAAAGTGGACTAAAATTGAACAAATCATAAACCCTAGGTTGGTGCTGCTACTGGGTACTCGGTGCGGACCGCGGTGGAATTTGTGCGGTCTGCGATGCCCCTGTGCGGTCCGCAATGGTATTTTGTGCGGACCACAATGGTGAAAGTCCTGAAAGTTGAAATTTGAGGATTGCGGCCGCATTGCATTTTGTGCGGTCCGCGACGCCTCAATGCGAACTGCATTGGCATTTTTTGCGGTTCGCGGTGCATAATTTCAGAGAGTGGGTAGTTTGAACCCCACTTCTGTGCGGACCGCAATGGCCTTTTTACGGCTGCACTACATTTTGTGCGGCTCGCACTCTACAATTTTCATATTATCTGCAACATTTTTTCTGCAACTGTGAACTTCATTGTTTTGATGGACACTAACAATGTCTGAATGAATGTTGTTTGCAGACAATGGTGATATCAAGAGGAAAATGTGGTAAACAAACAGGAAGAGGAGAGTCCTCCCGAGGTGGGAAACAAAAGATGATAAGATTAACCCCGCAAGCCCGTCAAAACATAAAAAACACATGCAAGATTATAAAAGCTGCAGACAGGGCCATTGACCAGTCAAGGAGTGAGTATGAGCTCTACAGGGAGGCATCTTCAGATTCCGTGCTAGAGTGTGTTCCTCACTGGCTGGAGAGAAACAGGTTGAGGATACACCCCCACCTTCCCCTACTACCCAAGCTTCAGTGCACGTATCTTCTAAGTCGTTTGAGGGCTCAACTGCCGGTAGTGGAAATGAGTACTCCACCACTCCTACAGCTTCATTATCTGGAGAGGATGCAGTAGCAGAAGAAGGGGAATAAGCAGAAGGGGGTGATCCCCAAGTTGGTGGGGGTAGAGTGGACTAGAAACCCGGAGGCATGGGAGGACCGGTTTGTCAGTGAGATTGTCTACCAAAAATTCAGAGAGTGGTGGCCAGAAAAGAGGTTAATACTTGAAAGAAAAATTATCACCCGAGATCTTTTGCCTCACAATCCCAATGTGCTGAGGCAATTCAGAGAAAGAGTTGGATGGGACTACTTCATAGGGCAGGTGGATGATGACAATGAGCACTTGGTGAAAGAATTTTACACCAACGTGGCCCACATAAAAAAGGGTACCACGGTCACCAAAGTGCAGAATCTGAAAGTGAAGTTTGATGGCAAGACCATCAATGACTATTTGGGCTTCACGGAGGAGGATGAGTCCATGTACTTAGACAAGATAAAGTTGGGTGAAGAAGCCCGTTCGTGGTTGGCGGAGTACTTGGTAATCCCAGGTACCACCCCCGAGTGGTTGACTGCGGGGGTGAAGATATTGAGGAGGACATTGAACTTTGAGGCAAAGGGGTGGGAGACATTTGTGTGTAGTAGGCCGGATTCTACCACCCATGACAACTCACTCCAAATTCACCGGGAAATCTTAGTAGCATCCATCATGGCGGGGTACCCGATCAATGTCGGGAATATGATGTCCTGGGTCATTACACGGGTAGTGGATGAGGGTGACAGGTCTTACCCATTCTCCAACTTCCTAACCATGTACCTGAAGGACCAAAATGTGGAGAAGCGCAAATTTGATGTGAAAGTGAAGGCAAAGGCATCTTTCTCGTGGTATAGCCTACAGAGTGATGACAACCCCAAAGGCAAGCACTTCAAGGGAAAATCCACTACTTCAACTGGCCAGTCTGAAGAGCCTGTAGTGGTAGTGACTACTCCACAGCCTCCCTCCACTTCAGCAGACATGGCCCCAGACCCATCCACTTCAGCAGATCCAGAGATACCTTCCACCACTGCCTATCCATTGATTGCTCACCATTTGAGCCAGGCCCTCATCAGCATCAACAACTGGATGCAGACAACTACTTCTAAGTTGTCTATATTATCTACTACTGTGGCAGCTCAGTCAGCACCTCCTCCTCCATAGGTCCCACAGTCCATTGAGGACACTCTAAAGGATCTTCTGGACAACCAGAAGAAGATCCTTGAGAACTAGAAATTGCTCACGAACGCCGTTGATTCACACGGAAAGGCGCTCAAGGAGCTTGCTAGGGAGGCAAAGAAGATGAGGAAGACTAGGGTTTCCAAAGAGTCGGTGAGGGAGTTGCGGGTCGAGGTTGAGAGATTGAAGGCAGATCACTTGCCTTTAGATTTGCTATTGCATGACCCAGCACCAGCAACCCAGCCCCAACCAGAGTAGGAGTCTCAGAGGCCTCCTAAGAGGAAGAGGGTGATCCCTCAGTCTGATAATGCAGTTATCCAGTTGACGGACCCACCAGAGACTTCCTCCAGTCAGCCTCAAGATACAGTCCAGGTCCAGGCCTAGGTCTCAGTAGCAGAGCCACAGGTCATAGGGAACCAGTCTCAGGTTCTCGAGCATACAGAGGACCCAGGGACCACTCAGGATCCCATGCTGACGGACGTCTCATAGGGAGTTTCTGTATCCTCTTTCCTCTATTTTTGGTGCTTATTTTGCTTAGTTGGCATTGGGGACAATGCCAACTTTCATTTGAGGGGGTAGGCCCTATTTGGATTTGGATGACTATATATATGAATGATTTTTTTTTATCTTTGGTATGTATATAATTTCAGCATTTCAATACGTTTTTTGCACTTTTACATTGGGTCTATATTTATGTTCCATTGTATATATTCATCTCCCCTATTGTATATTCGATTAAATCCCCTTTTGTATATATTCATTTTACTTTCCTCATTTTTTTCTTTCTTAGCTTCTTATTTATGTTCGTAACTTCTTGTTTTGGATTTTTGCAATGAGCCTTTGATTTTTTTAATGCCACGGTTCTTTCCAAAGGTGGAATTTGTGTGAACCGGGTGGCTCTTCCCGATGATGGATGGCATGATAACTTTCTTAAGGGTTTGAGTCTGTTTTTCTTTTCCTTTTTGCTTTTTAGTAGTTAGTGGTAAGTATGCCTCAAGCAAAGCTTTACTTGGTCCTAACACATTTGCCTTTGATCTTATGGTCAAAGACAAATCGTTGTGTATAGGATGGTAAAAGTTGTGACCTTAAGACTCTTGTGTTGGACGATAATTATCAAGTGATTTTTCGGGACCATTGTGTGCTCAAATCTTATCTAAGGTTGTTGTGGGCCCCGACTCTGTGTCTTTAGCGATCCCATAGCTTGTGTGGTGAGAAATTGCATTCCAAGCCCAAGTCCCGAGCCATTGGTCTAGAACTTGCCCTGAATGTTTGTCGAGGTGAAATCCTAAGTGTAATTTGACTTGAGACATGATTATAGACTCTCCTTGATCCAAATAATAACTTGAACACTTCCATAGCCTACCAATGATAAAATCCCTAGTCAACCCTTTTGAGCCTTAGACCTTTTTCCTTCAAGAACCATGATACCCTCTCTTAGCACCCAATCTTTCCTTAGCACATGGCAAAAGTATAAGTTTGGGGGGAGAGATGAGAATTGCAACAAAATGGTAAAAAGGTACAAAATGAAGAAAAAGAAAGGCAATGGAAAAGAAAGAAAAGAAAAAAAGACAAAAAAAATGTTCAAAGTAGAAATGAGTGAAGGGATTCAATAAAAGCAAAGAACAAAAGGTGTAGAAAGTTGATAAAGGAGAAAAGATTTGAAATGAACAACAAAGAGTGACATTGTGTCTCTCTAACCCCTTAGAAAGAAGTGAAATGACTCAAAAAGTTGAGTGAATGTGTGCAAAAATGAAGCAAAAGAAGTGCTAAAGGGAAGATGGAACCTACTTAGACCAAACAATTCCTACCCTAAACCAAAAGCCTTCACTATGTCTCCACAAAAGCCCTATATGATCTCTAGTTGAATGAAGCTTACATTAGTGGTGACTCATATAAAGGGCAAACATATGGTACTTAGAGTCAGACTTGTGACTTTTTCTTGAGAGAGATGAGTGTATTTCCATTAACCTCGTTCTGAGTGCCACTATCTTAAAGGTGAGATTTGCTTAGGGAGAGTTGAGGATGTGTGAGTTTGGGTTCCACAAGGACCAAAGTAATATAAAGAGTTTCTTTGATGTGTTGAGTCAACTCTTGATGCTCTTGTGTCGCACTAAATCCATGGTGTTTAAAAGAGTGAATGTTGTTAATGATTCATTTGTATTGAGGGCAATTGTTAGTACCAATTGATGCTAGATGAGGTCACTTTAGGATAGCTGAATTTTCATGGATTTTCTCTTTAAGGGGTGGGTCTTATTTTATTTACTTGAGGACAATCAAAAGCTTAAGTTTGGGGGAGTTGATAACTAGGGATTATGATGCATTTTACACTCCTTCTTGCTTAAGTTTTGATTAGAAATGTGTACAAAATAGTCCCAAAGGCTCACAATTTGTACTTGATTGCAGGTTTGATCGACAAGGTGACAAGGTGTCAAAAATCAGCTCAAAAAGGAGTGAAACTTGCACAAGTACCAAGACAAGATCAAGCTCAGTCAAATAGGGCCAGTGCGGCCGCACACCATTCTGTGTGGTCCTCAAAGATGAAGTTTAGAGAGGATGCTTTTCAGGCCATAAGGCAATGCGACCGCAAAGGGTTTTGTGCGGTCCGCATTGGGTTCATTGCGGTCACACTCGATTTCATGCGGTCTGCAGAGCCAAGGTTCAGAGAGGTGGCATTTTGGAGGAACTGGCCAATGCGGTCCACGGTCCTTTTTGTGCGGACCGCAATAGAAGCCACCGCGGTCGCACTCGACTTTGTGCGGTCCGCAAAACCCAACTTCAGAGAGAAGAATAGTCAAGCCAAGAGCCTTAGTGCGGCCGCACTCGATTTTGTACGGTCCGCACTAGCCCCACATGGGTATTTTTGTTCAGAATTTTCAGCCTAGTATAAATAGTTTCTTTTCCCATTTTTAGGTTATCAGATAGTTTTGGACGTAGAGCGTGCTCATGAACTCATTCCTTTTACTATTTTGAGTAATTTTAGCGTAGTTTCAACATTGAATCTTCAAGTTTTATTTAGCAATTAATTATTATGGGCTTCTCTTCATCTATTTCTTTGTTTTCTTCTCTAATTATGAGCAGCTAGATCCATTAGCTAGGGTTGTGGCTCAACCCTAATGTGGGTAATTGATGGGTCTTGTGTTTTGATGCTTGATTGTCTATGAGTGTTTGCTATTTGGGCTTATTTAGGATTTTAATGTGGAATTAGTGGTTGCAAACACTAGTTTATGCCTAGTAGACTTTGGCTCTTCTTGAGAAAGAGAGCCTAAGTCCATGAAATTAGTCCAACAAGTAATTGGGGCATATTTAAGAGATTGATAGCCCCAATTAAAGGGTTAAACCTAGAGATAGTAATACCCGACTTGAAGCTTAATAGCTTGCACAAATTTGCATACCCAATTGGTCTTGAGAAAGTCAATTCGGGCAAAATCACTCGAATTACTGAGAGGTGTAGAGTGAGTAGAATCGTGCAATGGTTATATTATATTCCCCAAATGTGATAATCTAGCCTTAGACTCAAGAATTCATCAATTAGCCACTTAGGATAAAGTCACTGCCCTAGTGCCTTTTATCTATTTGAACAACTCGCAATAGTTTAATTTTAGCTTTACTTAGCCTAATTTAGCATTGTAGTATTATAAAATTAGGATTAATATCAAACCCAAAAATATTTAGAAGTGCAATTAGGAACAAATACACAACTCCACTTTAGATAGAAACTCAACTCCAATATATAGCTCCCTCTGGAAATCGATCTCGACCTTCTCGGGTAAAAGCTTCTTCGACCTCTCTTGCTACTTCATAGTAGTACAGGGTTGGCTTCGATTAGGCATAAAGGAGAATGGTGGTAGAATGAAGTGGTCCAAGGTAAAGTGGAAGCGAAGAAGGCGACGTACCTAAAGTTAGTGGGGAACATAGGTGAGGAGAAAAGGCGAGCGTGCGTAAAGAGGTATAAGGTAGATAGGAAAAAAGCTAAGTTGGAGGTCATGAAGGCTAAAACTGTGGCTTATGGTCGTATGTATGAGGAACTAGGGAAAAAGGGTGGGGAAAAGAAGTTATTTTGGTTGGCCAAGCTGAGAGAGAGGAAGGCTCGGGATTTGGACCAAGTGAGATGCATCAAGGATGAAGATGGTAGAGTTTTGACGGAGGATGCGCAGATTAAGAGAAGATGACAGACTTATTTTCATAAACTTCTGAATGAAGAAGGGGATCAGGATATTGTTCTAGACAAATTGGAACGTTCTGAGAGTCACTGCGACTCTGGGCACTGCAGGTGTATCAAGGTTGAGGAGGTCGTAGAAGTTATGCGTAGGATGAGTAAGGGTAGAGCGACCGGGCCAGACGAGATTTCAGTGGAATTTTAGAAGAGCATGGGGAGAGCAGGTTTGGAGTGGTTGACTGGGTTGTTCAATGTTATTTTTAAGGCGAAGAGGATGCTAGAAGAGTGGAGGTGAAGTACGATAGTTCTATTGTATAAGAACAAAGGTGATATCCAGAGTTGTAACAACTATAGGGGTATCAAATTACTGAGCCATACCATGAAAGTGTGGGAGAGGGTGGTTGAAGCAAGGGTGAAGAAGGCAGTGTCTATATCCGACAAATAGTTCGAATTTATGCCGGGTCGTTCTACTACAAAAGCTATACACCTTGTTCGGAGGTTGGTGAAAATGTATATAGAGAGGAAGAAGGATCTGCACATGGTGTTTATTGACTCGGAGAAAGCATATGACAAGGTTCCTAAAGAAGTTCTCTGGAGATTCTTGGAGGCAAAAGGTGTGTCAGTACCATACATTATGGCGATCAAGGACATATATGATGGGGCTAAGACTCGGGTTAGGACAGTAGGAGGAGACTCTGAACATTTTTGTAATGGGGTTATACCAAGGTTTTGCACTCAGTCCGTTATTATTCGCTTTGGCGATGGACACGTTAACGCACCATATTCAAGGGGAGGTGCCATGGTGAATGCTATTCGCCGATGACATAGTTCTGATTGATGAGTCGTGAGCCGGTCTTAACGAGAGGCTAGAGGTTTGGAGACAAGCTCTTGAGTCTAAGGGTTTCAAGCTGAGCAGGACGAAGACGGAATACTTGGAGTGTAAGTTCAGCGCTGAGCCGGGGGAAGTGGGCGTGGATGTGAGGCTTGAATCACAGGTCATTCCAAGTAAAGGAAGCTTCAAGTACCTTGGGTCGATTATCTAGGGGGAGGAGAGATCAACGAGGATGTCACACATCGTATTGGGGTAGGATGGATGAAGTGGAGGTTAGCATCTGGAGTCTTGTGTGACAAGAGAGTGCGACCGATTCTCAAAGGTAAGTTCTATAAAGTGGTGATTAGACCAACAATGATGTATGGGGCTGAGTGTTGGCCTGTTAAGAACTCACATACCCAGAAGATGAGAGTAGCAAAAATAAGGATGCTGAGGTGGATGTGCGGGCACACTAGGATGGATAAGATTAGGAATGATGATATTCGGGAGAAGGTGCAAGTGGCTCCCATTGATGACAAGATGCGGGAAGCGAGGCTCAAATGGTTCAGACATGTTCAGAGGAAAAGTCCAGATGCTCCGGTAAGGAGGTGCGAGCGGCTAGTTGTGGAGGGGACGAGAAGAGGTAGAGGGCGGCCTAAGAAGTATTGGGGAGAGGTGATCAGGCATAATATGGCGATGCTTCAAATTTCCGAGGACATGACTTGATAGGAAGTTGTGGAGGTCGAGTATTAAGGTTGTATGCTAGGAGGTAGTTGAGTTTTGCCTTACTTATACCTTTGCGAGACTAGTCTGGTAGGGTTTTTATCTAAGATAGCTAGTGTCATTGTTGTGTCTTACTAATTCAGTGCATGATGTATTTAATAGCTATCGCTTTACCTTGCATCTTTCTTCTGGATTTCATGTTCATATTTTTTCTTATTATTTCTGTGGTGATATTAATATTCTCTGTTTTTGTCCTTTTGTTCCCTTGAGCCGAGGGTCTTTCGGAAATAGCCTCTCTATCCCTTTGGGGTAGGGATAAGGTCTGTGTATACACTACCCTCTCCAGACCCCATTAGTGGGATTTCACTGAGTTGTTGTTGTTGTTGTACTTAAAAGGTAAAAAAAACATATTTTAGTATTCCAAAAAGATGCCACATGGACAGGAAAATCCACGTGGCAGGCGAGTGCATGCCACTTTCTTGGGATGAGATTGTCCAAGGGGGTAACGACTATAGAATAACCAAGTATAGGAAGGTAATTAAGACCACAAATAGTTTAAGAATGTAACCAATAATGCGTGCCTAGTTTATGAGGGGTTTAAGGTATTTTACCTTTACTAGTCTTAGGTTACGCGCCTTGTGCGTATATCCTATTTCAATGAGTATAAAGTTTTTAAAAATCATATAAATATTATATTAAAATTAGAAAACATAATTTAAAGAAAAAGTATAAAATCTTAAAAACAATGATCGTTGATCCTATTTAGCTAACTCAATAAAGGAAACTATTATGCCGCATAGAAGTACTCAATCATTTGTATATTCATATAAAAATTTACTCCACTTATACAATTTTATTCGATTTCACAAGTTATCATGTTTTTATTTATAATACTTCCTTCTTAGTTTTTAGGCATCCATTTTGTGCGTTTATCATATATCAATGAGTACATAATTTTTAAAAATTATTAAATAATGCATTTGGATAACAAAATAAAATTAAAAAGTAAAAGTTTATGAAAATAATGAAAGTTAATTCCATTTAGCTACCTAAATAAAGGAAGAAATATATTTCATTATGAATTTTGGTGTTGTCTCTAATTATAGCAGTTATCTTATTTTCTTTTATACTCTTAATCATTTTTTGTTATTAATTGTTGGAGAGAAAATATTTTAATTTTTTTTGTATGATATAAAAATTGTACAAATATAATATCAACTGAATTAGAGCCATGTTATATTATTCAATATTCTAAGCTTTGTAAACTTTTAAATATCAAGACTTCTAACATAGTTCGGATAAGATAGGATTTAATAAATAAGTGTTTTGAATATATTATATTATGGATGTTCATTTAGTACTCCGTAGTAAATAAGCTTCCTGAAGAAGCTTATCCATATGAGACTCCGCCGTAAATATGTTTATCTATTTAGTACTCTATTGGAAATAAGCCTCCTGAAGAAGCTTATCACTTCGGTACCCGGTTATGGATAAATATTACCTTCGGTAGAAGATTATCCATACCAGGTATAATAAGTTTATCCTTTCGGTACTCGATTATGGATAAACATTACCCCGGTAAAAGATTATCCATACCGGGTATAATGAACTTATCTTTTCAGTACTCCGTTATGAATAAACATTACCCCAATAGAAGATTATTTATACCTGTTACAATGAGCTTATCCTTTCAGTACTCCGTTACGGATAAACATTACTCTCAATAGAAGATTATCCATATCTGGTATTGTAGCACCTTACACAACAGCTTGCAGTAGCACCTTTCTTTCTCCTATAAATAGAGGAGATTTCAGTTCATTATGTACATCAGTTTGAATTCAAATAATATATCAGTTTCTCTCTATACTTGTCTTTACTTTATAGTCTTTATTTTATAACACGTTATCAACACAAGACTCTGCCATTCTGAGCACTTGCTTCGAATTTAATTTCTATTTCAGTGATTGCTTCATTCCTTCTCTACTTTTTTGATGTGGAAAAAGGTGGAGAAATCACGTTTCCATTTGTAGTAAGATTAGCTATGAGTTAAATGTGTTCTACTAGTTGCATGTAATCCTGAGAATCTGTAAGTATAAGGAAACGGAAGCGAAGAAATTAAAGCAGCTCACTTGGGGAAAAATTCTAAAGAGATAATACAAGAGAAAAGCGGCTGAAGTAAAAGAAAAGGGTATCCATCATCTATATCATTTACTTGTTTATATCATTTACTTGTTGTGAATTTTGTTGCAGAAATAGCTCAAATATGGGCATAGATTATGATGAAGCCGCTTGCACTAAGTTAAGTCACGCCAAGGAGATGGACTTGTGCGATTGATTCAGTATTTTCAAATGGAAGAATTGATAAGTGTTCATCGCTCTTACATCCGTGATTAGATCTTGTTAATTCCGAGCATCATAAGACTGATTATATCCTTGGGTGGTGAGCTTTTCTTCTTGGCAGTAGTGGTTGCTTATATTTGGTTTAATATATTTATCATCGTTTGCTTGGTTATATGCTACGTATACATTACCTATTTTGGTATTTGTTTCTATCTGTATTATTTTAATAAAGGGTTACAAAGTGGATGATATTGTTAGATCCACTTATACTCCAGCAGGGTTTGCAAGAAATATACAACCACCAGAAGTGGTTATGTTTCGTATATCTCATTGTAACTAATTTTTTTTGTTAACCACCAGAAATAGTATATACCTATGACCACCAGAAGTGATAATTTAGGCTTTCTATGGTTACAATTGAAGATAAGCTAGAGAAATATTCTCTATAGTACATGCATGCCTCGATTTGCTCCTGAAGTAGCATTATCGTAAAAGAGCTTCTAAGACATCACACAATTTGTGTAATTAATGCGCGTTCAGATAATTATGTTCCGTTCCCTGAAGGATGAGAACTTTTGATAAATATTAATCCATTTCCTGAAGTGAATGTGATAATATTAATAAAGTTCGTAAATATAAATGCGTTCTTGATGTAAATATATTACAATTCACCTCCAGAAGAGGTAATATGATCGAGAGAAAATACTCAATATTTCGTATTTTAATTTGCTCTTGAAGTAGTAAAACAATTGAAATTTTCTCCTGAAGCAGGAAAATATTATGAAACTGTATCTTTCTGTACTTAAATAAAATAATAACCTATTCAAAGTTATTTTTGAAGCACATTTTTATTTCCTGGAGTGAATGAAGAAATACCACAACTCACCTCCTGAAGAGCTAGAATAACAGAGGATATAAATATTATTTTTGTGGCATAAAGATCATTACCGCACGTCCTGTTGTACGTAAAACATCTTGGATATTTTATTAAGTATCATTCTAAGGCAAAAACATTCTTGTAGAATGCTTTCTACTACAACCACATTAATATGTTATGGTTAGTTACCGAGTTCCCCGAAGGAAATAACAACTCATATATCTTTCGCCGAAGGATGTAATGACTATGTGGTTGCCGATTTGATATAATATATTCAGATGTTAACGGCGTTTCTCCCTGAAGGAGACATTTGTCACAAAGTTGGTGGTAAAATTACTAAAATTCTTAATTTTTTTATATTTATAAATTTAGAATTGTCTTTATATTGTCCATTTGATTATGATTTTCTCTCATGATACTAGAAGTATCTGAGCAATATTTGATAGTACAAAATATATCAAAAACTCCTGAATAGCTAACTGTTTATCTAGAAAACACATGACACCAGTAGTGTCCGAATAATATTAGATTGTGGATAATAAATAAAGGTTCTCGAAGAGCTTATATACAAATATGACATTTATATTATATGATTAGGGTCAAAACATATTTTGTAGTAAACCCGAAGTTTACTAATACAAATAGCTATCGTATTGAGACTATAAATGATCTTAAGATTGAAAATCTTCATGTATCCACAATTATAAAGGGGTAAAACAATATGCATGTGAGAAGTTACCCACCTTATTCTTCAATTTTTACTACATCATGTATCACAGTAAATCAGAAGTTTACTAATGCAAAAGCAGTCACAGTAAATAAGAAGTTTTACTGAGGCAAAAGTAGCTACAGTAAATCAGAAGTTTACTAATGCAAAAGTTTATGCCATAGTAAACTAGAAGTTTACTAAGAGATAGCACATGTCATGATAAACTTGAAGTTTTCATTTGCCATTTTTAAATGAGCTATTTGAGAATTCAGATAAGCATATACCGAAGAACTAGAAGATTCTTCAAGAATTCTCTTGTGTTGCTTGTTCTCATAATAACTTGATTATACCAGCTAAAGTTGGGACTAAAATCCCCGAATTCTAGAATATATAAAAGGTGAATATGGGCTCATTCACCTATCATGTGAACTATTTATAGATGCATATATGAGATGGTTACATGTGCGATTATTGTCAACCTGCAGTTTGACATTTGAAATTTCTTTTCTCGATTATGAGAATAATTTTTAGATTATGAAATCAAGATATTTCATCTTGATGATTCTGGTTTATATCCAAGTTGGTTTAGCATTGAATACCTCCTATTAATGGTTAAACTATTGCTTATGAGAACAAAATTTCATGTGTTGGTCTAAGATTTTCTAAATTGCATACAACAACACTTGTATGTATCAGACCAACAATATATGATAAGTCCTCCCCTCACAATTGGTTTAGGATCAGAAACCAAATATTTTTATTATCTGATAACTTTTGATGCATGGTACATGATTAATTTCTGTACCACAAAGAACAAAGATAGGTTTCCCAAAGAAGATTTGGGATATATGTTAGTTTTTCTAACATTTGGGGGATGGAATAAACAACTGAAAAATATGTTATATTAATCGAATTATCATTAATATGATCCTCACTCAGAAGATAATTCAAGTCAAATGCTAGAAGCATTTGCTGATCTAAAATTAAATATCATATTTCAGCTGTAAATACTCCTATTAAAATTAAAATCTCTGAAGGATAAAGTTTACTGCACGCATGAAGCGTAGTAAACCGATTGGTTCCAAAAGTAACAATCCTTGAAAAATTATAGGAGCAAATGATCAAAATGATCATAATGAGGAGGAAATGAGCTCTAGAAGAGCTCATGACATAACATTTCATGAAACTCCAGAAGAAGTTTAGGTACCTGAAATAAAGAAAGTGATGAGATCTCAACAAGTTATGCCGCTTAGGAGCCGATACAAAATGATCGTCGACGATATATTTGATACAATATAGTGCACAATATTATAAAAGTTTGTGAGGATCGGACTTGTAGTCCAGACACCTGGAGATATCATGTCATTTAAATGCAAGGCATAACCTATATGACTAATTTGATTATGTCTATATGAAGATCCCTGGAGGATTTAAAATGCCTGAAGCATATAATTCAAAGTCTTGAGAAATGTACTCGATCAAATTATAAAGATATTTGTACGGTTTAAAACAATCTGTGCGTGTGTGGTATAATCGCCTCAGTAAATATTTGCTGAAAGAAAGTTACATAAATTATGTTATTTGTCCATGTATTTTTATAAAGAAAATGTCATCAAAATTTGTTACACTTGCTATTTATGTTGGTGACATAAATCTTATTGGAACTCCGGAAGAGCTCCAAGAGGGTCTTAAAAATACTTTTACATGGACAAAGTGTACCCATTAAGTACACCAATGAATATTCAATCACTTGAAGTGAATAAGGATCCGTTCCAACCTCTAGAAGAGGATGAGGAGCTCCTTGGTCCTGAAATACTCTATCTCAGTGTTGTTGGTGCACTTATTTATCTTACTAATGCTAACAAAAGTGGTGCAGATCGTATTGATTATGCAGATGCAGGTTATTTATCTGATCCCCATAAAACTCGATCTCAAATCGGCAAGGAGGGAGTGCATATGGTTGAGATCAGTGATTCATTCGAGAAAAATGTGAGTTGAAATGTGATAAAAGACCCACAATATTATACAGAGACAATGTTGCATGCATAGCCCAATTAAATGGAGGATTTATAAAAGGAGATAGAATGAAGAACATTTCACCAGAATTATTCTACACACATGATCTTCAGGAAAATTGTGAAATTGATGTGCATCAAATTAGTTCAAGTGACAATCCAGCATATTGTCTTTACCAACTTCAACTTTTGAGAATATGGTATACAAGATTGGAATGCGCAGACTCAAATATTTGAAATAAGGTTTTCTTCAGGGAGAGTAAAATGCGCGTTGTACTCTTTTCCCTTACTAAGGTTTTTCCCTCAAGGTTTTCCTTACAAGGTTTTTAATGAGACAGCCAGCAATGCGTATTACTAAATATGTGTACTCTTTTTTCTTCACTGGATTTTTTTTCCACGGGGTTTTTTCTAGTAAGATTTTAATGAGGCACATTATCTTTTAATGAACATCCAAGTGGGAGTGTTATGAATATATTATATTATGGATGTTCATTTAGTACTTCGTTGTAAATAAGCTTCCTGAAGAAGCTTATCCATATGGGACTCCGCCGTAAATATGTTTATCTATTTAGTACTCTATTGGAAATAAGCCTTCTGGAGAAGCTTATCACTTCGGTACCCGATTATGGATAAATATTATCTCCGATAGAATATTATACATACCGGGTATAATAAGTTTATCCTTTCGATACTCGATTATGGATAAACATTACCCCCGGTAAAAGATTATCCATATCGGATATAATGAGCTTATCCTTTCAGTACTCCGTTATGGATAAACATTACCCCTGTAGAAGATTATCTATACATGGTACAATGAGCTTATCCTTTCAGTACTCTGTTATGGATAAACATTACTCTCAGTAGAAGATTATCCATATCTATTATAGTAGCAGCTTACACAGCAGCTTGCAGAGCTTACACAGCAGCTTGCAGTAGCAGCTTACACAGCAGCTTGCAATACCAGCTTACACAGTACCTTTCTTTCTTCTATAGATAAAGGAGATTTCAGTTCATTATGTACATCAGTTTGAATTCGAATAATATATCAGTTTCTCTCTATACTTATCTTTACTTTACAGTCTTTATTTTATAACAATTTTTAGCTTTTATTTTTACTTTTGGATATGAAACCAATTTTGTTTCAAAACCACGTACCTTTCAACTTCTTGATATATTGATGTCCAAAATATTAGGACTTTCGAATAATTCAATACAAAAGATTTAATAAGTGATAATTTTTATTGATAGCAAAGTATTAAATATTATAAAAATAATTAAATAATATTTTAATTAACGTGTAATATATATTTAAAGGGAAAAGACAATCAATATATAGATATAGATAATCAATATTAATCAACATGGTTGCAATATAAATTGCATTACTACATATACATTTCGTGGCGTGGCATATGATGAAGTCATTGTGATTTTCGATATTGTTTGAGTTAAGTGTAAACTAAACGTGTTGTAACGACCCGATCGGTCGTTTTGAGCTCTAGCGCATCGTTCAGCAGTTTGAGACCATGAGCAGCTTTACTTCAGGTATTATGACTTGTGCGCATGATCGGAATTGAATTCCGGGAAATTCGGAGTTGATTTGGAAAGAGAATTCTCATTTCAGAAGCTTTAAGTTGAAAAATTGACTAAGGTTGGATTTTTGAGTAAACGGCCTTGGAATCGGGATTCGAAGGTTCCAGCAGGTTCGTATGATGATTTCGGACTTAGGCGTATGTCCGGACTGGGTTTTGGAAGATCCGGAAATGTTTCGGCGCCTATTGTGGAAGTTAGCATTTTGAAAGAATTTCATAAGTTTGGGTTGAAGCACATTTTAGTGTTATCAATGTCTGTTTGGAATTCCGAGTCTGGGAATAGCTCCGTATGGTGATTCTGGTGTTGGGAGCGCGATCGAAAGTGAATTCGGAGGTCCGTGGGTCATTTTGGAGTCATTTGGCTAAATATAGAAATTTGAGGTTTTTGAGGAGTTTGACCGGAAGAGGACTTTTTGATATCGAGGTCGGAATCCAATTCCGAAAGTTGGAGTAGGTCCGTAATGTCGAATGTGACTTGTGTGCAAAATTTGAGGTCAATCGGATGTGATTTGATAGGTTTCGACATCGAATGTAGAAGTTTGAAATTCTAAAGTTTATTAAGCTTGAATTGGAGTGTGAATCACGATTTGATGTTGTTTGATGTGATTTGAGGCCTAGAGCAGGTCCGTGTTATGTTATGGGACTGGTTGGTGTAATTGGATGGGGTCCCGGGGGCCTCGGGTTTGTTTCGGGGTGGTTTCGGATCATTTCGGGCTATTTTGCTATAACTAGTGTTGGTGTTTGGTGTTGTTCTTCACATTCGCGACGAAGGATTGGGCTTCAGGGATTTTGTTCTTTGCGTTCGCGAAGAAGAAAATCTCTGTTGCGCAGGTCTGATTTCGGAGGCTTATATCTCACAATATATAAGGAATTGGGAGATGATCCAAAAATGAAAGTTGTAGCCCTTTGGTCTAGTTTTAAGAAATGTAAACCATTTAGCATTTGGATTTGTGTACAAAATGTTATGGCTGGTACATTATAGGCTGTCCGGGAAGATGAAGAAGAAATTTGTGTTGCACAGGGCTGAATTTGGAGGCTTATATCTCGAAATATATAAGGAATTGGTAGATGACCAAAACATGAAAGTTGTAGATCTTGGTGTCTAATTTTCAAAAAGTTAAACCATTTGTCATTTAGAATTTTGTACAAAAGTTATGGCCATTATACTAGAGATTGTCTGAGAAGAGTTTGGAAAATGGTTTTTGAGAATTTTTCTTCTTCGCGAACGCGATGGGGGTCTCGCGAACGCGAAGAAGAGTCATCTGGGCAGTGTATAAGTGTAAAGAAATGGGTTTGGCTCATTTTATCTTATTTCCTCCATGGGAGCCGACCTAGGAGCTATTTTGGAGCTTCATTTTTATCATCCATATCAAGGTAAGTGATTCTCACCTATTGCAATTTAATTACTTAGATTATATCTATATTTTAACATGGAAAATCATGTAAACTAGTAGAAATTTTGAAGAAAACCTAGAAAATTTGTATTGTTGGATTTTGACCATGATTTTGGATATGAAATTGAGAGCCAATTATATATTTGAGTTCATGAGGTTGGGATAAACTTTATCTTAGAAAAATTTCGGAATCTGGGCACGTGGGCCCGAGGGCGATTTTGCCAACTTTTCGAGCGGAGTTAGAATTTTATATAAATTGAATTGTTATGAGTATTAGGGTATATTTTCATTGATTTTCCCATTATTTGGCTAGTTTTGAAGCGCTGGGACATCAGTTTGAGTCGTCGGAAGGGGCTTGGAAGCCGGTTATTGAACTTCGGAGCGAGGTGAGTCTCCTTTCTAACCTTGTAAGAGGGAATTGTCCCCATAGATGAAATAATTGGTTATGTGCTCCTATTTGTGGGGGCTACGTACGCACGAGGTGACGAGAGTCCGTGCGTAGCTACTATTATATTTAAGTCCGGGTAGCCTAGGACCCAAAAGCATGCTATAGTTGGAATATTTGTAATCTTATTGACATTTGAATTGCATAAACCCTATCGAATTGGTAAATGAATTTTTAAAAAGTTTAAATTTTATTTTTCTTAAATCATTAAAAGAGAATTGGCTTTTATTGGAATAAACATTCCCCGATAAACTCTTAATTGGTTGTTTGACTACGTGTATCTATGTGTGCCCGCGTCGCATGTATGATTCGTGAGCGGGGTATTTGTTTATTTATGTTGACCGCGTTGTATGTATGATTCGCGAGCGGGGTAATAGATGCATCTATGGTTCGGGCCGTTCGACCCTTGGTAGTGCACATTTTACATTTCTGTTGGATCGAGCCGTACGACCTCGACATGATTTGCGCATGCTTGTATTGCTTGCCTTGAAACTTATTGAAGTTGTTATTGCCCCTTCCTGGCTTGAGAATATGTGTATAAATGATGAAAAAAGAAATTTAGAAATTTCACATAAAAGAAAGAATTGTTTACATGTTTCACTCTATTGAATTATAAATCATGTTTATATAAATCATCGATTCATTATGTTACGGACGTATCATTATTGGACCACTAGTAAGTATCAAAGTCAACCTCTCGTCTCTACTTCTTCGAGATTAGACGAGATACTCATTGGGTACACGTTGTTTTCGTACTCATACTACACTTGCTATGCATTTTTGTTGCATAGGCACATGCATCACTAGTGGCCTGGCGGGCGTAGCAACATGGTTGATGTGGAGACTTAGGTGAGCTGCACTTCTCGAGACGACCCGCAGCCAGCAGAGTTTCTTCCAGATTATTGTATTTATTTTCTGTCCAATTTGTATTACGGACGGTTGTTGTATTGTATTGCTTCCTAGAAATAGCTCATGCACTTGTGACACCGGGTTCTGGGGTATTTTGTATTGACTTCTTGACATGTATATTTAATTTGAACTGAGTATCTTTTACTAGTAAAAATTGAAGAAAAATCAGAGTTTTTCACAATTGTTTAAATGAGAATTTAATTAAGTATTTATGGTTGGCTTACCTGACAGCGGTGTCCGGCGCTATCACAACCCTTAGTGGATTTTGGGTCGTGACACGTGCAATAGGCTTTTTTTTTGTTTTTTTGTTTGTTTATTTGATTAAATTTTTAAAAAAAAAATCCTATCTCTTATTTCACTCTGTTATATTGCATGTTATTTCTGAATGATTGAGTTGATCGATAGCATATTTGAATAAAATATTTAATAGTATATCCACGTATATTTGTTTAGCAAAGATGGTGAACTTTGACTTCGAAACTAATACATATTGATTAATTAGTTCCAATATTAAGTATACAATTATCTTTAAACTTTTTAAAAAGTGTGAATATATATTTGTAAGTAACTTGTTTCTGCAATGAACTAAAACTAATTTAAGCTAATTTCAATCTCCTAAAGAGTCATAAAATTAACGTGAAAGATATTAATTATACTTATGTTAGTACTTCAAACAAGGAATTAATTTATACAATGTAAAACTTAATCGATTTCTAAATATTAGGAGTTTCTACCGAGTTCAAATAAGGAAGAATATAAGGTCCAAAATTTTAGGTGATTTCAAAATCCTAACTATAGGAAAATAAGTAAAATAACTATTTTGTCCAATGTGAAATTAATTTTTAAAGAGTAAAAAAGACGAACGACATTTCGCTAAGGGGTTTCGTGCTTTTAATATAGTACTAGTTTTAGAGTAGATATAAATTAACTCAATAAATATAGGATTCTAACACCTCCCATTGACTAGAATTTGAAGCATAAATAATATAACATGGGGTGTATTGTTGCAGAAATATATATATTGAAAATTATACCGAACTCAACCTAAAAATTGGGTCACTAGATCTAGATGAGATCGCTCAAAATCATAAAAGAAGACAATTGTTTATTCTATCAATTAATGTAATACTTTAACAAATGAGAAATTATTTTTAAACTTAACAAAACATAAGATACAAAGAATCAATTAATTTGTTTACCAAACTAATTTGAATTAAATCAGTTTGTCACTTTGGTTGAAGTTTAATGGTTAGATAACCGTGATTTATCGTTTAGTATTTAAATGAAATCAACTTAAATATTACGAAATGAACATAAAGTAGATTTAAAAATTGCAGCAATTTCAATTCTTGAAGTTTTAAAAATTGTATCGAAATGGAACTTAGCAAATGAATCAAATATTGATGACGTAGAATAATTCAATGGTATAGCTAGTTTGGGTTGAAATGCACAAATACGACGTCGTTGGAATCCTATCTTCATCTTCCTTCAACCACATAGGCGGAAGCAGAGTAGTAGAGGAATAGAACACAAATGTCGACCATTTCGACTGCATCGCTTAGCACAGACAGATTATTATTATCTATTATTTCTCCACCACCTTCAAATTTTTCAAGATTCTTTCTTCCAAGTCCTTTACTTCTCTCCAAATTCCGTTCACGTCCCTCTCCTCTTACTTCATCTTCACCGTCAAGGACAAGGGTGGCATGTTCCAAGTCTTCCGAAGAAGCAGAAGTGTCTCAGACAGTGGACGAATGGCTTCAGAAACTTCCCGATAAGAAGAAGGCTTTGTACTCTCATAGTTTGCCCTGCATAGAAGCCTGGTTGAGGAGTTTGGGGTTTTATCAGAGTAGAGATGATAGAGCTCTTTGGTTTGTTGAAAAGCCAGATTGGCATGCTCACTTGTCACTTGATATCACTGACCTCTATATAAGGTTAGTGTTTAGTACACCCTCCATTCCACCTTGTTTGACACTATTTCCTTATCATTAGTCTCTTCTAAAAAGAATCATACATTTCTAAATTTGTTAATGAGAAGCTTTTATGATCACATAAATGTTATGGTATGTTTAAGATCGTGCCATATTTAATGGCACTTTTCAAAAGTCTTATAGCTACACAAATGTTATGACATATTTAATATCACAAATTTCATGAATCTTTATTTCTTTCTTAATTTCATGCCGAGTCACCAAACAAATTGAAACGGAGGGAGTATTATCTTGATGAACAGTTTATAATTAAATATCATTTTTTAAATATATACATTGGTTTAATGGAGCTGCTTTATGTATGTCTTTGGTATTAGAATGAAATGGGCCTAATTGGAGCAGAATGTGTATGGAGGATTCATATGGCCAAACCCAACTATAGTTTGGTTGATTGGGTGATTAATAGGATGTTTTCTGATTTTAGGTTTGGAACAAGATACAGTTTTTAGTGTGAAATTCATGATCAAGAGGGTAGCTTGAAAATGGCCCATTTATCAATATGCACAGTTATTATAAAGGATCACTTTTTTAATATGTCTTGTTTGGTTACATTTAGCTGATTTACACGTGTGTTTTGGAATGAAATGGGCCTAATGGAAGAAGAATGTGAATGAAGGATTTGTATGGCCGAACCCAACTATGGCTTAATTGGTTGAGTGATTGATAGGATTTTTTCCCTGATTTTAGGGTACTGGAACAAAATTTCATTTTATGGTGTGAAATTCATGATCAAGAGGGTAGCTTGAAAAAGGCCCATTTATTAATATGATTTGGTTCTTATTAATGTGGGAAGTTGCTTTCTTCACCACCAGCATCTGCTGTTTATGACTAAATGTTGGAGTTAGAAGAGGTTACGCTGGCTTAGATTTGGTTTTACAAAGAAGGGTTGTTTGGTCGATTAATTGTAAGAAACTACCATATATAGGTTGTACTGTTCGAATTGCAATCTATTTTTAAACATAAACTTTATTCTTTTTTTTTTTTTTTGATAAGGAACATAAACTTTATTCATTCAAGTTATATTCCAGAAAAAGAAAATTGTACATATACTAAATAGTGAACCCGCTTTTGATAAGCAAGTCCCGTGTTAGGTTTATTTGATAACTCAATCATGCTTAATGCTGAAAAACCTGCTAAAACAATATCCGCCATGAATCCTGAGTAAACTATGCGGATATATATTTTTCATTCGTTGCTTGCTTTTTCCTTCTGGTACGATTGTACGCTTTGTTAATCTATTGAAAACTTCTTTGCACTTCTTAAAAGTATTAATTTTAACATTTTGGTGTATGATGCAAAAGAAGCTACCAGAAGTCCCAGATGCTACTGTTTATAAAGAATAAAAGTGAATCAGGTAACAGCATAATAACTTACATTGACAGCGGTTGAAAATGCTGTGTATTGGTTATATATAGATATTATTGGATAAATGTCTTTACTTACAGAGGAATCAGGCCTTCGGATGGTTTCATCCTTTTTAGAAGAACAAGAAATTGTCTTTCTCTCGTCATAAAAAATAAGCCGTCTTTCTCACTTTGAAATGCAAAACATAGTTGTGAAGAATTTTGAAGAACTAAATTACTACTAGTCCTATTGACATTGTCGTACTGTGATCAACAATTACTAGATCATACCAAACTATATTGTGGCAATTCTTGATTGCATATTTCAAAGAATACTGCATCACCAGTTTGAACTTTGATCTAATACATGCTGAATGTTTCTTGAAATACAGGTATCTGAAGAGTGGACCTGGAAATCTTGAGAAAGATGTTGAGAGAAGATTCAGCTATGCACTGAGTAGGGAAGATATTGAAAATGCCATACTTGGAGGTCCATAAGGATAAAGATTTCACGTGCGGATGTCAGTTACCTGCATTGCTGATCCGTCTCAATTTCAAGCAATTCTAATGATTAATTTTTCCCAAGAACTCATAGAGATAACAGTGGAATCTTAATTATTTTAGGAGGGATCTTTAGAGAGATATTGTGGGGTTGGATTAAGTTTAAGTGGTATAGTGATCTTTGAGAAATATTGTTCTCTTTCATAAATTACCTGCTGATGATCATCTACTTCTATTGATGTTTGTCATTCAGAACAAAAATGATTAGAACAGGATTTTAGGCTAGTTCATATACTGTTGGTAGACAACTATTCATATGGATCGGAATTCAGGGTTCTTCTTTCTTTTATATATATTTTTTTGGTGATTTTATAAGTTGGTACTTCCACTTAATTGTATGGCTCCTCTGTGATATTGGCTGAAGTGTTTTTTTCCCCTTTCACTTTTAAGTTCAAATATCAGGATCAAGATTCTAAAGATAAGAAGATGCTGAGAGATTAAATTAAAGTTGGTCTACAGATACAAGTGGTAAGACCGATAATTCAGATCCAAGACCTGGCTTATGAAGTTGTTTGGACCACCAACATTCCTGTTCTAGTTACCATGGTTTTGGTATGAATAGCATGGCTACAGAAAACCAAAGATCTTTTTTCCTTAGGAAATGCTGAGAGATTTACCGTTTTAATGATGTTTTGCACTACACAGATTTTCTGATGCAGCACTGAAGTTTAGGCAATCATATGCAGACTCTTGTTCAATATTTTCATTTTGGCAAACTCGTTCAAATTGGTTGAAAGCAAAATTGGTCCTATATAGGATATAGTACAGATTTTACGAATAAAATGTTATTCGTCACGTGGTATTACTAGCAAGAGATGTATCCTTTCTTTCATTATTTGTTAGATTGCACCAATTGACTATGGAATTGCTAGCCCTTCATCCTTAATAACGATGGAGAAATGTTACGGCTTATTAGCTGACAATAATAGCATAACTATGTCATGACATTCTGAGAATTCTTTAACTGGGGATAAGGAATAACAAGATGATATTGTGCGTCTATAACACAAACGTCTGAAGTGCCGAGGTGGCAAATAACTTCATTTATACTGGTGGAAGATGGTATACATCTATGAACATACATCCGATGAAGAATATGCGTACAAAATCAAGAGGATTGACATAAACTACAATTATACGGGCTCACTACCTCCCAAGCTTTCCAATCTGCACTAGCATGTTAAGCAATTAGAATTCTGAGCACCAACTCCTTTACTTCTTTTAATGCCCCACAGTCCCTATGTTATTCCAGATTCCTAATCTTGATTAACTTCACATGCTCATGGAAAGTAGATCGATCCTAATGGCGGCTTGTGGGCAATCCACAGCAGTTTCAACTACATGGGCAGTATGTTTTAGGCCAAAGAAGATAATGCAAAATATGCAGTTAGCTTCAATGAGATTCTGCTGACTGATAATGAGACCAATACTCCTTCACAAGCTGCCCGAAGAGTGAACCTTCGTTCTTCATTAGCTTCATTGGTTCATCATACTCAACTAGCTTTCCTGTATTCATCACCAAAGTTAAAAGTCATTACAACATAAACATACTCATAGTAGTGTTTCAAAGTAAACAAACAGGTCTTACCATCGCTAATGGCCAGAACCATTGTACAATCCATTACTGTGGGTATCCTATGGGCAACAGTAATAACAGTACTATTAGCAAATTCTGTCCTAATAGTTTTCTGCAATATCATATCAGTGGCATTGTCGATCGACGCAGTTGCTTCGTCAAGCACCAAAATCTTGGCTTTCCTCAAAAGAGCACGTCCCAAACAGAACAATTGCCGCTGCCCCATGCTCCAGTTTGATCCATCTTCCACAACTGAAAAGACTACCAAAGTTAGAAGCACCCCACTTGGATAACACAATCAGACATGTTCTTAGAAAAGCTTACCCAATGAGTCAAGCCCCTTCTCTTTTTCCTCAACTGCCTCTTTTAGCTGACACTTCCCAAGAACCTGTATCAATGAAGATGACAATGAAATCAAGAAATTAGACACATTCACCATAAAATTCGAAAAAGATAAATGACCCAATACATAATAAGTAAACGCAAATTACCTCCCACATTTCGTCATCAGTATGCTGACATAAGGGATCTAAGTTGTATCTTACTGTTCCATTGAAGAGTGTAGGGTCCTGAGGTATAATCCCAAATCGGGACCTTAGATCATGGAGACCAATTTTAGAAATGTCAATTCCGTCTACCAAAATCCTTCCACCTGCTGGCTCCACTAATCTAAATAGGGCACCGATGAGAGTAGTCTTGCCACTGCCAGTCCGGCCAACAATACCAATTTTATGACCTCCTTCAAATGTACAAGTGATCCCCCTAAGAACAAGCGGGGAATCTTCCCTATATCTGATCTGTTTTGGAGAACACTGATCAGCATCTTGATCAGTTCTAAATACAAGAAAATTAGGTGGTGAGAAGAAATTTACCTGTAAATCTTGAATTTCAACTTTACCCCTTGTTGGCCAATTGACTGGCGGACGGTTTTCTTTAACAATTTCAGGCGCTTCACTTGGAATGTGCATATACTGGTTAAGTCTTTCTACAGAAATAATGTAGTTTGCTAGCGTGCACTGGTTTTGAATGGAAAAAACAAGAGACATGTTTAAGGAAAGACCATAGGACAAAGCCATCCCAATAAATCCTGCAAAAGAATAAGCGGCTGTTATCAGAAAAGCTCTTCTGTTTAAGCGAAAGGTTAAGAAACAATAACGTAGAGTTCTTTATCAAATCCCAAGAGTAATATTAGTTAATGGCATACCTGAGCTGAAAGTCCCCGGAGGAAGCAAAACCATGCAAAGTGCCGAGGATGCTAGAACAATTGCACTAATAGTTTCAAGTCGTTGTATCAACCACTCATTTGCTGCAAAATTGAGGAAGAAAGGACTGGCATTTATATCGATTAGCTCAAAAGTCTTCATGAAAAATCTGTCTTCCTCTTTGAATGCTCTTATAGTCACAGATCCGGCAATAGATTCAGCAAGATGGTTGGCCACAAATGATTTGGTTGTACCGTTTATCCGCATCAACTCTTTGGCAGACGCATAGTAGTATTTCTGCCAAGAGTAAGAGAAAGTCAAGAATCCAATTTATCAGCTACTGCTGGCACATAAGAGAATAGTGCTGCAGAGAATTGAACTTTCATAATCCTCCAATCCTAGTCAGAGAATCTCTAATTTATTTGAACTCCAGACTATCATATATTCAAACTATGAGCGTATATGGAAAACGTTTAACTATAAATTCTGTACTATTTTCATACAAGAAGCCGATGGGCAAAGACATGAAATTCAAAATTTAATATATTGAAGGATCTATTGCCTGGATGTTCTACATAATGATTGAGAGTGTGTATGTGCAAGGGGTGTATAAAGGGTGCTGAGATAAATCAAACACCCATCTCTTACCTGCAACTGAATGGCAAGACAAACCATTGGGATGGAGATAACCAGAACTTGCCAAGTGACAACGGCTAGCACTGTAAGATTAGAGTAGAAGTTTGTGGTAGCTCCAAAGGCAAAAACCAAGTTGAATGGAATATCAAGATCAACTATACTCAAATCTGATGAGACCTGCATACATGGGAGGTAGTGGAGAGGTGGCAAAAATGGTTAGGTCCATAAACATCCTTAATATCAACGTTATAGCTTATTTTTCAATGATCACATTTGATGTATTTACCCTGCTTAAAATCCTTCCCAGAGGTGTAGAGTCGTAAAATGACATAGGAGCATGGAAAAGAGAATTTAGTAGCTGTGAGAACAAGGACTTTGATGATTGCAAACCCAAAAAAACCGTTGACAGGGATCTAGAGAGCAGAAACAGCGTTGATACACCTCCAATTAGCAAGTAAACTGTAATCAGTCTCAAAGTGCTAACTTGAGGATTATCAACATTTGCTGCCATCCAGGAGTTCTGTGTTATCTGACCAACCACAAACGTTATGTGCGAGATTACAGCCACAGCAAAGAAGAAGTACCCTTTGTTCTGATTTAGATACTGAACATAAGGCTTAAATCCAGTGTCTCCCACTTCTCTCTCTTCTTGCTTAATCAACTGATCACCTACAGAGGCTATAGATTTTTTGCCGGTATCAGTTTTACGAATTTCTCTTGTATGAGATTCCCGCCTTGATGAAGAATTAACCTCTGCAACCCTTTCTGAACCAGCAGTCTCTTTGTGTGCATCAACCAAGTCCTGAAACTCTTTGCTCGAGGCCAACAACTGATGATATGGCGCTGCATGTAAAATTTCTCCATCTGACATTAACTGTGTATAAAAGTAGACATATATAAGGACACTTCTTGTAAATATTACCATTCAGTTTCAAAGACTACTGTGATTTTACAGAAAATATATCAGGAGTTTGAGAGTTTACTTCCTTTTTTTTTTCTTTGAAAGATAAATGATAAGAAGTCGTATTAGAAAGAGAAGTTCATCAAGAAAAACTAACCAGAACCACATCAAATGCAGGAAGAAAATCAACTTGGTGGGTCACAAGCAAGACAGTTTTCCCTGAGAGAGCTCCCATGACATATTCCTGCAAAAGACCAGTTCAGACTTGAGCTTGCAAATCATAAGAAATTCTATGAAGCACAATACTGTCAACAAAATTTCTCACATTGAATAGGCTACTAGCAGTATGGGCATCTACAGCACTGAATGGATCATCCAACAGATATATATCAGCATTCTGATATAATGCACGAGCAAGTTGAATGCGCTGCTTTTGACCACCACTAAGATTAACTCCTCTTTCACCTATTTCAGTGAGATCACCATAAGGTAGCAACTCAAGGTCTTTTAACAGTGAACACTTCTCCAAAGTTTGCTGGTATCTCTGGCTATCCAGTGGAGAACCAAACAAAATATTTTCTCGTATTGACCCTGTCTGAATCCATGCCGATTGAGAGACGTAAGCAATTGTTCCATAAACTTGAACCTGCAGAACATAGAGAATCTATAATCAGTTGGGACTACGGAATTATTTTCTTAGATATGCATGAAGTGAAGTAAGCTATGAATGTGCCTGCAATAACAACTTCGAGAACCTACTTGTCATTTCCTTCCTAGCAAGGAAAACAGTAACTAACCAATGCAACTTACAGTTCCTTGGATACTTGGAACCTCTCCAAGCATTGCTGCCAAAAGAGTTGACTTTCCCGAGCCCACCTCCCCACATATAGCAATCTTCTGTCCGGGTCTAACCTCCAAATTAATATTTCTCAAAGTAGGCCGAGACGGATTCTCTTCCCATGAGAGATTAGCTGATTCGATAAGTATGGCATGATCAGGACTTCCAAAGTTGTGCTTCTGCCTAACATTTGCATTTTCCAGCTCAGGGGCCTCAAGGAACTTGACAATCCTTGCAAAGGAGACCTTGGCTTGAATCACCACACCAATAACATCTGGAATGGTTCTCACTGGATCCTGAACTAGACGTAAAGTTGCTACAAAGGTGAAAACATTGCTTGCGTACAGTGGAACACCTAGGAAATAACAAGCCCCAAATGTTGCAGCAGAGACCAAAACAGGTGATGACCAGAAAAGGAAACTATTATATGCCTTGCGCAACTGAACGGCTGATAACCATTTCTCTTCAACTCTCCTCATACTTTCAATGACACTTTTAAAATGAGTTTCCCATGCATATAATTTCAGAACTTTCATATTTATAAGAGCTTCTGAGATAGCCTTGAGCCTATCATCTTGTGCTACCATTAGCTTGGTCTGGAATTTATGTTGCAACTTTGCAAGAGGGGTATTGCACAGCACAGTTAGTACAATCACTACCAAGGATGCAAAAGTTGCAAGTCCAACTGCGTGGAAGAGAATGATAAGTGCAAAGCAGAGCTGGACACTCGTTGTCCAGGTCTGATGCAACCAAAAAGGAAACTCTCCAATTCGATAAGCATCCACAGTTACGTAGTTCATGATTTCGCCACTAGAATGCATCAGCTTAGCAGCATTGGATAGTCTTATCTGCTTCTTATAAATGGCTGCTGTAAGTAAAGACCTTACTTTTAGACCAATTAGTCTGCTCCTGAAGTACCACTGCCTTTGTGACAAGGATTCCAAGTTCTTTGATATAAAAAGCAGAATGGCCAATAGAAATCCCTCATTTTTAAAAGCTACATCTCCTTCAGCAACCTTAATGAATGCATTAAGAAGCAGCGGACCAGCAGAAAGAGTAGTTATTTTCAGCAGCGCGAAGAATCCTGACACAATTAGCTCCTTCCGGTGACATAACACAATTGTCTTCAAAATGGATGGTTGGGAAGAGGGATCAACTTGTTTCTGTTTGTTCAGTATATCCATAAACATTAAGTAACATGATTCAGCACGATCGGCCTCACGTAATTTGGGTATGTCTTTATCCTCAAGAGTTTTCTGCTTCCCTTTCTTCATCAGTGAATTCAACCACCAAAATGACATTTTATTAAGAATCCCAGCCTTAGCAAAGGAAGTGACAGAGCTAATCGAATCGCTTTTACTGATTCCATTGGCAGCACCATTTAAAGGAGCATAAAGATCAGTTTCATCACTCTCTTCATGCCGCAGCCCCTTGTAGGTGCATAACAACAATAAACATGCTCCTACAAAGGACAAAACATCTAGAGCTATCTTCATTGTTAGCACTTTATCAAGAATAGCCACAACGACGGACATACCAGCAAAAATTCCAGCAAAGACGAAGGCGAGAATTGACAAGAGCCTCAGAGGGGTTCTTGAAATATGTTTTCCCCGAAGGCTTGCGGTTAAACTTATGGATAACCAAGTAATTCCATGGAACAAGATTAGTAACCACCAATGCAGTGGTAATGTACTATGGGTTTTCTTCACCTGATCTTCAAACACCCAAATGAAAAAGGACAAATACAGTATCCCCAGTAAACCATTGAAAATAGCAGAAGCCAACTGCAAACGTGAGAACACAGAAAAGCGAGCAGGAATATTGGTGTATTTTAAGGATGTCTTAGAAAACAGTGTCAATAGGAAGAAGAGCAGGAGTATAACATCGAAACAAATGATCAACGCATGATTGATACAAGATGAAGGGTGTGCCACGGACACCCAATCAGCAGTACAAGGCTTTCCATTCTTATTCGAGCAATCTGATGCTCCACAAAATACAGCCCAAATGTCCTCCATCTCCTCCTCCAATTTCTAAGCCCTGAAATGAAATTTCAGTCCAAAGATTTAAACTTTAATTAGTACTCAATAAATCCATGCAATGGGCAAATTCAACATTTCAACTCCTGGTATCACGAATGTATTAACTTGATCAGACTAGTGAAGGAGCATTCTAGTGGGGGGGAAACAGGAAAAAAGGAGTGGAAAAAAAAGTGCAAGATAAAGAATTATTGCAATTCACAACTTTAGGATCAATTATTGCAAAAAGTAAGATGAAAACAGCAGCCAAAAAGGTCCCAAAAAAATGCCAAAAAGAACTTGATGTACCTTAATATGTTATTTACAACATAAATGTGATCACAGATAAAGATTTAGATAATCACTACTATACATCCACAGTCCACACCACTCAACTGCTTTCATGCTAGACAGTGAGACAACACAAAATAAAACTGAAAGCAAGAGCGGTTCCAAGAGAACAGGAAGCGGTTAATTGGTGCTTATACAACAATGTATTGTCACTTCATATCGAGCAGCGAGAATCTACTCAGCATAATATGATAATAAATTCAGATGCGAGATCCAACAAAACATTTAAACAACAGTAATAACACCGAACCAAAGACCCCCCCAAAAAAATAGAGAATATAAACTGGCCAACAGCTTAAATGTAGGAAGTGAAAAAACAAATATGCTGCGTGCGCATAGGATGCCCAGTAATGTCAGAGAGTTATAAATTTGAAAACATTAAACAGGAGGACTAACCAGAAGAGCAGAATGTGGACGACAAAAAGGCCGCGAGTTTCGGAAATTATCACCAATTTAATCCTTAAATAAAACAGAGAATTAAGTTCATACTGAATAAATTTGTAATTTCATTCATGTTAGGCAAAGCGGCAGACAAACAGTATAGTATTATAAAATTCGGCGTGTATAGTTGCCAATTAATGTCTTAGGGAAGTATGTATAATTTGATGGCTATGGGTTTGTTCTTGTTATATAGTACTCCTATTAATGTGAGATAGGGTGATCAGAGGCGGAGTTGCATTTGTATAGCGTCAGCGCTCACGTATCTGCTGTCTAACAAATGTTGTTGTCTTTTCCCTCTCACTATTTTTTCTCCACTCCGGCCTCTAGGCGCTCTCTCTCTCTCTCTATATATATATATATATATGGTGAAACTAGCATGTATTAGCCAGTTCTCGGATTGTTAATTGAAAAATAATTGTTATTTATGAAGTTGTTATTTTATGCGGATATAAAATCTGTGCAAAAATACTCTAGTTGAAACACGAAAAGTTTTATCATTATATGTTGGATTGTGGAGCTCCTGCGTTTAAACTCCCAGTATATATTATTGAAACTGCAGTACAACATATTATGTTCGAATCTCATATATAAAAAATTTGAACTCCAGTAAATTACACTGGACCATAATCCCGTGCCCCTCCTTAAAGGATCCCAACTCATCACCCTGGAATTTTTCTGAATTTTAAGAATTTTTTCTTTAGATTTTATTTTACATTAGAAAATAACTAAAAGTCAATTACTTTTAAAATTGTGGGTAATTTTGAATTGGCGGTCGTAAATCAGACATTTCTAATTTCCCCCATGTATGCCTCAATTTGATTGACTATTAGATGCTAATGCCCCTCAACACTGACACTTTTCTCGTTATTTGCTTCTTCTTTTCTCCTTTAAGAGTTTAAAACTTTTTTAGCATACAAAATATTTATGTGGTTGGATTACTTATAACATAATTACTTTTAATGATAAATATTAGTTATTGGTAATATAATAACAATGATAACTGATATGTTATCATAATGACATCCCAATTTTGTAGTAATTTATACTCGATGGAATATATTAATGACTTTAACATAAAAGTTCAAATTGTTGTCCAATTCTGAAATGGATTTAATTCATGCACTTGTACACAAAAGTTTTTTCACGACAACATGATGCTTAAAAGTTAATGAAATAAAATATACTTTAGAACCTACTGAAATTTTCACAAAAGTTAGATTTACTTTTTTTTTTTTCCATGGAAGAAGGGGGACGTGCTTGGTTTTTCTTGAAAGGTAGGAATAACACCGAGTTATATAGGGTGTAAATACTAAAATAAGACATTCCAAACGTGTAGTATGATATTCTCAATTAATATTATGTCACGACCCCAAATACCAGTCATGATGACGCTTATCACATTACTAGGCAAGTCAACCCAAACATCTAATCACAATCCTTTTTTTTATAATAAGACATTTTCTAACACAGGTTTTAAATACCAAATTTTCATTATAAGCGTTTAAAACAACAAAATATATATGCGGGAGTCAAATAAACATGAAACTACACAGCCCTAAATATCTGGTGTCACGAGTCTAGAGCCTCTACTACATAACTAACTGTCTGATACAACATAAGTCTAGAAAATGCGGAAAAGAACAAGATAAGAAGGAGAAAACAGGGCTGCAGACGCAATGCAACTACCTTGAAATCTCCGGCAACCTCTGAATCAGCTGAGGACCCTCACTCTGCCACTCTGGCACCTGGATCTGCACACAAGGTGCAGGGAGTAACATGAGTATGCCAACTCAATAACTAAAGTAAATAAGGTCTGAAAGCAGTGACGATCAGTTAAAATTCATATGAATGAATAGACAACAGAATAACAGATTAGAGCCTCTACTACATAACTAACTGTCTGATACAACATAAGTCTAGAAAATGCGGAAAAGGACAAGATAAGAAGGAGAAAACAGGACTGCGGACGCCATGCAGCTACCTTGAAATCTCCGGCAACCTCTGAATCAGCTGAGGACCCTCACTCTGCCACTCGGACACCTGGATCTGCACACAAGGTGCAGGGAGTAACATGAGTATGCCAACTCAGTAACTAAAGTAAACAAGGTCTGAATAACAGATCAAATTCCATAGTTTAAAACCAGTTTCGTCGAAAATCATCAATTTTAGTTTAAATACTTGAAATCATATACTTAGCAATTTCTTACCACAGAGGCTTATTTTAAAAGAAGAGTGAAATCAGTTAAAATATCATAACTAGGCCCCTCGGGCAAGGTATCACTCAGAATATGGCCCCTCGGGCAGCCTCTCAGTCACTCGTCACTCAATACTCACTCTCAGCACTCAGGCTCATTAATATCTCATAGTAATAGAGATCATAGTAACCGCTGAGGTGTGCAGCTCGATCCATAATTTATAGTCGACTACGCTCACTGGGTGTACAGACTCCGGAAGGGCTCCTACAGCCCAAGCGTCATATCGCTACGACGTGCAGCCCGATCCAATATATATATATCGCTACGGCGTGCAGCCCGATCCAATATATATATCGCTGCGGCGTGCAACCCGATCCATATAAGTATCGCTGCGACGTGTAGCCCGATCCATAATATATACATATAATATCCTCACTATTAGGTTCTCAACCTCTTTCAGTCATTAACCTCACAGTCTCTCGGGCACAACAATAGAACTTAGGGAACTCAACCCAAACAGTCCTCACAATTAGAAGTGGAGTGATAAACCCAGTTTTAAACATTTAAATAGGTAAAACATGACTGAGGATATGATTTCAACAAATAAAGTGAGGAAAACAGTAAAAATGCCCCTAAGGGTATCAACAGGTCGGCACAAGGCCCCAAACATGTCATATAACCCATAATAAAGTATAAATGACTAATGTACGAAATATCATAAGGTTCCAAATCAAATACGCGGCTCAATAGTCGCTACGGGACGGACCAAGTCACAATCCCTATCGGTGCATACCCACACACTCGTCACCTAGCATGTGTGTCACCGCATTTATCAAAACAAGTCAAATAACGTGGTTTTGTACCCTCAGTTCCAGATTTACAATGGTTACTTACCTCAAACCGGTAAAAATACTACTCCGCGATGCCTTTGCCCCTCAAATCGGCCTCCACTCGCATCGAGTCTATCCAAAAATCAGAATTACGACGTCAAAATATGCTAAGAGAACGAAGCCCAAACGAAAATAATCAAATTATACCAAAAATCCCGAAATTGGCCAAACCCGACCCTCAGGCCCACGTCTCGAAACTCGATAAAAATTACATCAACGGAATCCTTATCCTCCCACGAGTCCATACATACCAAGAACACTGAAATCGGAGTCCGAATGGCCCCTCAAATTCTCATTCTAAATTCTCTTAATCTCAAGCCCTAAGTCCTCAATTTTAGGCTTACATTCCATGATTTATTAGGTAGATTTCACATTAGAATCGAGTTTTAAGTCCAAAATTCTTACCTCCAAGTGGTTCCCCTTGAAGCTGTCACACCCCAACCTTGGGAGGTGTGGCTGGCACCCGATGCCCGAAGGCCCGAGCGAACCAACCATGAGATATGATCTGAAATATAATAACCTGCAGGCAGAAGAGCCCAACACGACATATATATATATATATAACCTAGGCCAACAAAGCTGTAACAACAGTATAACAACTATCCAGGAGGCCGATAGGGCCATACAAAAAATATATATATACAATGACCGCTAGTCTGAGCCTCTAAGAGTGTAAGACAATCTCAACAGGGCGGGACAAAGCCCCTGACATGCCAAAAACCACACATATACATCTGTAATAGTACCTATGGACTCAAAGTCAGCAACTCCGAAGAAGTGGAGTGCGAAACCCAACGCTGATCCTGGGGGTCCTACCGAGGAGGCACGCCGCTCTGTCTATCCGAACCTGTAGGCATGAACACAACGCATAAAAATGCATCAGTACGAAATATGTACTGAATATGTAGGGCGACAAGTGTAACATGAAAAATGTAATTAACAAGAGAAAAGATATAGAGACAATTTGAATTCTGAAACTAGCCTCGGTAGGAAACTAAAATTCAACATGGATATAAAACCACCAAATTTTACTTTACTACATATCCTCATCGACAAGATTCCATCCATGTCTTCACAGATCCAAACAACACAATAAAACCATATAGAACAACCCCAACAATCAAGCCATATTAAGAGAGGTTTCTTAAAAAAATCAAGAACATTTCTATAGAGGTTTCAACTATTTCTTAGGAATTCTTATGGTAGATGGTTACAAAGATCAAAGAGGAAGTTAAATCATACCTTATGTGACCAGAATTACTCAAAATTCGAAATTATTTCAAGGCGGAGTCTTGCTATGAAAAGTGAAACACCAAAGAATTCACGATTCCGAAGTTACCATGGTGTTCTCCATCTTGAGGATGACTAAATTGTTGCTATCATTGGCTAGATGGATGGGAAGAGTTTGAGAAGAAATCCCTAGGTGTTAGGTTCTATTTTGGAGAGGATAAAACGCAGGGGTTTCAGTTTTAAAGAATGACTTAAATAATTTTTTTTAACTAAACCCGACTAAGCACACTGTTCCCGTAACAGTGTGCACCCCTGTACGAAAAGGTTAATATCTCTCTACTCCGAAGTTGTATTAACGAATGGTTTGTTGCATTGAAAACTAGACTCATAGACCTTCGATTCGATAGGTAGAACACACCATAACTCCCAGTACATTGAGAGAAAAGCTCATCAACATTTTATCTAAATTCTAGTGAAATTTAAACCCGTAACTTGCGGCGATCTTTGTCGAATTTTTAATCACAACTCAAATGACTTCCAATCTTAACGTATAACTATCGCATCATTTAAATATCTCATAGAAATTATATTCCTATTGAATTAGCCCATTTACAGCATGATAACGCCGAATACACAAGGTGTAACATTCTCCTCTCCTTAAGAACATTCGTCCTCGAATGTTAACGGTTAACCTAACTTCTGAATTTTTTTTTAAATTTCGCCAGAGTTTTCCCTATATATAGGACTATCCAAAACCTGTCATCAGCCCAAACATACATATCTAAGGCCACACAGGGCTACACATCATCATAATAACATCAACTTGGCCTCACACGACCATTTACTTATACAATAATGATAATAAGAAGGTTAGCCGTAACTTAATTACCTCAGTTGTCACTGGTTGATATCTGTGCAACACTTGCCATATTTGTCTCAAGCATATCACCTGAAGACTCAATAAATGAGGGTATCTGGACTTCATGTCCTCTTCGGCCTCCCATGTCATTTCCTCTACATTATTGCTCCTCCAAAGTACTTTTACTGAGGCTACCTCTTTAGTCCGTAGCTTACGGATTTGACGGTCAAGAATGGCAACGGGTATTTCTTCATATGACAAGTTCTCGGAAACTTCAATATCCTCAATAGGGCTGATGCAAGAAGGATCACCTAAGAATTTGCGGAGCATGAAAATGTGAAATACCGGATGGATTGTTTCTAATTCCGGTGGCAGGTCAAGTTTGTAGGCTACTCGCCCAATTCTCTGAACAATCTGATATGGCCCGACATATCTAGGGCTAAGTTTTCCCTTCTTGCCAAATCTCATTACACCCTTCATAGGCGACACTTTCAAGAATACCCAGTCTCCCACAGCAAATTCCAAGTCTCGACGACGGTTATCTGAATATGATTTCTGTCGATTTTGAGCTGTATGCAACCTTTCCTGGATCAACTTTACCTTTTCTATAGCTTGCTGTACCAATTCGGGTCCTAGCAACTTTGTCTCGCCAACATCAAACCAGCCAATAGGAGATCTGCATTTCCTCCCATATAGTGCCTCATAAGGTGCCATCTGAATACCGGCGTGATAACTGTTATTGTAGGCAAACTCAATAAGCGGTAAATGATCTTCCCAACTTCCCTTGAAGTCTAAGACAAAAGCTCGCAACATATCTTTTAGTGTCTGAATAGTGCATTCGGCTTGTCCGTCGGTCTGCGGATGAAATGTTGTACTAAGGTTAACAAGAGTACCCAAACCTTCTTGAAAAGACCTCCAGAAATTAGCTGTAAATTGGGCACCTCTGTCAGATATAATAGAAAACGGAACTCCATGTAGCCGAACTATTTCCTTGATATACAGGCTCGCATAGTCTTCAGCTGAATAGGTGGTCCGAACTGGGAGAAAGTGAGCTGATTTCGTCAGCATATCCACAATGACCCAAATAGAATTGAACTTACGGCGAGAATTGGGCAATCCTGTAATAAAATCCATATTAATCGATTCCTATTTCCAAGATGGAATCTCAATATTTTGAAGTAGCCCTCCAGGTTTCTAGTGTTCAGCTTTAATCTGCTGGCAGTTGGGACACTGAGCCACAAATGTGGCTATATCTTTCTTCATGCCGTTCTACCAGTATAGCTGACGAAGATCATGATACATTTTGGTTGAACCAGGATGAACTGAGTACCGAGACTGGTGCATCTCTGTCATAATTTGCTTACGAAGCTCCCCAACATTAGGTACACACCATCGGCCTTTATATTTTAGAATTTAATTATCAGATTGCTCGAACAACTGCTTCTTCTGAAAAGGGATGCTCTCTTTAATCTTGACTAGCTCCGGATCCTCAAATTGACGCATTTCTACCTCAGCTACCAGTGATGACCCCGCAATATTTTGGACTACTACACCCTGGTCACCTGTATCATGTAGCCGCACACTCAGGTTAGCCAATCGATATATCTCCTTAGTAATTTCTAATTTCCCAACTTCTACATGCTTCAAGCTGCCCATGGATTTGCGACTCAACGCATCAGCTACCACATTGGCTTTGCCCGGATGGTACAAAATATCTATATCATAGTCCTTTAGCAATTCAAGCCATCTCCTTTATCTCAAGTTCAAGTCTTTCTGCTTAAATATATATTGTAAACTTTGTGATCTGTATAGATATCCACATGAACACCATAAATATAATGACGCCATATTTTCAAGGCAAATATAACGGCTGCTAACTCAATATCGTGAGTCGGATAATTGTAGTCGTGCTTCCGCAACTGCCTCGAAGCATATGCAATAACTTTTCCATGTTACATTAGAACACATCCCAATCCCACCCTGGATGCATCACAATATACCATATAACCTTCAGATCCCTCAGGAAGTGCTAGAACAGGTGTCGATGTTAAGCGTTTCTTCAACTCATGAAAGCTCCTTTCACATGCATCAGACCATTGGAACTTAACGGCTTTGTGTGTCAATTTTGTCATGGGAGCAGCAATAGAAGAGAAGTTCTCAACAAATCTCCGATAATAACCAGCTAAGCCCAAGAAATTATGAACTTCCGTAGGAGTTGTGGATCTAGGCCAATTTTGTACTGCTTCAATTTTCTGACCATCTACCTTAATACCTTCATCGGAAACGATATGCCCAAGGAAAGCCACTGAATTCAACCAAAATTCACATTTAGAGAATTTAGCATATAATTTCTGATTTTTCAAAGTCTGCAACACCACGTGCAAATGATCCTCATGTTTTGCTTCTGATCGAGAATATACCAACATATCATCAATGAAAACAATTACAAATATATCTAGAAATGGCTTGAAAACCCGATTCATTAAATCCATGAAAGCTGCTGGTGCATTAGTAAGACCAAAAGGCATCACAAGGAATTCATAATGGCCATATCTATTCCGGAAAGCCGTTTTCGGAATATCTCTCTCCTTAACTCGCAACTGGTGATAGCCAGATCGAAGGTCAATCTTTGAGAAATATTTGGCACCTTGCAACTGATCAAACAAATCATCAATTCTGGATAAGGGGTACTTGTTCTTGATAGTCACTTTGTTGAGCTAACGATAGTCAATACACATTCTTAACGAACCATCCTTCTTACGAACAAACAACACTGGTGCACCCCAGGGAGATGTGTTGGGCCTGATAAAGCCCTTATTCAGAAGATCCTTCAACTGGGCTTTCAATTCTTTTAACTCAGCAGGAGCCATTCTGTATGGAGGAATAGATATTGGCTGAGTATCTGGAAGCATATCAATAGCAAAGTCGATTTCTCTTTCTGGAGGAAGACCAGGAAGTTCATCAGGAAATACATCGGGAAATTCATTCACGACGGGAACCAATTGAAGAGTTGGAGTTTTCACCTCCATATCATGCACTCGTACCGAATGATAGATGTACCCTTTCAAAATCATCCTTCGAGCTTTAAGGTAAGAAATAAACTTTCCCTTAGGCGCTGCAACATCACCTTTCCATTCAATAATAGGCTCACCTGGAAAATTAAAACGAACAATCTTTGTCCAGCAATCTACATTGGCATAACAAGAAGCCAACCAATCTATACCCATAATGATATCAAAATCAACCATTTCTAGCTTATGCAAATCAGCTAACGTATGGCGGTCATGAATCTTCACGTCACAACTTCGATATACCCGTCTAACTATAATAGACTCACCCATTGGCGTAGATACCTCAAATGACTTATGCAACAATTCAGGCTCTCTATCCCATTTACTAGCAACAAAGGGGGAGATATACGACAATGTAGAACTAGGATCTATCAAGGCATACATATCGATAGAAAAGATGGATAGTATACCTGTAACCACGTCCGGAGATGACTCTAAATCCTGACGACTCGATAAAGCATATATGCGATTCTGCTGACCTCCTGAACCAGAAACGCCAAATCTTCCCCTACCCCTGCCAGCTGATGTCTGCATACTCTGCCTAGGAGGACGTATCGAAGAAGAAGAAGAATCCCCTACAAATGCTGTCGGCTGAGCCATACCCCCTCCACCTGTCATCGGATAATGTCTCATAATATGACCTGGCTGTGCACATGCATAACATGCATCAGAACCCTGGCGACATGGTCCAAAATGATTTCGGCCACATCGATCACATCTAGGAAACTGAGGCCTCATATGACTGAACTCACCTCTAAACTGTGGACTTGGGGTACGTGAACTCTGACCTGGACCAGAATAAGTGGTCCGATCATGTCGCTGTCCCTGAAACTGTGGCGGCACACTAGCTACCGAATAAGATTGATGCCGGGGAAACTGTGGCCTAAATCCACCTCGAAACTCTCATGTGTTACCTGCGAACCGCACCCTCTTCTACTGACCTCTATCATGGTCTCGATTGGCTCGTTGTTGCCTCTTGCGATCCTTTAGACCCTGTGCATATGCTTGAATATGGGCAATATCCATTCCTTGGTTTAGAGAAGCTGTAGTGCACTCATTTATCAAATGTGCCCCCAAACCACTAACAAACTAGTGTACCCGATCACTCATATCAGCAACAATCGTAGGAGCATACCTAGCCAAAGATTTGAATTGCATGCTATATTCCCGAACGCTTATATTACCCTGTTCTAAGTGTAAGAACCTATCTCGTCGGGCTCTTCGAAGCTCGATTGGCAAATATTGCTGTAAAAATGCCTCATATAACTCCTTCCATGTCACTGGTGGCACATTAGGCCCCCGAGTCTGCTTCCAAGTCTCATACCATGTCACAACAACATCACGTAGTCGATAGGAAGTAAACTCTACTGACTCAATATCCGTGGCATGTATAATTTGTAAGGTCTGTTGCATAAGATCCAGAAAATCCTGTGGGTAAGCATTAGGATCAACCCCTGTAAATACTGGAGAATCCAAGTTGATAAAGTCCCGAACTCTCGCACTCACGGACCTATCAGCAATACCGAGGGTCTGGTGTTGGGCCTGGGAGGCCACTATTCGAGTCAGCAATTGTACAGCACTCCGCATGTCTAGGTCCTGATCAGGAACAACTGGGAGAGGGACTGGAGGTATGTTAGCTCCTCTACGCCCTTCCGGCAGTGGTGGGGGTGCTGCCTCGGAAGCCTGAGAATCAGCCTCATTCTGTGGCTCATGTTGATCTACATTAGCAGGTGGAACCTGACTTGTGCCCTCTCCCGCCTCCTCATCCAACCTTTGAATAAATTTCATAGCCACTTGTCGTCTCATAGTATTAGGCATCACTGAGAAGGTAAACAAAAAGAGAATTAGGAATGAACACTTATGATTAGGCTCTATTGCACGATCTAGATCAAGAAGAAAGTAATAATCCTAAATGCCCAATAGCCTCATGTTTATAAGTGTGGTGCACAATACACCATAAACAAGACTCTACTAGACACGGCTTGCAGACTCCCTAGGATTGACATGCTCTGTTACCAAGTTTGTCCCACCCCAACTTTGGGAGGTGTGGCTGGCACCCGATGCCCGAAGGCCCGAGCGAACCAACCATGAGATATGATCTGAAATATAATAACCTGCAGGCAGAAAAGCCCAACACGACATATATATAAAACCTAGGCCAACAAGGCTGCAACAACAGTATAACAACTATCCAGGAGGCCGATAGGGCCATACAAAAAATATATATATACAATGATCGCTAGTTTGCAAGCCTCTAAGATTGTAAGACAATCTCAACAGGGCGGGACAAAGCCCCCGACATGCCCAAAACCACACATATACATCTGTAATAGTACCTATGGACTCAAAGTCAGCAATTCCGAAGAAGTGGAGTGCGAAACCCAACGCTGATCTTGGGGGTCCTACTGAGGAGGCACGCCGCTCTGTCTATCTGAACTTGTGTGCATTAACACAGCGCATAAAAATGCGTCAGTACGAAATATGTACTGAATATGTAGGGCGACAAGTGTAACATGAAAAATGTAATTAACAAGAGAAGAGATATAGAGACAATTTGAATTCTGAAACTAGCCTCAGTAGGAAACTAAAATTCAACATGGATTTAAATGTATGCTCGTGAAATCGTCGTTCACTATTTCTACTTATAATATATCACATTATATAATAATAAATCCCTCTGTGGGGCTATAATATCCATAACATACCCGGCCATAATAAAGGCTCGGTAGAATCATACCCGGCCACGTGAAGCTCGGTAATCCCAACTGATCAGTGGTTACACAATATGTGTCATACCCGGCCGTCTATAGTGCAGCTCAGTAATGAAAGTAAATACATACATATACTAAATCATGAATTATATAGGTGCAATGCGAAACCAACCTTAAAAGACGTATTCTAAGAAGAGTCAAAGTGGCCTACCATCATTATTCCTCGACTATCATGGTTGTTGCTAAAATATTTAATTTTTTTTACTACGAGCCAACAAGTACTAAGAACATGAGAGTTATGTATTATGAGTACCTTTGAAGTAAGTGTTACTTATTCATGATTTATATGAACGTCGAAAGGAGAACGAGTAAAAAGGCTCTAGTTCTTTTTAAGCAAAGAACAAGGAAATCCGAGAATTCGTAGATATCCTCTAGAGTAAGAAATCTATGAGAAAGGATCAGGTCTAAGCATCTTTATAAGTTGAAGGTGAAATAACTCGAATCCGACGAGACAATTTGATAAACGTTTATTCGAATTCTAGTCATGCCGAAAAGTATAACGAAAGCCCTACATACCTTGTCGATGGAATTATATACTGTTTCCGAGACCTCGAAAGCCTTAGGAATGATTTCTTACATAATACGAACCATTCAAAATCAAATTCAAGCTCATAGCTTATATAATTCTTCATTTAGACATTTACGCGAACAGCTTATGGCCATGAATTTGTAGACTCTTTTGTAGATTAATTTCCCCCCAACACACCACCAAATTTTACTTTACTACATCTCTTCATCGACAAGATTCCATCCATGTCTTCACAGATCCAAACAACACTATAAAACCATATAGAACAACCCCAACAATCAAGCCATATTAAGAGAGGTTTCTTAAAAAAATCAAGAACATTTCTATAGAGGTTTCAACTATTTCTTAGGAATTCTTATGGTAGAAGTTTACAAAGATCAAAGAGGAAGTTAAATCATACCTTATGTGACCAGAATTACTCAAAATTCGAAATTACTTCAAGGCGGAGTCTTGCTATGAAAAGTGAAACACCGAAGAATTCACGATTCCGAAGTTACCATGGTGTTCTCCATCTTGAGGATGACTAAATTGTTGTTATCATTGGCTAGATGGATGGGAGAAGTTTGAGAGGAAATCCCTAGGTGTTAGATTCTGTTTTGGAGAGGATAAAACGCAGGGGTTTCAGTTTTAAAGAATGACTTAAATAATTTTTTTTTAACTAAACCCGACTAAGCACACTGTTCCCGTAACAGTGTGCACCCCTGTACGAAAAGGTTAATATCTCTCTACTCCGAAGTTGTATTAACGAATGGTTTGTTGCATTGAAAACTAGACTCATAGACCTTCGATTCGATAGGTAGAACACATCATAACTCCCAGTATATTGAGAGAAAAGCTCATCAACATTTTATCCAAATTCCAGTGAAATTTAAACCCGTAACTTGCGGCGATCTTTGTCGAATTTTTAATCACAACTCAAATGACTTCCAATCTTAATGTATAACTATCGCATCATTTAAATATCTCATAGAAATTATCTTCCTATCGAATTAGCCCATTTACAGCATGATAACACCGAATACACAAGGTGTAACAGAATCCCTTTTCATTCTCCTTCAAATAGCTCCAAAAACGACCAACAATGGAAGAAATAAACTCCACATTCGCGGACAAGACGACCTTTTAAACCTTCTGCCCAGGCCTGAAATCCTTCTTCGCGAATGCGGTCAAAGTCTCACGTTCGCGAAGCACAATTTAACTTTGACCAATTTTCCTCTTTCGCAATCGCGACACCCCCATCGCGAACACGATGCTTTGCTCAGACCAACCTTCGTGATCGTGTTCCGCCTCTCGCAAACGCGATGAACAAATTCCCCCTTGAAGCTCAGCTGCCCATTCCTTCTATGCGAAGTGACAACACCCCCGCGAATGCGGTACACAGATGTCCAGCCCTTCACGAACGCGGAGCCTCCCTCACGAACGTGAAGGCTAAATTTTTAGCTTCCTCAACTGACCCTTCGTGAACGCGAGTATCCTTCTCGCGAAGGCGAAGGTCATTTTTCTGCAGCACTGACCTGCAATTTTCTGTAGGTTCCAACTTCATGGAATGGCCCGATTGACCATCCGAAACTCACCCAGGCCCCCGGAACCTCAACCAAAGGCACCAACATATCCCAAAACCTTATTCAAATTTGCACCAATCTTCAAAACACCTCAAACAACATCAAATCGACCAAACACATCGGATTCAAGCCTAAGCTTCCAAAAACTTCTAAATTCCGCTTTTGATCAAAAACCCGACCAAACCACGTCCGATTGACCTGAAATATTGCACATACGTACCAAATGACACAACGAAACTACTGCAACTCTCGGAATTCCATTCCGACCCCTATATCAAAATCTCACCTATCAACCGGAAATTGCCAAAAATCTGCTTTCACCAATTCAAGCCTAAATCTACTCCGAACCTCCACAACTCATTCCGATCATGTTACTAAGTCCCAAATCACCTCCCGAAGCTAACCGAACCATCGGAACTCACATCCGAGCTCTCTAACACACAAGTCAACATCCGGTTGACTTTTCCAACTTAAACTCACTCTAAAGAGACTAAGTGTCTCAAACCTTACCAAATCCTTTTCGAACTCGATCCGACTAACTCGATACCACATAACACGGATAAACAAAGCATAAAGAAGCAGAAATGGGAAAAATAGAGAGGTAACTCGTGAAACGACTGGCCGAATCGTCACATTTTAGTTGAAGTATAGGTCCAATGGTTATGTTGAGTCACAAAGACAATTAATCACATATAAAATGGAAAACTTCGCCAAACTATGAAAGGATTAAAGTTTTTTTTGGCAACTGTCAACTTTCATTAATTACCAAAGTTAACTGTTCAAAAAAACTTTTTTCCCAGAGGATGTCCAAAAGGCATTTTACAAAAAAGCAGCCTGATGCACTAAGCTTTTGTAATGCGCGGAGTTCGAGGAAGGGCCGAACCATAAGGGTCTATCATACGTAGTTTTACTCTGCATTTCTGTAAGAGTCTGTTTCTACGGCTCGAACCCGTGACCTCCTGATCCCATGATAACAACTTTACCAGTTACGCCAAAAAGCACTTTCCAAAGGTTGTCAAAAAACTTGGAACTTGTGACCTTTTAATAAATTATTTGTCCAAAAAGATACTTTTCATTTGTATTTATCATTTTCTTAGTTTCTAAAATCAAATTAAAGTAATCCGTGTCTAGACTCATACTATGTTATATGCGGAAAAATAAGTGTAAACCAAAAAATCATCCAATTTATCAAAACGTCATATTGGAGGAAATAAAGGAATATATATATATATATATATATATATATATATATATATATATATATTCGCGTACTTATACTGAACTAAACAATATACATGAATTAGAGAAAATATTTATATAAGTGAAATATTCATATACAAGACACTATTTTATGTTCATTTGCTTAATATAAAGATATAAAGATATTTGCGAATAATATACATTAATATAGGTATCATATACATTAATATAAGTATTTTTAATTAAATTTTGTGTATAATTTATTCTTTTTTTAACTAAAAATGTTCTCTTTTTGAGAATATGTTGGACGTACACAAAGAGGGATTTTAAATTTTGTGTATAATTCAGTTATGTTAGGTATTCTTTTTTAAAAAAGAAATAATTAAATAAATATTTTTTATTTATGAGTTTTGGTATCTTTAATTAAATATTGTGTATAATTAAATTATGGTAGGTATCCTTTTTTGAGAAAGAATCAATTAAAATTTCGTTTTGTATCTTACACATTAATTATAATGTGACGACCCAAAGGGTCATCACCTGTTTCCTTATCCATTCTGTACTTCCGAGGTATTGAAAACCTCATTTAGAGTCGTCTTGATTTACGTGCACAGTCCGGACGCTTAGTCGGAAAGCTTAAATATGAAATTCTGTGAAAAATGCTAAGTTTTGAGTTAAAATGAACAAGTTTGACTTTGGTCAATATTTTGGGCAAACGAACCCGGACCCATGATTTGACGGTCCCGAAGGGTCCGTAAGAAAATATGGGACGTGGGCATATGTCCGGAATCGAATTTCGAGGTCCCACGCTTGAGAAATGAATTTTTAAGTAAAATTATTTTCTGAGAATGTTTAAGGAAATTGGAAATGAAATCTGATTAGAAAGCGATGGTATCGGGCCCGTATTTTGGTTCCGGCGCCCGGTATAGGTTTTATATATGTTTTAAGTTCTTCCTGTAAAATTTGGTTGAAATCAGACGTCGTTTGACGTGTTTCGGACTTAAATTTCTAAATTGGAAACTTGATAAAGTTTGAGGAAAAATTCTTGATTTTGAGGTTTGATTCATTGTTTTTGTGGTTATTTTGGCGATTTGATCGCACGGATAAGTTCATATGATGTTGTTGAGTTAGTGACTGTGTTTAGTTAGGAGCCCCGAGGGCTCGAGAGAGTTTAAGAGGTGTTCGAGAATGGTTTTTGGCTTAAGAAATGCTGCAGGTTTTTTCCGTTGTTAGTGCCCAGGGATTTTACCCTTCGCGTTCGCGTGGTCCCTTTCGCGAACGCGTAAAGCAAAATTCCCAGGTGTTCGTTTTCTTCTCCGCGAATGCGAAGCTGAGGGGGGTAGACCCTTCGCGAATGCGTCCCTTCTCTCGCAAACACGTAGGGTACAGGGGGAAGGGCCACCAAATTTGTTCAATGCGAATGCGACTCATGGCACGCGAACGCGAGACTCGAGGAGATTACTCTCTGCAAATGCGAGCCCCTGTGTCGCGAACGCGAAGGTCTTCAGGCCTGGACCATCGCGAACGTGAGATGCCCATCGCGAACGCGAAGGGCAATTTTGCCTAGTTATTTTAAAACCCCAAAACAGAACCATTACGGGATTTTCACAAAACTTCACAAACTCCTTCTTCTCCAAAGTTCTAGGGCGACTTTTGAAGCATCCTTTCGCCATAAACTCTTGGGTTAGTAATCTTTAACTTATTTTCTTCCATTTTCGTCAACATCTATTGAATTTCTAGGCCTAAAACATGTAATTAAGGTTAGAAATTAGGGAATTGAGTAAAGTTAAGGCTTTTTGATTTTTCTTGATTTAGACCTCGTTTTGGGGTCGAATTTGAAAAAAAATTATATATTCGGGCTCGTGGGTGAATGAGTGATTTGATTTTGGTCCGAACCTCGTGTTTTGACCAAGCGGGCCCGGGGTCGATTTTTGGGATTTTGGGAAAAATGCATGGAAAGCTATAATTAGGCATTCGGTTCGCATTGTTTAGCATTTATTGATATATTGAAGTCATTATTGTATAGATACAATCAATTTGGAGCCAAATTCGAGAGGAAAAGCGGTAATTAAGGATTGATTTGGCCGTAGAAGTTTGAGGTAAGTGTTTGGTCTAACCTTAGCTTGAGGGATTAGGAGTTGAGTCTTATTTGCTACATGCTAATTGTCGAGTACGACGTATAGGCATGGTGACGAGTATCTATACGTTGGTGTCTAGTATGACCGTGAGTCTTTATATTGCGGATATTCTGATTTTTGTTGTATCTCTCATGCCTTAATGATGATTTCTATATGTTGTAAAAGCATGTGAAAGAAATTGTGATCTTTGAACTTCGAGGAGCATTGACTCTTGTTATAATACGAATTGTGAAAGTATACGAGATAATTGAACCTTTTGGAGCATTGACTTAAGTGGTAAAGAGAGTTATAAAGCAAGAAGTGAAAGAAAGAGAAAGAGTTATTGAATTGTTCCCTTGCCGGGATGTTTGTTGCTTATCTCCCTTGTTGGGATGTTGAGATTTATTGATATTGTTCCCTTTCCGGGATTTAGCTGTTTAATTGTAGTCCCTTGCTGGGATTTCTACCATTATTTGTCTACTCTCTTGCCCCTTTGTTCGTGATTGTTGTTTGGGTAAGGAAGAGTGTTAAAGCATGAATGGTGATGTCGTGTATTGTTTGCTATTGTGAGGAAAGAGTGTAAAGCACGAAGGGTGATGTCGTGCCGTATGATGTACCATTCCGTATCGATATTCATTGACTATGTGGTGAGGAAAGAGAGTAAAAGCACGAAGGGTGATGCCGTGCACATTATTATGATACGATTGATTTGGTGAGAACGAGAGTAAAAGTACGAAGGGTGATGCCGTGCACATTTTTATTATAAATATTGTTTGGGTGAGTACGAGAGTAAAAGCACGAAGGGTGATGCCGTGCAAATCGTTGAATTCTGATTCTTGTTGATATTCTGGCTTTGTTGTTTCTTTCTTTTATTGAGGTTTTCTATTTGGAACTGTTACCTCCCCACAACATGTTTCCCCTTCCCACATTGACTGATTATTTTCTGTATTTCTTTTCCGCTGTACATATAGATATTTGAACTGCACAGGTTATTTGGTAGTCTGGTCCTAGCCTCGTCACTACTTCGCCGAGGTTAGGCTAGGCACTTGCCAGCAGATGGAGTCGGTTGTGCTAATACTACACTCTGTGCTCTTTTGCACAGATCTAGGTATTGGACAATAGCGGTAGCGCGGGATCCAGTCTCCAGTCCACCGAGACACCGAGGTAACCTTGCAGGCGTCCGCAGGCCCGTCGTCTCCTCTATCTTATATTTCATTCTGTTATCTCATATATTCGAGACAAACGATGTTGTATTTCTTTCAAACGGTTGTATTTAGTACTCTTAGTAGTTCGTGACTAATGTGACACCAGTTCTTGGGTAGAGGCATATGTTGACTTTCGCATTATTGTTCAGCTTATTTAATTTAGGTCTTCCGCTTTTTTATTTAATTCCGCTATTTTCATGCTATCACTGATAATTGTTAAAAGAAGTAATTTGTTAATGAAAAGGAAGTTAAGGGTTGGCTTACCTAGCTCTCATTAGTAGGCGCCATCACGACTCCCGAGGGTGGGAAAATTCGGGTCGTGACATATAAGTTGAAATAATAATTCTATATTTAGTACAATCTTTGTATCTGACCTTATTTGCGAATAATATACATTATTATAGGTATCTTTAATTAAATTTTGTGCATAATTCAGTTATGGTAGGTATTCCTTTTTAAGAAAGAAATAATAAAATAAATAGTTTTTATCTTACATTTATCTATATTATATTAAAGGAAATAGTATTTAAAAAACGAACAAGAGGACAAAGAAAAAATACAAGAAAAATTAAGGTTTGGTGGTTAAAATTTTTTAATTAACCACAAAAAAAAAACGTTGAAAATTAAAAAATGCCAAAAGCTAAAAAATGAAAGAGTCATATCATTTTCAGAACTCACACATACAAATTGATTTACACATGCCTTTTTTAAATATTAGGATTTCATATACATAAAAATTGAATTACTATGATAGTCTTTCGTTAGAAATCTTTATTTAAGCAACTTTCCTTTAGGGTTAGCTTCTCTACATTGCTTAGGGTTTAGCTTTTATACAAACTTCTGCAAAGTATGGCTCCAAACTATAACTATATCAGCGAAATATCAATGTCCAAAATGAGTTGGAATTTGAAGGTTCGTGTTGTTAGATTATGGCACATTCTAGACCGCGAGAAACCAGAAAATTCTAATGCAATTGAATTAATTATTCAAGATGAAAAGGTGCATACTCTTTTACATGTTGTTATTTTTTTCGAGTTGTGATGTATTTTCTTCAACTTATGCGCCTTACTAACTTAAATTTCTTTCCACATTTTTTATTTGAGGGAGATCGAATTTATACAACTATTGGAAGAGTTGTTATGCGTATTTTCAAAACAAAAATACATGAAATGGATTGTACGTTATGAAAAACTTTGACATTGGACCAAACAATCTGAAAATTAAGACCAGTAAGCATAAATTAAAACTGAAAACTACAGGGGTTTCATCAATTTTTGATATTGGGAACAAATTAGGGTCCCAGTTGGTATTCTATTGTTTATATCCATATGAAATATATTATTATTGCTTAAGTTTTCACCTCAGCATAATCAACCCTTCCACCAGCATCAACTATGGTTTGAATAGCTGAATTTATCAGCTCTCCGTAATTGACCCGCCCCTTTTCTGCCTCAACTTTGGCTTTAGACAGTATTAGGCTAATAGACTAAGCCTGTGGAATGGTAGAAAGAGCAAAAAGTTTCAATTACCACAAATGCCAGACAATAATAAAGAGAGAGCCTTAGCAGGAAATCAGTTTTCTCATATGCATCGCCGCATACATTTTGATTCTGAATAAGCTAATGTTTGACATAATTCATGTTCCTTCATCATTGCCTCATTACATAGGACAACTTTTGAAAAATGCACTGCAATATATCATGAGCATTTGCTACAAAAATGTTTCCTTAAGCACATGTTTCATATCAAGCAAATTGTACAACATCATTATTTTTTGTGGAACATTCATATCAAACAAATTGTATAGTGTTATTATTTTTTATGGAACATTTATTAGGAGATGGAATGAAAGTTTTACTGGAGTCTTAAAATGTTTTTAATGTTTGGTTGTAAAGATGGTATTAACACTAATATATTAAACTTTGTATAAATAGTTCTTTTTAATTATCCGCGCATCGCGCGGATACTAATACTAGTTATATTTAATCACAGCTAAGTGTTTTACCCTAAATATTGATTTATAACTTAACAAATATGATCCTAATAAATAGGGTATAACTAGTTAAACCATATTTATAGTTGGGAAGTTATGTGCTTTTGGTCCCTCAATTATCGCTAAATTTTTATTTTTATTTTTATGATATCTAATTTAGCATAATTAACATTGAGTAAATTGAAATGTGCACTTTTGATCCACTTGCTTGTGAATCTTCAAAAACTTACCGATTTAATAATGCATTATTTGAACCCACGTATTTGAGGGTAATAAAATTTTAATAATAGTTTAAATATAATATTTCCAATTTAAACGACAAAAATATACATAGTATATTTTAATAATTTGAAGGTCAAATGTGCATAGTCATATATCACAAGGACCAAAATAAAAATTTACCAATAAATGAGAGGGCAAAAGTGCTAAAATCCCTTCATAGTATAAAAATATAGTGGCAGTATATATAAATTAAATCAACTATAACTAAAAAAATAAGCTAACGTGTATGCACTAACACACCCACTCTCTCTCTCTCTCTATATATGCTATTTGATCAATTAATCCTAATGACCCTTAAAAAATTTAATTATTATACACCTAATAGGTTAGAATAAGAACAAAATACTGCGTAAGTCTATAAGAAAATGGAGAAAGTGACAAAAATAGTCCTTTATATTTAGGATTGGTCCAAAATAGTCTCTTAAATGTTATGAAATAAAGACTGTAAAGTAAAGACAAGTATAGAGAGAAACTGATATATTATTCGAACTCAAACTGATGTACATAATGAACTGAAATCTCTTCTATTTATAGAAGAAAGGAAGTTGCTCTGTAAGCTGCTACTACAAGCTGCTGTGTAAGCTGCTACTACAAGTTGCAGTTTAAGCTACTATAAGCTGCTGTGTAAGCTGCTACTACAAGCTGTTGTGTAAGCTGCTACAAGCTGCTGTGTAAGCTGTTGCTGTACCAGATATGGATAATCTTCTACTGAGAGCAATATTTATCCATAACGGAGTACTGAATGGATAAGCTTATTATATCCGGTATGGATAATCTTCTACCGGGGGTAATGTTTATCCATAACCGGGTACTGAAAAGATAAGCTTATTATACCCGGTATGGATAAACTTCTACTGGGGGTAATATTTATCCATAACCGGGTACCGAAGTGATAAGCTTCTTCAGGAAGCTTATTTCCAATATAGTACTAAATAGATAAATATATTTACGGTGAAGTCCCATATGGATAAGCTTCTTCAGGAATCTTATTTACAACGGAGTACTAAATGAACATCCATAATATATTTATAACACTCCCCTTGGATGTTCATTAAAAGATAATGTGTCTCATTAAAACCTCACTAGGAAAAACCACGTGGGAAAAAAATTCTAGTGAAAGAGTACACATATTTAGTAATACGCATTGTTAGGTGCCTCATTAAAAACCTTATAAGAAAAACCCCATGGGAAAAAACCTTAGTAAGGGAAAAAGAGTGCATCGCGTATTTTACTCCCCCTGATGAAAATCGTGTTTCAAATAATTGAGTCTCCGCATTCCAATCTTGTATACCATCTTCTCAAAAGTTGAAGTTGGCAAAGATTTAGTGAATAAATCTGCTGGATTATCACTTGAACGGATTTGTTGCACATCAATGTCACCACTTTTCTGAAGATCATGTGTGTAGAATAATTTTGGTGAAATGTGCTTCGTTCTATCTCCTTTTATAAATCCTCCCTTCAATTGGGCTATACATGCAGCATTGTCTTCGTATAAAATTGTGGGTCTTTTCTCACATTCCAAACCACATTTTTCTCGAATAAAATGAATTATTGATCTCAACCATACACATTCCCTACTTGCTTCATGAATAACTATTATCTCAGCGTGATTTGAAGAAGTAGCAACAATAGATTGCTTTGTGGAGCGCCATGATATGATAGTACCTCCATATGTAAATGCGTAGCCGGTTTGAGATCGAGCTTTATGGGGATCAGATAAATAACCTGCATCTGCATAACCAACAAGGTCTGCATTATCTTTGTTAGCATAAAACAAACCCATATCAAGAGTTCCCTTTAAATATCGCAATATATGCTTAATCCTGTTCCAATGTCTCCGTGTAGGAGAAGAACTATATCTTGCTAGTAAATTAACAGAAAATGCTATGTCAGGCCTTGTAGCATTAGCAAGATACATTAGTGCACCAATTGCACTGAGATAGGGTACTTCGGGACCAAGGAGTTCCTCGTCCTCTTCTGGAGGTCGGAACAAATCCTTATTCACTTCAAGTGATCGAACAACCATTGGTGTACTCAATGGGTGCGCTTTGTCCATGTAAAAGCGTTTTAAGACCCTTTCTGTATAGGCAGATTGATGGATAAAGATCCCGTCTGCTAAATGTTCAATTTGCAGACCAAGACAAAGTTTTGTCTTTCCAAGATCTTTCATCTCAAATTCTTTCTTAAGATATTCAATTGCCTTTTGAAGCTCTTCTGGAGTTCCAACAAGATTTATGTCATCAACATAAACAGCAAGTATAACAAATTCTGATGTCATTTTCTTTATAAAAATACATGGACAAATAACATCATTTATGTAACCTTCTTTCAGCAAATATTCACTAAGGCGATTATACCACATGCGCCCAGATTGCTTTAAACCATACAAAGATCTTTGTAATCTGATTGAATACATTTCCTGAGATTTTGCTTCAGGCATTTTAAATCCTTCAGGAATTTTCATATAAATTTCATTATCAAGTGAACCGTACAGATAAGCTGTAACTACATCCATTAGATGTATTTCAAGTTTTTCATGTAGTGCTAAACTGATGAGATATCGAAATGTTATAGCATCCATAACAGGTGAATATGTTTCATCAAAATCGACTTCAGGTCGTTGTGAGAATCCTTGTGCAACAAGGCGAGCTTTGTATCTTTCAACTTCATTTTTATCATTCCTTTTTCGCACAAAAATCCATTTATGACCAACTGGTTTTATACCAGCAGGTGTTTGGACTACTGGTCCAAAAACCTCTCTTTTAGCAAGTGACTTCAATTCCGATTGAATTGCTTCTTGCCATTTTGGCCAATCAGATCTTTGTCGACATTCTTCGACAGATCGAGGTTCAAGATCCTCACTATCTTGCATAATATTAAGTGCAACATTATATGCAAAAATATTATCCACCACTATTTCAAATCGATTTAAATTAATCCCATCACCGTTCGAACTTATTAAAAGTTCCTCACTTACATGAGCTTCGGGTTCATTGATTTCTTCAGGAATCTCAGAACTAATCAGATTTTGGGTCTCTTCAGGAGATCCTTTCATAGTATCGTTTTGATCATTTGTCGATTTTCTTTTTCGAGGATTTCGATCCTTAGAACCCAAAGGCCTACCACGCTTCAGGCGTGCTTTAGGTTCACTAGCTCTCATGCTAGTAGATGGTCCTACTGGGACATCAATTCGGATAGGCACATTCTCTGCTGGGATATGTGACTTAGTTATCCTTTTCAAATCAGTAAATGCGTCTGGCATTTGATTTGCTATATTCTGCAAATGGATGATCTTCTGGACCTCCTGATTACATATAGGGGTACGGGGATCAAAGTGAGATAATGATGAAACTTTCCACACAATTTCTCTTTTGATTTCCTTTTTCTCTCCCCCTAATTGTGGAAAATTTGTTTCATCAAACCGACAATCTGCAAATCGAGCAGTAAATAAATCTCCTGTCAATGGTTCAAGATAGCGAATAATAGAGGGTGATTCAAACCCAACATATATTCCTATCCTTCTTTGTGGTCCCATCTTACTACGTTGTGGTGGTGCTACTGGCACATATACAGCACATCCGAAAATTCGTAGATGAGCAATATTTGGTTCATGACCAAAAACTAATTGTGACGGAGAATATTTATTATAATGTGTCGGTCTAAGACAGATAAGTGATGATGCATGCAAGATAGCATGACCCCAAACAGTAGTGGGCAATTTTGTTTTCATAAGTAGTAGTCTTGCTATCAATTGCAAGCGTTTAATAAATGACTCTGCAAGGCCATTTTGAGTATGAACATAAGCTATAGGATGTTCAACTTTTATCCCAACGGATAGACAATAATCATCAAAAGCTTGAGATGAGAATTCTCCAGCATTATCAAGGCGAATAGCCTTTATAGGATAATCTGGGACTTGTGCCCTTAATCGAATTATTTGGGCTAATAGCTTTGCAAACGCCAGGTTGCGAGATGATAGTAGACACACATGAGACCATCTTGAAGATGCATCTATTAGGACCATAAAATATCTAAACAACCCACTTGGTGGGTGAATAGGTCCACATATATCCCCATGTATACGCTCTAAAAAGGCAGAGGATTCAATATCAACCTTCATTGGTGATGGTCTAGTGATCATTTTTCCTTGATAACAAGCATCACAAGAAAATTCGTCATTTGTAAGAATCTTCAGGTTCTTTAATGGATGCCCACTCGAATTTTCAGTAATTCGTCTCATCATTATTGATCCGGGATGGCCCAAACGGCCATGCCAAAGCACAAAAGTATTTGAATCCGTAAACTTCTGGTTTACGATAGAGTGTGCTTCAATTGTACTAATTTTTGAATAGTATAAGCCAGAAGATAAAGTTGGTAACTTTTCTACAATGCATTTCTGGCCAGAAATATTCTTTGTAATACAAAGATATTCCCTGTTCATTTCATCTATTGTCTCTACATGATACCCATTTCGGCGGATATCTATAAAACTCAACAAGTTTCTTCGGGACTTGGAGGAGAACAATGCATTGTCTATAATAAGTTTTGTTCCCTTAGACAGAAATATTATGGCTCTTCCGGAGCCTTCAATCAAACTTATATTACCAGAAATTGTTGAAACATTTGCTTTTTCCTTATGCAAATAAGAAAAGTATTTCTGATCGTTGAATATGACATGAGTTGTTCCACTATCAATAACACACATATCTTCATGATTTGTCTTTGATCCAAACATAATTTGAGGGTTATCCATATTCTCTAATACTTTCAAAGTATTTGCTCGAGATGTCAGAGTCTCGTGCTGATAACGTGTTATGAAATAAAGACTGTAAAGTAGAGACAAGTATAGAGAGAAACTGATATATTATTCGAACTCAAACTATTCGAACTCAAACTGATGTACATAATGAACTGAAATCTCTTCTATTTATAGAAGAAAGGAAGCTCTGTAAGCTGCTACTACAAGCTGTTGTGTAAGCTGCTACTACAAGCTGCAGTGTAAGCTACTATAAGCTGTTGTGTAAGCTGCTACTACAAGCTGCTGTGTAAGCTGCTGCTGTACCAGATATGGATAATCTTCTACTGAGAGCAATATTTATCCATAATGGAGTACTGAATGGATAAGCTTATTATATCCGGTATGGATAATCTTCTACCGGGGGTAATGTTTATCCATAACCGGGTACTGAAAAGATAAACTTATTATACCCGGTATGGATAAACTTCTACTGGAGGTAATGTTTATCCATAACCGGGTACCGAAGTATTAAGCTTCTTCAGGAAGCTTATTTCCAATATAGTACTAAATAGATAAATATATTTACGGTGGAGTCCCATATGGATAAGCTTCTTCAGGAAGCTTATTTACAACGGAGTACTAAATGAACATCCATAATATATTTATAACATTAAATATATTTTTGAGCAATTTTGTTCCTTCAAATTTACCTAGAGAGATCACTTTTGGTATCTGCCAAATATTTAACATACTCTAATTGCTAAATTTAGTGTAAACTCATATTTGGAGGTATAACTGTTGCAGTTTATGCTATTTTGGTCTATTTTTAGTATCTGGAGCAGTTTTTAAGGTGCAATAATTTACTATTTTTTATATATGTCTGGCGTATGATTCAGTTTTTGGTATTGTAATTTCTGAGATTTGATGGGTTTTTCTTAGTATTTCTGGTTAAATTTATTTTATTCACAACTTCTGTTAAATCTAACTGCTGAAGTTTGTTAAACGTTTGATGGAGATATAAAATAATCACTTTTGACAAACTTACAAAATTAAAATTGTTTTAAAGTATATTTAAGTGATTATTGTAAAACTTTCTCAAACATATATAAGAGACCTACTGAACCAAGCTAGCTGATCTTCTTGTTACATAAATTATTATTGGCATCGTCATCCTCGTTCCAATAAAGTGCAAATGACGAAATAACAAAAGTAGCAAATATTGGAATATAAATTAAATGCAGGTAATTTCATTACATTCGAGCAGGGGGTGTCAAATGATAGGTCGGATCGAATATGGGCAGGTTGAAACTTGAAAATAGATAACGTAAAAGTGACAAATATTCGACTCGACCATATTTAATACTGATAGAAAATGGATTCCCGACGGATAATATGAATACCCCTATTATATTCATGGCTTCTTGAGTATGACCATTTTTGGGAGAATTCTTTGTATCTCAAACTTGAGGAAGCCCCAATTTAAGTTTTTGCAAATATAAAAGTTAAACTCAGTAATTATCTATTCTTAAAGTGGATAATATGAATCTCGACCCATTTTTTAAAAGTTCATTATCTAACACATTTTTTAGTGAATAATATGAATGGATAACTATTTTTATTTTCCATTTTTCCACCGCTACCTTCAGAGTAACTTTTTAGGCTAGTGTTCCTCAAATGTCTCTTTCCAATTTACTCTTACGTACTAGTAAAAGAATATCTCTATCTTTATTGGAGCAACGAATTGACGAGTAAATTATTCAAATGATCACTCAATTATTTCAAATTATTTTTTAAAGTTATTTTTTTCGTTTGTAATAACAAAGTCAATGAATTATGTCTATTGCATTCAAAAGGTCACTCAACTAAATTTTGGATTGCCAAATACCTATTTTACCCTCTAAATTATAAGCATTTATCTCCTTTTTACTATTAACAACAAGAATTCAAAAATTTATTTACATAATTCAGAATGAAAGAAAATAAAGGTTATAAAATATATATTCCATGCACGTAATATAAAATAATTATTTAAATAAAAATATTTTTATAAAGTACATTATATATTCTTGAAAATTATGTTCAATTATTATTATATTTCCACCAACTTTTCGACAATACAAAGTTATGTCACCGGAAAGTAGGGGGAACTATCCGTATAGGGTAAAATATGCTATGTTAAGTCGTGCATGGAATATATATAATATAATTGAGCATAATTTTCAAGAATATATAATATATATTATAAAAATACCTTTATTTAAGTAATTATTTTTATAGTACGTGCATGAAATATATATTTTACAACCTTTATTTTCTTTCATTCTGAATTGTGTAAATAGATTTTTGAAATTTTTGTTGTTAATACTAAAATAATTATTATTAACAAATTATTCTAATTTTTTTTACTATGCTCATTATTTTGTTATTCCAGCATTATATATGCTTAAATACTTTCTATTTTTTTAATTTATAAATAATATTTATTTATTTTATAGGTAAGTCCATAATATAAATTAAAAGAGAAAATTATAATATTAAAAAGTTTTTTTTAAAAAAAGAAGATAAATGTTTATAATTTAGAGGGTAAAATAGGTATTTGGCAATCAAAAATTTGGAAAATCTAGTTGAGTGACATTCTTAGTATAATAGGCATAATTCAGTGACTTTATAGTTATAAAAAAAATAACTTTAGAAAATAATTTGAGATGGTTAATTGCCAATTGAGTAACGGAGATGTTCATTATTAAAGTAGAGCACCCAATCGACTTTAATCACAATAATGCGAATTGTACCCATTTGACGAAGACAGTGAATTATCTAATGCATGTCCCACCGAAATTTTGTTATATTCCTGTATGCTTTTGTTTGGCCCGTTTTGATTTTTTACGTCTTTTAAGAAAAAATAAGTAAAGTACATAATTTATTAAGATATTTATATTAATTGATGCATATTTTATTAGATTTGCGAAAATAATTTGAAATGAATAATAAATACTGTAGGTATAACAGATTTTTTTTTTTGTCTTTTCTTAATATGCGTAAATTAACGAGTAAAAATAAAAATTTATTTTTAATATACGTATCAAATAAAAATAAACGAAATAAACGGAGGAAATACTTCACTTTCATGTTTGACTGATTGGTACTGCTAATTTGTTGTACGGTACTCCTTTTGACCTACTAATTTGTCACACTCACCAATGTGAAGTGTGGAATCATTTGGTAGTGGACAGGTGGTACCAAATGAAGTACCTCAGGAACGAGTGGTGGATTGATCATGATTTCCTTTTTTCTTTTTTCTGTTAAAGATAGGTTCCCTAAATTTTGTTCTTTCCTTTTATTTTATGTGATATACACATTTTCTTTTTGTTTTTCTATTAAAGAAGTTTTTAGAAGGGAAAGAAAACTTTTAAATTTTGTGCTCTTAAGTCGCATGAATGTTTGAGACTATAAAAAGATGAGATTAAAGGTAAATAGAAAACGTTATATGAAATTATCTTTAAATAAAAGAAAAGAAAGTATTCTTTTTGCTTACCCCAAAATCGAGTAACAATTAAATTTGTATACGGTTTTAAGGATACATGATTTGATTCAACATAAATAATCAAGATTATTGGATAAACAAGGTAAAGACAAAATAAACAATCAAGTCATTTGTAATATTATGGCCAAGCCCGACTTAGATTGAACAGTGACCTCATCCTCGATTGGACCCTCGGTTTGAGCCCAGTTGTGAATGAAGAACAGAACAATTAAATAAGAACTTTAACAGTAGCTAAAAGGCAGAAAATAAACTTGTATTGCTTGAATTTGCGTGTTATGTCTTACAAAAGAAAAACTTTCCATTTATATAGTAGGAGAGTTTCATCTCTAGTATAAGTCTAAAAAAGGTAAAAATCTTTCTTTCACGTTAATTACTGATCCATAACTAACATCAAGCGAGATCGGCACCGTGATATCCGGTTGTGGGCGAATATCACAGTCCTCTATCCGTCGTGTGTAACCGTTTACCGTGTTTTCCAAGGCATTAGAACTCATTCTTGGCACGGGGCACGTTGCTTTATTATACCCGATGACGAGCACATCGTTCACTTTTCCTGGATCTCGATACGAGGGGTCTCTAACCTCGATTACAATCTCGTGCATCTGTACCCTTCTTCCATAATCTCAATAGGGAATCGGGATAGACATTATTCCCGATTTTACCCGTACATATATAGTCCCTTCATTTTTCGGAGAGTAGGTTTACCGAAATGACGGGAAGCAATAGATGAACTCCGGTTCCTTCTTTCGTGCGTTATAATAGAAATGACGCGTTATAACCAACGACCAGGATTGACCAGGGTATTGGATTGGGTAGGCTTAAATTGGGTAAGGGTCAGATGAGATTTGAGCCTGGGTAGATTTTGGGCTAACGTGGGATTAGAAATTGGGCTGTTTTAATAGGCTAAGTCCGAAAATAAGAGGGCCATTTATTAAATACCCATTTAATTTATAAAATAATTTTTAAAAATAACTAATAGGTTGTAAAAATAATTTTCATGCTTAAATTTTTTTTAAAATAATTACTTAATATTTTAAAAATATAAAAGGTTATTTTCTGGTAAAATAATGTAATAATGCATGCATAGGCTATAATTGCAAAGTAATTGCAATTGCATCCTAAAAATACAAATGTGGCTTATTTGTGCAATAATTGAAACTTAGTACAAATGCAAATGATAAAATTAAGCCACAAAAATTATTATGAAACTATTTGTGATGCAATCAGTGATTGTTTTATAAGTAAAATGCTGGGAGAAATTAATTAAAATATTTTAAAAATGCAGAAATTGTATGAAAAATACTAATTGATGTCCAGTCATAGTTTTGAAAATATTATGGGAAAAATTGGGTATCAACAACAGTAATGTCATTATAATACTTGAGATGTATTCAAATACGATTCGGGATAGTTAAAGGTACCGTATGAATGTTGCAGAGATAAAAGAGAGTGCCACTGGGAAGACAGTCAAAATATCAGTTCAGTAGCAACCCTACATGCATAAGGGCGTGGAGGTAAGCAACTACGAATAATTATAGGCAAGGAAGGACATCAAAAAGTCCGTAATAAGCACACAACTTTACAAGAATCAAGGGTTCTCCCTAAGTACTACATAGAAAGACTAGCTAAGGAAATAAGGAAGAAGGCTTCAACCTAAGCACAAGGACTGAAAGAGGAAATGACCGTGTAACAACAGTCTCACAACAACATTGTAAGTACTCCAAAGGAAAGTGACATCTACTGTGGCTAATGAACGTGAAGCAAAATTAAAAGTAATATTCGAGGTCATATGAGTTGCACGAAAACTCTGGCATGCGTGAGAACTAATATAAGCTAAGTATGTACGCGACAAGGGGAAAATAGGCCAGGAAAAGTGATAGCTTACGTTAAAGAAAGTTGAGAAGGAACGAAAGGAATTATTCGATAAATAATTTAGAGTTAGTTACGTTATGAACGCACTTAAGATTTTGAAGTATTACCCATGAAACATATATGTTGACAGTCATACAGTCGTAGAAGACTCCGGTATAAGTAAAAGAAAGAATTGAGTCCAGGTCATAGAGAATGATTGAATTGTTAGAAGATTGTAACTTGGATATTCCATAGTGTCCATGAAAGGCTAAAGTAATAACTAATACCAGGAGCCGCAGATCAGAAGATAGCTTAAGCCTACATAAAGGCTGATCAGAAAGAAGAGGAAACTAAAGAGCTACATCGACTAAGTAAAACATGAGTGGGCCAGGAAAATTATAGACCTCGGGATCACTCTTAAATAGCAGAGGTATAAGAGAGATAGTACAATAGCCATATTTTATAACAGCTTTATGATGAATCCAACTGAAGAGTACCAGCCTCATAAGAAGTCAGTATGAAACTCCCACCGGATTGTGTATGCACCAAAGGTGAAAGTATTATAATATAGCTTTAGGTTGTGGAGATCAATTATACCTATGTGGAAGGGAGGTTATGAAAGAGATAGAAGAATGTGAGGAAATATTTTAAGGTAAGTAAGGAAAAGGTGAACAACATACAAGATACTCAAATACAGAAGGTTATGAATAGCCCATACTGCGAATAAGGGGCTAGAAGCGCGGGGATTCAGTATCCAGGAATAATAGCAGCGTCGTTAGTGGCATATCTTCCAGCCTATGGTTTCTAAGTAGCGAAAGGTCTAATTAGAGAGTGAAAGAATAGTTAGAGACGATGCGATGTCTCGCTTGATGTTCCAGAATAATACAAGGAAATCTGTGGTATAAGCAAGTTGAAGGAAAGTTACGAGAATGGATAAGTTATCGGGATTAAGCCCATAAAAATAAGAGAGCTAATGGTTTTTCTAAGTTATAGAAAGCTCAGTATAGCCTAAATGAACTCAAAGGAGTCTAAGACTAATAACATTTAGAAGAAATGGAATGCTACCCTGGTAGTAGAATAAGGGTGTAATTGTGATAAGTAAATGATGATGTTTGGCCTTCGATTGAGTAACGAATTCATGAATTGTACAGGATTAAAATACCTACGTAAGGCGAATCACATTGAGATGACTATAATATGAAATAGGATTATGGAAGTACAGTATCGCCCCCAGGTTGTCGCGACCCAAATCAGAGGGCCACGACGAGCACCCGGTGCCTACTCAACCGAGCGCCAAGTACTTTTTTTTCTATAAGACTCGTCACAACCATGATAGTCCACAGTTATATATATAATTAATAATATTAGAACTTAACTCACATATCTAGTTCCAAAAAGATTTATATAGATACATAGGGGCCGACAAGGCCATTGACATATCATGCCTAAAGTTATACACATGACACTGTGTGCAAAACTTCTAAGAAAACATGATCATAATATATAAGCCGGGACAGGGTCCCCTACATCTTCATAAAACAAAGTAACATATATTGAACATAACTCGGTAATACTCCAGGAAGATGTGGAGTTCACCAACCAAAAGCTGATATCTGGAAGTAGCCTACAGTGGATGGTCCTCACCTCGTCTATCTACATCTGCGTGACATGAAACACAGTGACCCAGAAAAAGGGGCTTCAGTACGAAGAATGTACCGAGTATGTAAGGCAATAATGAAACGTAATAATAATAAGATACTATCTCGGGGAGAGATAAGAGTCAACTTATAACTTCTGACTTGCCGCTGTGGGCCGTAACATATAGAATAAAACCCATCTCGTATATATAAATAAAACTACAATATAATAGTTCTAATGACGTTAACTGCCTAACTGATCAGTGGTAACTGCCCGACCGGCCGTAGCGCAGTGGTAAATACATAAATTCCCAACCGGTGATAAATAATAATACATAACTGGCCAACCAGTGGTAACTCGCCGACCGGTCGTAGCTCGTTGGTAGATGCATAACTGCCCAACCGGTGGTAAATAATAATACATAACTACCCAACCGGTGGTAACAGCCCGACCGACCGTAGCTTAGTGGTAGATGCATAACTGTCCCATTCAAATCCTTTATTGTGTAGTCTTACCCCGTTAATAAAAATAACTCACAAAAGTAAATACTGACCAGTTCTCATGATCAAAAGCCAAGGAATAATTACGGCGGAGCACCGTCTCCTCGTACGTCCACTCGTAGGTACACGCTTCTTAAGGATGTCATGTGTTGAAGAAATTCATTTTAGGAAAGAGAGAAGCTTAATGCTAGGTGGTTAATCATGTTAATATTATGGATAATTGTATGTGTTTTATTTTAGTTTACTCTTTTGACCGGTAAGAGTTTTCTGCCCTATAATATATATGTCCTTGCTGAATAAGTTTGTTAAAACACAACGGAACTCTATATACAAATTAGTAGTAGATGATAATCATGCGATAAGGGTTTTTCCATATGCCTTCTCTTATATATTATATCTTTCTTGTCTTTTTCTTTTGCGTAATATCTTTTCTTGATACTTCATTAATTCCCTATCGTCATTATAAGGAAGTTCATACAAGAAATATATATTACCACTTTTGTTTTTCTAACGACAGAAGAGATTAATCTTAGTGATTCTGGATTTAGAATCTAAACTATGTGTATATTATTTACGTTTATGTATCATTGGATCATGCCAAAATGAAGGAAGGGCTTAGCCTTAACATATCTGGAGTAGGAAAAATCCGTATAATATTCTTGAAAAAGATTGCACCGTACTCCTTTAGAACCGTAAAATTTTACGTTGCTACGGTTCTAACAATTCTCGTTGGAATTATTTACAAGACTTTCTTGGTAGCTTTTTTTTTTTCCAGCTGAAGCCTAGTGTTGTTTCTTGAATAAGCCTAGGTTTGAAATATTTACACTTTTAATAAATTCCTCCCTGTCCAAGAATAAACCAAGCTTTTTAAAGAAACCAAATGTTATCTACACTTTTTGATTTTACACGTTAGATGGCCACTAGTCATTATATGACTACTTAGTCATTAGCTTTGAGGTTCCTTGCTTCCACCTATTATCCTATAATTTAATAATTAACTAGGTAATGTCCCGCTACTCGATAATTAATCAATTACCCGTATAATTTAGAATTATCTCAACTACTTAAAATATCACTTACTTATTAATATACTTTATACATCATACTATCGTGGTCATGATACCTTGTATGATAGTAGTCCGTAATTATCGGGTATTAACGCTCGACCTGTATTTTATTCCAAATCGGCAACCTTCAACAAAACTTATTTTCTTTAATTCGTATACCCTTTATCCTTCATGATACTTATTTATCGCTTGTTATAAAGTGTAAATACGTTAGTCTCAAGATAATCTCATCCCTGAGTCTACGTCAATTAACTGAAGATGAAACTTTTATCGTACGAAAACGCGAGATGTAACATCCTTCCCCCTTAGAAACATTCGTCCTCGAATGTTTAATCTTGCAAGATGTACATACATATCAATATATTATAAATATATATATCTTCCCCGGCTAAACTCCAATGAAACAAATATCATGCTCTCACGGGGTCAGGACGTCATCCCTCCCTAAAACTACTTCCTAATCCATTCTTCACATATGATTATGTTAATCTATCTTCTAGGTGCTGACACCTATTGGTTGTAATCTTAATAACCGGGTTCATGCTTTTCTTTCAAGCTAGCCTTGGTTTCCCTTAACCCTTCATACGTAATGCCAAACTTAGTCTTATATTAATCATATTAACTGGATAATTTGCATTAATAAAATCGAACATTACCAATAATCACAATACCTAACACATCATCCGGTGTAGCCTCTGGGTCCTGACGACCTGCCAAAGCATATATGCGGTTCTGACTACCGCCGGAGCTAGATGCTCCACCCCTGCCTCTACCTCTACCAGCTGATGCATGAGGGCCTCGCTCTTGAGGGCGTACTAAAGAGGAGGAGACTGTTATAGATCTGGTGGGATGAACCATCCCGCTTCTTCCATTTATAGGACAATCCCTTATGTAATGACTAGGGTATCCATAGGTATAAAATGCATTAGACCCCTGATGACATTGTCCAGAATGAGCTCTACCGCATTGACTGCACCGCAGAGGAGGCGCCCTCATTTGTGCTGAATCCCTCTGATTATGAAAACCGAAAATTCTCGAGCCCTGACCTGACTCAGATTAGACAGATCTATCATAATACGGCTTCTATAACTGTCAGACACTTTCTATAGGGTATGGTGACATAGGATCGCCCAAAAAATCCCCAGGTCACCTAGCAGACCTAGCCTTCTTACACTGACCCCTATCATGATTCTCGTATTATTGTCGTTTTCGATCTTCTAAATTCTGAGCATAAGCCTGGATGCGGGAAATATCCATACCATCAAGCAGAGCGGTCATGAAGCATTCATTAATCAGGTGTGGCCCAAGTCCTACCACAAACCGATGCACTCGGTCACTCATTTCAGCCACAATCGAGGGGGCATACCTCGCCAAAGGAATCAAACTGGAGGCTATACTCCCGCACACTCATATTCCCTTGTTTAACAGTCAAGAACCTTTCTACCCTTGCCTGATGAATCTCTGCCAGCATGTAATGACGCAAGAAAGCCCCTGAGAACTCTTCCCATACCGCTGGAGATGCATTTGTCCCTCTAGATGATTCCTAATTTTCATATAACTGAACTGCAACATCCCGCAATCGGTATGAGTCCATCTCTATTGACTCAGTGTCTGATGCATGCATTACCCTCAAGGTCCTCTACATCCTATCAATAAAGTTTTACGGGTCCTCATCCTTGTTGGATTCGGTAAACACTGGAGAGTCCAGGTTGATGAAGTCTCGAACTCTCGCGCTAATAACCTTGTTAATGTGACCAACACGTGTATCTACCTGGCGCTGATCCTGAGAGGCTACTAATTTAGTCAACAACTGTACTGCACTTCGCATATCCATATCTTCATCCTGAACAATAGGTGGAGGTACTGGGTTTCTTCTCATCTCCTCGGGTGCTGACGAAATCGGAGAACTATGCGAGGGTGTTGTATTTCCCCTCGGGGCCTCACTCTAGCCCTCACTAGACATTGGTACTCTACTCATGCCCTCATTTGCCACTACTTTACTCTTCTGACTAGCCATAGCGTTCCTATTCATAGGCATTGCTGCATATATAAAACAAGTCAAAGGTCAAGGGATTTATTCCATATGACTCTGCTCTATTGCACGATCTAATATCAAGAAAGAAGGGTAACCGATCCCTAAATTCCATGTAGTTTCTTGCTTATATAACATGGTGCACAACACATTTATAAACAAGACTTTACTAGACACGACTTGTAGGCAACCCTAGGACAGAACTGCTCTGATACCACTTTGTTACGACCCAAATCAGAGGGCCACGAGGGGCACCCGGTGCCTACTCAACCGAGCGCCACATACTTTTTTTTCTATAAGACTCGTCACGGCTATGATAGGCCATAGTTATATATGTAATTAATAATATTAGAACTTAACTCACATATTTAATTCCAAAAAGATTATATAGATACATAGGGGCCAACAAGGCAGTTGACATATCATGCCTAAAGCTATACACAGGACACTGTTTACAAAATCTCTAAGAAAACATGATCATAATATATAAGTCGGGAGAGGGTCCCCGACATCTTCATAAAATAAAGTAACATATATAGAACGTAACTCGGTAATACTCCAGGAAGATATGGAGTTCACCAACCAAAAGCTGATATCTGGAGGCAGCCCACAGTGGATGGTCCTCACCTCACCTATCTACACCTGCATGGCATGAAACACAGCGCCCCAGTGAAAGGGGCGTCACTACGAAGAAAGTACCGAGTATGTAAGGCAACAATAAAACGTAATAATAATAAGATACTATCTCAGGGAGAGATAAGAGTCAACTTATAACTTCTGATTTACCGCTGAGGGCCGTAACGTATAGAATAAAACCCATCTCGTATATATAAATAAAACTACAATATAATAGTTCTAATGACGTTAACTGCCCGACCGACCATAGCGCAGTGGTAAATGCATAACTGTCCAACCGGTAATAAATAATAATACATAACTGCCCAATCGGTGGTAACTGCCCGACCGACCGTAGCTCGGTGGTAGATGCATAACTGCCCAACCGATAGTAAATAATAATACATAACTGCCCAGCCGGTGGTAACTGCCGACCGGCCGTAGCTCGGTGGTAGATGCATAACTGTCCCCATTCAAATCCTTTGTTGTGTAGTCTTACCCTGCTAATAAAAATAACTCACAAAAATAAACACTGACCGGTAGATTCAACTTATTCATTGGAGAGTAGCAGATCAGAATATCCAGGTGATAAAATTAAACAGCAGCATGATCATAGGGAAGAAGGAACCCATGATCAAAAGCCAAAGAATAATCACGGCGGAGCACCGTCTCCTCGTACGTTCACTCGTAGGTACATGCTTCTTAAGGATGTCATGTGTTGAAGAAATTCATTTTAGGAAAGAGAGAAGCTTAATTCTCAGGTGGTTAATCATGTTAATATTATGGATAATTGTATGTGGTTTATTTTAGTTTACTCTTTTGACCGGTAAGAGTTTTCTGCCCTATAATATATATGTCCTAGCTGAATAAGTTTGTTAAAACACAGCGGAACTCTATGTACAAATTAGTAGTAGATGATAATCATGTGATATGGGTTTTTCCATATGCCTTCTCTTATATATTTTATCTTTCTTGTCTTTTTCTTTTGCGTAATATCTTTTCTTGATACTTCATTAATTCCCTATCGTCATTATAAGGAAGTTCATACAAGAAATATATATTACCACTTTTGTTTTTCCAACGATAGGAGAGATTAATCTTAGTGATTCTGGATTTAGAATCTAAACTATGTGTATATCATTTACGTTACGTATTATTACTTGGATCATGCTAAAATGAAAGAAGAGATTAGCCTTAACATACCTAGAGTAGGAAAAATTCGTATAATATTCTTGAAAAAGATTTCACCGTACTCCTTTAGAACCGTAAAATTTTACGTTGCTACGGTTGCTACGGTTCTAACAATTCTCGTTGGAATTGTTTGCAAGAATTTCTTGGTAGCTTTTTTTTTCTTCCAGTAGAAGCCTAGCGTGGTTTCTTGAATAAACCTAGGTTTGAAAGACTTACACTTTTAATAAATTCCTCCCTGTCCAAGAATGAACCAAGCTTTTTAAAGAAACCAAATCTTATCTACAGTTTTTGATTTTACACGTTAGATGGCCACTAGTCATTAGATGACTACTTAGTCATTAGCTTTGAGGTTCCTCGCTGCCACCTGTTATCCTATAATTTAATACTTAACTAGGTAATGTCCCGCTACCCTATAATTAACCAATTATCCGCATAATTTAGAATTATCTCAACTACTTAAAATATTACTTATTTTTAATATGCTTTATATATCATACTATCGTGGTCATGGTAATAGTCCATAATTATTGGGTATTAACGCTCGACCCGTATTTTATCCCAAATCGGCAACCTTCAACGAAACTTATTTTCTTTAATTCTTGTACCCAAAAATCCTTTATGACACTTACTTATCGCTTGTTATAAAGCGTAAATACATTAATCTCAAGATAATCTCATCCCTGAGTCAATTAACTGAAGGCGAAACTTTTATCGTACGAAAACGCGAGATGTAACATCCTTCTCCCTCCCCCATCCTAGAAACATTCGTTCTCGAATGTTTAAACTTGCAAGATGTACATACATATCAATATATTATAAATATATATATCTTCCCCGGCTAAACTCCAATGAAACAAATATCATGCTCTCACGGGGTCAGGACGCCATCCCTCCCTAAAACTACTTCCTAATCCATTCGTCACATATGATTCTGTTAATCTATCTTCTAGGTGCTGACACCTATTGGTTGTAATCTTAATAACCGGGTTCATGCTTTTCTTTCAAGCTAGCCTTGGTTTCCCTTAACCCTTCATACGTAATGCCAAACTTAGTCTTATATTAATCATATTAACTGGACAATTTGCATTAATAAAATCGAACATTATCAATAATCACAATACCTGACACATCATCCGGTGTATCCTCTGGGTCCTGACGACCTGCCAAAGCATATATGCGGTTCTGACTACCGCCGGAGCTAGATGCTCCACCCATGCCTCTAGCTCAACCAGCTGATGCCTGAGGGCCTCGCTCTTGAGGGCGTACTGAAGATGAGGAGACTGTTATAGATCTGGTGGACCGAACCATCCTGCTTCTGCCATTTATAGGACAATCCCTCATGTAATGACTAGGGTCTCCGCAGGTATAGCATACATTAGACCCCTGACAACATTGTCCAGAATAAGCTCTACCGCATTGACTGCACCGCAGATGAGGCACCCTCATTTGCGCTGAATCCCTCCGATTCTGAAAACCCAAAATTCTCGAGCCCTGACCTGACTCAGAATAGACAGATCCCTTATAATACGGCTTCTGTAACTGTCGGACACTTTCAACATGGTATGGTGACATAGGATCGCCCGAAAAATCCTCAATTCGCCTAGCAGACCTAGCCTTCTTACGCTGACCCCAATCACGATTCTCATATTGTTGTCGTTTCCGATCCTCTAAATTCTGAGCATTAGCCTGGATGCGGGAAATATCCATACCATCAAGCAGAACGGCCGTGAAGCATTCATTAATGAGGTGTGGCCCAAGTCCTACCACAAACCGATGCACTCGGTCAGTCATTTCAGCCACAATCGAGTGGGCACACCTTGCCAAGGAATCAAACTGGAGGCTATACTCCCGCACACTCATATTCCCTTGTTTAAGAGCCAAGAATAGGGCTGGGCATAATTTGGTAAATACCGAATTACAGTACCGAAACCGAAAATTTTGGTATTTGGTGTACGGTATTTTGGTATTTGGTATGGTATTTGGTTTAAGTTTTTAAAAAAATTGGTATTAGGTATGGTATTTGGTATTTTAAATTAAAATACCGAAATACCGATACCATACCGAAATATATATTATATTACACAAAACACATATTATCAATTATAACATAAATATAAAAAATCTAAAAGTTTATTTTCCTTTATTCTCAAACTTCATCAATTAACTCTAAACAAGTAACAAGATATTTCTAATGATCAAATATTCTTTTATATACAATTTTCTCTATTTGGGTCAATATTTGCTAGTTTTGGACAAAAGTTTTGATAACAAACATTTTTTTGATGGGTTTTTTACTTTCTTATATTTTTTACTAAACATTTTCAGTTTTGTATTTTTGAGTACTTTAATTAAGAACATTAGAGTGTATGGCTCTATGCACTAGTTAGTATTCAAACCGAACAAACCGAAGTTACCAAACCGAATAAACCGAAACCGAAAGAAGAAAAATCGAACCATACCGAATTTAGTTAGGTACGGTATTGGTATAAGATTTTAAGAAACCAAATACCGAAACTACCGAACCGAAATGTCTAAATATCGTACCGTACCGACCGATGAACACCCCTAGCCAAGAACCTGTCTACCCTTGCCTGACGAATCTCTGCCGGCAAGTAATGATGCAAAACAGCCCTTGAGAACTCTTCCCATACCGCTAGAGATGCATTTGTCCCTCTAGACAATTCCCAAGTTTCATACCACTGAATCGCAACATCCCACAATCGGTATGAGGACAACTCTATTGACTCAGTGTTTGATGCATGCATTACCCTCAAGGTCCTCTACATCCTATCAATAAAGTTTTACGGGTCCTCATCCTTGTTGGATCCGGTGAACACTGGAGGGTCCAGGTTGATGAAGTCTCGAACTCTCGCGCTAATAACCTTGTTAACATCACCAACACTTGTATCTACCTGGCGTTGAGCCTGAGCGGCTACTAATTTAGCCAACAATTGTACTGCACTCCGCATATCCATATCCTCATCCTGAACAATAGGTGGAGGTACTGGGTTCCTCTCCATCTCCTCGGGTGCTGACGAAATCGGAGAACTATGCGAGGGTGTTGTATTTCCCCCCGGGGCCTCACTTTGGCCCTCACTAGACATTGGTACTCTACTCATGCCCTCATTTGCCACTACTTTACCCTTCTGACTAGCCATAACGTTCCTCTTCATAGGCATTGCTGCATATATAAAACAAGTCAAAGGTCAAGGGCTTTATTCCCTATGACTCTGCTCTATTGCACGATCTAATATCAAGAAGGAAGGGTAACCGGTCTCTAAATGCCCTGCAGTTTCTTGCTTATATAACGTGGTGCACAACACATTTATAAACAAGACTCTACTAGACACGGCTTGCAGACAACCCTAGGACAGAACTGCTCTGATACCACTTTGTCACGACTCAAATTAGAGGGCCACGACGGGCACCCAATGCCTACTGAACCGAGCGCCATGTACTTTTTTTTCTATAAGACTCGTCACGGCCATGATAGGACACAGTTATATATGTAATTAATAATATTAGAACTTAACTCACTTATCTAATTCCAAAAAGATTTATATAGATACATAGGGGTCGACAAGGCCGTTGACATATCTTGCCTAAAGCTATACACAAGACACTGTCTGCAAAACTTCTAAGAAAACATGATCATAATATATAAGTCGGGACAGGGTCCCCGACATTTTCATAAAACAAAGTAACATATATAGAACGTAACTCGGTAATACTCCAGGAAGATCTGGAGTTCACCAACCAAAAGCTGATATCTAGAGGCAGCCTACAGTGGATGGTCCTCACCTCGCCTATCTACACCTGCGTGGCATGAAACACAGCACCCCAGAAAAAGAGGTGTTAGTACGAAAAATGTACCAAGTATGTAAGGCAACAATGAAAAGTAATAATAATAAGATACTATCTCGGGGAGAGATAAGAGTAAACTTATAACTTCTGACTTGCCGCTGAGGGCCGTAACGTATAGAATAAAACCCATCTCGTATATATAAATAAAACTACAATATAATAGTTCTAATGACGTTAACTGTCCAACTGATCAGTAGTAACTGCCCGACCGGCCGTAGCGCAGTGGTAAATGCATAACTGTCCAACGGTGATAAATAATAATACATAACTGTCCAACCGGTGGTAACTGCCCGACCGGACGTAGCTTGGTGGTAGATGCATAACTGCCCAACCGGTGGTAAATAATAATACATAACTGCTCAACCGGTGGTAACTGCCCGACCGACCGTAGCTTGGTGGTAGATGCATAACTGTCCCCATTCAAATCCTTTGTTGTGTAGTTTTACCCTGTTAATAAAAATAACGCACAAAAATAAATACTGACCAACTTATTCATTTGACAGCAGCAGATCCGAATATCCAGGTGATAAAATTAAACAGCAGCATGATCATTGGGAAGAAGGAACTCATGATCAAAAGCCAAAGAATAATCACGGCGAAGCACCGTCTCCTCGTACGTCCACTCGTAGGTACATGCTTCTTAAGGATGTCATGTGTTGAAGAAATTCATTTTAGGAAAGAGAGAAGCTTAATTCTCAGGTGGTTAATCGTGTTAATATTATGGATAATTGTATGTGTTTTATTTTAGTTTACTCTTTTGACCGGTAAGAGTTTTCTGCCCTATAATATATATGTCCTAGCTGAATAAGTTTGTTAAAACACAGCGGAACTCTATGTACAAATTAGTAGTAGATGATAATCATGTGATATGGGTTTTTCCATATGCCTTCTCTTATATATTTTATCTTTCTTGTCTTTTTCTTTTGCGTAATATCTTTTCTTGATACTTCATTAATTCCCTATCGTCATTATAAGGAAGTTCATACAAGAAATATATATTACCACTTTTGTTTTTCCAACGACAACAGAAATTAATCTTAGTGATTCTGGATTTAGAATCTAAATTATGTGTATATCATTTACGTTTACGTATCGTTACTTGGATCATGCCAAAATGAATGAAGGGCTTAGCCTTAACATACCTGGAGTAGGAAAAATTCGTATAATATTCTTGGAAAAGATTTCACCGTACTCCTTTAGAATCGTAAAATTTTACGTTGCTACGGTTCTAACAATTCTCGTTGGAATTGTTTGCAAGAATTTCTTGGCAGCTTTTTTTTCCAGTTGAAGCCTAGCGTTGTTTCTTGAATAAGCCTAGGTTTGAAAGACTTACACTTTTAATAAATTCCTCCCTGTCTAAGAATGAACCAAGCTTTTTAAAGAAACCAAATGTTAGCTACACTTTTTGATTTTAGACGTTAGATGGCCACTAGTCATTATATGACTACTTATTCATTAGCTTTGAGGTTCCTTGCTACCACCTGTTATCCTATAATTTAATAATTAACTAGATAATGTCCCGCTACCCGATAATTAAATAATTACTCGCATAATTTAGAATTATCTCAATTACTTAAATACTACTTACTTATTTTTAATATATTTTATACATCATACTATCGTGGTCATGGTACCTTGTATGGTATTAGTTCGTAATTATCAAGTATTAACGCTCAACCCGTATTTTATCCCAAATCGGCAACCTTCAACGAAATTTACTTTCTTTAATTTGTGTACCCTTTGTCCTTCATGACACTTACATATCGCTTGTTATAAAGCGTAAATACATTAATCTCAAGATAATCTCATCCTTGAGTCTACGTCAATTAACTGAAGACGAAACTTTTAACATACGAAAATGCGAGATGTAACAAGGTGGATCAAGAAAATCACTACAAATGTTCCACGATGCAACGTAAGCCCTAGTGGCAATATATTACATAAGAAGTTTCAAGTTATCAATGGAAGATTGTATATCAACATTAAGGTGAATCAACAATAGATGGATAAAAGTTCAACAATATGAGATGAGATTAGACCATCAGTCTTAAGGAAAAGCAACAAGAGTAACCTGGAGTTGATTGTAGACCTCAGTAATGATAAATCGAAGTAAGAATTATGTCATAATATGACCTACGTAGATGCAGTAAAGTCATTCGAATGGATAACCATATCTATGAAATAAGATTTGGCCATATTTCCAAGTTCTACAAAGTACCGAGCGAAGAACGTCAGTACACCTATAGATGCCCAGAGAGGCATCCTATTAAGCCTTGTATATATTTACAAAGTAGTAAAGCCTAGACATTGGCTAAAAGCTGGAGAAAAAAGGAGAGAAAAGTTGCATAGGCACACTTACAAGGTCAGTATCGTAGAGACTGCATGATAGAAGGTAGCAACATTTACGTGATTGGAAGGAATTCGATCACAAGTCATGGCGTGGAAAAGAGGCCTAAAGGGGAGAATGCACTGACCTTTGGATTTATTCACTGAACAACTGCCTAAATGGCAAGAAGAGTATTAAGGTATTCACAAGAGCTATAAGTTATGAAAATGATAAGAGCATCAGTCAACATTCGAGGACGAATGTTCCAAAGGGGAGAATGATGTTCATACCATCTTCAAATCTTCATATTTTCCTTCGAACCTTCTTATTTTCTTGAAGCCTTCTTATTTTCTAGATTACGATGGCAAAAACCTCCAAGTCAGTGCCTCAACAGGCTGCTCCTTTATCTTTCCACCCGGCCACAGGTGCCGAGGTGGCCGTTCCCGAGGTGGCTCAGGAGCCCTCCATAAATATATAAAGTTTTCCTCTTTTCAGCAATACCGTGTCTTTACTTTTCCCCCATTTATTTGCAATTTTCTATTCATGTATTGTTTTTAAATGCCTTAGCATAAAATTAGATGTAGTTCTAGAGCATTCGTTTTTCGAAGGTACGAACAAAGCCCAACTTCGATGCAACTTCGGGTTACTTCTGACTTCAAATCTTGGTAAAATCGAAGGCCTTTAAGATACTCAAGTATATTTAGACGATGTTTTTGCCGAAAGTAACATTTTAATTGGTTTCAATTTTTTGTAAGGGCCTTACTTTCTGGTTACGAAATTCGGACGTCTACGAGCCATTTTAGGGTGGCTGTAGCCTTTCGTATTCATGCACTGCTTAATTGGCTTGGTGCCTCTGGGATTCGGTAGCCCGGGTTTTCTGAATTTCCATCAAACGATAGTCCCCGAGTGAGGGAAGCCCGTTGGTTTGATAGTCCCCGAGTAGGGGTATCCCGTGGAGTTAAGGATCCAAGATCGAAGAAGCAAAATGCGTAGTAACAAAGTATAAGGGAAGTAAAAATTTCTTTCATTACTCGATATGTAAGGTACATGATTGGAAGCTCAAAAAACCTTGTGTCGTGGCTAGAGCGGACTATGTGGGCATGGTTCGCATGACTGTTTGACTTTTACAATGAATCCTAACCACCAAGCCTTAACTTTTGACACATAAAATTCTCTTTCCCTTACTAACGATCTAAATCCAGGGGTAATAACCCCCAGTATTCTTGGCCGAACTGGTTAGGGCTCGGATATTGTTGATATGATGCCAACGATTACTGATTTCGATTTAGAGCCGGTCTTCAAATTTAATATAACATGTTTTACTGTTGTCTCGTCAAAAACCATTCCGAAATACCCACTCCGAGACAAAATCGGCTCAAGAAAAAAAGAGTGCGACACTTGCTTTCAGACCTAATAGCCACATCTGTTCTTGGCCGATTGCCTGCATACATTAGTCTAACTTATAACAAAGTTAAAAAGGAATTGAGTTTGTACCTTATGTTACGCCCCGCGATATTGTCGATATTACGCCCCGCAATATTATATTGTGATGATGTTACGTCCTGCAATATTATATTACGATGATGTTATGCCTTGCAGTATTACATTACGATGATGTTACGCTTCACAATATTAAATTACGATGATGATGCACCATGTAGTATTGTACGTTGAATTTGTCATAAGGTAATTGACCTCAGTCCAAGGAATAGATTATTTGGAGATTATAAGGATTATGCTATTTCAAAGAAGTGATGAGTAAATTCGTGAAGGTGAGAGGGGAAGCAAGTCAAAGAAAATAAATTTTCGTCGAAGTTTGGCATATTGGGATAAAATACGGGCCGAGCGTTAATACCCAATATTTATAGACTAGTACCATACAAGGTACCATATGACCATGATAGTAGGATGTATAAAGCGTATTAAAAATAAGTAGAATTTTAAGTAATTTGAGACAATTCTTAATTATGCGGGTAATTGGTTAATTATTGGGTAGCGGAATATCACCTAATTAAATTAATTAATTATTGTATAAAGACTAAAATTTCTGCCACCCCCATGTGGCAGCAAGCCACACCTTAAGTAAATGACACCTTAGTCATATTGATTAGGTGGTAATCAAATTAATAGTTAAAGGACACTTCATTCCTTGTATTTGAAATACAATCCCTACAATCTAAACGTAGTCATTCTTACAAATTAGAAAGTTAGTCATGATATGATGAGTGAAAGAAACTTCATAACAGAACGTTAACCACTCTTTTAAAGTTTTCAACAAATTTAGTCATTCTTACAAATTAGAAAGTTAGTCATGAAATGATGAGTAAAAGAGCACTTTATAGCAGAACGTAAGCCACTCTTGCAAATTTTTCAACAAATTTCAGATTCTAAACATTACATTGATAACATGATTTCTTCAACCAAAATCCAACGAGGTTCTTAGCACAATTAGCAACATGATATTTTGCGATTCTAAAGAAGTACGGTGCAACCTTTTCCAAGAATATCATACGGATGTTTTCCTACTCCAGGTATATTAAGGCTAGCCCTTCTTTCTTTTGGCATGATCCATACGACACAAACGAAATGCACAAATTCCATACATGACTCTTTTCATAGAAATATTAGAGATGCTTATGTTCTTGATTCCCCATGTGTCATATTATTCTATTATCTGTTCATGGGTCTCAGAAAAATACGTAAGTTGAAAAACTTTACTTCATGATATTATTCAAAGGCATAATGGTCTTATGACACTCCAAGAGATTTTATTGACGTACTTTTCATGTATTGCATCCATGTACATTGACCATGACCAGATGGGATTATATACGCGTATATATGTATATATCTATATGTATATGGTATATGGGAAAAGGTTACGGTGTTATATACGCACCACCACCTGATCAGCTGGTATACGTTGATGATTTTGCCCACAGTGGTCGAGATGATATGATGGGATACCCTTAGAGGCCTGATGGTGTTACAAAACATTACCTATGCATGACATGACATTCATACGCATATGCATGACACTATAATTATTTCATGATTTACAAAGTTATCCAGACTTACAGGTTGGTTTATGTACTATATACTTCTTCCATGTCTGTTATGTACTTATTTATGTGCCTTACATACTCAGTACATTATTCGTACTGACATCCCTTTTGTTTGGGAACGCTACGTTCATGCTCGCAGGTCCAGATAGACAAGTCAAGAGCCCTCCAAGTAGGCTATCAGCTCATCAGAAGATGTTGGTGCGCTCCATTTGCTTCGGAGTTGCTTTTTTGGTTAATACGATTTAGACGTGTATTGTTTGGTATGGTGGGACTCTGTCCCGACCTTTATGAAAATTATGTATTCTTAGAGGCTTGTAGACAGATGTCATGTACGTAAAAGATTGTATGGCCTTATTGGCCTATATTTAGTATACGAGTGGTTATTTTGGTCTTATAGGCCCGTATGTCTTATGTATAAGTTGGTATCACATGTTGTACTCTATTTATCTCACAGCAGCCTTCCGACTCAATTATCTATGATAATATGACATGAAAAGATACGTTATATTGGTACTCGATTGAGTAAGGTACCGGGTGTCCGTAGCGGCCCATCGGTTTTGGTCGTGACAAAAGTGGTATCAGAGCCAGGTTCTGTCCTAAGGAGTCTACAAGCCGTATCTAGTAGAGTCTTGTTTATGGGTGTGTCATGCACCACACTTATAAGCAGGAGGCTACAGGGCATTTAGGACTGTCACTCTTTCTTCTTACTCTAGATCGTGTGGTAGAGCTCATTTGTAAGAACACAATTTCCTAAACTCGACCTTATTCATAATACGGCGATGCCTACATTTAGAAAGATGGTTGGTAAGGGATTGAATGCGGTTGTGAAAGAGTTGAGTCTGAAGAACCCGGTGAGATTCTGGAAAAGGAGCCTTAAGGCAAGAATATCTATTCACCTTTATGTTGAAAGGCAATGAGAGATTCAAAAGATAAATACAAGTTTCAACAAGTAAATGAAGCTAAGTAAAAGAGGGTACGAGGTACCCATCTACGAATGATTATCCTTATTTACCATTAAGGAAGAGAGATATAAGCATTTTGAGTTATCTTCAACAGTAACAGAGGTATGTACAATTGGTCACACCCATTCTAGATATGCCCTATGGGGGTTAATAGAAGTAGCATAAGAGGGGGACGGGATATCAGGATCTGGATGGGGTTAGATCTCTTTATGAGACACCCAGATGGTGCACTCTAAAATAGTACAACTAGATATAAGTACTACAAAGATAGGCACTGAAAGCCTGGAAGGGATAAATATTACCTTAGTGTGCTTGTCCCTAGTAGAGCGAGGACATTGAGCAACCCGAAGAGACGATGAATGAAGCAAGGAGAGCTAAAAGCAAAAAAATGTCATGTTGAAGTTTTTACAAGAAATGGATTGGCAGAAATATTAGCAGAGTAATGAGAAGAGAGATAAAGAATAATTATAAGTGAGATGTGATACATGGATGACAACGGTAGAGTGTTACAGAACCTATAGTCAAATGAAGAAAGAGACAAAAGGTGATAGGCCTTAAGACAACAAAAGAGTATAGGCCATACAGTCACATCCTCATTTCGAGAAATAAGTTCGCGACTCTAACGTGATTAACAGAAGGAAAAGTTAGATCCCAGAGTAATAGAAATCAGTATGGATTGATGAATAAGATAAACTAAACATGAATTAGGAACTGAGTGATTTGATAATAGTCATCATCATGAGAATTTCATATTGCATTCCGACAATAATAGAATGGAAAACAGAAGAAGATCCATGAAGAATTCAGAGAATGGTCATTCAGGGATACGCTTTCCTAAAACAAGCAATATGAGCAAAGTTAAGCTTAAGGGACTGTATGTGTCAGTTATACTAAATGCCACCATTGCGAGTGAGGAATCTTTTTATCCTTGGTACATAAGGATTATCGCAAGGCGAGTAAGGGTCATTGATGATATGAAAGGACGCCAAAGATGAATAGGAAAAACATCTATAAGCAGTTCGTCCTAGCTCCAAGTCTTAGTACTCCCCTAAAGGGGGGAATATGGAATGATAAAGGAAGAATGCGATAAAAATGAGAAAGGGATGAGATTGCATTTATCTAAATGTTACAGATATGCTATGATTCCAGAACGTTTTGTAAGCACGACGTCAAAAAAAGGGGGAAGTAAGGGTTCCTGCCCAGGATATTATTGATAGATAAGAAGCCAGTACGTGATGTAAGTTAAGACAAGGAAATAACCCAAGAAAGATTACGCGGAATATGGATATGAGAATGGGTCGAAGAATAATTAGTAGTTGATTCAGGAATTGCCTAGTCATGACTAGACAAGAAGTTACAGACAAATCAGCAAATCATGCAAGATAAATATAATAAACCCTAACACGGAGAATTCAGCCTCGCAGTTATCACGCCCCCTTTTTTCCCTTTGCGGGGAAAGTTCAGGTTTTGAAATTCATGGGGGAACAACTCATTTCCTTTTGGGAATTGAGTGTTTTGAAGAGTCGCCACCTAACGGATTATGGTGCGTTAGGGCACCTAGAGTAATTAACTCGTATAACTAGTTTGCATTACCATAGATTAGGGTAAAGGCTCTAAATAACCTTAAGGGGAAGGTGTTAGGCACCCTTCGCGATCCACAATGGTTGGTCCCGACCGAACTTAAACTATATGAATTAGTCAATTAACAAGTAAGAAAGTATTTGCAAATAAAGTAGCTTTCCCCATCTAAATGCATAGATAATCAAGGAAGTTCGGATAATGAAGGTAAAGAGGTTTGGACTTCTTACACATGTATATGTAAATAAAAGGAAGTTTAGAAAACTTAAACACATATGGGAATTGGGAAAGAGAAGTCCTAAGTTGATTAGCCTACAGGATCATACCCATGCAATGGCCGGTAATCGCTCCTCAATGAGAGGGGCTACACGTGACATTAACGCGCAGGTCATCATATCCTTTTACTACCCATTACCCTCCCCTTAGTGGTTATATGAGCGAGTTTAATTAACGACCTCTAAGCGTGATGCTACCCGTCCCTTCCTTATGGTCCTGGAGGAATTTAGGACCTCTAAATCTGGACAGTTCTAGACAACCTAAGGTTTTTTAAAAGGTAAAAATCTAGGCGACATGCAAATAACATGTAGGACAAGCAAATAGGGACAAACAGTTAGAAGGCTCATATTTACCTCTCCATGAATATATATGCAAACAAACAACACGTCTAAAATAGGGATTGTGAAGAAGTTCAGAAATCCTAAGAACATGATATCTAGATGAATGCTACAGATTCAAAATATGCATAAAGAAGGTGGCAGAATCCTAACCAGATTGCCTACTGGTTTTATAGCCTGTTAAGCTTAGACAGTTTAACACAATCAAATGCAGTTTCCAGTTTATATATATATAAAGACTGATAACCTAAGGCTTGCCTAGGCGGGGGACTATTTGCAATCACAATTACAGGAGATGATTAACAGTTTAAGAAATTGTTCAAACTACAAGCATGCTATCCTAGATGACACAAATTATAACATGCGTTTTATTTATTTTAAGCCACGATGTCTATGTGTGAGGCTGCTTAACCCTTTTATAGCCAACTGTTTATTTAGTCTAAATGGACATGTTCAATGACATGCAAATAGAGTTCTTAAAGCAGGGTATCTAATGCATACATGGGATGGCGATTTTTATTTAAAACGGGATTATTGACCTAATGGCAGGATCTCTATGCGAAAGTACTTATGCACAAATCAAAAGTTGGAATAATGATACATGATATGCAGTATTCTGAATTGATAAACGTGCATGCCCTAAATCAGGATGTGTAGTGCACAAGTTTGGCATGGTTTGAAGGCAAATAGATATAGTAATCCTAGAATATGATTTATAACATAGATTACACATTGTAAGACCTAGAAGCATGTTTTATACCCTATTTTACCCACAATACCATACAACTACCCTTTATAGGGGGGCTGAAGTAGGCCCAAAGTAATTCCTGATATACCAAGCCTTCAGTAGTCTCAAATGCTCAAAGGATTTCATAGCCAAGTTCATGTCCAGGTGTGTCAGAGTTCCCTAAAGACCTCGAGGATCCCGGGAAATGCTCACAGCCAGACCTTTCTCAAATAAAGACCGATTTATGTGCAGTGTGGAAAAGCCAGCTCTGATATGCTAGAGTTCAGAGAGATCTCAGGGACTTCTAAGCAGTACACATATCAGAGGGGTAGGACTTAAGAACCTAAGAATGAGTGTGAGTGCTTGACATGATTTGAAAGAGTTTTGATAAACAGTATAGAGATGACTCTTAAAGGTGGAAAGATTTTATGAAAACTAGGGCTAGTTTGGTGGTGAAACAGCTTGAGAAAAGCATGAAAAACATTTTTTTGAAATCAGAACCCAAGTCACAGAACAAACAGCTTCAAAAACACTTTGGGGCAAACAGATTCCACATATGGAGAGAGGGGTTGGGTACACATAGAATACACCCTAGTGTATAAGCAAACAGATGTACAAACTTCTCAAGAATTTGTAGAATTGATAAATTAGCTTCAAAGATTACAGCAAAGATATGTTGAGAATACATAAACCTTGGACATGGCCAAACACACAACTAGAGTTACCTTGAAGGGCTAGATGACTTAGCAAGATCTCATTAGTAAAGCAGAGTAGGCAAAACTTAAATGAACAAACTAGGCAAGCACTACATAAACATTCATAGTTTAGAGATACTAATCACATATAGAACAAGTAGAGTTTAAACATGCTGGGTGAGATAGTACCTAAGTAAAGAGGTAAACAAGCAGGAGTTTAATTAAGGAAATAATCGTGAGGAATCAGTAACATTACAGGCAGTAAGATAATAAGAATAATTAAAGTTGTAAACAAGGGAATGAATCATGAATCGACACATAATTTTTAACCAAGCAAATCAGTAAATCGAAATTCAAAATATTAATTTTTTAAAGAGAGGGAAAAATATCAGTTTTCCACAAATAGATGAGTAGGCTGAACAAAAAATCATAAACACACATAAATTAGCCAAGAGATCAACTCAGAAACCCTAGTAGAGATGAACTAGGGTAAAAGTCACATGATATTGAATTAGACTAAGAAAAATCATGAAAGTCAAAGCACAGAAACAAACAAGGTAACAGGTAACACGGAAAGACTCAAAATCGGAGGAAAAATGTAAGAAATTAGGGCTTTAGCATAAATCGACTAAGGTTCAAACGATATTATCATGAATCAGTCAGTAACACTTAAGAACCACGATTAAACTCTTGAAAATCAGAAATGTTTTGAAAAAGGTGAGTTCAGTAAACCCTAGTTTTAGGAAAACGGAGAATCGATCAAAGATCTTCGTGAAAACATGTGAAATAGACTCGATTCATCTCAGATCGGGATAGATCTGAGAAGATCAAAGGATAAAAAAATTAGGGTTTTTTAGAAGGCAACAAAGAAGAGCATAGACTTAAGAAATCATGGATTCAAAATACCATAATGAGAAAGATCTTACTCGAAATCAAGCCAAGTAGCCTAAAACAGGCAAGAAAACCCCAAGGTATAAACATACCGCCTAGGTCCCTTGAAGATCTCCTCAAGGATCCAAAAAATGGAGATACCATGACAAGTAGGAGGCCGATAGAGGCCCAAGGTAGTGAAGAACCACCATGGGAGGGCAGTAGATGAATAACGACACCTGAAAATTAGGGCTTAGGTAGAGAGCAGTTGAGAGAGGAGGGAACATATGACATCATGGAAGGGTGGGAAATGATTAGGGTTTTGGGGGTGTAGGTTAGTTTAATTATGGTAAGGGAAAATCTGGATCGTTGATCAAAATGATCAACGACCAGGATTGGCCAGGGTATTGGGTCGGGTAGGCTTAAATTGGGTTAGGGTCAGATGGGATTTGGGCCTGGGTAGATTTTGGGCTAATGTGGGATTAGAAATTGGGCTGTTTTAATAGGCTAAGTTCGAAAATAAGAGGGCCATTTATTAAATAACCATTTAATTTATAAAATAATTTTTAAAAATAACTAATAGGTTGTAAAAAATAATTTTCATGCCTGAAAATATTTTAAAATATTATCTAATATTTTAAAAATATAAAAGGCTATATTAAATGGGCTCCATTCCGCTTCTGTAGCTCCCTTCCATGCATCTGCGAGCTCACACCCGCGATCCCCAATCCGCAGATGTAGAAATACCATAAGCAGCAAAAATCTGCAGCTCACCAAAATTCCAAACTTCTCCGTCAACCATCTGAAATTACCCGAGGTCCCCGGGACCTCAACCAAAAATACCAACATATTCCAAAACCTTATTCAAACTTGTACCAATCCTCAAAACACCTCAAACAACATCGAATCAACCAAAACACATCGGATTCAGGCCTAAGTTTCTAAAATCTTCCGAATTACGCTTTTGATCAAAAACCCAACCAAACCATGTCCGAATGACCTGAAATTTTGCACACACCTCCCAAAGGACACCACAGAACTATTGCAACTCTCTAAATTCCATTCTGACCCCTATATCAAAATCTCACCTATCAACCGGAAAATGTCAAAATATCAACTTCGCCAATTCAAGCCTAAATCAACTCCGAACCTCCAAAACTCATTCCGATCACGCTCCTAAGTCCCAAATCACCTCTCGAAGCTATCCGAATCATCATAACTCACAACCAAACCCTCTAACACATAAGTCAACATCCGGTTGACTTTTCCAACTTAAGCTTCCTCAAAAGAGACTAAGTGTCTCAAACCTTACCAAATCCTTTCCAAACCCCAGCCAACCAACCCGATCACATATAGAACCGATAGACAAAGCAATAAGAAGCAGAAATATGGGAAACAGAGCGGTAACTCATGAGACAACTGGTCGGGTCGTCATATCCTCCCCAACTTAAACAAACGTTCGTCCTCGAACGAGTCAAGAAACATACCTGAAGCCTTAAATAGGTGAGGATATCTACTCCGCATCTCCCGCTCGGTTTCCCAGGTAGCCTCTTCCACGGGCCGACCTCTCCACTGCACTTTCACTGAAGCTATATCTTTTGACCTCAACTTTCGAACCTGACAACCCAAAATAGCTACTGGCTCCACATCATAAGTCAAATCATCATCCAACTGAACTATGCTGAAGTCCAGAACATGAGACGGATCCCCAATAAACTTCCGGAGCATAGAAATATGAAATACAGGATGCACACTCGACAAGTTGTGTGGCAACACAAGCTCATAAGCCACCTCCCCAATCCTCTGAAGCACCTCAAAAGGCCCAATGAACCGAGGACTCAATTTACCCTTCTTCCTAAATATCATAACACCCTTCATGGGCGAAACCTTCAACAGAACCTTCTCGCTAACCATGTAGGACACATCTCGAACCTTCCTGTCAGCATAACTCTTTTGTCTCGACTGCGATGTACGAAGCCTCTCCTAAATCACCTTTACCTTTTCTAAGGCATCCTGCACCAAGTCTGTCCCCAATAGCCTAGCCTCACCCGGCTCAAACCAACCAACCGGAGATCTATATCGTCTCCCATATAAAGCCTCATATGGAGCCATCTGAATACTCGACTGGTAGCTGTTGTTATAAGCAAACTCTACAAGCGATAGAAACTGATCCCATGACCCTCCACAATCAATGACATAAGCATGCAACATGTCCTCCAATATTTGAATAGTGCACTCGGACTGCCCGTCCGTCTGAAGGTGAAAAGTTGTGCTCAACTCAACCTGAGTACCCAACTTTCACTGCACAGACCTCCAAAACTGCAAAGTAAACTGAGTGCCCCTATCTGAAATGATGGAAACTGGGACACCATGCAAATGAACAATCTCCCGGATATAGATCTCTGCCAACCGCTCTAAAAAATAAGTAGTACACATAGGAATGAAGTGTGCGGACTTGGTCAGCTGATCCACAATCACCCAAATAGCATCGAACTTCTTCAAAGTTCGTGGGAGTCTAACTACAAAGTCAATAGTGATCCTCTCCCACTTCCACTCTAGAATATCCTTCCGCTGAAGCAAGCCACCCGGTCTTTGATGCTCATATTTCACCTGCTGACAATTGAGACAACGAGCTATGAATCCCACAATGTCTTTCTTCATTCTCCTCCACCAATAGTGCTGTCTCAAATCTTGATACATCTTCGCGGCACCCAGATGAATGGAATACCACCAGCTATGAGCCTCCTCCAGAATCAACTCCCGAAGCCCATCTACATTGGGCACACAAATCCGGCCATGCATCCTCAACACCCCATCATCACCAATGGTCACATCTCTGGCATCATCATGCTGAACTTTATCCTTAAGGATAAGCAAATGCGGATCATTATACTGGCACTCTCTGATGCAATCATATAAGGAAGACCGAGAAACTATGCAAGCCAATACCCCGACTGGGCTCCGAAACATCTAACCTCACGAACTGATTGACCAAGGCATGAACATCAACTGCAAGAGGTCTCTCCCCAACTGGAATATATGCCAAACTCCCCATACTCACTGCATTTCGGCTCAAAGCATCGACCACCATATTGTCCTTCTCCGGATGGTACAAAATAGTGATATCATAATCCTTAAGCAACTCCAACCACCTCCGCTGCCTCAAATTGAGATCATTCTGTTTGAACAAGTGCTGGAGGCTATGATGATCAGTAAACACCTCACAAGACACACCATACAAGTAATGCATCCAACTCTTCAATGCGTGAACTATGGCAGCCAACTCCAAATCATGAACGGAGTAGCTCTTCTCATGGGGCTTCAACTGACGAGAAGAATAAGCAATAACTCTACCCTCCTGCATCAACACACAAACAATACCAACCCTCGAAGCATCACAATACACGGTATATGAACCTGTAACTAATGGCAAAACCAACACTAGAGTTATGGTCAAGGCTGTCTTGAGCTTCTGAAAGCTCTCTTTACACTCATCCGACTACACAAATGAAATACCCTTCTAAGTCAACTTGGTCTAGGGCGATGCAATAGATGAGAACCCCTGAACAAACCGGCGATAATAGCCTGCCAAACCAAGAAAGCTACAAATCTTTGTGGCTGAGGATGGTCTGGGCCAACTCTAAACCGCCTCTATCTTCTTCGGATCAACCTGAATACCCTCGCTGGACACCACGTGTCCCAAGAAAGCCACTGAACTGAGCCAAAACTCACATTTGGAGAATTTTGCATAAAGCTTCTCCTCCCTCAATCTCTGCAACACAACTCTCAAATGCTCTGCGTGCTCCTCCTGACTACGCGAATATACTAGAATATTATCAATGAAGACTATGACAAACGAGTCGAGATAAGGTTGGAACACACTGTTCATCAAATGCATGAACGCTGCTAGGGCATTGGTCAGCCCAAAAAATATCACCAAGAACTCATAATGACCATATCGGGTCCTGAAAGCTGTCTTAAGAGTATCCGAGTCCATGATCTTCAACTGGTGATAACCCCAACAGAGATCAATCTTGGAGAACACTCTCGCTCCTTGAAGCTGGTCGAATAAATCATCAATGCGAGGCAAAGGATACTTGTTCTTAAATGTTACTTTGTTCAATTGCCTATAATCAATGCACATCCTCATAGTTCTATCCTTCTTCTTCACAAATAGAACCGGCGCACCCCAAAGTGACACACTAGGCCGAATGAACCCCTTATCATGGAGTTCCTGAAGCTGCTCCTTTAACTCTTTCAACTCCGCTGGTGCCATACGATACGACGCAATAAAAATGGGCTGAGTGCCCGGCAACAAGTCAATACCAAAATCAATATCCATGTCCGGTGGCATGCCTGGTAGGTTTGCAGGAAACACATCGGGAAAATCCCTTACAACTGGAACAAAATCAATACTGGGAGTCTCTGCACCGACATCCCTCACAAAGGCTAGATACGAAAGACAACCCTTCACAACCATACGCTGGGCTTTCAAGAATGAGATCTCTCTACTAGGAATATAATCAGTCAAACCTCGTCACTCAATCCGTGGCATACCCAGTATAGCTAAAGTGACTATCTTAGCATGATAGTCCAGAATAACACGACACAGATATAGCCAATCCATGCCCAAAATGACATCGAAATCCACCATACACAATAATAACAGAACTACTCGGGCCTTCAGACCCCCAATAGTCACCACACATGACCGGTACACACGGTCTACAACAACAATATCGCCCACCGTCTATTAGTAGAAATATTAGAGATGCTTATGTTCTTGATTCCCCATGTGCCATATTATTCTATCATCTGTTCATGGGTCTCAGAAAAATACGTAAGTTGAAAAAGTTTACTTCATGATATAATTCAAAGGTATAATGGTCTTACAATACTCAAAGAGATTTTATTGACGTACTTTTCATGCATTGCATTCATGTAAATTGACCCATGACCAAATGACATTATATATGTGTATATATGTATATATCTATATGTATTTGGGATATGGGAAAAGGTTACGACGTTATATATGCATCAGCACCTGATCAGCTGGTATACGTTGATAATTTTCTCACAGTGGCCGAGATGATATGATGGGATACCCTCAGAGGCCTGATGATATTACAAAACATTACCTATGCACGACATGGCATTCATACGCATATGCATGACACTATAATTATTTCATGATTTACAGAGTTATCCAGACTTACAGGTTGAGTCATTTACTCTATATTTCTTCCATGTCTGTTATGTACTTATTTATGTGTCTTACATACTTGGTACATTATTCGTACTAAAGTCTCCTTTGCTTGGGGATGCTACGTTCATGCTCACATGTCCCAATAGACAAGTCAAGAGCCCTCCAAGTAAGCTATCATCTCAGCGGAAGATGTTGGTGCGCTCCATTTGCTTCGGAGTTGCTTTTTTGGTTAATACGATTTAGACGTGTATTGTTTGGTATGGTGGGACTCTGTCCCGACCTTTATGAAAATTATGTATTCTTAGAGGCTTGTAGACAGATGTCATGTACGTAAAAGATTGTATGGCCTTATTGGCCTATATTTAGTATACGAGTGGTTATTTTGGTCTTATAGGCCCGTATGTCTTATGTATAAGTTGGTATCACATGTTGTACTCTATTTATCTCATGGCAGCCTTCCGACTCGATTATATATGATAGTATGACATGAAAAGATACGTTATGTTGGTACTTGATTGAGTAAGGTACCGGATTTCCATTGCGGCCCATCGGTTTGGGTCGTGACACCTTAGTAGTAGTATCATTTTAAGTATGTCACGTTCTAGTTGTTTAGTAGTTGTATGCCGTTTCCAACTTCGAGTTTATATGAGCCTTTGCCGGTTATTCCGATGACTCGATACGGTCCTTCCCAAGTCGAGCTAGTTTTCCTTCGTTCGGGTTCTTGGTATGTAGTGTTACCTTTCTCAATACCGAGTCCTCGACTTGAAAATGTCGTAGGTTGGCTCTTCAGTTGTAGTATCTTTCTATTTGCTGCTTCTGGGCAGCTAACCGGATCATAGCGGCCTCCCGCCTTTCGTCCAACAGTTCCAGGCTCGTGATCATAGCCTCACCGTTTGACTCCTTGATAGCATACTGGAATCTGAGGCTCGATCCCCCTACCTCGACTGGTATTAAGGCTTCAGCTCTATAGAATAGAGAAAATAGGGTGGTCGTTGTGCTTGACTTCGAAGTCGTACGGTATGCCCACATGACTTCGGGCAAGATCTCCTTCAATTTTCCTCTCGAACTGGTCAACTTCTTTTTCAGGTTTTGGAGTATAGTCTTGTTCATTGATTTCGCCTGCCCGTTCCTACTAGGGTGATAAGGTATTGATATTATCTTCTTGATCTTGTGATCTTTGAAGAATCAACTCGCCTTGTTGCCGACAAATTACTTTCCATTGTCGCAAACAATCTCGGCTGGTATCCCAAATTGGCATATTATGTGATCTCAGATAAAGTCAATGACTTCTTTCTCTCAGACCTTCTCGAATGCCTGGTCCTCGACCCATTTGGAAAAATAATCGGTTATAAATAGTACGAATTGAGCTTTATCAGGGTGCCCATGGCAGGGGACCGACGATGTCCATTCCCTATTTCATAAATGGCCACAGAGACAAGACCGAGTGGAGCATTTCTCCTGATGATCCTTTGGCACTTGTTGCATTTTCGTACAAATTCTTTCGTATCCGTCTCCATTTTGGTCCAGTAGTAGCCGACTCTGATGAGTTTTCGAACTAATGATTCAACCCTCGATTGGTTCTTGCAGGTTCCCTCGGGAACTTCTTTCATGGCGTATTCGGTCTCTCCCGGTACCAAGCATCTGGCTAGTGGGCCAAAGAAAGTCCTTCTGAACAATGCCCCTTCGACCAAGCTAAATCTGGCAGCTTTGGTGCGCAGTGCTTTCGATTCTTTGGGGTCCGAAGGAAATTTTCCTATTTTCAAGTAATCTATATAGTTGTTTCTCCAATCCCAAGTTAAACTCGTTGAGTTCACTTTGGCATGACCTTTTTCTATCACCGAATTTATCAGTTGCACCACCCGAGTTGAATTCATTGGAATCGACCGACGACCCCAATTAGCCAGCGCATCAGCCTCACTATTTTGATCTCAAGGTACATGTTGCAAGGTCCATTCCCTAAATTGGTGTAGGGTTACTTGTAATTTGTCCAAGTAGCTCCACATCCGTTCTTCTTTTACTTCGAACATTCCATTGACTTGATTTACCACGAGGAGAGAGTCGCAATTGGCTTTGATCAGACCTGCAATCATGACCTTATACTCGGCCTCATTGTTAGTCAATTTCACAATTCTAATAGATTGCATGATTACACCTCCCGTAGGAGGTTTTAATACGATACCGAGCCTGGACCCCTTTGTGTTAGAGGCACCGTTTGTGAAGAGAGTCTAGATTTTCGAAGTAGTCCTCAAGGTTAGAAGTAGTTCCCTTTTGACTTTGGGTATTAAAGCTGGCCACGAAGTCAGCCAAAATCTGAGACTTTACGGCAATTCGGGGTCGATACTTGATATTGTACCCGCTAATCTCCATGGCCTATTTGGCCAACTGTCCTGAGATCTCCGGCTTATGCATAATATTCCTCAGCATGTAAGAGTTTACGACACAATATGGTGGTACTGAAAGTACGGCTTTAGCTTCCTGGAAGCGCTTAATAAATCGAGCGCTAACTTTTCCAGGTGAGGATACCTCGATTTGACCTCGCCCAGAGTTCTACTGACATAGTAAATAGGAAATTACGTACCTTCTTCCTCCCAGAATAAGACACCACTTACTGTCACCTCAAAAACTGCCAAGTAGAGGTACAATTGTTCTTCTGCCTTCAGAGTGTGCAACAATGGGTGGCTCGATAGGTGTCGCTTGAGTTCTTCCAAAGTTTGCTAGCATTCCAGGATCCAGGAAAAGTTCTTCTTCTTCAATACTGAGAAGAATCGATGGCTCTTTTATGAGGACCTTGAGATGAACCAGCCCAAAGCGGCTATACACCCGGTCAGCCTTTGAACTGCCTTAATAGTGTCCATCATGGTGATGTCTTTTATGGCCTTTATTCGATCGAGGTTGAACTCGATCCCTCAATTGGATACCATGAACCTAAGGAATTTGCCCGATCCAACCCCGAATGCGCATTTCTCCAGGTTTAGCTTCATGTTGTATTTCCTTACTATGTCGGAGGTTTCCTGCAAATGTTTCAATTGGTCCTCTGCTCGCAGGGACTTGACCAACATATCTTCAATATAAACCTCCATCGATTTCACTATTTGTTCTTTGAACAACCGGTTTACTGAGCATTGGTAGGTGGCATCGGCGTTCTTTAATCCAAACGACATTATGTTATAACAGTAAATGACAAATTTGGTAATGAAAAAGGTCTTTTCTTGATCATCTAGGTGAGTATTTTGGTTGTACCCGGAGTTGGCATCAAGAAAGCTGAGTATCTCGTGCCCGGCCATCGCGTCGATCATTCGATCGATGCTAGGCAAAGGGAAAGAATCCTAAGGTCATGCTTTGTTTAGATCTTGTAATCCACACACATTCTTAGTTTATTTCCCCTTTTAAGCGTTAGTACTACGCTAGCTAGCCAGCCCAGGTATATAACTTCCCGGATGGACCCTATTTTAAGAAGTTTGGATACATCATCCTTGATGAATGCATGTTTGACTACGGATTATGGCCTCCTCTTCTGTTTAACCGGATGGAACTTCGGGTCCAAACTCACCTTACGAGTGGTCACCTCCGGTGGGATCTCTGTCACGTCAAGGTAGGACCAGGCGAAATAATTGATGTTAGTTTTAAGAAAATAAATAAGTTTTCTCTTGAGCTCGGGGGTTAACCCCGTGCCCAGTATACCTTATGATCTGATAGGTGTTTGATTAAAATGACTTGCTCCAACTCCTCAACCATCAATTTGGTGGCGTCGGTGTCATTGGGAACTATGAAACATCTCGTGACACCATAATCGTCCTCCTCGTCCGGTCCTTGTTCCTCCGGTTTCTCAAGTTAGATCGAGGCCGGTATCAATGATTGCTATTCAATCTCTTCCTTTATGGTTGGTTCCGCGTTCCTTGATGTCGAGATTCCTGGCACCGAGGTTACCTTATCAATATCGAACATCTCCTTTGTGGCTGGTTGTTCTTCATAGACTATTTGACTCCCCCCGGTCTGGGAAATTTAAACGCCTGGTGTAAGGTCGAGGGTACTGCCCTAGTATAGTGAACCCATAGCCTTCAAATAAGAGCGTTATACCTCATGTCCCTCTCGATTATGTAGAACTTTATTTTTGGATTATTCTGGCAGTGTTCACTAGCAGGGTTATTTCTCCTTTGGTGGTCTCACACGCCATGTTAAATCCGTTCAACACCCAAACTGCAGTACAATTTGGTCCTGTAACCCCAATTGTTCTACGACCCTCGATCTGATGATGTTGGCCAAACTACCTGGATCAATTAGCACACGTGTAACTCGAGATTTATTGATAAGTACGGATATTACCAGTGCATCATTTTGAGGCTGCACGATGCCCTCGGCATCTTCGTCACTGAATGAAGTGGCTTCCTCCGGGATATAATATTTGGTGCATTTTTCCATAGTGATAGATACTTTAATGCGCTTTATCATTGGTCCTTGTAGGACATCAACACCAATGATCATGTTGATTACGTGTTGAGGCTCTTCTTGTTCGACCTGTTTGTGGCATCCTAGTGTCACGACCCGGATTTTCCACCCTCGAGAGTCGTGATGGTGCCTACTAGTGAAAGTTAGGCAAGCCAACCATTTGAATTATTTATCTTTTTCCCATTTTTAATCCTTTAATAATTAAGAGCCAACGTTATATAAATAGCGGAAATTAAAAGCAAAAGATTGAAACTTAACATATTAATAAAGATGCCAATACCAATCCATACACAAACTACCCAAGACTGGTGTCACAATTCCACAGACTGTCTAGGATTACTACAAATAAGGGTCTGGAAGATTTATTACAACACTATTTCTGAAATACATAAAAGAAATAGAATGAAAGGATAGGAGAAGACGCTAAGGCCTGCGGACGCCTGCAGGACTACCTCGAATCTCCGAATGGACTGAAAGCAGCAACCCAAAGCTACGGTCCGTATGCTCTAGTATCGGGATCTGCACACAGTACAGAGTGTAGTATCAGCACAACCGACCTCATGTGCTGGTAAGTGCCTAGCCTAACCTCGACGAAGTAGTGACGAGGCTAGGACCAGACTACCAAATAACCTTGTGCAGTTAAATCATATACAACGAAAAATAAAAGTAGGAATGTATAGTTAAGGATGGGAGGGGGAAACATGCTGCGGGGAAATATCAAATAATAATAGAAGAATAGCAAGTAAATATAAGGAACACCATAACTGAATTATCAACAGGAATCAGAAATCAAACAAGTGCACGACATCACCCTTCATGCTTTTACTCTCGTCCTCACCACAAGAATCAATATAATCTGCACGGAATCACCCTTCGTGCTTTTACTCTCGTCCTCACCATAAAAATCAATATAATCGGCACGGAATTGTACATCATGCGGCACGACATCACCCTTCGTGCATTACACTCTTCCTCACAAAAATCATACACGGCATCACCCTTAGTGCTTTAACACTCTCTCACCAATACAATGCACGACATCACCCTTCGTGCTTTAACACTCTTCCTCACCCAAACAACAATCACAAGTAATAAGGGCAAGTAAATAAATAAAATCACAATAAAATCCTGGCAAAGGAACAATATCAAAAGCATCAACATCCCGGCAAGGGAGATAGCATTAAAAGCAACAACATCCCGGCATGGAGACAATATAATAATCCTCTTCTCTTTTTCACACTTACTTCAAAACTCACTTCACAACTTGAGCCAATGTTCTATAAGGTTCAATTGCCAATTATACTTCCACAATTCATTTTAAAACTTGAGCCAACGCTCTTCAATATTCAAATACCAATATTACGTCCACAAGCTTGGTTCAACAATAGAAATCATCACATAATGCATGAACAATACAAACAGAGTCACATTATTCATAGTGTAAGACTGACGGGCATGCTTGACACCAACGTATAGATACTCGTCACCATATCTATATGTCGTACTCAACAAAAAACACATAGAAAATAGGACACAACTCCTAATCCCTCAAGCTAAGGTTAGACCAAACATTTACCTTGATGCCATGAACACAACTCAAGTCTCAACTATCGCTTTACCTCTTGATTCCACCACCAATTCGCTCGTATCTAGCCACAAGTTACTTAACTATTTCAATAAATGCTAAATGAATCAATTCTAATGCATGAAAATAGGTTTTCTAAAGTTTTTCCCAAAAATTAAAAATCGACCACGGGCCCACATGGTCAAAACCTGAGGTTCGAACCAAAACCTGATTACCCATTCCCCCACAAAACTAGTTATGTAATCTGTTTTGAAATAGGACCTCAAATCGAGGTCCAAATCCCCAAAATTTGAAAACCTAGGCTCTACCCAAAACATCCAATTTCCCCCATGAAACCCCTTGATTTTGAGTTGAAACCATGTGAAAAGATGTTAAAGATTGAAGAAAACGAGTTAGAAATGACTTACAATCGATTTGGAGAAGAACTTTTCTTTGGAAAATCGCCCAAGAGAGTTTATGTTTTGAAAGGGTTTGAAAAATGAAAGATTTTCGGCTAAGTCATGAATTTGCAGGTCGCAGATGTCGCAATTGCGACCAGGGTTTGCAATTGTGAACCCCTTCAAAACTTGCTAATATCGCATTTGCAATCACTGTTCGCAATTGCAAACTCGCATTTGCGATGGGATAGTCACATTTGCGACAAATGGGGATTTCTGGGTTTTTTCGCATTTGCGAGGAAATGCTCGCAATTGTGAGCAATGATGGCCAGGGCATACTTCGCAATTGCGAAGAGCCCCTTGCAATTCCCAAGCCTGATAGGCTCGCAATTGCGACACCTGGCCTCGCAATTGCGAGATCAGAGCCTGCAAAACATACCCGCTGAAACCTGCAACTTTTCTAAGTTAAATTCCACTCCGCGACCTATCCAAAACTCACCCGAGCTCTCGGGGCTCCAAACCAAACATGAACACTAACCTAAAAATATCATACGGACTTGCTCGTGCAATAATCACCAAAATAACATCAACAACTATGAATTTAGTATCAAAATCAAAGAAAATGTCAAGAACTTTCAAAGTTTCAAATACTAAGGTTCCGAATCACGTCATATGACCTCCGTTTCTTACCAAATTTTACAGGCTCGACTTAAATCACATATAAGACCTATACCGGGCTCCGAAACCAAAATACGGGTCCGATACCATCAAATTCCAAACAAATTTCATTTACAAAAACTCATATATATTCCAGAAAATAATTTTCTTTAAAAATTCATTTCTCGGGCTTGGGACCTCGGAACCCAAGTCCCATATTTTCCTACGGACCCTCCAGGACCGTCAAGTCATGGGCCTGGTCCGTTTACCCAAAATGTTGATCGAAGTCAACTTAAATTCATTTTAAAAGCAAAATTTATTATTTTTCACAGATTTTCACATAATGACTTTCCAGGACTGCACACGCAAATTGAGGTGAGACAGAAAGAGGTTTTAAGGCCTCGAAACACAGAATTTATTTCTAAAACAAGTGATGACCTTATGGGTCATCACACCCTGTTCCTGAAGTGATTTTTGGCTCGATAACTCAGGAATTCTCGGAGGTGCTTGAATAACCGGGAAACTTCTTCTTTTAACTGTCGGCAATCTTCGGTCCTGTAATCGTGAGTGCCATGATATTTACACATCAAATTGGGATCTCTCTGGGTAGGGTCTAACTGCAAAGGTCGGGGCCACATGGTCTCTTTAATTCGTCATGTCACGACCAAAACTGATGGGTCATGACGAGTACCCGAGTCCTACCTGTCGAACACCCCTAAGCATGCGTCTAAGATATAAACATGAATTAAGGGTAGGTCATGAATATCATATATCAATAAACTGCTGAATCACATGAATAACATACGTGATGAAAACATGTCCAAAAGACATATATACATATACATGCGGAATATGGTAGGGCGAGCCGACAAGGCTGCTATAGACATCTATATATCCAAAATTAAAAGCCGACAAGGTCACATACTATCCAACTATACATGACTGTCTACAGACCTCTAGTAGAGTGTACAACTGTATGAAGGACGGGACTAGGCCTCGTCGTACCCATATTTACATACAAAAATAGCATACCAAAATCAATAACAGTGTCACGACCCAAACCGATGGGCCGGGACGGGTACCTGGTACCTTACTCAACCGAGTACCAACATAACGTATCTTTCTTAATAGATCATCATATACACATGCATACGGGCCTAATAGGCCAACATGATCCTTTATAAACTCAAAACATAGGCCGACAAGGCCGTATAATCTTTTATGTACACGACATATGTCTACAAGCCTCTAAGAATACATAAATGTCATAAGGGTTGGGGCAGAGTCCCGCCATTCCAAACAATACACGTCTAAATCATACTAACCAAACGAGCAACTCCGAAACAAATGGAGCGCACCAACATCTTCTGCTGAGCTGATAGCCTACTTGGAGGGCTCTCAACCTGTCTATCGGGACCTGCGGGCATGAAACGCAGCGTCCCCGGGCAAAAGGGATGTCAGTATGAATAATGTACTGAGTATGTAAGGCACATAAATAAATACATGAGAGATATGGAAGACATATAGAGTACATGACTCAACCTGTAAGTCTGAATAACTTTGTAAATCATAAATTACATTTAACGTCATGCATATGCGTATGAATGTCATGTCGTGTATAGGTACATGTTTCATAATATCATCAGCCTCTGAGGGCATCCCATCATATAATATCGGCCACTGTGGGCAAAATCATCATCGTATACCAGCTGATCAGGTGGTGGTGCGTATATAAAGCCATAACCTTTCCCATATCCCGTATACATATATATACATACATATATACGCGTGTATAATGCCGTTTGAGTGCATACATATATATGCGTATATAACGCCGTTTGAATCATATTTCAGCCACTGTGGACAACATCATCATCATATACCAGCTGATCATGTGGTGGTGCGTATATAACGCCGTAACCTTTTCCCATTCCATATACATATATTTACATATATATACGTATATAATGCCACCTGGTCATGGGTCAATGCACATGAATGCAATGCATGAAAAGTACGTCAATAAAATCATTCGGAAGTTCATAAGACCACTTTGCCTCTTGAGCAATATCATAAAGTAACATCTTTTCAACTTTCGTATTTTTCTGAGACCCATGAACATATGATAAAATATTATGACACATGGAATTTCAAGAACATAGATATCTCTAATACTTCTATGAATAGAGTAACTCATGGAATTTGTGCATTTGCACGTTTTGTTTGTATCATATGGATCATGCCAAAAGAAAGAAGGGATAACCTTAACACACCTATTCCCGGAATCATTTGAACAAATCTGCTTCTGCGAAATATAGACGAAACTCTGCTTTGAAACTCTCGAAATTTAGAAGCGAACTTGGTATCTCTTGAAATTGAAACGTTGGCTATCATTGAATTGGTGAACGAACAAAAATGATTCTGCTTTTTGGTTGAAATTAGAATTGGCAAAAAGTTTGTAGCTCCTTCACGTTTTTGGTTTCATAAAGAATGTAAACGTTTTTCTTTTCACGTTTTTACTGGTTCAAGGCAGAACGCCAATGTTTTTTGATCTTGAATGAAGTGTTTTCCCAATGTAAAAAGCTTACAAGAGTCTTCATTTTGATAAGACTTGTGAACTAGTCTTTAATCCTTGTATGACACATGTAAAGGTGACTAATGAGTCACCTTAATCATGAAGGGAGGGGCTGCCACAATTCTCCATGGGTCATTGATTAAATTTTTGTCCGCTTATTAGTTAATTGGGTAATGTTCCGTTACCCGGTAACTAACCAATTACCCGTATAATTTAAACATTATCCCGAATTACTTAAAATTCTATTTATTTTGAAAATACTTTATATATACTTTATATATTATACTACCGCGGTCATATGGTACCTTGTATGGTACTAGTTCATAATTATCGTGTATTATCACTCGACCCATATTTTATTTCAAATTGACCACTTTCAACGAAGCTCGTTTTCTTTAATCCATGTACCCTCTTATTCTTTATAACACTTATTTATTGCTTACTATAAATAACGTAAGTACATTAACGTCAAGATGATCTCATCCGCGATTCTTACATCGGTTAACTGAAAACGAAATTTTAACGTACAATACTTCAGAGTGCAACATCGTCGTAACTTAATAATGTGAAGTGTGACATCGCCATAATATAATACTGCAAGGCACAACATCATCTTAATATAATACTACGGAACGTGATATCGACGTAATATTGCGGGGTGTAACATCATTCCCCTCTTTGGAACATTCGTCCTCGAATGTTGACTAATGCTCTTATCATTTTCATAACTTATATCTTCCGAATACTTTAGAACTTCCCTTGCCATCTAGGTGACTGTTTTGTGAATAAGTCCAAAGTACAGGGCATTCCTCCCTCAAGCCTCCTTCTCACACCACAACTTGTAGTCAGAATCCTTCTAATCTCGTAACTGTTGCTACCTTTCATTATGCAGCCTCTATGATAGTGACCTTGTAATTGTGCCTATACGAATCTCCTCTCATTTTTCCTTCGTCCTTTAGCCAATCTCTAGGTGTTACTTTGTAAATATATACTTGGCTTAATAGGATACCGCTTTGGGCATCTATAGGTGTACTGAAGTCCTTCACTCGGTACTTTGTTGAACTTACGAATATTGCTATACTTTTTTTCATCAATCCATTTATCCATCCGTATGACTTTACTGCATCAAGATAGGTCATATTATACCGTAACTCTTACCTCGATTTCTCGTTACTGAGGTCTGCTACCAAATTCCAGGTTACTTTCATTACTTATCCAATACGTATAAATTTATGTCCTTTAATGCTTCCATATTACTATCCATTTTAAGAGTGACGACCTAATATCCTCTCATACTTTGTAACTTTTATCCATACATTGTTGACTCACTTCAATTTTGATTCATAATCCACCCCTAATAACTCAACCTTTTATGTAATATTGCAGCTAGGATTCACGTTTTATCGGGGAACATCTGAGATGATTAGATTGACCCACTTGGGGCGATACCCTACTTTCATAACCGTATCTCACGGCATCCCAATGTGATTCACCTTGCGTGGGTATTTTAATCTTGTCCAATTCACGAGATCCCTTTCTTTTATCCGTCAGATCATTACTTAATTGAAGGCCCAAACGTCATTTTTTTTGTCTATAATAATTACCCCTCGTTCTATTAACAGGGTAGCATTCCATTTTCTCTAAATGCTATAAATCTTAGATTCCTTTGAGTTCATTCATGCTATACTGAACTCTTAATAACTTAGAGAAACCATTATCTCTATTGTTTTTATGGACTTAATCCTGAGGACTTATCCATTCTCGTCGCCTTTTCACTTTTCTTTCCTCATTCTTACTCGTGTTTTCTTAAAACTTTGTTGCTCTACAATACTTTAGCTTGCGACCTATAAATATCCATTTATAATACTCACAACTTTCCTTCAACTTGCTTACACCATATATTTCCTTATATTATTCTGGAATGTCAAGCGATACATCACACCGTCTCCAACTCTTCTCTATTCTCTTAACTAGATCTCTCAGTACTTAGAAACCATAGGTTGGAAGACATGCCGCTGATGATGCCGTTCTCATTCCCGGTTACTGGATCCCCGTGCTGATAGCCTTTTATCTGAAGTCTGGACTATTCACGATCTTCTGCCTTTGAGTATCTCATACGTTGTTCACCTTTACCTTACTTACCTTAAAATCTCGCATCGTATCTTCTATCTCTTTCCTGACCTCCCTTCCACCTAGGTGTAATTCACGTTCATAACTTGAAGCTCTATTATAATACTCGCACCTCTCGTACATACGCAATCCAGTGGGAGCTTTGTACTGACTTCTTATGAGGCTGGTACTTCTTCTAACTGGCTTCCTTGTAAAGCCATTATAGATTATGATTGTTGTGTTATTTCTCTTGAATGTCTGATATTAAGAGTGATTCTGTCATGTTCTCAAGCACAACTTCTATAATTTTTCTAGGTCCAATAATCAGACTCCTTATTTACTTAAGTGACGTAATTCTTTAGTTTCATCTTCTTTCTGATTAGCCTTTACGTAGACTTAAGCTATCTTTCAATCCGTGGCTCATAATATCAGTTGTTACCTTAGCCTTTCATGGGCATTATGGAATATCCATGACACAATATTCTAACAATTCAATCCTTTATCTATGCCCTAGGCTCAATTCTTTCTTTTAACTTATACTGGAGTATTTTATGGTTGCATGATTGTCAACAAATATGCTGCCTAAATAATACTCCAAAATCTTGAGTATATCCATAACGTACTAACTCTACGTCATTGATCAAATAATTCTTTCGTTCCATCTTAGCTTTCTTTCAACGTAAGTTATTACTTTTCCTAGTCTTTATGCCCCCTCATTACGTCCATACTTAGCTTATCTTAGTGCCCACACTTGCTAGAGTTTTCATACAACTCATATTATCTCGAATATTACTTTTAATTCTTACTTCCCTTTCATTTGCCACGGTAGGTGCCACTTTCCTTTGGAATGCTTACAATATTGTTGCGAGATTGTTGTTACACGACCATTTCTTTTTTAGGTCATTGTGCTTAGGTTGAAGCCTTATTTCTTATCTCCTTAGCTAGTCTTTCGTTGTAGTACTTAGGGAGAACCCTTGACCCTCGTAAAGCTGTGAGCTTATTACAGACCTTTTTGATGTCCTTACTTGTCTATAATCATTCGTAGTTGCTTAATTTCATGCCCTTGTGCTTGTATAGTTTCTTCTGAACTGATATTTTGACTGCCTTCCTAGTGGCACTTTCTTTTATCCCCATAACACTCATATGGTACCTTTAACCACCCCGACTCTTGTTTGAATATATCTCAAGTATTATAATGATATTTTTCGAGGTTGAATTCTCCATGTTAAGTTCTACTATGTTTATCTTACACGATTTGATGACTCGTCTGTAACCTCCTGTTTAGACATAACTGGAATCTTCCTGACCAATTAGTAACTACTCGTTGGCCCATTCTCATATCAATATTCCTCGTAATCTTTCTTGGGTTATTTCATTTGTCTTAACTTACGTCTCGCACTGGCTCCTTATTTATTAATAACAGTTCGGCCAGGAACCTTTACTTCATCTCCTTGACGTCGTGCTTGCACAATATTCTTGAATCGTAACGTATCTATAAGATTTTGATAAGTGTCATCTCATTCCTCTTTCATTTATCGCATTCTTCCTTTACCATTCCATGGTCACTAGAACCACTTAATTCTGACTTAATGTCACATCACTCCATATTCCCCCCTTTAGGGGTGTACTAAGAGTTGAAGCCACGAGAATTTACCTATAGATGTTTTACCTCTTCATCTTTGGCGTTGTTTCACAACACCAATGATCCTTACTCGTCTTGCGACAATCCTTCTGTACCAAATATGACAAATTCCCTTACTCGCGAGGGTGGCACTTAGCTTAACTGGCACATACAGTCTCTTAAGCTTAACTTTGCTCACATTGCTTGCTTTAGGGAAGCGTCTCCCTGGATGGCCATTCTCTGAATTTCTCATGAATCTTCTTTTGTTGTCCATTCTACTATTGGCGGGACAAAATCTGAAATTCCCATGATGTCGAGTACTTTCCAATTATTCAGTCCCTAATTCATATTTAGTTTATCTTGTTTATCAGTCCATACTGATCTCTGTTACACTAGGGATTAACTCTCCCCTCTGGTAGTCGCGTTGGATTCACTAACTTATTTCTCGAAATGATGATATAACCTTATGGCCTATACTCTTTTGTTGTCTTAAGGCCCATCACCTTTCGTCTCTTCCTTCATTTGAATGAGGGAAGCTAAAATAAAAAATATTGGAAGGAAGGGAAAATTGGAAGATGAATCTTTTACCGACTATAGGTTCTGTAACATTCTACCGTTTTCATCCATGTATCCCACCTTATTCATATTGCTTCCTTATCTCTCTTCTCATTACTCTGCTAATATTTCTGCATATCCCTTTCCTTGTGAAAACTTCAATACGACATTCTTTCGCTTTTAGCTTTCCTTTGCTCCATCCAGTGGCTCTTCAAATTGCTTAACGTTCTCACTTTACTAGGGCCGCGAGCCACACTAAGGTAATATTTATCCCTTCAAGGCTTATAGTGCATGTCTTTGTAGTACTCATATCTAGCTGTACTATTTTAGGGTGCACCATCGAGGTGTCTCACAGGAGATCCATTACCACGTTTGCACTATCCTTCAGAAATGTCAACTAACTCTACCAATCCATCAACTATTTTGGGTTACTATATCCCTAGCCGGATCCTGATAAATCGTCCTTTTCTTAAACTATGTTTGTTAGCCCCCCACAGGGCATAACTGAGATGGGTACGGCCAATTGTACATACCTCTGTTACCATTGAATATAACTCAAAAAGCTTACATTCCCCTGCTTGAATTATAAACACCGTTAATCTTCATTAACTGGGCGCCTCGTACTTTTCTTCATCTTACTTCTTTTACTTATTGACACTTGTATTTACCTTCTAAAGCTCTCATTGTCTTTCACCATAAAGGTGGATAGGCATTCTTACCTTAAGGCTCCTTATCAAGAGACTTACACCTTTCAGTACGCACATGATCTGCTGAAGACCTCATATTTACTTATCATAAGCATGATACAAAGTCGAGTTCCTCTACTTCAGCACTTCCACAGCTATATCTCTTATCGATCATCTTTCTGAACGTAGGCATCGTCTTATTACGAATAAAAAATAGAAGCTCGGGACTTGAATTCTTATAAGTGAGCTCTACCATACGATCTAGAGTAAGAAGAAAGAGTGATAGTCTTAAATGCCCTGTAGCCTCCTGCTTATAAGTGTGGTGCACGACACACCCATAAGCAAGAATCTACTAGACACGTCTTGTAGACTCCCTAGGACAGAACTGCTCTGATACCACTTTTGTCACGACCCAAACCGATGGGCTGGGACGGGTACCTGGTACCTTACTCAACCAAGTACCACCATAACGTATATATCTTAATAGATCATCATATACACATGCATACAGGCCTAATAGGCCAACATAATCCTTTATAAACTCAAAACATAGGATGACAAGGCCGTACAATCTTTTATGTACACGACATATGTCTACAAGCCTCTAAGAATACATAAATGTCATAAGGGTCGGGACAGAGTCCCGCCATACCAAACAATACACGTCTAAATCATACTAACCAAACGAGCAACTCCGAAGCAAATGGAGCGCACCAACATCTTCCGCTGAGCTGATAGCCTACTTAGAGGGCTCTCAACATGTCTATCGGGACCTGCGGGTATGAAACGCAATGTACCCAGGCAAAAGGGACGTTAGTACGAATAATGTACTAAGTATGTAAGGTACATAAATAAATACATGAGAGATATGGAAGACATATAGAGTACATGACTCAACCTGTAAGTCTGAATAACTTTGTAAATCATAAATTACTTTTAACGTCATGCATATGCGTATGAATGTCATGTCGTGCATAGGTACATGTTTCATAATATCATCAGCCTCTGAGGGCATCCCATCATATCATATCGGCCACTGTGGGCAAAATCATCATCGTATACCAGCTGATCAAGTGGTGGTGTGTATATAATGCCATAACCTTTCTCATATCCCATAAACATATATATACATACATATATATGCGTATATAACGCCATTTGAATACATACCCATATATGCGTATATAACGCCATTTGAATCATATTTCAGCCACTGTGGGCAACATCATCATCATATACCAGCTGATCAGGTGGTGGTGCGTATATAACGCCGTAACCTTTTCCCATTCCATATACATATATTTACATATATACGCGTATATAACGCCACCTGGTCATAGGTTAATGCACATGAATGCAATGCATGAAAAGTACGTCAATAAAATCATTCGGAAGGTCATAAGACCACTTTGCCTCTTGAGCAATATCATAAAGTAACATCTTTTCAACTTTCGTATTTTTCTGAGACCCGTGAACATATGATAAAATATTATGACACATGGAATTTCAAGAACATATATATATCTAATACTTCTATGAATAGAGTAACTCATGGAATTTGTGCATTTGCACGTTTCGTTCTTATCGTATGGATCATGCCAAAAGAAAGAAGGGATAGCCTTAACATACCTGTTCCCGGAATCATTTGAACGAATCTGCTTCTGCGAAATATAGACGAAACTCTACTTTGAAACTCTCGAAATTTAGAAGCGAACTTGGTAGCTCTTGAAATTGAAACGTTGGCTATCATTGAATTGGTGAACGAAAAAAAATGATTCTGCTTTTTGGTTGAAATCAGAATTGGCAAAAAGTTTGTAGCTCCTTCACGTTTTTGGTTTCATAAAGAATGTAAAAGTTTTGCTTTTCACGTTTTTACTTGTTCAAGGCAGAATGCCAATGCTTTTTGATCTTGAATGAAGTGTTTTCCCAATGTAAAAAGCTTACAAGAGTCTTCATTTTGATAAGACTTGTGAACTAGTCTTTAATCCTTGTATGACACATGTAAAGGTGACTAATGAGTCACCTTAATCATGAAGGGAGGGGCTGCCACGATTCTCCATGGGTCATTGATTAAATTTTTATCCGCTTATTAGTTAACTGGGTAATGTTCTGTTACCCGGTAACTAACCAATTACCCGTATAATTTAAAAATTGTCCTGAATTACTTAAAATTCTATTTATTTTTAAAATACTTTATATATACTTTATATATTATACTACAGCGGTCATATGGTACCTTGCATGGTACTAGTTCATAATTATCGGGTATTATCGCTCGACCCGTATTTTATTTCAAATTGACCACTTTCAACGAAGCTCGTTTTCTTTAATCCGTGTACCCTCTTATTCTTTATAACACTTATTTATTGCTTGCTATAAATAACGTAAGTACGTTAACGTCAAGATGATCTCATCCCCGATTCTTACATCGGTTAACTGAAAACGAAATTTTAACGTACAATACTTCAGGGTGCAACATCGTCGCAACTTAATACTGTGAAGTGTGACATCGCCATAATATAATACTGCAAGGCACAACATCATTTTAATATAATACTACGGAACGTGATATCGACGTAATATTGCAGGGTGTAACAAACAGCTCTGGATCAAGTGGAGCACACCAACTCTCACTGATCAAAGATCCTAAAAATGGGGACCGTCAGCTTGTCTACCTGCACCTACGGACATGAAACTTAGGCCCCGGGAAATTGGAGCATCAGTACTAATAATATACTGAGTGTGTAAGGCATGAAAATCAATACATAAAAGACATAAAAGAAACATGGAGTAAAGGAATCCGCATGTAAGTCTAAATAACTTTGTGAATCCTGAAATATTTATAAAGTCATGCATGTGCGTATAAATGGCGTATCATGCATAGGTATATGGGTACATAACATCATCAAGCCTCTAAGGGCATCTCTTCATATCATCTCGGCCTCTGTGGGAGAAATCATCAGCATATAAAAATGATCAGTTGGTGGTGCGCATATAACGCCGTAACATTTTTCCATATCCCATATATGTATAATATACACGTATATAACGCTATCTAGTCATGGGTCAATGTATATGTATAAATGAATAAAATGCATAAGAAGTAAGTTAATAAGATTTCTCGGAATATCATAATATCAATATGCCTTCGGATAAACTTTATCAACTACGTATTTTTTTGAGACCCGTGAACAGAAGATATAATAAGACACATGGGAAATCAAGAACATAGGTACCCCTAGTGCTTCTATGAATAGAGACATTTATGAAAGTTGTGTGTTTGCTCGTTTCATTTGTATCATAGGGATCATACTAAAAGGAAAGAAGGGATAGCCTTAACATACCTGAGCCGATTTTCTTGACAATCCCTCTAACACACGTCAATCGCGACAAAACACGTAACAACGAGATCGAAGTAGAGAAAAATCCGTATAATATTCTTGAGAAGGTTATATCGGGCTCCCTTAGGATTGCAAATCCCGTTGCTATGACATTGTAGGGGTTCATAAGAACTTTTGGTGAAGCTACATCCATTACCTTAGAAGCATATACATTCCCCCTTAATGACATATGTAGGCGTCTTTATCATAGGTGTGGGCCCCACTTTATATGATGACTTAGCCAACAAATTTCCTAAATATTCCACCTAGTCCCTAGCCAAAGAGTCATTGTTACCTAAATCCTTTGCTGCCACGTTGAGTCTCCATTAAGCTTATTCACAATTTCCTAATTAGCTTGTTAATCTCCCACTAGATCAATAATTAATCAATTACCCACATAATTAAGAATTATCTCAAATTACTTAAAATACTAATCAATTTTAACACACTTTATATGTCTTATTATCATGGTCATGTGGTACCTTGTATGACACTAGTCTATAATACCGGGTATTATAGCTTAGACCGTATTTTATCCCAAATTGACAACCTTTAACAAAACGCATTTTCTTTGATTTGTTTACCCTCTAACCTTCACGACACTTACTTATACCCTGTTATAAATAGCATAAATACTTATAACCTCAAAAATAATCTCATTCCCGAGCCTACGTCGATTAACTTACGGCAAAATTTTAACGTACGAAAACGCGAAATGTAACATGTCCTATGGCTGACATGATGCTAGTGGCGTCCACGTTGAAGTTTTATTCTAACAATCTTGGTGCTTCCCTGCTCCCGAGCGTCCTATCGAACTCATTTTTGCTCATCAGGCCTCGGCCATTGGGAGCTCAATCGCTTTTCTTCTCGTTCCTTGTAGTATGGCGCCCGGATCCGTTTCCTTTTCGGTCCGGCTGTGTGGTTGATACTGATATCGGACCAGCCTTACTTCTTAACCAATGGCCCTCTTAGATCTATCATCGGCCCTGATGGGGTAAACAGATCCAGAAGGGGCCCCGAGTTGGTCGTCCTCGACCCTGATCTTTGACTGGTACCTGTTGTGGACGTCGACTCAGGTCACCGCCGGGTACTCCACTAGATTTTGTTTTAGTTGTTGAGAGGCCAAAGAGCATCGGGGTTAAGCCCATGAGTGAATTCCTGAATGGCCCAATCATCTGCAACCGGAGGTAGATCCATTCGTTCCATCTGGAACCTTGACATGAACTCCTTAAGCATCCTGTTGTCCCTCTGTTTGACATTGAAAATGTTTGACTTTCTGGTCTCGACTTTGATGTCCCCGGCATGGCATTTACGAAAACATCGCAAGCATAGAAAACAAATCAATGGAATTTTGGGGCAAGTTGTGATACTATATCATTGCTCCCTTGGACAAAGTCTCCCCAAACTTCTTCAAATAATACCGACTCGATCTCATCGTCTTCCAGATCGTTCCCCTTGATTGTGCATGTGTAGGAGGTTACGTGTTTATTGGGATTCATGGTCCCATTGTATTAGAATATGTTAGGCATATGAAACCTCTTTGGGATCGGCTTCGGTGCCGCGCTCGAAGGAAAAGGCTTATGGATAAACTTCTTAGAGTCCGGCCCCTTCAATATCGGGGGGTGCTCCCGAGATCTGATCGACCCTAGAGTTGTATGTTTCCACCTTCTTGTCATTAGCCTCAATCTTCTTCTCACCTGACTCCACTCATTTTGTCATCTCTTCCAACATCTTCATTACCTCGGGATTCACCCCGGACTCAACTTCACCCGGTCTCTTGATAATTTGCTTATCTCTTCAAGTGCTTTCCTGGGATCGTTCGAGCTCGACCCTGTTAGGGGCGTGGCTTTGATTCTGCACCCGCGATATCGCCTCCTGTTGAGCCTGCAATATTTCGAAGATTAGCGTAGGCTCTCACTATCACCTTCGCCTTCGGGCGCTTCCCGATCTATTGGTTAGTGTCCCCCGCGAATACTATTTTCGGGATCAGTTGGCAAATTGACGTTGATGGCCACCTGTGAGTTAGCATCAGCCGGATCGGCAACTGGGGCATCGTTGGGATCAGCATGAGGCACCTCGTTGTTGGGAAGCAAATTATTATTTCGCCATGATGGCCAGACTCAGCGTCAACGTTCAAGTGAGCAGATTGAGAGTTTGACATTTTTGGGCTGGCCTGAAATTAAGACTTCAAAGGATAAGCGTAAAATAGAGTGTGTTATGGAGATTCGTATCAAATCACCACTATTATCCTTAGCTCCTCGGTGGGCGCCAAATTATATACCCCAAAATTGGGTAACAATTAAATTTGTATGCGGTTTTAAGGATACGTGGATTGATTCAACACAAATAATCAATAATATTGGGTAAACGAGTTAAAGACGAAATAAACAATCAAACCTATTGTAATGTTATGGACAAGCCCGAACTTGATTGAACAATGACCTCGTTCTCGATTTGATCCTCGGTTCGAGCCCAGTTGTGAATGAAGAACAGAAAAATTAAATAAGAACTTTAACAGTAGCTAAAGGTCAGAAAAATAAACTTGTATTGCTTTGATTTGCGTGTTATAGTGTGTCTTACAAAAGATAAACTTCCCCTTTATATAGTAGGAGAGTTTTATCCTTAGTATAAGTCTAAAAAAGGTAAAAATCTTTCTTTTTCGTTAATTACTGATCCTTAACCGACATCGAGCAAGAGCCGCGCCGTGATATCCAGTTGTGTGGGGGTATCACGGCCCTCTATCCGTCGTGTGTAACAGTTTGTCGTGTTTCCTGAGGCCTTAGAACTCATTCTTGGCCCGGGGCGCATCGCTTTATCATACCCGATGACGAGCACATCGTTCACTCTTCCTGGATCTCGATACGAGGGGTCTCTAACCTCAATTACAATCTTGTGCATTTGTGCCCTTCTTTTGTTTTCTCACCGGAAAATCGGGGAGACATTACCCCGATTTTACCGTACACTTTTAAAATGGACTAACTAGAAATGATGTCAACGAGATAATATATTAAGAATTATAAAGTCTTCAAATGAGTCGTTTTATTAAGAATTAATATATTCAATATTAGTAGGCTTAATAGATGCCTGGGAGCTATGCCAATTTAAACGACTAAGAATATTACTTTCATTTCTTAATAATAAACCGTTCCTGTCTCTCCTTTTTTTCTTCTTATTTTTCTTTTCACAGACAATTCCCTATTTGTTGAAATCTAAAATAACTTGTGGCTTTCGCCCCACAACATAGGATAAGCAATGAATAAAATTTTTAGAATGTCAAGCCAATTCGAAAAGAGACAAGCTTGATACGACGAAAAGTCGCTGTATTTGCTTGCCGATTGCAGCTCAACCGCATAAGTGTCTTCTGCGCACAGTGCCATTAATAGAGGAACCAGGCCATTTTGATCTTCATTTCCATCTTTGTCAAATTTTAAAATAATTGGATCTCACACAATATTAAAATATTATCCGAAGTTCCGAACTCAATGATTTTGTTTACAAATTAGACTACGTCGCTTGTTGTGTCATCTAAATATTCACCAAACTACCTACACTTATGTTGTAGTTTAAGCTAGCCTCTGGACATAGATTTGATTGAATTTTAAAAAAATAGTTTTGAAAGTTAAAATTGTGTTTGGATATGCATTTTATTTGAAAAAAAGTTGAAAATTTATGAGTGGAAGAAAAAATTTCACCCAAAAACTGCCATAAACCAGCTTTTGGGAACTTGAAAATTTTTGAATTTTTTTCCCACAACATGATCATATTTTATAAACAAACAAAGTTTAAAAAAAATTAAAAAAATAAAGTCAAAATCTATAGTCAAACGAGAGCTTAATAATAAATTGGAACACTAATTCAAATTTGAGCAAAAGAAAAAAAGTACTCCCTTATTCCTACCTACCTAAGTTGTGTCGTGCATAAAGTTATTTGATATTTATACTGGTGCAAAATAACATGTATTCGACAGTGGCATTTATAGAAATTTTGTAAGTAGTTTGAAGAAATACATTAATTATTGTACTAACAAGCAATGTTACTTTTATATTTTTATTTTACTTATTATTTATAAACACATATGTAATTAGAAAAAGTTCGACAAATGTTTCATGGCACCAGTTGAGACAAGGTATATTCGCCTTGCTCGTAAGCTCTAATGGGGACATCAACCGTATTAATAAAATAATAAAAAAAAAAAAAAAAAAAAAAAGTTCCGACCCACCTCACTCCCCAGTACTCGAATCCAAGACTTATATTTAGGATTTTTGCCTTCGCTGTTTAACAGCCATTTCTGGATAAAACATAAACAAAAACGTGGGCCACCTGTTAATGGACAATTTTGCGAATCAAACTGTTCCGGTTCTGTCTCAACTCTCAACTTTAAAAAATGAAAATCTCTCAAGAATGGAGTGGAATAGCTACAGACACATACCTCCCTGTTTAATTACAGATTTTAAATAGGTCTTAGAAATTTAAATCTTTTATGTCGACGATTTTATGTGTGTAGCGAATTTATTTCAGGTACACTAATTAATCAATCAAACACTAATTGATTTCAGGTAGACGAGAAAAGTAAATTAGTTTTCCTTTGAACTTTGCGAATGATTCGAATTTGTCCTTGAACTTTATGAATGGTTCTATATTTTCCCTTTGTGCTGCTGTCGTTAGCCTAAACTAAGCCATTTTGGTAATGATGAGGGTAACAACGAAACACTTTTTTAACGGAAATAAATTTAATTAAATCATATAGTTCGGAGGTAAAATTGAACTTATGCCCATAAACATATAACACCAAATAAATGAGAATCAACGTCTGGGAATCAACGCTAACATATTTTCTTCTAACTATTAATAAGAGGGAATAAGCACACAGGAGGTCAACATGCCTGCTTGGCATAACTGAGGGTATTTCAGTAATTTCATAAAAAGTGAGCAATATCATTGGTCGAAAAGTAATTGCACTGTAGATGCTAATGCTATATAAAGTTTTCAGTGTCTCGACGAAATTACCCTTGTTTACCTCATCAACCATCAGCCCATTCCCTGTACCACTTTTTGAAGTTTTATTTTTGCCCCTGTTTTCATCCTTTATTATATATTTGCTTATATGTGTTTTAGTAATTTTGGCAAAAATTTATTGGACACAATTTATACTTTTGATAATTCTACTTTTGGGCACAATTTATATACTGAAAAGTAATAGATATGGTGTGAGAACATATTTTCTCTCTTTTTTCCCCAATCTCCATAATTTTACTTTTTGACGGACTAGTGTATTCTTCTTAGTTTTATTTTTTTAAAATTGCAGGAGTACTCTACACAAGAATTCAAGCTTTTTACCTCAACTTTAAATAAATAAAACAAGAGACAAGATTTTATAACAAATTATATAATACTGATAAATCCAATTTAACTCATAGGAAAGGCTAAAATCTCTCTACACAAAAACTAAAGACTAAATCTATCTCTACATTTAAAATGGAAAAGACTCAACTTTTTAAAGGAACTAGGTGTTGCAAACTGCTTTTCATTGTTTAACATAACTTTAACAATTCAATGTAAAGTTACGTTAAGCCGTAATACTTCAAAAACGAAAATTTGTTTATTTTTATTTTAAATTAGCATAGTTTAATTCATAATACAACAATAATTGTAGCATATAATATTTGTCCTTCCATGCTAAATATCTGTTGTTACTAATAGTGGGTTATTTAATATTTGATCTTTAGTTAAAAAGAAAATTATCATGCATATGCTAGATGCCATGTTAGAGTTCAACAAAATTATCAAAAATTAGAGCAATTTAACTTTCAGTGCAGGGTTTATGACTGAACTTTATGCCCTTCAATGAGACATGCTATTGAGTGTAGCGGTACTTCGCAATAACTGCTTTAAAATTTTGAGTCCATCTACTCACATAGCTGGTCTCAAGTACGGGTAAAGAAAAGTTATGTTGGACTGAAGACAGCGTAAAACCAGATAATTTATGATAAATCCTCACACTACATCGTATATAGATGGGATATGCTGACTGTTATATCGAGGAAGAGGCAAACTCGAAAATAAAGAAGATAAAGAACACCAAATTTTAATGTGGAAAACCCTTCAAATCGAAGGTAAAAACCACGGGATCACAAAGATCTAAAAAGCTCCACTATAACAATAAGAGAGTTACAAAAGTTCTCCAAATTGGCTACACAACAAGTGCCAAACACGGAGCAATAATAGCAACAAGAGCAACAACTAATCAATTGAAGAAAAAGTATAATCCACATAAACGAAGCTAGTGTTCGAGGCTCGAAATAAGATACTACGAGCCTCCAAATCCGATCTCACCGTTCAAATCCAAGATCAAAATGTTACGAACACTCAGTCAAAATTTTAGCCCGATCCAACGGTTAACGAATCGAAAAACGTGATTTGAAGTTGGCTGGTCGGAATAAAAATCTGCAGCAAAACAAATATTTTTCTTCTCTCTTCTCTCTTGACGAAAGCTCTCTCAAAAACCACTCTTATATGCTTAAGTCTTTCAAAGACTTGTATCAATGAGCATAGAATAATTCTCCAAGGTTGTCCTATTTATAGATCATGAGTGGTGCTTTCTCTTAAAGCCAAAACTCACTCAAAATAGGAATAAACTGAATCACCAATTCCAAATATGAATGGAAACCAAAAGAGAATAGGATTAGGCCATTAGGCCTTTGGCTGGACAACATGGGTATGTGCCCAACACTGACCTAGGCACATTTTCGTGCAAGTAGAAGATACGAAAACCTTTTAGTTCTTTTTATTTTTATTTTGTATAATATTGGCCTAGGTGAGTTTCAATGGAGTGGCATGAGAAGTGAGAATTCATAAAGTCGACCCTTTAACCTCTTCACCATTGAGGTATGATTATGCAGTTTGTTCATATATCATTGCTAAGGCATCAGCTACATGTATTCTTTCTAAGCACATATATCTTGGTTAGAAAGAAGTTATCAAGATTTGCTAACAAGTTATTTGATATGAAACAAGGCTTTGGTAAATTGTGGATAGTTGCCACCAGAATCAAGAGACTGCAGCTACTGCTATTTGGTGAATTTAACAGATAAGTTCTTAATTTTGACAAAATATAATAGGTCAAGTTGAACTTACCAAATTTCTTAGTTATTTTAGTACTAGATGAGGGATGGCCATCCTGAGCATGGCCCAACACTTAATTACAAAAATATTTCCTTGATTGTATTACTCCTATTGTTTTGTAAGAACATTCATGTCATTTAAATAATATATTTATAAACAAAAACATTATATGCAAATTCATTCAATTTAAATTATTGCATTTCCGAGTTAACCATATGATTTTAGACTTAATTTGTTGGAATTAAACATCAAGGAAAAAGGAGTAAAAAAGTTACTAATGTTTCAACAATTTGCTTTTTCTTTGTGTTTGTTGTGTTTTTTTCTCAGATTCTAATTTAAAATTTACAATAAATCCTTTTTAGCATAATAACAAGTAGGCTTATTTGTAGCACAAAAATTCATAGACAATATATTTTAGTAATTTCTTAGCGTGTTAAATTTAAGAGAAAAAAGATCCCTAATTTATTAAACCTCATCAACTTGTGAATAACCAAAGAGTTTGCATTTTTCTTCGTTGATAATTCATTAATTAATAGTATTAAATAAAATGAGGTTGTCTTCCTTTGACATAAGGAGAAATATATGTCATTAGAAATGGAGCTGGAAATGTAGAAACAAATATTTCTAAAGGAGTACCAATTCTACTCTTTCTTTTTATAAACATTTTTCATTAAGTGCTAGAACTAAAGGCAATTGTTTGAACAGTTACACTTTGAAATGTTTACTTGACATTCAAAATAATCATAAAGATTAAAATCGTAGTGGTATGTACAGTTTGAACAGTAATACCGTGTACCTTTGTCCTTTTCTTATTAACCTGTCCATTTTCTTTTTCATGTACCCTACAATTTAGCAACTTAATATAAATATAGTGGATAAGTTGTTTATCTCACTTTAAAATTTTATCTTCTTTAAAAAAAATTAGTTTAAGAATGTAAATGATGATAAATTATAAACCTTAAATAGAGATTAGTGATTAGCTGAAGTTTCTTTGGCTAACTGAATATAATATTGGTGAACTCAAAATATTTTATTTCAAAAAAAAAAAAAAATATTACGATATTTGTTTTTATTAAATTTCATGTATACTTCATTTACTCCAATTGATGTGACATCCTTTCTCTTTTAGGTCTATATTTCCTAACAATTTAATTTTAAAATTCTCATGTTACTCTTTGTGAGATTATTTATAGACATACTAATGTTGTGGCTCATTTTAGACCTATAAATTTTTAAAGTCTTCTTTTCTTCCTTGCATAGATAATACTTACTTAATAAACAAATAAAAACCCAATTCAAACCAAACATTAATTAAGTCAGTTCAGTAGTATAATACATTGGTTAAGGTAAGTAAACACTTTATTATTTCTGATTATATTTATTTCTTCTGAAAGAATTATTTTGTAAATGCCACATAAATCTGTACACGTTATTCATGACTTGAATAAATCAACATAAAATTTAAGATGGTGGAAAAACTTTGTTGTGGTCTGTTAGCAAATCACTTAGGTTAGCTTTTGTAAAACTATATATACCTAATCAAACTTAAAATATATAAATGACTACATCATATATTAGCCATTGCTAATAACCATATTGGCAACACGTGGCAGTAACATATGGACATCAGTCTAAGTCGCTGGAAAATCTCGTGTTGTTACTAATAGTGGGTTATCTAATATTTGATCTTTAGTTAAAAAGAAAATTATCATGCATATGCTAGATGTCATGTTAGAGTTCAAGAAAATTATCAAAAATTACATTCTAAATACTACATTAGAAGAAAGGAATTTTTATTGTGCATTTGCAAATTAAATAAAAGAGAATTATATTCCATAATTCTAAGGTACATTGGATGGTTTAATTCTACTATTATAACCATGCATTACAGCTTATAAGAAAAGAATAAAATAATAATAGAAAGAACCAAATTAAACTGAAAGTTTAAAATACCATAAAAATAAAAATGAATAAGAATGAGTCATGCACCTTTTCAACTATTCAATATTGTTTATATGGTTTTGTATAACATTGGAATTTTTAATATTTCATGATTACTCTCTAATTTTTTGCTATTTAAATTTTCAAAATTTGATCCTAATGGCCCACCCATCCAGCAATATAAGGCTCGGTATATATATATATATATATATATATATATATATATAAAGTAAATAATAAATTCAATCGACTATTTATATAAGGATTTAGAAAAAATCTCAATATCCAATATAGAATAAAAGTACTCTGCTGAAGCCTTCACTTTCATTTGCAAAAGAAAGAATTTCCCAGAACTATCACTCGCTACTCACAATATATCAATAGAAAATTTTAAAATTAGAGGGCTCAGCCATCTTACTGGAACACACATAATCTAGTTGTAGGGGACTCTTACTTCCTAGCCACCACATATGGAGGAAAGGAAGTAGATGCGGATCCAGGATTTCAATATGATGGATCCACTATTATAAACAAGTGGATTTAGAATTTATATTTGACTGGTTTAATTTTAGTCTCTTACCATGACCCACTACACTTTTAAAATTATAGGTTTCAAATTATATTCTTTTTTGTTTTAGTAATTTTCACACACACGCACACTCCGTGCCGAAAATAAGAGTATTCAGAGTGGGATTTGAACTGCCAATTTCACTTGTAGAGGTGCATCCAATAATAATTGAACCATAATAGCCTTTGAACATAGATTCACGTACATATATTTAAATAATTTTGAAGAAATATAATATTATTATACATGGTTTAGGGAGAGAGTATGAGTTCATGTGAGCCCATATACCTCAACTTGGATACGCCTCTAAAAGGAAGATGAGACAAGATGTCACGACCCGAATTTTCCACCCTCGGGAGTCATTATGGTGCCTACTCGTGAAAGCTAGGCAAGTCGAGTGTTATAGATTCATTACCCTTTTTACTTAGCCTTTTTAACAGTTCAACATAATAGGTGATCAACATCGGAATCATTAAAAATAACCAGAAATACGGAAGACGAAAACTTAATAATTTAACCAAACACTGATACATAAATCTGAAATACAACTCTACCTAGAATTTGGTGTCACAATCTCACAGACTGTTTAGGAATACTACAAATAGGTCTGAAAGATTAATACAAAACTGTCTCTGAAATACATAAAAGAAACAGAATGAAAAGATAGAAGGAGACGCCAAGGCCTGCGGACTACCTCGGGTCGCCTGATGGACTGAAGGCAACAACCTCACTGCGGTCCGAAAGCTGCAGTACCGGGATCTGCACACAGTGCATAGTGTAATATCAGCACAACCGACCTCATATGCTGGTAAGTGCCTAGCCTAACCTCGGTGAAGTAGTGACGAGGCTAGGACCAGACTACCAAATAAATCCGTGCAGTTAAATCATATACAGCGGAAAAATAAAAGCAGATATTTACAGTTAAAGATGAGAGGGGGAAAGCATACTGCGGGGAGTATCAGATACAACAGAATACCAATAGAGGAATGTAAAGAAAAAAAGAACAAAAAACCATAATTCAATTGCCAATAAGAATAAGGAAAACAAACATAATATTCACTTTCACTTCCTTCTTGTTGCGGCGTGCAACCCGATCCATTTTCATATATTACCATTGCGGCGTGCAATCCGATCCTATTTCATATATTACCGTTGCAGCGTGTAACCCGATCCCATTTTATATATTACTGTTGTGGCGTGCAACCCGATCCCATTTCATATATTACCGTTGCGGCATGCAACCCGATCCCATTTCAATTCACCATCAATCATAAAAGAATCTCGGCAAGGGAACAAGAGTATAACAACAACATCCCGGCAAGGAAGACAATGTCATAAATAATAACATCCCGGCAAGTGAGACAATATCATAAACAATAACATCCTGACAAGGGAACCAACAATGATAATCATCATATTACGAATGAATAACTCACAACGGAGTCACAACGATTACAATATGAGACTCACAGGCATGCTTGACACCGACGTATAGATACTCGTCACCATGCCTATACATCGTACTCCACAATTAACACATAGCAAATAAGACACAACTCCTAATCGCTCAAGCTAAGGTTAGACCAAACACTTACCTCAATGCCACGAACACAATTCAAGCCTCCACTATCGCTTTACCTCTTATTTCCACCACCAATTCTCTTTTATCTAGCAATAATTTACTTAACAATATTAATTAATGCTAAATGAATCAATTCTAATGCATGAAAATGAGTTTTCCAATGATTTTCCTAAAAAGTCAAAAATCGACCCTGGGCCCGCTTGGTCCACATCTGAAATTCGGACTAAAACCCGATTACCCATTCACTCTCGAGCCCGGATATATAACTGGTTTTGGAATCCGACCTTAATTTGAGGTTTAAATCCCCAAAATTTAATATTCTTAGGTTTTACCGAAAATTTTCAATTCCACCATGAAAACCCTAGATTCTAGGATGAAATCTTGTAAAAAGAAGTTAAGGAGTAAAAGAAATAAGTTAAAAATTATTTACTAGTGTTTTGGGGGAAGAAAGAGTGTTTGAAAATCGTTTCTTATGTTTTAGGGTTTTGAAACTTGAAAACAATAGCTGAAGAGTCCCGTTTATATACTCCTCTCAGACCCTCACCGCAGACCGCATAAAAAGGACCGCCGTCGCGGAGCTCCACTGCGGACCGCAAAATATCGAGCGCGGCCGCGAAGACTCAACCTTGCTCACCGCTGACCGCATAAATCCCACCGCGGTCGCGAAGACCCCACCGCGGACCGCGGAGCTTGGTTTCAGAGATGTGCAGATTTTCTCTGAACCTGCAAGTGTCATGCTCTAAGTCTAAATGCACTCCGAGGCCTATCCAAAATGTACCCGAGCCCTCGGGGCTCCAAACCAAATATGCACCCCAACCTAAAATCATCATACGGGCTTGCTCGCGCAATCAAATCATCAAAATAACCTCAACAATTACAAGTTTAGCATCAAAATCAAAGAAAATATCAAGAACCTTGAAAGTTTCAAATTTTACAACTAAGGTTCTGAATCACGTCATATGACCTCCGTTTCTTACCAAATTTTACATGTTGTACTTAGATGTCATATAAGACCTGTACTAGGCTCCGGAACTAAAATACGGGCCTGATAACATCAAATTCAAACACATTCAAATTTCTAAAACTCTTATAATTTCAGTTAAACAATTTTCTTCAAAAATTTATATCTCGGGCTTGGGACCCCGGAATTCAAATTTCGGGCATACGCCCAAGTCCCATATTTTCCTACGGATCCTCCGGGATCTTCGAATAGCAGGTCTGGGTCCGTTTACCCAGAAGGTTGACCAAAGTCAACTTAAATTTATTTTAAAAGAAAAATTTATCATTTTTCACTTAGTTTTCACATAAAAGCTTTCCAGAAATTTGCCCAGACTGTGCACGCAAATCGAGGCGAAACAAAAAAAGGTTTGTTAAGGCCTCAGAACATAGAATCGACTTTTGTAAAAATAAGTGATGACCTTTGAGGTCATCACATTCTCCACCTCTAAAACAACCGTTCGTCCTCGAACGGACATAGAAAAGAAGTACCCGAGTCGGAGAATAGATGGGGATATCGGCTCCGCATATCGGACTCGAACTCCCAGGTCATTGCCTCGACAGGCTGACCTCTCCACTGAACACGAACAGAAACAAAACTCTTCGATCTCGACTGACGAACCTACCTGCCTAGAATAGCTACCGGCTCCTCCTTATAGGACAAGTCCTTGTCCAACTGGACAGTGCTGCAGTCTAACATGTGGGATGGATCGCCGTGATACTTCCTGTGAGCACGTGATTTTTGTTTACGCGACAATTACTCCAAAAGAAACCAAAAAATAAAACAAATGGTTTTGTTGTACAATTTTTAGATTTTTATGTGGCCCTCTTGGCAGTTTAGTTGTAGTTTTGTCTGTGATTGTTTGGTTTTGTCAAACAAAATACAATAATATATGAGTGATAGTTGTTGTTTGAGTATTAATTAATATTTGTGTGATTTCTATTTTTGATTTTACATTTTTAGGAATTTCATTTAAATCAAAAATTAAAAGAAGAAAATGGGTTTGAAATTGGAATTGGGCCGTTCCAATTGGACCAAATCGAGCCCAAGACATGTGTCTTGCCCGGTCCAGATCAGCTGACCTCAGGGGCGTCCAGACGACGTCGTTTTGATCTGGCTTGATCTGGGCCGTTGATCTCAGAATGATCAACGGCCAAGATCACAAAACCTAACCCATCTCAGCAAACCCGACCCGTTACCCAGACCAACCCCGACCCCAATACTAAACCAAACGACACCGTTCGATTAACCCTTGGATTCAGGCCGTTGATCTCGATTGATCTAACAGCCGAGATCAAACCATCCACCCCATATATAAACCCTCATCTCGTACCCCGCCACCCTATCCAAGCACCCCTCCCTCGTCTTCATCTCCCTCACCAGACCCAAACCCCCACGGAACCCTAGCGCCGCCCCCCTTTTCCCTCACCATAAACCCGGCGTCAAGGATGTCGGTGACCACCACCTTAACACCCTAGGACCACCCCAACCCCCTGAATACAGATCCACTAACCATGGGTCTCGAATCCTCTCCCACCATCTCGAATCTTCATTTGAAGATTCGAGCCGAACTTCGACCTACACCAAACCACCCCAAATCCATGCCAGGCACTCCCCTGACCTCCCTCATGACCAAACCAGGTTTGGTTTGGTCCGAATCCAACCAGGACAACCTGAATCCCAAATCTGCCCTTAGGAACCCTAGAAGTCCTAAGTCCGATTTGTGTCCATTTGAACCAGAAGATTAGGGTCTAATGGACCTTAATCGAAATGTTCTCAATTAAGAACACTTCGATTAAAGTCCGTTCAACCCCAAGAAAGGTCGATTCAAATCCGAGCTAGGGTTTTCTGATTTTTCAAGCCTTTAAGGTATTTTTGTTTTCTTTTTCTTTGTCAGTTCATTTTGTTTGTTATAGTTAAATGTCTGTTCATATGTCCAAATGTTTAGTTGATTTATTTTTGAATTTTTTTGTCAACTGTTCTGTCCACCTTGCCCGGACCTCTGTATTTGGTCAAGTCTTTCTTCATTTACTGATAGTGTGTATGTGTATAAACTATACAATCGACTGAAATTGAATTTGGTCGATTAATTAGTTTCCACGGAAACTTTTGTTTGGTCAGTACAATTTGAATCACATGATTAATACTGTTGGATTTTGGTCATTGGTTTCGATTGTATGTGTTGTGATTCGCGTAGTCGATTCGATATATGTCGTCAATTAGTCTCAGCTTTTGAATGGTGATAATTTGACTCATGCTATTTAATTTGATTTACTGAGACATGGTTAAAACAGCTGAGAATTGATTGTCATTGTGTGTTAGTCTGTTTAGCTAAGTCAGAAAGCATTTAAGAATTGATCTATAGCTGCAGTCTAGGTTGGATTTCAGACTTTGGTTTAAATCGATAGCATGTTCACCTAGTTTAGGTTTTGGGCAGCATGTGTTTTGTCAGCTGCTAAGGAATTAGAGTAAAATGGACAGCATGTACTGTCAGAACACACCCCTGCTACCCATACCTGTTCAAACTAATAAAATGATAAACCATTTTAATAAGAGAAGAGGGCCTGTCAGGGGAATCTTATGGGCTATCTTTTCTTTTAAACTGGTGAGTGGAAAAACAGAAGAGGCCACATAGGAGGGGGTTCGGTTTGTTTAAGAGGCTGTTAAAGGGTCTGAAGGCTATAAAAGAGAGGAGTTTCCATTAGTTAGGGGGAGTTATGATAAGAACAAGCTAAAAAGACTAAGAGGATAGAAAAAGAGTTCAGACAGAGAGAGTTCTAGAGGGGAAAAGAGAGAAAAGAAATCAGAAAAGAGGGTGGGGAATTGGAAAGGAAATTCATCCAACCAAGAGTCTAAAACCAAAAGGAAAAGAGAGAATTTGAAAAGACCTTCAGTTTTTCAAAGCTAGGTTTCACAAAAGGGAGCTTCAGTTAGTTTTTTTTGTGGGGGATTTCAAAATCAAGAATTGTTGTTTACTATTTCCTGCCTGCAGTCTCCTTGTACTGCTGGGGTCTTACCTGGCAGCCTGCTTGATTATTGATTTTCAAAGCACTACTCTTCAAGCTATTGGTTACTTCTTTCGATTCCAATCTGCCTTTGAGATTTCTGCTTCTGTCCCTGCTGGTTTTTACTGGTGCTGTGGTTTGTCGAACATTGCTGTTGTTGTGAACGCTATTACTGCTCTACTGACTTTCCTGCTTCTTCAATTGTAAGCACTTTCCAGGTACACACTTGAATCTCATACTGATGTAACACTAAAGGCATGAAATGAAAGATACAAAAGAGCCTGATCATTTGCTGTTTTACTTACAGCTTTATAAATGTTATTAGATTCGTGTAATTCTTTAGTTTGTAGCTCAATAGAGAACACATTAGTGAGCTCGTACTTAATTGAAACTTAGTTGGTTTAAAACTGCGATATATGGTTTGTTTAGTAGTATACGTGATGTAGCTATATAATTCATGGAATGTGCAATTACTTAGTATAATTGTCAATGTGAACTCCTTCTCCAGTTATATTTTGAATATGTAGGGCAGGTGGCTTTTAACTTTGCCAAATGTAATACAGTTTTAATCTTCGAGTTTCAACCTTATTGGGTCCCGCTAAGGCAGTTTTTAGGACAAGTTCTGAATACCATTAGTAGCGTCCTCTAATAAGTAATTCCATTAATCTTGTTTAAATGGGTTAGTTTAAATTCAGCTTGAGAAGCGTTTGGAGTGAGTTTAGCATTTCATCAATCTTGTATGCAATTCCCTTTACCAAATTAAAAGCATTGTTCACCCATGGAATAAGGCACGAAACAATTCCCGCCTCATAAACAATTAATCAGATAATTAACAAGAATCCGGAGTTGGCCAAGCATGCAATTTAATTAGAATGTATTTTTTTTTCTTCCATTTATGTTTAAAAAAAAAAAGGAAAAGTAGCCATGCTAAGCCATGCTAAGATTATCCTTGTAAAAATAATGAGACGAGCCTTGCCAAATAAAAATGCAAATTGTGGGGCCCTCAATAATTGATCATAATAAATACTTAGAATTTGGGATGGACTGTTTAGTGAATTTCACTGCCTTCCTCAAAGATAATAACACGTTAGACTCTTTGGGCGCGACTTAATTAAATTACATTCTTAAATTCGGGTGCGCATTTATGTGATCCAAATTCAAATCTCAATGGAGTCGAAATGTGTTAACAACTACGGGTGCATTGATTGTGACGTGGTTCGAGATGCATTTTCACGACGTTGCAATTCTATAAAATAAATGATAATAATAAAAGCGGTTTAAATTTAATAAAAGCACATAAGTTATAACATGTATTTAAATCAGATATTTAGCCATTATAACAATTTAAGCGACCGTGCTAGAACCACGGGATTCGAGGGTGCCTAACACCTTCCCTCGGGTCAACAGAATTCCTTACTTAGAATTTCTGGTTCGCAGACTTCATTTGGAAAGTCGAAAATTTCCTCGATTTGGGATTCAAGATAAACCGGTGATTTGGGACAACAAAAGCCAATCCTTTCCCAAGTGGCGACTCTGAATTAAATAAATAATCCCATTTCGAATTTTGTCACTTAAATTGGAAAAACTCCATCGCGCATCTTAACCCTTCGGGTCGGGCGCGCAAAAAGGAGGTGTGACAGCTCTGGCGACTCTGTTGGGGAATTAACCCAGAACCACTGGTTCAGGGTTCAAGAATTCGAGCTTAGAATAATTGTTATATTTGGTTTTATTATCTGATCTTTATTACATGTTTTGGCATAACGTGCTAAATATTGTCTTTTACCGCTTTGATATTATCTGATCTGTATATAAACTGTGCCAAAACCCTTCTCTTCTTACCTCCGGGGAGAAGCTCGCTGGTCGAGACTCCTCATTCTGTTAGTGTCAATACCCTGAAATAAAAAAAAAAAGAGGCTCGGACAAGTTACGAAGCCGGATGGCCTTTTGGTTCCCGGTAAGTTGCCCCCTCCTCGACTCGAGTTGTCCGCTCGGGTACACAGTCTAGAACATATACCCAGGTTATAAACCTAGTATAACGAAACCTCATATTGAATCACTAGTAGGAACGCTTATTTGCATCATGTTGCATTTGACATAGGGGACTCAACACATGGGTTGGGTCCGTCTAGGACAGGCAACCTGAAATGAAAAGATCATCCTGCTGCATCCCGTTTGTTTGGCGCATTTATTTGCTTCAGATCTGCATGCAGACCGATTTAAAAAAATAAATTCAAAAAAATAGGAAAAATAGTAGCAGCGTAGGGAGATAATCACTTATTTTGGGAAAAATAAAACCAATGTCCAAGTAGTGTCAAAACCTCGCCAGAATTTTCTAAAAAAAAAAAAGAGAAAAGAAAAAAATGAAAACAAAATTTGTCTTTTAGTTTGATTTATTAAAAAAAACATATAAATTTTTTTTTCTTTTAATCACTTTCAAAATCAAAAAAAAAATATCAAAAAATTATTTAAAAGTAAAAAAAAAAGAAGGGAAAATTCAAAATTCAAAAAATATATGTTGTTTCATTTGTAGTATTTCTTTAAAATATTTTCGAAATTTCAAAAAAAAATAAAGTGATGCTTTCGTTGTCAAAAACCGATTTGTAGTTTCATTTGTGAAAAGAAGTTTAAAATTCATAAATATTTCCGTAGTTTCTGATCTAGCCCGAACTACACCGGTTTGATTCTCGCAGGGTGAGAGATACGTAGGCAACCCTCATCGGGTCCAACTTCCCCGTTTTCGGAAATATCCAAAATATCAGAATTTTAATTTGTGAGTCGGGTGATGTCGTTTGTCGAGAATAGCCAAATGTTCCCGAAAGGGACGCCAGAAGACTATCTTTGCATAAACAGCCATTTTAGTCATTTTTAAATTTTTGACAAAATTGCCCAATGGCCTTAGGATCCTCGTCCGCGAGGATCTGCGAGGCCATGTTCCCAATATCGGGTCACCATTCCTAAAAAAAATAATAAAAAATAATAAAAAAAAAAGAAGAAGAAAAAAAATCAAGTGATGCTTTCGTTGTCAAAAACAGCCGAATGTTCCCGAAAAGGATGGCGGAAGGCTGCCATTGCATAAACGGTCGTCTTTGGTCATCAACTTTGGTTTTCGACCGGTTGATCCTCGCAGCCTTAAAATCTTTGTTCCCGAAGTGCTAAAAGGCCGCATTCGAAAACCGAGTCCATCATTTTACAAAAAAAAAACATAGTTTTATTTCTTTGAGTCTAATGAAAGTTCTTCGTTGGCATAATCACCTTAATAAATGTGCAGGATGAGCACGATACAAAACAAACCCTTTTCAATAATGACCAAGATCCCTTTCGAGTTGCGATTATGGTGGAATGATTTAGGCAAGGAAGGGCAAGACAAAGTAAAGAAGTATTTGAAAGATCTCCCGGATTTACTAGACATTCAGCCTCGGGGTGATATTATTAGATCATTGGTCACTTGCTGGGATTCAGCACATAATGTATTTCATTTCTCGGACTTTGAGCTCACCCCGACATTGGAAGAAATAGCGGGATACATCAGAGGTGATGAAGCCCCGTTAAGGTTCAAGTACTTGATCGCACCTAGAGCCGTCACGGTACACCGGTTTCTGGATTTCCTAAAAATACCCCGAACATTTCACCATCCAGATCTTGCCAAAGGTTTCTGCAGTCTCCACTTCATACATGCTAGATACGGCCATGTGGGCGGGTTCAATAAACCAGACTTCAAACTATGCAGTAGAGGTAACCGACAAAAGTGGGACGAACACAGGCTGGTAGCTTTTATGACAGCTTTTTTGGGTCTTATAGGGTTCCCAAGGAAAGACGGAAACATCGATCTAAAAGTAACTGGGGTCGTCAGTACTTTGCTCACCCAAGATAAAAGTACTATGGCGCCTATGATTATGGCTGACATCTTCCGGGCTCTCACTGCTTGCCGAGCTAGGGGTGACTTTTTCGAAGGATGTAACCTATTGTTGCAAATGTGGATGACCGATCATTTATTCCACCGCACCCCACACTTGGGTTACGGTTCGTCCGAGAAAACTTGTATTGGAGAATTCTACATAAGAATCGAAGGCTTTAGTCTACCCGAGGGAGTTATAGCTTGGACGTCATTTTTTCGAACTCTCATTGCCAACCAAATCCAGTGGACGCTCGGATGGTTGCCTGTTGAGGAAATCATATACATGCCGGCAACCAGGCCCCACTTTTTGTTGATGAGACTTAAAAGCATCCAACCTTATGCACCGTATCGGGTTTTGAGGCAACTTGGGAGGTATCAAGTAGTGCCGAAAGATGAAGACTTGAGTACTCAAGTGATTGAAGTCAGTCCAGACGGTCGTTTCCCCAAAGAAGAAGTCCGCCAAATCTGGAGTGAGTGCCAACACCTGACAACAAACACTTGTGTGATGGATACGGCTAAAGGGGAAGTTGCCCCGGGGTATCACACTTGGTTTAGAGGTGACATATCCTGCGAGAGACCAGCTAAAAGACCTCATCTCAAAGATTTCATTGAGTCATCCCAAGAGCAATGGAACTGGTTAGCAAAAGAAAAGGGGTATCGGGCAGAGATCGGTGATTTGAAGCAACAGGTTGATAGTCTGAAATTCAATAACAGTATGCAAATCGCTGCGGATCGAGGCGAAAAGAATAGATTGGCCTAAGAAAATGAAGAACTTAAGGCCCAAATTCAGAAATTGAGATTGGCTCTTGATAAACAACCAAGGAGTCGATCAGACGAGCAGTTGATAAAAGGGTTGAAAAGTGAAGTCAGGGAATGGCGAGATGGTTTAGAGAAGTCTGAAAACATCATGGCAGAGCTCAAGATACAATGGGGTACAAGAGCAGATAAGCATCGCCGATACTTGAATCAATTGAAACGCAACCACGAGAAAACTATTGCCGAAATAAAGAGAGAGATGGCTACACTTGAGGTTAAAGCAGTTAATCAGGCCGAGGATTTCCAAATTGAGAACAGATACTGTTACGACTTGTTGGCCCGGATGAAGGTAGAAGTACAGCAACTGAAGAATCAGCATATGCAGGATTCTCAGGTTTTAAAGACGTGCAATGATCAAATAAAACGCCTGCTCATAGAGAAGAAGCAAACCAGAGATAAGATCAGGACCATTGCCCATGCCATCATCAGACGGTGTCTACAGTGTGAGAACATGACCAGCATTACCGTTCTCTCGGCAGTGATGGGTTATGTCAAGCAGACCATGCATGATCTGGAACAACTTGAAAGGGATCTCACACCTAGGAACGCGGCGAGGCTGAACGATGCCCCGCGGGCACCAATTTTCGAAACCTTAATGTATTCATAGGTCGAGTCTGTATCTTAGCATCTTCTGTCCGTCTTTTCGCATCAGGGTGCATTAGTCTGTTTGAGTCTATGTTTATGTTCAAGGTTTGTTTTTCCTTTTTCAAAAATGTTGGTTGTAATAGATCGTTTCAGTAATAAAATGTGTGCTTCTTTTACACTCATCTCTTTCGAACTACGTAATGATCTGATTCACGCGGCATCGTGATACGTAGGCAATCCTCATCGGATCCGGTCACATTTTTAACTGCAAATATTGAAAACAATAATAAAAAAGGGAACAAAGAGAAAGAAAGAAAAATGAAAAAATAATAGTAAAATAAAGGGGAAGCCTAAAAGGAAGCCGGAATGATGCATGCTTTCATTGCAAACATGTAGGAATTCACTTAACTGTATAGGTGCATCATGCCCCAACGTGAGATTACCTATCTGTTATTTGTTTCGAACTAACCGTTCATTTGTTGTTGAGTCCTTCCAGGTTTTAGAAAAGGCAGTTGGTTTGGTGAAAGTCTGGCCTCACATTCATATTTCACGAGGTCGAAAGGGAGTGTTCAATTACCTGTTGTTAAGTCAAGAGGGGGTACTCACACTAACTTCACAAGATCAAAGGGAAGCATAGAAATGTCTTCAGATATTTCGTTGCCGACAGTTTCTATTTCCGAGGAGAGTTCGATCTCGGCCATCCTCACGCCCGAATCCGCAACTGCGGAAGAAAATAGAATCCTGCGGCTCCGCATGTTGGAAATACTGGATGATTGGAGTAATGGAAAAGAGCCGCCAAGTGTTATCCCTGGGTTCCCTGAGTTGTTCTCCAGGACAAGTGGGACTTCTAACGTCCCCATAAGCTATCCGGCTACCCCTTTCGGGTACCCAGCCATTTCGGCCTTCCCTACTGGATCGCCCTCTGATTCTTATCCCCGGATGACAACAACAGATGTAGCTACAAACATCTTTACTGCACCTCCCTGTCCAATTGTGGCACAACCTGCTACACACAAGCCAAATTTTGACTCATCCTCATTTACATTCCAAGCACCATCTTTCTCAATGGAACCAACTCGGTTCGCCACCAGCACTCATCCTCCACAGCCTCAATACGAGTTTGCACCTGGGCAGGATCAGAACCCCAAAATTGCTGAACAAGATGAGATGGCCAAAAGAATGAGAAACCTTGAGCAGAGTTTGAAAAACATGCAAGGTTTGAGCGGACAGAAGAGTGTCTCCTATACCGATCTATGCATGTTCCCTCACGTGCACCTACCCGTGGGTTTCAAAACCTCAAAGTTTGAGAAGTACGACGGGCACGGCAACCCCATTGCTCACCTCAAGAAATATTGCAACCAACTGCGGGGAGCCGGCGGCAAAGAGGAATTGCTAATGGCATATTTCGGGGAAAGTCTGGTAGGAATAGCCTCAGAATGGTATATGGACCAAGACATATCTCGATGGCATATATGGGATGATCTCGCCAGAGATTTTGTGAGACAATTCCAGTATAACATCGATATTGCATCAGACCGAAATTCTCTGTCAAACTTGAAGAAGAAACCTTCAGAAAGCTTCAGAGAATATGCTATTAAGTGGCGCGAGCAGGCATCGAGGGTAAAACCTCCCATGGACGAGATAGAAATGGTCACTACTTTTCTCCAGGCTCAAGAATCAGACTATTTCCAGAATATGATGTCAGCCATGGGAAAGCCTTTCGCGGAAGCAGTCAAGATCGGGGAGATGGTGGAGAACGGTTTGAAAACGGGTAGAATCTTAAGTCAGGCAGCCATAAGGGTAACCTCCAAAGCCGTCCAAAGCGGGTCCGGAGGAATGGCAAGAGGAAAGAAAAAGGAAGAAACAGCCATGGCAGCATCAGAAGCAAGGGAATATCGTAATCCCAGGCCCCGTTTTCCAGAAAGAACCCCACAACACTACTACCCTCACCAAAATGTGACATATGCCCCTCAGTCCTACATGGTCATGAACACCCAGCCCTATGTCCATCCGCCACAGCAAGCCAATCGAGGCCAATCTCCACCTCCCAGAAATCAGCCTCCCTACCGCAACCACTATAACCCACAGCCTCCTCAAAATAACTTCCGCCCTCAGGAACCACCTAGAAGGCGGACTTTCACACCCATCGGTGAACCGTATTCTACTTTGTTCCCAAAGCTAGTCCAGTTGGGTTTCCTGCAGCCAGTCCCTCAGACAAGGCACAATCCGGCATCACCTACTTACAAAGCCGGTGTTAGATGCGCCTATCATTCAGGAGCAGAAGGGCACGATACAAATGTCTGTTGGGCTTTGAGAAGGGTAGTCAAGAATTTAATAAAGCAGGGGAAAATAGTACTGAGGGATGAGGAGGTCCCAAATGTGACTAACAATCCGTTGCCTGCTCACAATAACGGGCCGCTGATTGGAATGATCTGCGAGGACAAAGAATTTGACCCTGCTTTAAAAGCTATAATCACCATCGCCGATGCAGGGAAAAGGCCTGAAATAGCCCCGAAACTAGAAAAGGGGGAAAAGAAGGTCAGTACTGTCAAGGGTGAGCCCGAAGAGAAGTTGGAGAGAAAGACGGTGCCTGTGAAGAATGGAGTTCTTTACGTCCCACGAGGTCAAGCAGAGAAGCCGCAAAGTTTCGAAGTCAAAAGGGCAAAACCAATGTACGTACCAAAAGGGGCCTATGTGGTCCGGGGGACGATTCAACCAGCTCGGCTGAATGAGCCAGTGGTTATCGGACGCGTGCCACAAAAGCCAATGACAAACCCGTCCACAGTACCGTGGAACTATCAAATAACGTTGGTTACATACAAAGGCAGAGAGGTCACGGGAGAACTTCCAGAAAATACTTTCATTGGAAGGTATTCAAACACTCAAGAGTTAAATAATGCCACACGGAGACGCTTCCCACCAAAGAAGCCTGTAAGCGTTGAAGAAGCGGAAGTTTTCTTCCAAAAGATGAAAATGCCAGTCTACGAAGTGGTAGATCAACTACGCAAGTGCCCCGAGCAAGTGTCCATGCTATCACTGCTGATGAGGTCGGTCGAGCACCAAAAGATCTTGCTCAAGACCCTGAACGAAGCATACGTACCAGTTGAAACCTCAGTCGAACAACTGGAACGGATGACGGAGAGGTTCTTCACCATTAACCAGGTTTCTTTCAGCAAGAACGACTTACCCCCAGAGGGAGCAGCTCACAACAAAGCCTTACGTCTGACAGTTAAATGTGAAGACTACTACGTCAAGCGGGTAATGTTAGATGGAGGTTCAGGTGTTGACATTTGTCCGCTCTCCACGCTATAGAGAATGGAAATTGGGACCGGAAGAATCCACCCCAATAATGTCTGCGTAAGGGCTTTTGATGGTGTCAAGAGGGACACCCTTGGGGAAATAGACTTGGTGTTGACTATAGGACCAGTGGAGTTTGAAATAACTTTCCAGGTGCTTGACATGGATACGTCCTACAATTTTCTCCTCGGCAGACCTTGGATTCATGCGGCAGGGGCTGTACCTTCCACTCTTCACCAAATGGTGAAGTTTGAGTACGAAAACCGGGAAATTGTGGTCCATGGAGAAGACGAACGGTCTATTTATCGGGACCCATCCATCCCATATCTTGAACCAAGGGAAGGGAGCGAGCACACGGTTTATCAGGCTTTCAAAGTTGTGCTAGCAGAGCAGTATGAAGGGGGAAGACCTTGCCCCCAACCTTTCTTGTCTAACGCCTCAATCATGGTGGCTAAAGAGATGATCCGGCATGGATTCAGGCCAGGGAAAGGGCTCGGACGAACATTGCAAGGAATAACGGAACCCGTCACCTTGCCCTCCACCAAGAAACTTTTTGGGATAGGTTTTCAACCCACTCCAAAAGATGAAGAGTGGGCGAAAAAGAGGAAAAATGAGGGTTGGAAACTGCCTCGGCCATTGCCGGATTTATATGAAACTTTCGTCGGACCAAAATACACCGAAGAAGAAGACGATGAGGTTTTCACGGCCGAAGAGATCGAGGAGATATGTGGGGCAATGAGAGAAATGCTCTACGAAGCTCACATGGTTCAACCAGGAGAAGGCACAAGCACCGCTGAGATGCTATATGTGGGGCCAAATGCCAAGCTTCGAAACTGGGAGGCCACGCAATTCCCGACTAGACAGGAGTCCGGGTAGACCTGCCCTGCCACCTTTCCTGCATCACGAGTTATCCCTAGGATATAACTTGGATGTTTTTCCCTTCAATTGTTGTTTTGAATTCCTGAGTTATAAACATTGTTATCTTCCAAATTCCAAGAAAATAAAAATCATTGTTTTCTCATTTTTTCCTTTGTTCTAATTTTTGTTATTTTTCCTTTATCTTTTCTTTCAGTTATAATAATGCGGCTTTAAATAATATGACATGCTTGCGGACTTCACGCCCAGATCACAACGAGCTATTTAATTGTGAAATAATGAACCAAGAACCAGAATATGATGAAGAAGAGGCTTTTAGGGAAATAAACCGAGAATTGGAACACTTTGAGAATAAACCTAAGCCGAATTTGAATGACACCGAACTGGTTAATTTGGGAACTCCTGAAAAAATCTGAGAGACCAAAATAAGCATTCACATGGACGAGAAAAAGCGAGACGCGATAATTCAACTCCTTTTTGAATTTAAAGATGTGTTTGCTTGGTCATACGATGACATGCCAGAATTAGGTGTTGACCTAGTGGTGCATAAATTGCCAATTCGCCCGGACTGTCCTCCAGTTCAACAAAAGCAAAGAAAGTTCAAAACTGATATCAGTGACAAAATTAAAGAAGAGATCACCAAGCAGCTGAAAACGGGAGTAATTCGGGTAGTCCAATACACCACGTGGTTGGAAAATGTAGTCCCAGTGCCTAAAAAAGATGGGAAAAATCGGGTATGTGTGGATTACCGAGATTTGAATAGAGCGAGTCCCAAAGATAATTTCCCATTGCCCAACATCCACATCCTTGTTGATAATTGCGCCAAACATGAGATCCAGTCTTTCGTAGATTGTTACGCTGGGTATCATCAGGTGTTGATGGATGAAGAAGACGCCGAGAAGACTGCTTTCACTACACCTTGGGGCACTTACTGCTATCGGGTTATGCCATTCGGTCTGAAGAATGCTGGGGCAACTTACATGAGAGCCATGACTGCCATTTTTCATGACATGATGCATCAGGAAATAGAGGTGTATGTGGACGACGTGATAGTCAAGTCCAGGACCCAGGATAATCACATCCAAGACTTGAGGAAATTCTTCGAGAGATTGAGGAAGTACGACTTGAAGCTGAACCCAGCCAAATGCGCTTTCGGAGTCCCCATCGGGCAAGCTTTTGGGTTTCATAGTAAGCAGGAGAGGTATCGAATTAGATCCAACAAAGATAAAATCTATCAGGGATCTACCTCCCCCAAGAACGAAGAAAGACGTGATGAGTCTGTTGGGCAGGTTAAACTATATTAGCCGATTCATTGCCCAGCTAACTAGCACGTGTGAGCCCATATTTAAGTTATTAAGGAAAGACGCGGCGATCAAATGGACGGCTGAGTGTCAAGAAGCTTTTAACAAAATCAAAGAATATCTTTCAAAACCCCCAATTTTGGTCCCGCCAGAGCCAGAGAGACCACTGTTCTTGTATCTGACAGTCTAGGAAAATTCTTTCGGTTGCGTCCTCGGGCAACATGACATAACCGGAAAGAAGGAACTAGTGATCTACTACTTGAGCAAGAAATTCACCGGCTACGAGGCCAAGTACACTCTGCTAGAAAGAACGTGTTGTGCTTTGACGTGGGTTGATCAAAAGTTGAGACATTATCTCCAAGCTCACACTACTTACCTCATAAGCAGGCTGGATCCTTTGAAGTATATATTTCAGAAACCAATGCCTACTGGAAGACTGGCCAAGTGGCAAATCTTGCTCACTGAATTTGACATAGTCTATGTCACCCGCACGGCAATGAAAGCCCAGGCGTTAGCCGATCATTTGGCCGAAAACCCGGTTGATGAAGAATACCAACCATTGAGTACTTATTTTCCGGACGAAGAAATAAACACCGTAGAAGTAGTCTCGGAAAACGCTCATGTTTGGAAGATGTTTTTTGATGGAGCCGTAAACGCCAAAGGTATAGGAATCGGGGCAATTTTGATCTCGCCCTCTGGTCAGCATTATCCTGCTACAGCTAGACTGCGTTTCTTTTGCACGAACAATACAGCTGAGTATGAAGCCTGCATCATGGGCATGCATATGGCGATCGATCAGGATGTCGAAGATTTATTGATTATGGGAGATTCTGACCTGATTATCCGGCAAGCCCAAGGTGAATGGGAAACTCGGGATATCAAGCTTATTCCTTACCGACAGCACGTGGAGGACCTCGGCAAGCGTTTTAAATCAATAGAGTTCAGGTATATCCCGCGGTGTCACAATGAACTAGCGGATGCACTTGCTACCTTGGCTTCAATGCTACCCTACCCAGGCAACACCCACGTCGATCCCTTGGAAATCCAAATCAGGGAGAGACACGGTTACTGTAACGTAATCGAGGCAGGATCGTGTACACAACCATGGTACCATGATATCAAGAGGTTCTTGAAGACACAAGAATACCCCGAGCATACTACTGGAGATCAAAAGAGAACCATTAGGCGGCATGCAAGTGGTTTCTTTTTGAGCGGCGAGTTGTTGTATAAGAGGACCCCGGACCTCAGTCTACTAAGATGTGTTGACGCCGAGGAGGCAAGAAGGATCATGCACGAAGTATACGCAGGAGTGTGCGAGCCCCACATGAACGGGTATGTTTTGGCCAAGAAAATCCTTCGAGCATGTTATTACTGGATGACCATGGAAAAGGACTGTTTTAGCTTCGTTCGAAAGTGTCATCAGTGTCAGGTGCACGGTGATTTGATTCATGCGCCCCCCACAGAACTGCATCCCATGTCTGCACCTTGGCCATTCGTTGCTTGGGGTATGGACGTCATTGGTCCGATCGAGCCGAAGGCCTCAAATGGACACAGATTTATATTGGTTGCTATCGACTACTTCACAAAATGGGTAGAGGCTGTCACTCTCAAGTCGGTCACTAAAATAGCTGTAGTGGATTTTGTACATTCAAATCTTATCTGTCGTTTCGGTATTCCTGCAACTATCATCACAGATAACGCAGCGAACCTGAATAGTCACTTAATGGGAGATATCTGCGAGCAGTTCAAAATAACGCATAGGAATTCCACTCCTTACCGGCCCAAGGCCAATGGCGCTGTGGAAGCAGCAAACAAGAACATCAAGAAGATTTTGAGGAAGACGATCCAGAGTTCCCGACAGTGGCATGAACAGTTACCCTTTGCATTGTTAGGATATCGCACTACGGTATGCACGTCAGTAGGAGCAACCCCTTATCTTTTGGTTTATGGGACTGAGGCTGTGATACCAGCAGAGGTAGAAATTCCTTCGCTCTGAACCATTGTCGAAGCAGAAATTGAAGTTAGCGAGTGGGTTAAGACTCGGTTGGAGCAGTTGACTTTGATTGACGAGAAACGAATGGCTGCGGTTTGTCATGGGCAGTTGTACCAATGAAGAATGGCCCGTGCTTACAACAAGAAAGTCCGACCCAGGAATTTCGAAGTGGGTCAACTGGTACTGAGGCGCATTCTGCCACATCACCAGGAAGCGAAAGGAAAATTTGCTCCAAATTGGAAAGGCCCATACATCATCAGGAAGATATTGCCAAGAGGAGCATTGTATCTGGGTGATATTGAGGGAAATGATCCTGAAACAGCGGTGAATGCGGATGCAGTCAAAAGGTACTATGTCTGAGTTATACTCCAGTGGTCCTGACACATTTGAAATGATGAAGGTTTTATTCCCACTACCCCAAACACTATCAACTCTCTCTACAAGCCCTTTGAGCCGGTTACATTTCTTTGGCTACCTATCAAAAAAAAAGAAAAAAGAAAAAAAAAAGAAAAAAAAAAGAAAAAAAACAAAACATTGATTGAGCCCTGAACTAGGTCTGACTTGATTCCGAAAGGATACGTAGGTAGCCTCTCTCTGAGGTTCAGTCACACCAACAATAAAATCCCATTTACCCTGAAATTGAAACCGGGGCACACCAAACGGTTCAGAAGTTGTAGTGTCATCCACCATTCTTTACCAAGCACAAGTCCTTCGGATCAATTACCAAAGGTAGGGGAGCCAAGAGATATCATGATTGAAGGCCGGTACATTCAGAATTGAGAGAAATAAAATGAGAGAGTCTTGTCGGTGAAAACTTTCGGGCACCGCGAGGCGACGGGAGTAGAGAAACCAAAATGAGAGAGCTTGTTTAGTAAAAACTCGCAAAGAGTGCTATCAAGCGACGACGAGAAGAGAAATGAGAGAGGTCAACTAGCGAAAACCCGCAAAAGGGCGCTGTCGGCTGAAAGGATGACTCCACCTTAGGAGGTCTCGACAAAGTTCAACCGGTTTGGAAACATAGATCCATTTTTGGTTCATGAGGAAATGCAAGTTCATTGAAGGTCAGGCGTCCAGTCCAAAAAGCATGTCATGTCAATTTAAAGTCAGCATGTTTCCATCAGATAAGTCCTTCTTGTCCCGAAAGGGACACCTCTCTTCTAAATTTGCTTTCTCCGTTCTTCGTTTTACTTTTCTTTGAATCCCTTCCATTTTTAACTCCAAGTTCCAGATATACCAGGAAAGAATAGGTGGCAGGACCGGTTTCACGGAATTCCGTTTCGTAAGAAGTAAATACCCCGTTTCAGTGGTACGTTGTCCAAACCCGATGGATCATGATGATGGTTGCATTCGAAGTAGAGCCACACCCATATAAAAAGAAAAAGAGAGAGAGAGAGACAAATCCCCACAAGGTTCCATTTGTAAAAATCTCCACAAAGCCTCCCTTTGTAAAAATTCCCCAAAGAGTCTACCCTAGAAAATTCCTAGCGAGTCTGCTTTGTAAAAAAAAAAAAAAAATCCCCACAGAGTTCCCTTTAGACAAATCCCCACAGAGCCTCCCCTTGTACAAATCCCCACAGAGTCTCCCCAATAAAAATCTCCACTGAAGTTCCCCAAGCAGAACGGGATGAAAAAACCAAAGCCTTACAAGGCAAATCATCACAGAATCTGGAAATACGAGTCTGCGCGGTCCAAAAGGGTTTCGCCTTTGAATCCAATCAATGGCAGAGTTTCTCAACAGAAATAAGGACGTAACAAAGAAACTGGAACAATTAAGGTCACCGAACCAACCGCCATTTCCGAACTGACAATTGTTCTTTGTTTGGAAAATTGAAATAGGTGTGACCCAAAGCAACCGTATAAGCAGCAGGTTGTCGCCCAAAAAGAAAAGAAATTCACGAGTACAAGAAACGGCTTGGCAATAAGGAATCTACTTAAAAGGGAAGTTTCCACAGAATTCTCTTTTACATTTTACTAAAACAAGAAAACTCAAAACAAAAAAAAGGGTCAGTTAGTATCCCCGGCATTTTTCCATTTAGCTAGCATTAGGGCTCCAACCCTGAACTGAGCATTTTCCTGTTAGCCAGCATTAGGGCTCCAACCCTGAACTGAGCATTTTTCATTTAGCCAGCATTAGGGCTCCAACCCTGAACTGAGCATTTTCCTGTTAGCCAGCATTAGGGCTCCAACCCTGAACTGAGCATTTTCCATTTAGCCAGCATTAGGGCTCCAACCCTGAACTGAGCATTTTCCATTTAGCCAGCATTAGGGCTCCAACCCTGAACTGAGCATTTTTCTGTTAGCCAGCATTAGGGCTCCAACCCTGAACTGAGCATTTTCCTGATTAGCCAGCATTAGGGCTCCAACCCTGAACTGAGCATTTTCCTGTTAGCCAGCATTAGGGCTCCAACCCTGAACTGAGCATTTTTCATTTAGCCAGCATTATGACTCCAACCCTGAACTGAGCATTTTCCTGATTAGCCAGCATTAGGGCTCCAACCCTGAACTGAGCATTTTCCATTTAGCCAGCATTAGGGCTCCAACCCTGAACTGAGCATTTTCCATTTAGCCAGCATTAGGGCTCCAACCCTGAACTGAGCATTTTTCATTTAGCCAGCATTAGGGCTCCAACCCTGAACTGAGCATTTTTTTCTGTTAGCCAGCATTAGGGCTCCAACCCTGAACTGAACATTTTCCATTTAGCCAGCATTAGGGCTCCAACCCTGAACTGAGCATTTTTCATTTAGCCAGCATTAGGGCTCCAACCCTGAACTGAGCATTTTTTCTGTTAGTCATCATTAGGTCCCCAACCCTGAACTGAGCATTTTCCATTTAGCCAGCATTAGGGCTCCAACCCTGAACTGAGCATTTTCCATTTAGCCAGCATTAGGGCTCCAACCCTGAACTGAGCATTTTCCATTTAGCCAGCATCAGGGATCCAACCCTGAACTGAGCATTTTCCGGTTAGCCAGCATTGGGGCTCCAACCCTGAACTGAGCATTTTCCATTTAGCCAGCATTAGGGCTCCAACCCTGAACTGAGCATTTTTTCTGTTAGTCAGCATTAGGGCTTCAACCCTGAACTGAGCATTTTCCATTTAGCCAACATTAGGGCTCCAACCTTGAACTGAGCATTTTCCATTTAGCCAGCATTAGGGCTCCAACCCTGAACTGAGCATTCTTTTTATTTAGCTAGCATTACGGCTCTAACCCTGAACTGAGCATTTTCCATTTAGCCAGCATTAGGGCCCCAACCCTGAACTGAGCATTTTTCTTTTAGCCAGCATCAGGGCTCCAACCCTGAACTGAGCATTTTCCATTTAGCCATCATTAGGGCCCCAACCCTGAACTGAGCATTTTTACCTTTGGCGACATTAGGGCTCCAACCTCTGAGTTGCATTTTGCAGACTAGTTTTTTCTTATCCCCGCATCAGTGCTGTAGATTATTATGGCAATTAACTCACGAAATTTTCCTAGTGAAACTGGGGCAGAAAAATTTCGTTCGTTTGTTTTGTTTTGTCTCGGCAGGTTTGGACTCGAGGCGCATGGATCGAGACGACCTACGGGATGAGTCTCAATCCAAAATAAAGAAAAAAGGACAAAAAGAAGATGTTCCGAGATATTGGAACAAACAAAGGCGGATCGCCCCAAATTTGATCAAGGTCCCGAGTTCCGTTAATCCCGTATCACTCAATATCGCAGAAATAAACGGGCACCTACAACTTGCAAGCATCAAGATTCGGATCGAAGTCTACAAGCAGAATCAACTAAGACCCAAGATCAAGTTGCAAAAGAATTATAGATAGAAATCTTGTAACTAGCGGTTGACAGGCATAAATAGTTAGTTCAATTTCAATTTCCTTTGGTTGTAATAAGGGGGTCAGTAAAACAGTAGTGGCAACAGCAACAGCAGTAACGGCAAATATTGTAATCACATGGTAGTCTCAGCTACCAAAGTTTCCCGAACTACATTGACCTGATTCCTATTTAGCCCAGGATATGTAGGAAATCTTCGAAGCAAAGATTCGGTCAAATCTTTCAAAATGTGCTTCACACGGAGTTTTCCAATAGGCAAAAATCGCTCATATCTGCTCACTTTATCTTTGCACGAAAACTCTTCATGTTTTCGGACAAAGAAGGGCAGCTGTGAGCACGTGATTTTTGTTTACGCGACAATTACTCCAAAAGAAACCAAAAAATAAAACAAATGGTTTTGTTGTACAATTTTTAGATTTTTACGTGGCCCTCTTGGCAGTTTAGTTGTAGTTTTGTCTGTGATTGTTTGGTTTTGTCAAACAAAATACAATAATATATGAGTGATAGTTGTTGTTTGAGTATTAATTAATATTTGTGTGATTTCTATTTTTGATTTTACATTTTTAGGAATTTCATTTAAATAAAAAATTAAAAGAAGAAAATGGGTTTGAAATTGGAATTGGGCCGTTCCAATTGGACCAAATCGAGCCCAAGACATGTGTCTTGCCCGGTCCAGATCAGCTGACCTCAGGGGCGTCCAGACGACGTCGTTTTGATCTGGCTTGATCTGGGCCGTTGATCTCAGAATGATCAACGACCAAGATCACAAAACCTAACCCATCTCAGCAAACCCGACCCGTTACCCGGACCAACCCCGACCCCAATACTAAACCAAACGACACCGTTCGATTAACCCTTGGATTCAGGCCGTTGATCTCGATTGATCTAACAGCCGAGATCAAACCATCCACCCCATATATAAACCCTCATCTCGTACCCCGCCCCCTATCCAAGCACCCCTCCCTCGTCTTCATCTCCCTCACCAGACCCAAACCCCCACGGAACCCTAGCGCCGCCCCCTTTCCCCTCACCATAAACCCGGCGGCAAGGATGCCGGTGACCACCACCTTAACACCCTAGGACCACCTCAACCCCCTGAACACAGATCCACTAACCGTGGGTCTCGAATCCTCCCCCACCATCTCGAATCTTCATTTGAAGATTCGAGCCGAACCTCGACCTACACCAAACCACCCCAAATCCATGCCAGTCACTCCCCTGACATCCCTCATGACCAAACCAGGTTTGGTTTGGTCCGAATCCAATCAGGACAACCTGAATCCCAAATCTGCCCTTAGGAACCCTAGAAGTCCTAAGTCCGATTTGTGTCCATTTGAACCAGAAGATTAGGGTCTAATGGACCTTAATCGAAGTGTTCTCAGTTGAGAACACTTCGATTAAAGTCCGTTCAACCCCAAGAAAGGTCGATTCAAATCCGAGCTAGGGTTTTCTGATTTTTCAAGCCTTTAAGGTATTTTTGTTTTCTTTTTCTTTGTCAGTTCATTTTGTTTGTTATAGTTAAATGTATGTTCATATGTCCAAATGTTTAGTTGATTTATTTTTGAATTTTTTGTCGACTGTTCTGTCCACTTTGCCCGGACCTCTGTATTTGGTCAAGTCTTTACTCATTTACTGATAGCGTGTATGTGTATAAACTATACAATCGACTGAAATTGAATTTGGTCGATTAATTAGTTTCCAGGGCAACTTTTGTTTGGTCAGTACAATTTGAATCACATGATTAATACTGTTGGATTTTGGCCATTGGTTTCGATTGTATGTGTTGTGATTCGCGTAGTCGATTCGATATATGTCGTCAATTAGTCTCAGCCTTTGAATGGTGATAATTTGACTCATGCTATTTAATTTGATTTACTGAGACATGGTTAAAACAGCTGAGAATTGATTGTCATTATGTGTTAGTCTGTTTAGCTAAGTCAGAAAGCATTTAAGAATTGATCTATAGCTGCAGTCTAGGTTAGATTTCAAACTTTGGTTTAAATCGATAGCATGTTCACCTAGTTTAGGATTTGGGCAGCATGTGTTTTGTCAGCTGCTAAGGAATTAGAGTAAAATGGACAGCATGTGCTGTCAGAACACACCCCTGCTACCCATACCTGTTCAAACTAATAAAATGATAAACCATTTTAATAAGAGAAGAGGGTCTGTCAGGGGAATCTTATGGGCTATCTTTTCTTTTAAACTGGTGAGTGGAAAAACAGAAGAGGCCACATGGGAGGGGGTTCAGTTTGTCTAAGAGGCTGTTAAAGGGTCTGAAGGCTATAAAAGAGAGGAGTTTCCATTAGTTAGGGGGAGTTCTGATAAGAACAAGCTAAAAAGACTAAGAGGATAGAAAAAGAGTTCAGACAGAGAGAGTTCTAGAGGGGAAAAGAGAGAAAAGAAATCAGAAAAGAGGGTGGGGAATTGGAAAGGAAATTAGGACATTCATCCAACCAAGAGTCTAAAACCAAAAGGAAAAGAGAGAATTTGAAAAGACCTTCAGTTTTTCAAAGCTAGGTTTCACAAAAGGGAGCTTCAGTTAGTTTTTTGTGTGGGGGATTTCAAAATCAAGAATTGTTGTTTACTATTTCCTGCCTGCAGTCTCCTTGTACTGCTGGGGTCTTACCTAGCAGCCTGCTTGATTGTTGATTTTCAAAGCACTACTCTTCAAGCTATTGGTTACTTCTTTCGATTCCAATCTGCCTTTGAGATTTCTGCTTCTGTCACTGCTGGTTTTTACTGGTGCTGTGGTTTGTCGAACATTGCTGTTGTTGTGAACGCTATTACTGCTCTACTGACTTTCCTGCTTCTTCAATTGTAAGCACTTTCCAGGTACACACTTGAATCTTATACTGATGTAACACTAAAGGCATGAAATGAAAGATACAAAAGAGCCTGATCATTTGCTGTTTTACTTACAGCTTTATAAATGTTATTAGATTCGTGCAATTCTTTAGTTTGTAGCTCAATAGAGAACACATTAGTGAGCTCGTACTTAATTGAAACTTAGTTGGTTTAAAACTGCGATATATGGTTTGTTTAGTAGTATACGTGATGTAGCTATATAATTCATGGAATGTGCAATTACTTAGTATAATTGTCAATGTGAACTCCTTCTCCAGTTATATTTTGAATATGTAGGGCAGGTGGCTTTTAACTTTGCCAAATGTAATACAGTTTTAATCTTCGAGTTTCAACCTTATTGGGTCCCGCTTAGGCAGTTTTTAGGACAAGTTCTGAATACCATTAGTAGCATCCTCTAATAAGTAATTCCATTAATCTTGTTTAAATGGGTTAGTTTAAATTCAGCTTGAGAAGCGTTTGGAGTGAGTTTAGCGTTTCATCAATCTTGTATGCAATTCCCTTTACCAAATTAAAAGCATTGTTCACCCATGGAATAAGGCACGAAACAATTCCCGCCTCATAAACAATTAATCAGATAATTAACAAGAATCCGGAGTTGGCCAAGCATGCAATTTAATTAGAATGTATTTTTTTTTCTTCCATTTATGTTTAAAAAAAAAAAGGAAAAGTAGCCATGCTAAGATTATCCTTGTAAAAATAATGAGACGAGCCTCGCCAAATAAAAATGCAAATTGTGGGGCCCTCAATAATTGATCATAATAAATACTTAGAATTTGGGATGGACTGTTTAGTGAATTTCACTGCCTTCCTCAAAGATAATAACACGTTAGACTCTTTCGGCGCGACTTAATTAAATTACATTCTTAAATTCGGGTGCGCATTTATGTGACCCAAATTCAAATCTCAACGGAGTCGAAATGTGTTAACAACTACGGGTGCATTGATTGTGACGTGGTTCGAGATGCATTTTCATGACGTTGCAATTCTATAAAATAAATGATAATAATAAAAGCGGTTTAAATTTAATAAAAGCACATAAGTTATAACATGTATTTAAATCAGATATTTAGCCATTATAACAATTTAAGCGACCGTGCTAGAACCACGGGATTCGAGGGTGCCTAACACCTTCCCTCGGGTCAACAGAATTCCTTACTTAGAATTTCTGGTTCGCAGACTTCATTTGGAAAGTCGAAAATTTCCTCGATTTGGGATTCAAGATAAACCGGTGACTTGGGACACCAAAAGCCAAACCTTTCCCAAGTGGCGACTCTGAATTAAATAAATAATCCCATTTCGAATTTTGTCACTTAAATTGGAAAAACTCCATCGCGCATCTTAACCCTTCGGGTCGGGCGCGCAAAAAGGAGGTGTGACACTTCCAAAGCATAGATACATGAAACACTGGATGCATGGCTGATAAACTCGGCGGCAACGCAAGTCTGTAAGCCACATCTCCCACTCAATCAAGAATTTCAAATGGGCCAATGAATCTAGGGCTAAGTTTGCCCCTCTTCCCAAATCTCATCACGCCCTTCATAGGCAACACCCGAAGCAACACCCGCTCGCCGACCATGAATGCCACATTGCGAACCTTACGGTCGGCATAACTTTTTTTCCTGGACTGAACTATACGAAGCCTATCCTGAATGATCCTGACCTTGTCCAAGGCATCCTGTACTAGATCCGTACCCAACAACCAAGCCTCTCCCGGCTCAAACCATCCAACCGGTGATCCACACCGCCTACCATATAAAAGCCTCATACGGAGCCATCTAGATGCTCGACTAGTAGCTATTGTCGTAGGCAAACTCTGCTAAAGGCAAAAACTGATCCCACGAGCCTCCAGAGTCAATGACACAAGATCGGAGCATATCCTCCAAAATCTGAATAGTACGCTCGAACTGCCCGTCCGTCTGAGGATGAAATATTGTGCTCAACTCAACCCGTGTGCCCAACTCACGTTGAACTGCCCTCCAGAAATGCGAGGTAAACTGTGTACCTCGATCAGAAATGATAGAAACGGGCACACCATGAAGACGAACAATCTCCCGGATATAGATCTCAGCTAACCTCTCGAAAGAATAGAAGACTGCCACATGAATGAAATGTGCTGACTTGGTCAGCCTATCAACAATAACCCACACTGCATCGAACTTCCTATGAGTCCATGGGAGTCCAACAACGAAGTCCATAGTGATACGCTCCCACTTCCACTCAGGAATATCAATATTCTGAAACAAACCACCAAGTCTCTGATGCTCGTACTTTACTTGCTGACAATTCAAACACCGAGCCACATATGCAACAATATTCTTCTTTATCCTTTTCCACCAATAATGCTGTTGCAAATCCTGATACATCTTAGCAGTGCCCGGATGAATAGAGTACCAGGAACTATGGGCCTCATCTAAAATCAACTCTCGAAGTCCATCCACATTAGGCACACAAACTCGACCTTGTAGCCTCAAAACTCCATCATCTCTTAATGTAACCTGCTTGGCACCACCGTGCTGCACCATGTCCCTAAGGACACACAATGAGGATTATCATACTGCCGAGCTCGGATACGCTCCAATAAAGAAGAACGAGCGACCGTGCAAGCTAACACACGGCTGGGCTAAGAAACATCCAAACTCACGAACTGATTGTCCAAAGCCTGAACATCCAAAGCAAGCAGTCTCTCACCAACCGGAATATACGCAAGACTACCCATACTGACTGACTTTCTACTCAAAGCATTGGCCAATAAATTGGCCTTCCCCGGATGATATAAGATGGTGATATGATAGTCTTTCAATAGCTCCAACCACCTTCTCTGCCTCAAATTTAGCTCCTTCTGCTTGAACAAATATTTCAAACTCTTGTGATCCGTGAACACCTCACATGACACCCCATACAAATAGTGCTTCCAAATCTTCAACGCATGAACAATAGCTGCTAACTCCAAATCATGAACCAGATAGTTCTTCTCATGAATCTTCAACTACCGCGAAACATAAGCAATGACCTTGCCATCCTGCATCAACACCACACCAAGTTCAATACGAGATGCGTCAGAATAAACTGTATATGGCAATGAACCTGTGGGCAAAACCAACACCGGCGTCGTAGTCAAAGCTGTCTTGAGCTTCTGAAAGCTCGCCTCACACTTGTCCGACCACCTGAACTGGGCACCCTTCTAGGTCAACCTGGTCATCGGGGTTGTAATAGATGAAAACCCCTCCATAATTCGACGGTAATAGCCTGCCAAACCCAAGAAACTCTAGATCTATGTAGTTGATGCGAGTCTAGGCCAGTCCTTGACTGCCTCTATCTTCTTCAAATCTACCTGAATACCCTTTGCTGATATGACGTGACCCAAGAATGCTACTGAACTCAACCATAACTCACACTTCAAAAACTTAGCATACAACTGACTATCTCTCAAATTCTGAAGAACAACTCTCAGATGTTGCTCATGCTCCTCCCGGATGTTGGAATAAATCAAAATATCATCAATAAAGACTATCACGAACAAATCCAAGTAAGGCTCGAACACTCGGTTTATCAAATCCATAAAAGTTGCTGGGGAATTTGTCAACCCAAATGACATCACCAAGAACTCATAATGCCCATACCAAGTGTGGAAGGCTGTCTTAGGGACATTGGATGCCCTAATCCTCAAATGATAGTAGCCATATCTCAAGTCAATCTTCAAAAATACCTTGGCACCCTGAAGCTGATCAAACAAATCATCAATCCTCGGCAATGGATACTTATTCTTTATTGTAACCTTGTTCAACTGCCGGTAATCTATACACATCCTCATCGATCTGTACTTCTTCTTAACGAACAACACCAACGCACCCCAAGGCGAGACACTAGGTCTAATAAAGCCCTTGTCGAGCAAGTCCTGCAACTGCTCCTTCAATTCTTTCAACTCAGGCGGGGCCATATGATACGGCGGAATAAAAATGGGATGAGTGCCCAGAGCCAAGTCAATGTAGAAGTCAATATCCCTATCGGGTGGCATGTCCGGTAGGTCTGAAGGAAACACCTCAGGAAACTCATGAACGATAGGCACAGAATCCATAAAAGGAACCTCAGCACTAGAATCACGAACATATGCCAAATAGGCCAAACACCCCTTCTCGACAATTCGCCGAGCCTTCATATATGAGATAATACTACGGGTAGAATGACCAGGAGTCCCTCTTCACTCTAAACGAGGCAACCCCGGCAAGGCTAAGGTCACAGTCTTGGCATGATAGTCCAAGATAGCGTGGGAAGGTGATAACCAGTCCATCCCCAATATGACATCAAAATCAACCATGTCCAAAAGTAATAAGTTTACTCGGGTCTCAAGACCCTCAATCACCACTATACAAGAATGATAGATACGATCTACCACAATAGAATCACCCATCGGTATAGACACATATACAGGAGCACTCAAAGAATCACTAGGCATGATCAAATACGGTACAAAATAAGATGACACATAGGAGTATGCAGACCCTGGATCAAATAGTACTGAAGCATCCTTACTACAAACTAGAACAGTACCTGTGATAACTGTATTGCAAGCATCAGCCTTAGGCCTGGCTGGAAGAGCATAACATCGGGGCTGGGCCCCACCACTCTAAACTACATCTCTGGGACGGCCTCCTGCTGGTTGGCCTCCACCTCTAGCAGCCTGACCTCCATCTCTAACACCTTTACCTCCACCTTTAGCACCTCTACCTCCACCCCTAGCTGGATGAGTGGGCGGTGGAACACTCGGTGCCTGAACCATGGCACGGGAACCCTAGTGCTGAGAACTGCTCGATGCTCGAGGGCAAAATCTAGCAATATGCCTCGTGTCGTCGCACGTAAAACAAGCCCTCGGCTGCTAGAACTGACGACCCTGAAAACTTTGGAGCGAAGGTGCACTGATAGGAACTGACGATGCACTATAGGACTGATGATAAGAATATTGCATGTGAGAACCACGACCACCTGGAGCACCGTGAGAAGCCTGAAGTGCTGAATGAAACGGCCTGGGAGGATGGCCCCTACCAAAAGAATCCCTGCCTATAGATGAGACACCACTGAACCTGCCAGAATGACGAGGTCTCTTGTCAGACCCCTGACCACTCCCCTGCGATAGAACCATCTCAACTCTCCTGGCCACATTGGCCGCCTCCTGAAAAGAAATCTTGCTCCCCGTCTCCTTAGCCATCTACAATCGAATAGTTTGAATAAGTCCCTCAATGAACCTCCTTACTCTCTCCCTCTTAGTGGGAAGTGTACGAAGAGCATGACGGGCCAAGTCAATAAATCTGGTCTAGTACTGAGTAACGGTCATAGAACCCTGCTAGAGACGCTCAAACTGCCTCTGATAGTTCTCCCTCTTAGTGATAGGAAGAAACTTCTCTAGAAATAGCTGAGAAACTGATCCCAAGTCAAAGATGGTGACCCAGCTAGTCTAGCCAAACAATAATCTCTCCACCAAGTCTTAGCGAATCCAGACAAACAAAAAGCAGCAAAGTCGACCCTATTGGTCTCCACTATCCCCATGTTCCGAAGAACCTCATGAGAGCTGTCCAAATAATCCTGGTGATCCTCAGAAGAAGTACCACCAAAAGTAGTAGTGAAGAGCTTGGTGAACCTGTCCAATCTCCACAAGGCATCAACAGACATAGTTGGCCCCTCTCCGATCTGTGCCATAACACCAGGCTGAACTACCCCAACTGGCTGAGCTGCTAGAGTCTGAAACTGGGGAGTCATCTGCTCCGGAGTGCGAGTATCAGGAGTCTGGGCTCCTCCTCCAACCTGAGAGACGGCTGGTGCTACAGGAAGCAAACCTGCCTGAACGACACTCTCCATAAGGCCCACTAGACGGACCAAAGCATCCTGAAGTACCGGGGTGGCGATGAACCCCTTTGGGACCTGAGCTGGCCCCACTGGAACTGCCTGGGCTGGAACCTTGTCATCAAACTCAAACTGAGGCTCCACCGCTGGTGCTGCTGCTCAAGCTCTTGGCTGAGCTCTCCCTGCCTCGGCCTCTAGCACGGCCTCGCCCTATGCCCCTCGTGGGAGCTGCTGTTGGGGGGCTTGGGCTACTAATCAGTGGATGAGGAAGCGCGTGTTCTCGCCATCTGCGAAAGAATAGAGTGGAAGTTCAATTAGCATTGAGAAATCAAGTCGCACGACAGGAAAGAATAGATGTGAAGTTTTTGTCCATAAATTGTGAGACCTAAGCAACCTAGAGCTCTAATACCAACTTGTCACGACCCGAATTTCCCACCCTCGGGAGTCATGATGGCGCCTACTCGTGAAAGCTAGGCAAGATGAGTGTTATAGATTCATTACCCTTTTTACTTAGCCTTTTTAACGGTTCAACATAATAGGTGATCAACATCGGAATCATTAAAAATAACCAGAAATGCGGAAGATGAAAACTTAATAGTTTAACCAAACACTGATACAAAAATCCAAAATACAACTCTACCCAAAATTTGGTATCACAATCTCACAGACTGTCTAGAAATACTACAAATTGGGGTCTGAAAGATAAATACAAAATTGTCTCTAAAATACATAAAATAAACAAAATGAAAAGATAGAAGGAGACGCTGACCTGCGGACGCCTGCAGGACTACCTCGGGTCGCCTAATGGACTGAAGGCAACAACCTCACTAAGGTCCGAAAGCTCCAGCACCGGGATTTGCACACAGTACAAAACATAGTATCAACACAACCGACCACATGTGTTGGTAAGTGCCTAGCCTAACCTCGGCGAAGTAGTGACGAGTCTAGGACTAGACTACCAAATAAACATGTGCAGTTAAACCATAGACAGCGGAAAAATAAAAGCAGATATTTACAGTTAAAGATGGGATGGGGAAAGCATGCTGCGGGGAGTATTAGATAACAACAGAATACTAATAGAGGAATGTAAAGAAAAAAGAAAAAAAACCATAATTCAATTGCCAACAAGAAAAAGGAAAACAAACACAATATTCACTTTCATTTCCTTCTTGTTGCGGCATGCAACCCGATCTCTTTTTATATATTACCGTTGCGGCGTGCAACCCGATACCATTTCATATATTACCATTGCGGCGTACAACCCGATCCCATTTCACATATTACCATTGCGGCGTACAACCCGATCCCATTTCATATATTACCATTGCGGCGTGCAACCCGATCCCTTTTCATATATTACCGTTGCGGCATGCAACCCGATCCCATTTACAATTCAACATCAATCATAAAAGAATTCCGGCAAGGGAAGAAGAGTATAACAACAACATCTCAGCAAGGGAGACAATATCATAAATAATAACATCCCGGCAAGAGAGAAAATATCATAAATAATAACATCCCGACAAGGGAATCAACAATGATAATCATCATATTAAGCATGAATAACTCACAACGAAGTCACAACAATTGAAGTACGAGACTCACAGGCATGCTTGACACCGACGTATAGATACTCGTCACCATGCCTATACGTCGTACTCCATAATTAACACATAGCAAATAAGACACAACTCCTAATCCCTCAAGCTAAGGTTAGACCAAACACTTACCTCAATGCCACGAACACAATTCAAGCCTCCACTATCGCTTTACCTCTTGTTTCCACTACCAATTCGCTTGTATCTAGCCACAATTTACTTAACGATATTAATAAATGCTAAATGAATCAATTCTAATGTATGAAAATAGGTTTTCCAATAATTTTCCCAAAAAGTCAAAAATCGACCTCAGGCCCGCTTGGTCCAAACCCGAAATTCGGACCAAAACCCGATTACCCATTCACCCCTGAGCCCGGATATATAATTGGTTTTGGAATCCGACCTCAATTTGAGGTCTAAATCCCCAAATTTAAATATTCTTAGGTGTTACCCAAAATTCCCAATTCCACCATGAAATCCCTAGATTCTAGGATGAAATCTTGTAAAAAGAAGTTAAGGAGTGAAAGAAATAAGTTAAAAATCGCTTACTAGTGTTTTAGGGGAAGAAAGAGTGTTTGAAAAATCACTTTTTATGTTTTAGGGTTTTGAAACTTGAAAAAATAGCTGAAGAGTCCTGTTTATATACTCCTCTCAGACCCTCAACGCGGACCGCATAAATAGGACCGCAGACTTGGAGCTCCATCGCGGACCGCGAAATATCGAGCGCGACAGCGAAGACTCAGCCTTGCTCACCGCTGACCGCATAAATCCCACCATGGTCGCGAAGCTGGTATCGCGGTCGTGAAGACCCCATCGCGGACCGCGCAACTTGGTTTCACAGACCTGCAGATTTTCTCTGAACCTGCAACTGTCATGCTCTAAGTCTAAATGCACTCCGAGGCCTATCCAAAACTCACCCGAGCCCTCGGGGCTCCAAATCAAACAGGCACCCTAACCTAAAAATATCATACAGGCTTGCTCGCACAATCAAATCATCAAAATAACCTCAACAATCACAAGTTTAGCATCAAAATCAAAGAAAATCTCAAGAACTTTCAAAGTTTCAAATTTTACAACTAAGGTTCCGAATCACGTCATATGACCTCCGTTTCTTACCAAATTTTATATGCTCAATTAGATGCCATATAAGACTTGTACCGGGCTCCGGAACCAAAATACGGGCCCGATATCATCAAATTCAAACACATTCAAATTTCTAAAACTCTTATAATTTCAGTTAAACAATTTTCTTCAAAAATTCATTTCTCGGGCTTGGGACCTCGGAATTCAAATTCCGGGCATACGCTCAAGTTTCATATTTTCCTACGGACCCTCTGGGACCGTCGATTCTTGGGTCCAGGTCCGTTTACCCAAAAGGTTGACCGAAGTCAACTTAAATTTATTTTAAAAGCAAAATTTATTATCTTTCACTTAGTTTTCATATAAAAGCTTTGCGGAAATGAGTCCGTTTTCAAAAAGAAATTTTTTTAAGATCTCGGAACACAGAATCGACTTATAAAAACAAGTGACATCACACAGGAGATGTGAAAACATTGGGCCGGAGAAAGAAAGAAGAAGAGAAAATTAAGTTAGGTAATATTGATTGAGGGTAATGTTGAAATTACGAACAAATGTAAGCATTGATCAACCAAAAATAGCGGAAAAGCTTAAAAGTCATAAGTTGGATTGTTTAGCTTATGTCTTTAGTTTGTTTTAAGTATTTCTTAAATTTGTTTTAAGCATTTCTTTTTTATATTGCCAAAAACTAAAAAAAAAAAAGTTTAAAAGAGCTTAAAAGCTAGTTTGACTAGCTTAAAAATCAATCCAAACACCATCTTGTTTAGTCTTTCTTAATATTATTATTCCAAAGGCTTGAATTTTTTAAATATTTCATCTTTAACTTCCATATAATTTTAGGTCGAATATGATATAAGTTAACTCAAACTAAGCTTTACAAAACAGAATAAAGCATAGTATATATGAGCAGCTCATTTTCATTGACTCAAGTTATAAAGTTGTAAGCGGTTTAAATAATAAAGGATTATAACATGTAAATGTCTCAATTTAGCCGATGTGACAAAAGTGAGCCCTTAAATTCCTTGAGTCCTTCCACAACTCCTATAGGTATGGTAAATGAGGGGTCGAATAGAAAATTCAGGAATTGGATTAACCCAACGAATCCCTTCCCTTGCACAGTACCTCTATAGAAGAATATCGAACTTGAGTCCTTCCACAACCTCCATATATCACTAAGGCGAAATACAACACGCACTCAACAATTCCTTGCTCGAATTATTCTCTTCATATATTTTGCATTCATGGTATCACCTGTATTGTACTTAATGTTAAAATGTACCTTCCATTTTGGGGGAAAAAAATATTAAAGAAAAATATCAGACATGTATATCAATATCAATTTATAATTAGAAATTGAATTGTGCAATCTTTAGAAAACAATAAGACCATATTGCCCCATAAGCAATTTATCTACGAAGAAAACCAGTAGAAAATGTGTACTAACTAGTGATAAATTTTAAAAAATTCATGAGTTTCGTAGTCCACTTTAACTTCTTTGTGCAGCGGAGACTGAGTAGTTGGGATTACTGCGATTTAATCGGCCATTATTAATAATATAATATAGCTCTTATTTGATTCAAAGGATTCCTTCCACTTTTTGACGTAAATACTGAAAAGTATTACTTGGATCTTTGTCCCCCTATTAAATATTTAACCAATAGTCGTGTCATTAAGAACAGCAATATAAAAGAATATAGTCTTCACACTTTAGAATTTCTTTAATATGATAAAGCTTTGATTAGTAATAGGATTCTAATTATCTGTCTCAGAAATTCGGCATCCTAGAGGTATTGAACATGCTGACCTATATTATTCCTCATAATATGCTAATTCTAAAATGCATAAATTAAAGAAAGGAACACATGATACAATGCCTATGGGAATTTCGGAAGAGGCTGACACTTTTTTTTTAACTTTATAGTTCCATCATTATGACGGAGGAGTTAGGCGTGATTCCAACCTGTATATATATATGAAAAATAATAATTACACGGAGGAGGACATAGGCCTTGGCCTCCAAGACAGTATGTGTCCACCCCTTTTTACCCCTCAAAAGATAGATATATGTTGTGTATTGTGGGTTAAAGAATTTTTCCAATTAATGTGATAAATTTGAAATAGGGATTATTTTATTTATAGAGTCGCCACTTGGAATTGATTTTTGTCGGTGTTCCAAGTCACCTTTTATTTGAATCTCTATTCAAAGGAAGGTTTGACTCTATTATTATTGGTCTGCGAAACAAGTCTGGTAAGGAATTCTGTTGACCGGGGAGAAGGTGTAAGGCATTCCCCGAGTCTCGTGGTTCTAGCACGGTCGCTTTATTGACTTTGGCTTAAAATAATTTTGGATAAACTGTACTTTATTTGATTTTTATGCCCTTTCTATATCCGCTTTTACTAATTAAAAAAATTAATAAAAATATTTGAATAATATTAAATTGCCAAAAACGCGCCTACTAGTTGCCTAGCGTTAAAAAAAAATTATGAAGAAGTGCTTAAACTTTTTTTTTTTACTAATACTTATTCGACAAAAAAATTCTATTAAATATATATATATATATTAATGCTGGACATTAAATCTAGGTAAGTTATTGCTAAACTTTCATGTTGGGTCGCTTATTTTATTTAACAAAAGATAAATTATTAATTTTAAAGAAAAACCATCTTACTTTCTATTATCATCGGGCCTGAAAATTTTAGCTTATTTGACCCATGTTGCTTTAAAACCTCAATGACCAAACCAACACAAAATGACAAAATATAGAGTATTCTTCTAAGCCTAAATTTCTTCTTCATGTTAATGTCCAAACTAAAATTGTTTTTCCCAAGCGAGACTTACATGCTAATTATTATATTTGCTCTTTATCTCCCTAATCAATTATTTCTTAAGGACTAATATAATATTTCTAACTAATTATACAGGAACCTTAAAAGTAATTCACATAAAAGATCACAAACTAAACAAGCATGGTTAAAAATGAAGTATTTATCTTTTCCTTAAACTAAGTAAACTTAACAGAATACAATTTCAATCACATACATAAAGGAGAAAGGTTAATTTAACTAATTTTTAAAAGATTTACATGATAATAAGACTAATATAACATTTATCCTGAAGCAATAAATAATCGGATCTAACATGTACCGTCAATTTAGACCGGGATCAAATCCTTCTTATTATCACAAAGAATCTGCAATATAAGAATTTGAAAGTTATCTGATTTGTAGAATAATAAATTACAGCAGTGCATCAACAAAAATGTAGCAGCAAAATGCAGCAGCAACAACAACAACTCAAATGTTAAGAACAACCCAAAAAACTCAATAGAGATGCTTGAAACTAGTAGCTATCAACTTCACAAAATGCCTAAGGGATCTTTTTTTTTTTTTTCCAAAAGTTCTTGCACTCAAATAATAATCACAAAGCTCTTAAATTTCAGTTGCTAAAGGATCCTATAGCTACTGATTTTTCTCTCTTTTTGTGTGTATATCTCTCTGTAATGTCAGATAGAGTGTCCTCCTTCTTGAAGGTGGTTTGGGTTATTGATATAGAGAATAAAAATAGGAGAGTCCGAAAAATCCGCGAAGCTACGGTCCAAGAATTTTTTTTTTAGTTGCTCCATTCTCTCCTTCTCCTATTGCCTTTTTTCACCTTTTCAAACTTCTTTCCCCTTATTTCAACGTTTTTTTCCTTCTTTTTCAAAAGAACCCCCTTATCCTCATGTTGTCCCCCATCTTTTCCCCTCCCTTTTTGACTTTTCTTTATTTTCCTTCTTTTTCAAAACCAAATCTCTCATTTCCGTGTTGTTTTCCTCCTCCTTTTTTTGACTCTTTTTTTATGAGTTCATTTAGTAAGAGAGAGTAGGAATGTGGTTATTTAGGAATAATTGTGTTGGTGATAATGTATATGCTAAATAACACGAGAGAGTTGGCAAAAATTCAAGCATGGTCAAAAATTAGGTGCTCACAGCATGTCTCTCTTTGCTTGGAAAGTTGAAGAGTTTTCACGTAAAGACAAGGTGAGCCATGTGACTTATTTCTTATCAAACCATTATTCAAAAGGAAAAGAAATAAATGATAGGCTGCAACCAAGTCAAGATTTTGGACGGCCTACATATCCTAGGTTATAGGGGAGTCAGGTCGTGTGTAGCTCAAAGGAAAGGCTAGAATGTTTAGTTGAGGAGTCGAGTGGGGTTCCGTCGAGGCTCCGGTACGCGGCTTTGTTTAAAAAAATAAAAAAAAAAGTTACATTAAAGAAAATGAAAATACAAGATCTTATCTATAAGTCTTCTGAAACTTGATCTTGTGTCTTGTTTAGTTCTTCTTCGCAAAATCTGATCGGAACCTTGATGCTTGCTAATTGCAGGTGCTATTTTATTCTTCTACAGCTTCTTCTGATCAAAATGGGAACATGAAATGCATCGTGACTTCGGTCATGTCTTGAGCAGCCTGCATCTTTTCATCACTTTTGTATTTTGGACTCGCTTCTTTTTCTTTTCTTTTCTTTGTTCTGGATTGAGAATTCTTCTTTTGATTATCTCGAACCCTGTGCCTTGAGGTCAAACCTGCTCATATACCAAAACAAACAAACAAACGAAATTTTTCTGCCCCAATTTTCACTAGAAAAATTTCGTGAGTTGTTGTAACAAAAGTCTAAATTACTTCTTTTAAAGCACTAAAGTATTGAAATTGGTGTACCCTAGAAAAATACAATTCTTTGGGAATGGTGTACCCTGATTATCTAAATGGTGTCTCAACTAAGGATTGACGTACCTTATGTTGGAAAACAAAGCTAGGGATTGACGTACCCTATACTGGTAAGGAAATATAACCAGGGGTTGGTGTCATGTATTATTGAAAAAGAAAATGTAACCAGGGGTTGGCACCCTATATTACTGACAAAAATGTTGAATCCCCCTGGGTAATAAAGTTCTACCTGGGTTAAGCTACGAAAACTAAGCATAGGCACAGAGTACTTCTACCTGAAAATAGGAGCTTGATCCCTCTAGGCGAAAAAGTTCTAACCGAGTTAAGCTACGTAAAAACAACTTGAGCAAAGAGTACTTCTACCCAGAACTATGAGCTGGATCCCCCTAGGTGAAAAGGTTCTACATGGGTTAAGCTACGAAAACTAAACCTGGGTGAAGAGTACTTCTACCTGAAAATATGAGCTTGATTCCCCTAGGTGAAAAGGTTCTAATCGAGTTAAGCTATGAAAACTAATCTTGGGCGAAAAGTACTTCTACTCAGAAATATGAGCTGGATTCCTCTAGGCAAAAAAGTTCTACCTAAGGTTAAGATAGCAAAACTAAGCCTGGGCGAAGAGTACTTCTACCCGGAAATGGGAACTGGATCCCCCTAGGCGAAAAGGTTCTACCTGGGTTAAGCTACGTAAAACACCCTGAGCGAAGAGTACTTCTACCCGGAAATAGGAATTGGATCCCCCTAGGCGGAAGGATTCTACCTGAGTTAAGCTGCGTAAAATACCCTAAGCGAAGAGTACTTCTACTCAGAAATATGAGCTGGATCTCCCTAGGCGAAAAGGTTCTACCTGGGTTAAGCTACAAAACTAAGGCTAGGCGAAGAGTACTTCTACCCGGAAATATAAGCTGGATCCCCCTAGGCGAAAAGGTTCTACCTGGGTTAGCTACAAAAACAACCTGAGCGAAGAGTGCTTCTACCCGGAATATGAGCTGAATCCCCCTAGGTGAAAAGGTTCTACCTGGGTTAAGCTATGTAAAATAACCTGAGCGAAGAGTGCTTCTACCCGGAACTATGAGCTGGATCCCCTAGGGGAAAACGGTTCTACCTGAGTTAATCTCCGTAAAACAACCTGAGCGAAGAGTACTTCTACTCGGAACTATGAACTGGATCCCCCTAGGCGAAAAGGTTCTACCCTGGTTAAGCTGTGTAAAACAACCTGAGCGAAGAGTGCTTCTACCCGAAAATATGTGCTGGATCCCCCTAGGTGAAAAAGTTCTACCTGGATTAAGCTATGTAAAACAATCTGAGCGAAGAGTACTTCTACCCGGAACTATGAGCTGGATCCCCCTATGCATAAAAGGTTATACCTGGGTTAAGCTACGAAAACTAAGCCTAGGCGAAGAGTACTTCTACCCGGAAATATGAGTTGGATCCCCCTAGGAGAAAAGGTTCTAACCGGTGTTAAGCTATGTAAAACACCCCGAACGAAGAGTACTTCTACCCGGAATATGAGTTGGATCCCCCTAGGTGAAAGGATTCTACCTGAGTTAAGCTGCGTAAAACACCATGAGCGAAGAGTACTTCTACACGGAATATGAGCTGGATCCCCCTAGGCGAAAGGATTCTACTTGAGTTAAGCTACGAAAATGGGAGGTATGAACAATAGTGATGCATGCTGAAAATAAAAGAAAATGGAGATTTTAAAGAGCTTACGTTTGGTGACATTCGTTCTTTTAGAATCACCATTCCTCACTGCTTTGTTCCTGCTTCAAACAAAGAAAAATTTGTGAGTTTTCAACGTGGTGATTGGTTTGTGGCCTTGATGCCCTGAGTAGTTTGATTCACGGCCATTGCTATCGAAGAACCGATTTGTCAGCGTGGTATCGAGATGCTCAGCTGCTCCGTATTATTTTTTGGAGACCTTGGCTTTACAATGTTTCCCCCAATTGTTTCATACCCAGATGTCCATGGTACCGCCACCCTTGTCTCCAAGGAAATTTTTCTTTAAAATCAAACTCAGCTCTTTTGCACCCAGTATCAGTTCTTGTCCATAGTGCTTATCAACTTTTCTCATGAAACAGGTCTTGCTTAGGTGACCTTTTCAATTTCTTTGAGACACTTTGTTCGCCTTAGATCACAGATGTATTCGTGCCTTCGTCAATGCCATATATGCCCCAAATTGTACTCGATATCACGGGGAAATCGTAGCTAGTTTTGCAGCCATTTCTTTGCTTCGCTTTTGATGCAGGATTAGACCGAAAGAGACTCAAAGAAAAATTATGGGTAAAAACATAATAATAATTGAAAGTGAAAAAAGAACTGTGCTTAAACAAAAGGTGTCCCTTTCGGGGAAAGGAACAGGGAGACTTATCTGGAGGTATGTACCGACTTCAATGAATCATGACATGAATTTTGGACTAGACGCCTGATCCGTCTGAGATGTCTAATTCTCAAAATCCGTCACAAATATTCATCTTGATATTGTCTTGGTTGTGCTCATGCCAGAGAATCGAAGACCCTCATTCAGCTAGTAGCGCCCTTTGCAGGTTTTCGCTAACTAACCTCTCTCATTTCTCTACTAACCATTGCCTTATGGTGTCCATTTGGGTTTTCACCAATAAGACTCTCTCATTTCTCTACTCATTGTCGCCTTATAGTGCCCGTACGGGTTTTCACTGATAAGACTCTCTCATTTCTTTTTTTCTTTTTTTTTTGACTAAGATACTGCATGAGGGAGGTTTCCCAATGCCCTTGGCATGGGGACTTCAAACATTCCAAAAAGCATCGATCAGAAGTTCTTGAAAGGTAAAAAAAGGTGTAATGAACCTTGAACTGAATTACAACTTTTCGAAACCGTTTTTACAGAAAATCCGTGAAATAAAACAAACTTCTGCCTCAGTTTTGGAGTATTGGGAATATGGATTTTTTGTTCTGATGGGACTGAACCCAGGGTAAGGCTGCCTACGTATCCTTTCGGAATCAGGTCTGACGTAGTTCAATGACTCAGAGATTTGTTGTTTGGCTTTTTTTTACAAGTACACAAGTTCCAACAGGTGAGAAACAAAGAAGACAAATACGGCTCAAAAGGATTAATAGAAGGGTGACACCTATTTGGAATAGCGAGCAAATGATAGCCTTCGTCACATCAATCTGCGAAAATCAATGCCTGAAAATTCTACAGTGGGTATATATCATACATAATATCTTTTGACTGCATCTGCATTAATAGTCATGTCTGGTACCCGTCCTTCTTCATCTACCAAGTGCAAGGCCCCTTTTGGTAACACTTTCTTGATGATGTCGGGTCCTTGTCGGTTCAGGGAGAACTTTCCTTTAGCTTCTACCTAGTGCGGAAGGATGCGTTTCAAAACCAGCTGGCCTACCTTAAACTGCCTTGGGCGCACTTTTTTATTGTAAGCGCGTGCCATTCTTTGCTGGTATAACTGGACGAAACACACTACTGCTAGCCATTTTTCATCGATCAACTTCAGTTGTTCTAATCGGGTCTTGACCCACTCAGTGTCTTCAATCTCTGATTCCACAATAATTCAGAGAGAGGGAATTTCGATTTCATCGGGTATTACAGCTTCAGTTCCATATACAAGCAAATACAAAGTTGCACTAATAGATGTGCGAACAGTCGTGTGGTATCCCAAAAGAGCAAAAGGCAATTTTTCATGCCATTGCCTGGAACCTTGGATCATCTTCCTAAGAATATTCTTGATGTTCTTGTTCGCCGCTTCAATGGCTCCATTGGCTTTGTGCCGGTAAGGGGTAGAATGGTGATGCATGATTTTAAATTGTTCGCATACCTCCTTCATCAAATGACTATTTAGATTGGCTACATTGTCAGTGATAATGGTCTTTGGGATACCAAAGCGACAGATGATGTTGGAATGAACAAAGTCTACCACCGCTTTCTTGGTGACTGCTTTGAAAGTGACAACCTCCACCCACTTGGTGGAGTAATCAATTGCAACCAAAATGAATCTATGCCCATTTGAAGCCTTTGGCTCGATTGGCCCAATAACATCCATTCCCCAAGCAATGAAAGGCTAAGGAGAGGACATGGGATGCAACTCTGAAGGAGGCGAGTGAATTAGGTCACCATGAATCTACCATTGGTGACACTTGCGAACAAAACTAAAGCAATCTCGCTCTATAGTAAGCCAATAATACCCTGCCCGCAAAATCTTCTTCGCCAAAATATATCCATTCATGTGTGGTCCGCATACCCCCGAATGCACTTCACTCATGATCCGCTCTGCTTCCGTGGCATCTATGCATATCAACAAGTTTAAATCTGGGGTCCTCTTGTACAAAATTTCCCCATTCAGGAAGAAACCACCGACGAGCCGCCTTATAGTTCTTTTTTAATCTCCTTTGGCATGCTCTGGATATTCTCTTGTTTTTAGGAATCGTTTTATGTCATGATACCATGGTTCACCATCTGGTTCTGTCTCAATTGTATTGCAGTAACCGTGTTGATTCCGAACTTGGATTTCTAGTGGATCAATATGAGTGTTGCCTGGATAAGGGAGCATTGAGGCTAAAGTAGCCAAGGCATTGGCTAGCTCATTGTGAAACCTGGGAATGTACCTAAACTCGATGGATTTGAATCTTTTGCTCAAGTCTTGCATACATTGTCTGTACGGAATAAGCGTGATGTCTCGAGTCTCCCATTCGCCTTGGGCTTGCCGGATAAGCAAGTCGGAAGCTCCCATAACCAATAGTTCATACACATCCAAATCGATGGCCATTTTCAGTCCTATGATACAAGATTCGTACTCTGCCATATTATTGGTACAAAATAACCGAAGTCGGGCCGTTGCAGGGTAATGATATCCAATAGGTAAGATGAGGATTGCCCCGATCCCAACTCCTTTGATATTGACAGCCCCATCAAAATACATTTTCCATACAAGTTTATCGTTTGGAACTACTTCCTCTATTGAGTTGACCTCTTCGTCTGGGAAGTATGTGCCAAGTGGCATATACTCATCAATTAACTGGATTCTCTACCAAATGAACAGTCAAAGCCTGTGCTTTTATCGTGGTGCGAGTGACATAGACGATGTCGAACTTTGTGAGCGAGATTTGCCATTTTGCGAGCCTGCCAGTGGGCATTGGCTTTTAGAAGATGTACTTCAAAGGATCCATTCTGGATATGAGGTAAGTAGTGTAGGCCAAAAGATAATGTCTCAGCTTCTGAGCGACCCAAGTCAAGGCACAACATGTCCTTTTTAAAAGGGTGTACTTAACCCCATAATTGGTGAACTTCTTGCTCAAATAATAGATTGTATGTTCCTTTTTGCCTGTTGCATCATGTTGCCCCAGAACGCATCCAAAGGAATTAGCCATCACCGATAGATATAAAAATAAAAGCCTACTAGGTTCAGGTGGGACCAGTACAGGGGGGTTTTGACAGATAATCTTTGATCCTGTCAAAAGCTTTTTGGCAATCGTCCATCCACTTGATAGCAGCATCCTTTTTCAGTAACTTAAAGATGGGCTTGCACGTGGTTGTGAGCTGAGCAATGAACCTACTAATGTAGTTCAACCTCCCGAGGAAACTCATGACTTCCTTTTTGTTCTTCGGGGGTGGAAAATCTCGAATGGACTTTATCTTAGATGGATCCAGTTCAATGCCTCTCCGGCTGACTATAAAATCGAGAAGTTTCCCAGATGGAACCCCAAATTCACACTTGGCGGGATTAAGCTTAAGGTCATACCTTCGAAGCCATTTGAAGAACTTTTTCAAATCGTGCACGTGATCAGCTTGTGTCTTTGATTTTATGATGACATCATCGACATATACTTCAATCTCTTTGTGCATCATGTCGTAAAAAATGGTGGTCATGGCCCTCATGTAAGTTGCCCCTGCATTCTTTAAACCAAATGGCATGACCCTGTAACAATAAGTACCCCATGGAGTGGTGAAAGCAGTCTTTTCTGCGTCATCCTCATCCATTAGAATTTAGTGGTATCCAGCATAGCAATCCACGAACGATCGTATCTCATGCTTTGCGCAATTATCTACAAGAATATGGATATTTGGTAAAGGAAAATTATCCTTTGGACTTGCTTTGTTCAGGTCCATGTAGTCAACACAGACTCTAGTCTTTCCATCCTTCTTTGGCACAGGCACAACATTCGCCCCAAGTGGTGTATCGGACATCTCTGGCCACATTGGCGCTCAGTTGCTTCATTATTTCCTCTTTGATTTTGTCACTCACGTCTGTTTGAATTTTTGTTGCTTTTGTTGGACTGGTGGAAAATCAGGATACGTAGGAAGCTTATGGACTACTAGATCAGCACTTAAACCAGACATATTATCGTAAGACCAAGCAAACACATCTCTGTATTCAAATAAAAGTTCAATCAAGGCATATCTAGTTTTTTGTTCAGTGTGAATGCTTATCTTTGTTTCTCTGACTTCTTCATGACTTCCAATATTAATTGGCTCAGTTTCATTAAGGTTGGGCTTAGGCTTGTTTTCAAAGTGTTCCAACTCTCCTTTTATTTCCTCAACAACCTCATCTTCATCATATTCAACCGCTTGATGCATTATTTCGATATTAGATAGCTTTTTAAGATCTGGGCGTGAATTCTCCATGCATGTCATGTTATTAAAGTTGACATTAACAAAACTGAAATGGAAATAAAATGACAGGAATTAGAAAGAAGGAAAAGATACATAACTTAATACGAAACTGAATTGCATTTTATTGAATTTGAAAGGATAGAAGGGTTAACATAAAAAACAATCATATTAAGATGTCTGGATTACAACCCTGAAAGTAATCCAAAATACAAAAAAGAAGCTGCAAAAGCGAACTACCAAGACTCCTTCCTTGTGGGGAAAGGAGTTGCTTCCCAGTTGTTGAGCATGGTGTCTGGGCCAATTAGTTGCACATCGACACGACTAGTGCCTTCACCAGCATAGATCATATTCACTTCAGAAAACATCTGGCTGAGGCCATGACAAATTTCATCAATGTTTGATTACACCAAGGAATTTTGACCCTTTTGGAGTCGTGGCTTAACGAAAGTGTAGAAAATGTGAGGGATAGGTTGTTGCAAGTCCTAACCATACTTTTTGCGGTGCTTAGCTTTGTTTTTGTCTGCTTTTGTTGTCCTGAAACCTAAACTAAAAGCACCCTCGTTACTGAACGGAGAAATAGGTTTCGAAATTCCTTGTAGTGATGCCCCCAAACCTTTTCCCGGCTTATAACCTTGTCTCAACATTAGTGTTGCCACCATTAGAGATGTGGCGTAAAGACAAGGATGCAGAATGGGCTTTCCTTCCTCAACATGGTCCATAGAAACCACTTTGAAAGCTTGATAGATGATGGACTCACACCCTTCCTTGGCCTCAATGCACGGATTAACTGGTCTTTATAAATGGATGACTCACCTTCTTCGTGAACAATAATCTCTTGTTTGTTATGTTCGAACTTGACCATCTGATGCAATGTGGATGGCACAGCTCGAGCCATATGGATCCATGGCCTTCCAAGAAGAAAGTTATAAGAAGTGTACATGTCTACTACTTGGAAGACAATTTCAAAGTCAACCGGGCCAATTGTCATGGTAAGGTTGATCTCCCTAATGGTATCTCTCGCTGAGCCATCAAAAGCCCGAATGTGAACATTGCTAGGTCGGATTCTATCTGTGTTGATTTTCATGCCTTGCAAAGTAGAGAGGGCATACATCTACACTCGATCCTCTATCAACCATGACTCGCTTTACATAATGCCCCTCACATTTGACGACCAGGTGCAAAGCCCTATTATGCCCGGCTCCTTCCTCGGGAAGTTCATCATCAGTAAAGGAGATTCTGTTCACTTCGAAAAATCTGTTGGCCATCTTCTCTAACTCATTCACTGTGGTCTTCTTTGAGACATGTGCCTCATTCAAGGTCTTGATTAGTACACATGCATCTCTTTTGAATGTAAGAGCAGAGATAGTAGAGAGATTTGGGCAGGAGTCTTTCTTAGCTGGTCAATGATTAAGTAATCGTGAACTTTCATCTTTTTCAAGAACTCTTCTGCCTTTTCTTCAGTGACATATTTCTTTATTGGCAATTGTCCTTCTCTGATTTGCTTGGCCTTCCTCAACTCCTCTGGAGAGTAACACCTCCCTGATCGAGTCAAACCTCCAGTTTCCCCCACTTCTTCTATGATTTCCTTGCCTTCATCATAGTTTTGTTGTAGTTCCAAGGAATGGTTTTTGTATTTGTCACAGGGGTTTGCACGGCAGGTCTGATTATGATCGACTTTGTTATACCCTTTGTACTGCCCTGATTCTGCCTTGTGATGGGGTGGCCTCCAAGGACATATAACCTTGGGCTTGGAACATCAGAGCGAACTTCCAACCTCATGACCTTGGGAATAAATAAAGTTACATTTTCTGAGCTCAGGGCGTCTTTTACAATCAATGGCACATCTTGGCTCAGACTCAATAACATCATTGTAATCAAGGCGATTGTTCCTGCGGCTGGCCCCCAACATTGCGGTATATGCTCTCCAAGTTTGCAGATATATGACGAGCAAAGTTCAGTGATACTTCTACAAACCGTGCAGACGTCATTCCCTAGCAACTCCTGCATGCTCTTGAGGTATATGTGGCTACTTCGAGAATCTTTCCCTTAATGTATTCATGAGCCAAATGCAACTCTTGGTTTTGCTGACCACAAGTCTCAGCTAGATCTAGGGCATCACGCTCGCGGTCCAAGGCCATATCTCTCTGGCGTCGATTTTCTAGTAACTCACCATCCAACCAATTGATCATACTTTGGTAGTGATGTCTTTCTATTTCAAACTCTGCAATCTGGCTCTCCTTGCTTTACTCAACTCCCCCTATCTGATCCCTCAGACCTTGGATTAATGGAGCAAAACCTCTACGCTCATGATCACGGACCACCTTGAACTGGGCTTCTCTTTCTTCTTATTGTTGAGCGGTAGTGATCACTTTTTTCTGTCTAATTTGAGCTTTGAGTGCTCGCCTCTCTTGTGCCCGCTGAGCCTTTTCCCACTTGAAATCAGCCTGTTGTATGTCAATAGTTGTCTCCAGAATGCCATTATCTTCTTGTAAAATGTCAATACTTGGCCTTGGACCAACCTGATACCACAGGAGTTACAGAAGAAGGACCAGACTAGATTGACAATATGACTATCACTGAGCAGATGGTTAGTAGATTCCTTATAATGGTCATTGGGGCAGCAGTTACATATAGAGGCAATATTCACCCCAAATCTTTTAATAGCAACATCAGTTGCTGCTTTATCCATTAGCATTCTCATCATAAAAAAGGAAATTTTAAAATGAAGCTTTTTATGCCAAATAGTCATACATGTTAGAGTAGTTCCTTTCTTTGATTTCTAAGTATGCCATGCAGACTTGCAAGAGAAATCCCCTGAAGGATTCGGGGTCCATATGGGTCTGTCTTCTTTATCAATATTGAAGGTGGTGTCTTTGATATAATTGACCACATGCAAGGGGAGGATTCTCATCAATTTACTCTAATTCCAAGTATTTTGATGATAGAAATCCCTTACCATAGTTCTTTTAGGAGTCTTGTTGTTAAGCGCCAGGTGATCCAGAGGCCCAAGTCCTGTCCAAGAATCCCACCAGAAAGAGATCTCCCCTCTGCCAATTGTTGGGATATATACTATTAACCATGAGTTTGGTTTAGATATAGTATTTATTATGAAACAATTGTTTATTTAGTTTTAATAAAGTTTTAAATAGATCATATATTAATATGTGTCCTTTGCTTATATAGTAGATGATTTAGTGTATAGAGTTTAGCTTATACACAGAAGATTAAATCATCGGTTCTTATAAGTATAAAGTTTGAGGTCACAATCTAATGATAGAATTGGACAAACCATCAGGAATGATTGTAGCACAGGATTAAATATAATTATCTTGATTATGGGAATGGTTTAATTCCAACTTCTTGTGCTAGTACATTTTGTATGTATTGAACGGACCAAGTAGAGATAAGTATTTTATACTAACTTAATAAAATAAACTCTCTAGCCATTAAATGTACTTATACTCTTAATCTTGATATAATTATTATTAGATGTGTACATTATTATTATCTTGGTTTATTAAAAGGCGAGATTCTTTCGTGGGTCAATATGGCTGGTAAATTGGATAATAATAATAATAATGTACATTGGCGAAGTAATAGTTAGTTGATGGAATTCATGTATCGGTTTAGAGATTGATGATACACCTTTATGAAAGCTTATAAGTTGTTATGTGTAATCCCGGCCGGTGAATTTTATATCCGACACATGAAATAAATTAAGCAAAAGTCTAAAGGAAATAATCAATAAATTAAATCGTCAGTAATTTAATTTAGTTGATTAGTATATGAATCTTAACATGGAGAGTTAAATAAGATTTAATGGATGAATTTCGAAATTGAATAAGGAGTGCAATTAGGGTTTTTTAGTGGAATAATTTGTAATTAATTATGGTAGATATTAATTTCGAAAATTAGAAATTAATTCCATAATTGGAGCCTTGTTAATTAAATTTTGTGTTCCCTACTGTGCCTAAATAATATGAAATAAAGGAATTCTTTTTCTAGTGGAAAAGAAAACCCAATAGGTTTTCGAAAAGGGTTTTAACCCTTAAAACTTGTGTTATAAATACATAAGGTTTTCCACCTAGAGGGAATAGACAATGGTGGCCGAAATTTTCAGCCTATTTTTCTAGAAAATTTCGCCCACACGAAATTACTATTTTCGGATATTATTTGGGTTACACAGTAGAAAATCGTGGAACGTTCGAGGATCATGATTGTGCGGGTGATGGAGATTCCATTGAAAAGTTATGGAACTGAAGGCTCACGTGATAGAAGAGCTATGTTCACGCTTCAAGAGGTAACCCGTGAAAACCGTATACACTAGTTGTCTAGATTACATGTGATTTTGATACTAGGATTGCTTCCGCTGCATATTATAATCCTACACCAAGACTCCATGAGATATAAGGTTCCACCTTTTCTTTGATGTCCATCATTCTTCTCCAAGTATGAGATTGGCATTGAGCTTTCCTTCTTTCAACAAGATGAAACCTTTTACAATACTTAGCTTCGAGAAAATCTTTGATAAAGGATTTCTGAGTTCTGAATTTCCACTATATCTTAGCAGAGAAGGCATCACATGTGTCTTTAAGAGATCTGAAGCCAGCTCCCCCTTCCTCGACTGGAAAGCACATATCTTTCATTAGTTTTGATTAAATTAGACCAATTAGAGTTGTTTGTTGAACCGTAAACCATAGCCATTGGCAATCAAATCAAAAATTGGCAGCAACGGAGAGGATGCATGGGAATTAATAGAAATAATATTGCAAGTTGATATTTTTTTGCCCCGCCATAACAAGGAATCTTTTCGCTCATGATTGATGTCGAAACTGATCCCAAGAATAGTCACCACCTTTCTACTCCTAAAGCAACCCCCCCCCTCCCAAAAAAAAATATTTGCACAAAAAAATATAAATTAAGTTGATGAAATTACAACTTACAAGGTATAGCAAACGAATTAGTCTTCGGGTGTTCACTCATATAACAGTAATTCAAGAGGCGGTGGTTTTCGGAAGAGAGTACCTAAATTGAAACAATGCAAAATGATATTGAGAAGAAATCGCTAATGGCAGCTGGTCTCTCTCATGAAGAAGAAGAAGAAGAAGGAAGGAAACTTCTAGGTTTTCAGACAAAAGAGAACATTTCGGATAATTCTAGGTCAATAACACATTTGGACTTCTCTCATTTGATCTCTCCACGTGCCCTTATCTCAACGGATGTGCAAGAATATGATAGATTAAATAATAACCATTCAGATGAAGAACACCACAGCTTATTCTACAACTACACACCACTAGATCCCAAACTTCAAAATCTGTCATATGGGATATGTACATAGCAAAAGAATATTTTCAGTTAGATTTTGTTATTAGCTAGCAAATAGGATTTAGACACATATATAGGTGGTTATTCTGATTCTTTTATTCTTTCATAGAATAATCCTATATATAGATTGTCTCTGTACAGAATGAATATACAGAAAATTTCCACAAAATTGTCTTCATTTCTTTTACTCGAGTATAACTCGCTTATAACTTTAAACCGCCTATAACTTTATAACTCGAGTAGGTGAGAATGAGATATGTTTACCCGTATAACGGTATAATTGAATTTATAGCGTGATTTATAGACAAACGAATCAATTTAATTTCAAAATGATAAATAAATTAAATGAAATGCAAGACTTAGCGTTGAAATCGAAATAAAATAGTAGATAACTTGGTTCCGGGAGCAAGGCTTCCGAAAGCAGCAATTATTTTGCTTATCCTAAAAATTGGATAACAATTAAACTTATAATGTGGTTTTAAGGATATGTGATTTTACCTAATACCAATTGATAAACGTAAAGATAAATGATGCAAGTTGACAATAATATAAAGCAAACTAGCGTTTAGACAAAGCCCTCGAGCTCGGACACCCTCGAGCTAGTTATGCAAAATAAGTTAAAGGCACAATAAGCTGATGAACAAGAAAGTAAGCTGAGAAATATTATATTGCTTTGATATTCGTGAATGTGAGGTCTACAAATGAAGGAGACTCCTCTTTATATAATAGAGGAATTTTAATTATGGTACAACTCTAATTATAGAAGTAAATCTCATGATTAGCCTAAACAACCGCCCTTGATCTGTTATGTTCCAGAATTTTCGTCGTGATCCACGACCGATTACGGATATCTCGCCTTTTCGTTATTACACTTTGCTCGAAGTCTGTCATGTACGGTCTCGATCATTGTTGGCTTCGATCTCGATGAGCACCTCTATTCTCGAGCTTGATATTTTATCTTCATGTTCTACCCTAATCGATTATGAGACTGACCCTCGACGTGATTCCCTAGTCTTCAATTAAATAACAGAATCGGACAAGTCCTATTTTATCTGTATACAAGAATAACGTTAGACAAAAAATAAAATATTATTTAGCTTGGAATATTGTGTAACATAGGTTTATCAAAGATTTTCTGTCTGTACAATGGTTGTTGGAGCTACTATTTATAGTATACCTAGGATCAAACTTTTTTTAAATGACAATAATGGGGGTCATTGATGAATATGTAACGGTGGGTCATGAATGTCAAAATTCTCTGCAACGGCTGCGTATTTAATACTGAGAAATATTCTTCATTGAATGTCATCTAGTGACAAGTATTCGTTTGTTCCCATTGATAATATTCCCTTCGGGATTTACCCAATGCCAATCGAAGCTGTTGTCCTCGGTCTTGGTTTAATTTCTACTCGCTTCATCTTCCATTTGTCCCCCCTCCCCTTCCGGTTCCAAGTGTCACTCTGTCTTTCGAACATTTAATATGAACCGATTTTACACTATACAAGATGCTCGTAAATATATGCTTTATTCTATTTTATAAAGCTTAATTTGAGTCAACTTATATCACGTTTGACCTAAAATTATAGGTAAGTTAAAGATGAACTACTTCAAAAATTCAAGCCTTTGGAATAATATTAAGAAAGACTAAATAAGAGGGTGTTTGGATTGGTTGTTAAGCTCTTTTTAGTGTTCGGCAATATCAAGAAAATGCTTAAAATACCATCATTTATATTAAAAGAGGAATTTTCATAAATCACTATAGTTTAGAGTCTAATAACTTTATTTTGTCTAATTACCATTCATAGCTACTATTCAATTATTACTAATTTGTATACAAGGGTGTATACAACAGATACAACATGTATCAACTGTATTTGTTTGGGCAACCAATACAACTAAGGTGAAATACAGGAAAATAAAATATTCTTGTTGAAAGTCGAACTCAAGACCTACACTAACTAAGCATGCGTTCTAACCAACTGGGCTACAAGAGCTTGTTGCTCTCTTATTTCAGTTCAAAAAAATTAATCTCATATAATGGATTTGCTATAAAATTTAAATATAGTTACGAAGGGTAAATTTACTGAAAATATAGCCACGAATAATAAATACAGTATAAATGTTTGACGTATCGCGTAATTAACCTATTACATGAACCCCATAAGTTAAACTTGAATTACTAAAATACTCCTTTTATTATTTACCTAAATAGAATATTTAATATTTTAAAATTGACGGTTACCTGATTTGAAGAAACCTAATAGTCACAACCATTAGATGTGCGTGAAAAGGCACCTTTTTGTGGCCGTTTAAATATACGACTACTCATTTGAAAGACTGTAAAAGAAATGAAGACAATTTTGTGGAAATTTTCTGTATATTCATTCTGTACAGATACAATCTATATATAGGATTATTTTATGAAAGAATAAAAGAATCAAAATAACCACCTATACATATGTCTAAATCCTATTTGCTAGCTAATAACAAAATCTAACTGAAAATATTCTTTTGCTATGTACATATCCCATGTGACAGATTTTGAAGTTTGGGATCTAGTGTTGTGTAGTTGTAGAATAAGCTGTGGTGTTCTTCATCTGAATGGTTATTATTTAATCTATCATATTCTTGCACATCCGTTGAGATGAGGGCACGTGGAGAGATCAAATGAGAGAAGTCCAAATATGTTGTTGACCTAGAAGTATCCGAAATGTTCTCTTTTGTCTGAAAACCTAGAAGTTTCCTTCCTTCTTCTTCTTCATGAGAGAGACCAGCTGCCATTAGCGATTTATTCTCAACATCCCCCCTCAAGGTGGAGGGTAAAAAAATTACCCCCAGCTTGCCAATAGCAGATCTATGTGAAGGACCTGAGAGAGATTTGGTGAATAGATCGGCGAGTTAAGACGAGGAGGGAACAAAGGAAAGGGAAATCAATCCAGAAAGGAACTGTTGCCGAACAAAGTGGAAATCGAGTTCCACATGCTTCGTTCTTTCGTGGAAGACAGGGTTTCGAGCAATGTTGATAGCTGCTTTGCTATCAGAGAAGATCGGCACCGGCAAAGATGGTGATACAGAGATATCGGAGAGAAGACGCGTGAGCCAAGTGAGCTCAGCAACAACTCTACGCATAGAGCGATACTCCACTTCAGCTGATGATAAAGAGATAGAGGCTTGTTTCTTCGATTTCCAAGAAATTGGAGATCCCCCGAGAGTGATGTAGAAGTTGCTTACAAATCTTCGACTGTCCGGACAAGAAGTCCAGTCAGCGTTACAAAATGCTAACAAAGAAAGTGAGGGACCGGTTTTAGAAGAATCCCTTGTCCTGGGTCGGATTTCAAGTATCTCAATACTCGAAGAGCAACTGTGAAGTGAGAAGACCTAGGTTTGCTGCATATACTGACTTAATTTCAACACTGTGAAGGATAAATCGGGCCTTGTGTGGGTTAGGTAGTTCAACTTCCCCACAAGGTGTCGATAAATGGTGGGATCACTGAGCAAAAGCCCTTCTTCGGCATTCAATTTGACAGAAGGTTCCAGAGGTGAAGAAACACAAGGGAGAGCAGAGACACGAAATTCCTTCAATAAATTCAAGGTGAATTTTCTTTGACACATAATAATGCCCTGTTTTTCTTGAAGTATTTCCATGCCTATAAAGTAATGTAGGTTTCCCAAGTCCTTGACTTTAAATTCAGTATTGAGAAAAGAATTAAGATCAGTAATCTCTTCTGTGTTATCTCCACTAATGAGTATGTCGTCAACATAAACGGTTACAACTGAGATTAGGCTATTCCTTCTTTTAAAAAATAAGGAGTAATCATTTAGAGATGAGGAGTAGCCTTTATAACTTAAGGCACCTGCAAGACGAGCATACCACTGTCGTGATGCCTGTTTTAACCCATACAATGATTTCTTCAGTAGACACACATGGTTGACAGTAGGTGGAGATAATCCTGTTGGAAACTTCATAAAAACCTCTTCTTGCAAAGTACCATGTAGGAATGCATTATTGACGTCCATTTGATGAATAGGCCAGTGTTTCTTGACTGCAATGGCTAATAAGCATCGTATAGTAGTCATCTTTACCACAGGGGATAATGTCTCAGTGTAGTCTATGCCTTTTCATTGGATGTCCCCCCTGGCTACTAGTCGTGCTTTAAGCCTTTCAACTGACCCATCTGAATTATGTTTTACCTTGTAAACCCACTTGCAAGGTAAAACTTTCTTTCCCTTTGGTAAGATAACTACATCCCAAGTGTGATTAGCTTCCAAAGCATCAATCTCTGATTGCATTGCTTGCTACCACCCAAGATGCTTAGAGGCTTCAGAAAAGCTGCTAAGTTCTGAGATGGCTGATATAGACTGCATTACCTGCTGATTATGACTAGAGAGTGCTCCAAAAGAAAAAATATTAGGTTGGGAAGGGTGGACAAAACATGAGGTGGTCAGGTCTGTGAGGTAGATGTTGTTACAAATGAAATCCTTTAGATGACCAGGCCATGTAATGACTCTGGTGGATTTCCTTACTGCTGGTGTAGGTGCAGGTGTAGGATGCTCCTCATAGCTAATAGAACCAGAGGGATATGAAGACTGAGGAGATTGAAAAGTAGTGTTGATTGGTGAGTGAGTTCTAGAAGGACTCGGTGCTTGAGGAATGTTAAGTTCAGATAAAGGAGAGTTTGGGGAAGGTTGAGGTAAGGTTGTTTCTACTGGTGTGGGATTAGGGAATATAAGATCTGGAGATAAGGTGTTTGAGGCAAAAGGGAATTTGGTCTCATGAAAGTGAACATCCATAGATACAACAACTCTCTTTGTGTCTAATTCTAGCACTTTATATCACTTTTGACCCATGGGATATCCCAAGAAAATACATGCCTTAGCCCTAGGCTCAAATTTGTTCCTTCCACCAGATAGGGTAGATGCAAAACAAAGACATCCAAAACTCCTAAGCATTTCATAAGAAGGTGATTGGTTAAACAATATAGAAAAAGGTGCATGCCATGAAGTACCTTAGAGGGCAGCCTGTTGATCAAATAGGTGGTTGTCAACAAGCATTCTCCCCAGTATGATATATGCACCTTGGATTGAAACAGCAAAGCCCTTGCCATTTCTAGAAGGTGCATGTGCTTCCTTTCAACAATCCCATTCTGTTGAGGTATGGCTACACAAGATGTTTGATGCAAAATCCCTTGGGAACCAAGGAAGGCAGCCTGTTGAGAGCCTTTACCTAGTTCAAATGCATTGTCTGTCCTTAGTTTCTGGACCTTCACCCCAAATTGCCTTTCAACCATAGTGAGAAAATCCTTCAAAACTGAAAAGGAATTAGACTTTGTGCTTAATAAAAAGGTCCAACTTCCTCTGCTAAAGTCATCCACAATAGTTAAGAAGTACTTAAAACCATTATAAGTGGATTCCTTATAGGGTCCTCATGTATCAACATGAATTTTCAAATGCTCTTTTGGAAGTAATTTGACTCAAAGGAAAAGGAATCCTAGTTTGCCTAGCTTGAGGACAAATATCATAGAAATATTCAAAATTAGGAAAACTTGAAATAAAACTAAGATGCTTCAGTGATGAAAAAGGCAAATGCCCCAATTTAATGTGCCAAAGGTTTACATCAGAAGCTGCATTGGCAGAAAAAGGAAAACCAACTGAAACTTGACTAAGAACACTTTGATTTGAAGATAAAAAAAAATTCTCCTTTGAGCTAAACCTATCAATATTAAGCTGCAACAGATATAATCCTTCCTTTTCTTCACCAAAAACTTGAGCCCTCTTCATTAAAGGGGCATGCAAGAGACATAGATTGTGAGTAAATAAGACTATGTAGTGAAATTGAACACAAAACCTATTGACTGATAATAAGTTATATTTGAAACTGGGAACATGAAGAATATTTTCTAAAATGAATTCAGCAGAGATAGGAATTTTCCCAATATGTGTGACCGTCACCTTAAAAGAATTGGGCAGATTTATATGTAAGGGAACTGGAAGAGGTTTTAAAGAAATGAAAGCATTTGAATCAAAGCGCATATGTTCTGATGCTCCTGAATCAATTATCTAAGTGTTAGTGTTGAAAACTGAAAAATAACTTCCAGTGTATTTCATAATAGTACCAGCTACTGCATTTGTGTTGATTTCTGAATTGAAACTCCCTGCATCTGGAACTTTCACTTGCTTTATTATCTGGATCAATTGTGAAAATTGATCCTTGGAAAGGTGCTGACTTCAGAATAGTTGCTTGCATCCTCTCCCTGTTCCCCTGTTATAGCTCCATTGCTTCTGAATTAAACTTGGGAACCTCTAGGATTGGTGAATTCAAAATCTTTAGGAAAACCAATGATTCTATAGCAATCGCCCACGATTTGACCCAAAAAGAGGTCTTAAGCTATATTTGGGATTTGAAATTTTGGTTTTTAAAATTTCCCAAAAGCTAAATTTATCCTATAAACAAACACATATTTGAATTTTTTTTCTTGAAAAAAATTTCCAAAAGTTATGGCCAAACGCCTACTTAATTTTATAGCCCCATTTTGTGTACATGTCGGAGATTGAGAAGAATTGAGGTTCTCGATTTACACATTCAAGTATTTACTTTTCTCATTTTTTGTTTTTTCAAAAAGAAATGGTATGAGTACTTTTTTTTGCTCAATGCAACATTTTTCCAATATTAGAAAAAAAATTGCTTAATTTACTTGGAACCGGGACTTAATTTATATTTGTTGTGAAAAAAGGTCATTTTTTTGGTCTAAAGAGTGAAATGAGGCAATATTCTCAAAATACTTCAGTCACATTTCTTTCAATTCTAGTGATCTTGAGAAAATTCAAGAAAGCAGGTGAGCTAGTATAATGGAGCTTTCCACCCAGAAAAACTTAAAAAAAAAAAAAGTATAAAATGAAATGTAGTCCTAATGGGACCCGCCTACCCAATTCGGACATAACCGCCCCATTGGCTCTGAAATCCACATAGACCCGAACTGAAAACTTTCCTTAGGCGCCACGTGAAACCGCAGCGACAACATCACTCACTGAGTCAATGTAAATGAACCAGTTGGACTCCATTACTGTTCGGTTGGATCGTCCAGATTTATAAACTCTTTTGCCGGATTTGAGATTTGAGAAGAAAATGCAGAGCCGGGGATCCAATGCCCGGTTCTCAGGAATGGGGACGCGATCCCCGATTTCATCTCTCATGCTTGCCATGTTCGCTACCATGGCTTCCTTCTATGTCGCCGGCCGGTGAGTTTTCTGACTTCACCGGAAATTTTCTCGCTAAAATGTTTTTTGAGTGCACTGATTTAGCATTGTTGTTAATGCTACAGCTTATGGCAAGATGCACAAAACAGGGTTTACTTAACAAAAGAGCTCGATAGAATAACCGGTCAGGTATATTTAATCTTTACTTCATTTTTTATATTTCTTATTTTTTTTTTAATTGGACATGGAGTGCTTTTATTTTTTGGATTTCGTGTTATGTTGGACTGATGTGAGTTGTGTCGATTGTACTTTGTCAATGTAATGGCTCTTTAATTTGGATCCACTTGGCGGATCCAGGATCTTAATTACTAAACACGCCTATTACTTTGTAGCATTGAGTGCATACTTAGTTTGATATCTATTTTTGAAGGGAAAAAAATTTCATATGGTTCAAATTGAGTATAAGTAGTTGTGATTGCACCAACTGCCCAATTGTCTCATCCGGCCTCGAGCTTGTGACATAAGAAGAATTTGTCTGGAATAAGTGTCATTTGGTAGATCACTTGGAAGCTTGTAGTGAAAAATCATTATTGTCCAATGTGATGGTGTTCAACATGTAAAGTTCAAAGAAAACACCTCCTTGCTTTCATTAAGTTTGGAATTTTAGGCAGTAATATATATAGCAACTGATGTGCAGACTTAAGGTCTGGACGATGAAGACAGTAAATGTTTTACTAGTAGCAGCTTACATCCATTCTTGAACAGACCCTCGATTTTGATGTAAACTTTGAGCTGTAATCTCAATTTGGTCGCACAAGAATAGTTTGTGTGGCACATATGTCATTTAGCAGATTGCTGGGAGGCTTGTGAAGAAAAAATCATTGTTGTCCTACTGCCTACATGATTAGTGTTCAACATATGTAAAATTCCAAGAAAGAGCATTTGTGGTGTGATTAGGTTGGGCATTTTAGGCAGTAATATCTAGCGATAGATATGCAGTGCTATTCTCTGGGCTGGAATGAATTCAGTAAATACTCTTCTACTAGCATTGGTTGATGTCCATTCTTGAGCAAATGCTCAATTTTGATTTTTGTGCTTTATGTGGAAATTAATATTTCTGCTTAATTTCCAGGGACACTCTGCAATATCTGTGGATGACACATTAAAGATCATAGAATGCAGGTTCCAAATTCTTCTCCTCTGAGTTGGTGTTAATAGATGTTGCATTTGACAAATTGTGTACTAGTTTAATTAAGAATGTTTGGTTATTAGGGAGCAAAGGAAGAAACTATCTGCCCTAGAGATGGAACTGGCAGCTGCTAGACAGGAAGGATTTATCTCCAAACAATCATCAGATATGAAGAGAACTAATGAAAAGGGTCCAGTAATAGTAATAGGAATTTTCACAAGATTTGGGCGCAAGAACGAGAGAGATGCTATAAGGAAGGCATGGATGTCAACTGGTAGAGTATCAGTTTTTATTACGTATCTTGCTAATTTATTGCTCAATCTTCACATAAATCACGATGTTCTGGATTCTCATACTGTTTTTTTTCTGCCCCTCCACCAGAAATGAAATGCCACAATTTGTCTAGGCATGATTAGTTAGTAAGATAAATGAAAATGAACATTTGTTTATCTTTACAGAGGAGAGAAGTGGGTGGAGAGAGCTTGTTGGAGTCTCTAGTAGCTTTCCAAAATTCAAGAATATAATTGAACAACATTGTATTTAGAAGTGGATAACTACGCCCCTGTAAATATAATTTTGATTCTATCATATAACAAGGTAAAACTTCTTTTTTAGTAACATGGAAACCGTTCAAATAAGCTAATATGAAGTACGGTGAAACTTGCAAGAATCTATTGGTAAGAATGGTCTAAGAGAAACTTCTCTTGAATATCTCTCAATCTTAATTCAAAAGGTAGATCACAAAGCTCTTTCAATTACTTTAAAGAAGTACCAAAATAAATTAAGGCATGCGTTGCAACAATATTCAATATTATGCTCCTCCTCCGATTAAACACGATAATGAATAAAATCACAACTAGAATTAAAGCTCTTCCAATAAATTCAAGCAGTCAAACAATAATCAAATCCATAGATAACAATCAAGTCACAAAATCATGTCAAACCCTATGGGAAACTACTCCATAATTATGGAGGGAGTCATCACAAATATAATTAAAGAATAAGAAAACATCAATCTAACGTTACAATCCAAACTCCCGTATTGAATTGATGGAAAGATGATGAAATCTTGTGTCTTTAAGCCTCCAATCCTCTCCAAAAGCTCCCAAGATCAAAAGTCCCTTCAAAAACGTGTTTCTAATGTATTTATACCAAGTCAGAATGCGCCTGGACCAAACTACCCTCTTTGAGCTGAAGTGGGAAACCTGGAAACTTTTTACACTTCCGGCATCGCACAGTGTTACGCAGGATGCGTCGCGTTAGTGTATTTTGCTCGATTATAAACTCTCTAAACTTAGCTTGTCTGACAAACTTTTGTACTAATGCGTTGCTCCCTGCCACGCGCTCTGCATCGCATTAGTGTATTTTTCTGTCAGACCCAAAAACTCCAAGTCTCTGAACTTCTCATCTGACGAACTTTTGTGCTAATGCGATGCTCAATGCCACGCCTTATGCGACGCACTAGTACATTTTGCTCTAGTCCTTGCGCTTTCTTCCAACTTTCGTATGCAACGCCAGTCCACGAGCCCCGGATGCGATCCCGGTTTAATTCCTTGGGCTTTTACTCAGACTTCAAAACTCCAAATTATTCGATTTAGCTTCACTTTACCTTTTTAACTCGGAATCATTTCCTGCAAGGCATAAAACACGTAATAAGTGCAAATCACCATCATTTAAGCTCAAACACAAGTAAAGTACAATAATTAGAGTGCTAAATACGGCTAAAATACGGAATTCTAGCCTACCATCAACGACTTAGAAAGAAAAGGTGAGATACTGAATTCATGACGGAGAAACAATTTGTTCCGGATTAGAAAACTTATAATTCCAACAATTTTAGTTTGACTTGAAAGTTATTTATTGGAAATTTCATGTGAGATTCTTGATGTCATGGTCCTAGAGGTTTAGAATCTGCATATCTGCTCGAAGTATTTCTTATCACATTATTTTAATGCATCCCGGTGCAACTATGGAAAAAATGAAGGAAGAGAAGGGCATTGTTTCACGTTTTGTCATTGCAATTTTTGGGGAAAAAAAAATAGTATTTGGAGTTGAGTTGAAAAATGATATTTGAAATTTGAAATTATGTTTGGACGTGCATTTCACGTGAAAAAATATTGCAGTTTTATGAGTGGGATTTTTTTTTATTTTAAAAACTCATTTTCGAAAATTTTCCAAAAACTTGCAAAATTTCATAGACAAGTATATTTTTGAAAAAATATTTGGAAAAAAAGAAATTTTTTTATGGACAAACAGGTCCTTGATGTCATGGTCCTAGAGGTTTAGAATTTGCATATCTGCTCGAAGTATTTCTTATCACATTATGTTATACATTCAGGTGCAGCTTTGAAAAAAATGGAGGAAGAAAAGGGCATTGTTGCACGTTTTGTCATTGGCAGAAGGTATTTCCTTTATGGTTATTACCTCTTTTGTTGTGAGTATGTACAAATTTGTTCACCCGTTTGCACTCAATTTGCAGTGCTAATCGTGGAGACAGCTTGGACAGGAGCATTGACAGTGAAAACAGTCAAACTAATGATTTTTTTATTCTTGTGAGTTGTAAAAGTGGTATATTCTATTTTTATTCAGTAAGTTCATTTTCCTCGTGCTTGGTAATGGAGGCAGTTGTTGGTTCCCAGCCAGCGAGTGAAATATGTGTTTTCTCATTGTATACTTGGCAGTTGGCAGTATCAAAGATGTTTTCTTGAGATGAATTCATCTTTCGTTGATTTAATTGTTCGTATCAGTTACAAACAGTTCAATGACCAGCATGGATAACCTGAGCAGCAACTTTATTTCCTATAAATCCCAAATACTTTTTCGACGAGTCTGAACCGAAAGATATTGCGGTTAAGCCCCAAATAGTCTTCCCAGCTTGAGAAATTCAGCCAGGCATAGTGGTGTTTAGCTGACAATAGCATTTTTTGGACAGGAAAATCATGTTGAAGCTCCCGAGGAACTCCCAATGAAAACAAAGCTGTTTTTTGCACATGCATCAGACAGTTGGAATGCTGACTTCTATGCCAAAGTCAATGACAATGTCTTTGTAAACCTTGGTATGAACAATGATCAGCAAGCACTATAAGCTAACTACTAAGACCACCTCAAGAACTTGCTAGAATTTCTTTTTCATTAAAAAAAAGGCTATTCTTATGCAACTACTTGTTCTTGACGTCTGTCAACAAGTTAACATAAGCTTCAATAAAGTGTGAATATGGTGCAGATTCCTTGGGAAATACACTTGCGTCATATTTGAGTGTCCCTCGTGTATATATTGGGTGCATGAAATCAGGCGAAGTTTTCTCTGAGAAGTAAGTGTCGTTGAATAACTCGGCTTATTGATAATATTCTTCTGAACTGAAACTGTTGCATAAAAGTGCTTGAGATCATCTTTTATGAATATGATCAGTCTTACTTGATTTTGACAGGGGCCAGAAATGGTATGAACCAGATTGGTGGAAATTTGGAGATGGGAAAACGTAAGTTTCTCCTGCCCTTAAGGAAGTGCATTCACTCGTCTCTGTGTTACGCTAGTTCTAATTTGTTTGCTGTACTCCTCATATGAGAGGACTATCAGTAAGAGGGTTGGTATCCTTTTTGTTTATTAGTAGAACTGCTCCTGCTCTGCTGCATGTTTCCCTTGAAGCTAGACTGCAGAGATTGACTTTTCCAGTTACCTGATTTGCTTGCGAGGCCAAAATTTTCAAATCAACATAATTCAGATTTTTGTCATTTCACAGTTTGCACAGTCCCTGCACCCGGGGGCGGATCTATTCAGTAGGTATGGGGTGGTACGCCACCCGCAAATTTTGGTCAAAACTTTGTATATATTATGTGTATATGTATAAGAAAATGGATAAATTCAGTTTTTGGCACCCGGGTGACCAAAAGGCCGTAAGGTGCCAGCGGTGATTTATCTGATGTTTCACCTAAGAGACGGGGGTTCGAGTCCATTCTGGTACATCTTTTATAAAAGTTTTTTAAGTTGCTGCATTTTATTATGCCTCCTAGAGAGAGAGTGTGCTCAGTTTGAACTTTGAAGTTCCAAATATTGTTAAAAGATTGAGTTGTGCAATTGTCAGTTTACTTCCTTGGAAAGGGCACGAGGTTAAATTTATTATCCGTTTACCAGCTTTTAGAAAAATCGAAATCCCGTTAGATTCATTGTTTTGAACTCTAAGCCCCCTAACTAATGACCTAAGCAATGTATAATCTTTGATTAATAATTATTTTGTTATTTATTTCTAGCACGTTAGGGTAGTTATTTCAATATGTATATTACCTTTTTAATATCACTATTTAGTCTCTCTTTTTTTGGGATGCAGCTTGTTCTTTAATGGGTTGGATAGAGCTTTCGTTTTTATTAAGTGTTCCTAATTCTTGTGAAATGAGATGGAAAAAATTTTGACACCAAAAATTCGTATTGAATGTCATTCTTTTCCATCTTAAGACGGTGTCAATACGGAATAACTCGAACTAAAATACCAAAATACATCAAACCGGCAGAATGATATCCTATTAGGCTTGTGTTAATTACAATATTTCTACGTTTAAATCAGTGTGGCACCCGGTATCACCAAATCCTGGATCCGCCTCTGGCTGCACCTACTCTTAACAGATTAATTAGTGGTTGTGCATTTTCTCGGAGAGATATGAAGCCTCCATGCACACTTCCCTCCCAAACCCCAAAAGAAACCGTGTGTGTGTGTATATATATGTCTGTAGTTAAACATACACATGCATAAAATCTAGCTTCAGGAGCTTAATCATGGTATTTCCTGGAGCTGAAGCCAACTTTCAAGTACCATAATTGCTTTTGCGCAAATCTGAAGTTCTTTTTTCCCCCCTCTTTACCAGTGTACTTTTATCTGTTTCAAATTTTCCTAGTATTTGTAAGTTGGGAAATTATTTATCTATTATGAGAAGATAACCAAAATCGCAAATTTCTTTTCTGTTTCTTCCTTTTAGGTACTTCCGTCATGCTTCCACAGAGCTGTTCGTAATATCTCAAGCGCTGGCTAGATACATTTCAATAAATAGGTGAGTTCTCATTCCATGGCATTCAGCACCATGGAGTGTGGATGACCGATTATCGAATTGTAATCCATGGTTTGAATTACAGATCCCTACTCCGTATTTATGCACATGATGATGTCAGTGTTGGGTCCTGGTTTATTGGTGCCGATGTCAAACATGTAGATGAGAGGAAGTTTTGCTGCTCGTCTTGGTCATCAGGTCTCTTTATATCTCTCTGTTTATACCAGTATATTCTTGGACAGATTGAATCATGTTCTCCTATGAAATATACTGTTTAGCTAGCTGCATAATGATGTTTGAGTTCGGAGGAGCAAGGGAAGTGGAATGAAGTTTCTTTTCATGGACCAATTTTTTGGACTCCTTGATGTAGCCTGTGATGTGTTTTGCAGGAGCCATTTGTTCGGGAGTGTGATTTAACTTAACTGAAAAGTTCGGAAGGCGTTTAAAGTGGCATACTTGTTGAGTCCCTTGCTTCGCAATTGCTAGCATAGCTTCATGACACTTGGGTTTTGTGGACTCATCTCTGTCAGGCATTCTTCAGGAGTTCATTCCTTTATCAGAAAATATATGTAGATTGCAGAGGTGCTGAAATTGTGAGGATTCTTTTCTGACATAAGTAAACCCAAAGTACATATGATGTATGTATAGGCTTCTATCCTTTAGGAAGTCAAGTATATTGTTTTACCCAACCCCTGGCTTGTGAGGGACAGACACTAATCTTACCATATTAAGCTATTGTTTATTTGCTTATTCTTTGAGAAGCGAAGGGGATATGTATACTTGAATTCATCTGTGAATTTTGGGAAAATATACTTTCTTGTCATGAGGAGTTCATGTAGATGGAATTGCGGAAAAGAAAATGACCATTTATTATTTTTTTTCCACTCTCATAGTTGCTTGTTTTTGAATCATTAGCCAGTCTACAATTATCAAGTGTGTCTACAGCTTATATTGAGTCTGGTGAATTAGGGGTGGGCATCGCTCCGCTCGGTTTGGTTCGGTTGTGAATATTATCGGTTTAGCATATCGGTTATCGATTTATAAATATGATAAATCGATAATCGAACCGATAAGATATCGTTTAATCGGTTATCGATCATTATCGGTTCGGTTATCGGTTTACCCGATAAGATATAACTCAATCTAGATATAAGCAAAAAAGAGACAATTCATTAGAGTTAAAGCAAAAAAGAGAAGAATTCATATATAATATACTACCCATTTCTACGTTCTGGCCACAACTAATGTTTGAAGCATGCTTCATTTTGACAAATTAATAACAATTTTTTTGTTTTCTACCAAAAAATTGAATTTTGAAGAAGAACTGAATTAGAGTCTGAAGAGTGAACTGTGAAACTTCAATCTTGAATGCGGTTGGAAAAATTAATCTTGAATGCAGCTGGAAAAATTGGGAGAAAAAGAGAGAATGAAGCCCTAGATGTATTTATATACTTAAGGGTAAAATCATAATTTTATTAAATCTTATTGGATTATCGGTTAACCCATTAAGAAACTAGGCAAACGAGGCCCCAACCGATAACCCAATAGTGAAAAAATACTAAACTGTTATCGAACCGTTAACCCAATAACCCGATATCAATACCCCTATAAGCTTTTTTCGGTTCGGACTATCGGTTATACCCTATATATGCCCAGCCCCGCGGAGAATCGATATCTTGTCCATGCAAGGCGAGCTAGCACTATTTGCTGTAGCTTTATGGAATTATTTTGAAGGCTATCTGTTGTCTGGTCCAACTGGTTAACTATCAAGGAGGCACTGAGACTGCATTATTAAACTATGACTTTGTTGTTGTTTTCAAATTCATTTCATGTTGGCCCTAATAAATCAAAGTCCTTCCCATTCACTTCATATTACAGTTAATTTTGCTAAGATTGACGGCACCATTAACACCAAACGTTTTTTTCTTTTTGATCATTCTCATGTGTGAATCGAAATAGAAACGCTTTTATCCCATGAAGGGGCATAGACCATTTTACTCGATGATTTTTCAAGTTCTAATATTTTTCTTTCTGGAAACTGTAAGTCATCTAAAAATCCGCATTTCAATATGCATCTGGCGTAACTATTCCTGGGAGGTCACTTTTTTTTGGCTCAATTACAATTTAATAACAAGTTAGTAATCTTACATTCTAGTAAAATCTTCAATAATTGTATTTCATAACATGTAATAATGTCACCAGACAATATTTGTCCGCATTTGATACATGCAGCAAATCAACAAAAACACATTAACATATGTCATTTATAAAAGATTTATTACTCCACTTAACAATAAGTAAATAGGTGCGTTGAATATTTTCGCGAAAATAGCACGGGTTAGCCAGTTTTCGGACTGGTAATTGAAAAATAGCCACCGTTTATAAAGTCAGCATATTATGTTGGAATATTTTTTAGATTTTGAATAGTATTTTCGTTCAGATTTATCTTTACATGACAAATGGCTAAAATTCAATTACTTTTGAAACTATGGCTATTTTTTAATTACCACTTATAAATCTGGCTATTTTTGAATTTCTCCAAATATTTTTCTCTTTGAGGAAAAAAGAATTGTCTTTGGATCACCCATCCAAATCCAATACATATTTCTGAACTCCTAATTTAAAATTCAAGACATAAGATTCGAACTTTAGAACATAATTTTGGAACTTTAGGACACGATCTCCTGAAGTTGAATCTTGAGGTTTAAATTTTAGGACGCCGTGTCCTAAAGTTTGAGTGAAATTGGCTAATCCTTTTTTTTTTTTGGTTTCCCACCCAGTGTCCGGTATCCACGTTGGAGCCCGACCATATCCGAATTCGTGGCGGATAAGGCCCATTTGGGAGTAGCGCTCCCTGCCAAGGACTTCTCCACAAGCAGGGCTCGAACTTTAAATATATTGATTGTAATCAACATGCAAAAGTGGCTAATTGTGTCATTTACACCCAAAAATCAGATTCAGCAACACAAACGTGTTAGTTACGGAAATCAAACTCCCGGGTTCTAAGAAATTCCCCTGCCATCTTTTTCAATCTTCCTCCTCTTCCAAACTCTGTTGTTGTGATTGAAATCAGTGAACGCGCAGCCATGGAATACGATTACAGGAACAGAACAGGATCTCCTTACGATACACAATTGCCGCCGATGTACGGCAGACCAGCAACCGGCGCTCCACATCCACAACCACATCCCATGTACGGTCAACAAGCACCCGGACTGTATCCTAGGGTTGGTCAACCCTCCGGCGGCGTCCGTAACCCTCCTATTCATCACACCTCTTCTCCGTCTTCCAACAGTATGTATTCCTTGATCTCTCATTTATGTAAGCTTTGTAGGTTAATCTGTTCAGAGTCAATTTCAATAAGGGAAATTTTGATCTCTCACCTGTTTTTTGCAGCTGGAATTGGCATCAGAGTTGCTATTAAACCTGAATATCGGATTACACCTCCGGTATGAATCCTATATGCTTAATATATACTATTGTAGTCTTGTACATGTACTCCCAAGTTCTGAGGTGCTTATATGCTGGACATGCTTGATGCTTCCAACTGTGATATACAACCGTGCTTCATAGAACATTTTGCACATATAGAACTTAAGTTATATACACCGACTGTTTTAAAGCTTCTTACATTATCAGTGAATTTTAACCTGAGGTTAGTTTCCATTTTTACCGATAACCTAATATTTATTGAGAGATTTACCTGTAATTACCTAATAAATGATCTTCTACCTTCAAGGTAGGAGTAAGGTCTGCGTACACACAGACCCCACTTGTGGGATTATACTGTGATTGTTGTTGTTGTACCTAATAAATGATCTGATTGCCAAAATACTTTTTACATTGTCGGTGCATAGGACTAACTCAATATAATTCTGCTCATCAGTTTGTTTCCATATCTAGATTTTGTATACTATTTTAATTTAGTATTGTATCAGATGCATAGCTTAAGTCGTTTATGCGAACAATATATTATTTTCGGTTTCTTGCAGCCTCCGCTGTCAACACAAGTGGGAGACATTCCTCGAAGCACATTCAACTTTGATTTTGACTTTGAGAAAAAGATTCTGGCCGAAGCAGAAAAGGAAAGCCAGAATTGGAGCAGGCTAGGGCTGGAAAATCTTCCATCTAGATTGCCAGAACAAACTAACACGGTACTTTGTATTTCTTGTAATCTTGTTAACTGCAGCAGTAAACTCTGGTTACATAAGTTTCTCAAAGCGGGTCCAGTCCGGTATCTGAATGAAAATGTCTAAGTATAATTAATCCCCTGAATACTGAATTTGTTGGGACATACCCACCTAGGACAACACTAGGTTGGCCATTGAATAGAGTGAAGTGCTTAAGAGGATTCATATAGCCCACCCAACTAGTTCAGAATGGAGGTGTAGTTGATTGTTAGCTGAAATGCCCCTCCATTTCAATTTATATGACAGTGCTTGACTGATCATGGATATTCATTTTGACCTATGTATATTATTAGTGGTAGTGGAAGAAATAAATAAAGAAACAATTGAAAAGGTTAGTTTGATAGAGAAAGCATCACATCAAAGCTTAAAATTTGTATAGTTTACTGGATTTGCATTCTTGAAGTTGTGAAAGTTGGCTAGACATGGATTGATGACAAACATTTTGGAGCACCCCAAAATGAAAAGAGTGTCATATAAATTGAAAACAGAGAGAGTACTTCTTTGGTGTACACCCATATGCATTTCTATATTTAACTGCTAGGGCGGCAGCTGGGTATGAAGACTAAAATCTTAATAGGGAGATTTCTATTGCTATCTATTTTTTTAGTTTGGTCTTAACCTATAGAGATTAAAAAGCTCATCAACAAGCGATAGAAATATCAAAGAGTTAGACACCTGTACTCTGGCATATGGTGGAGGTAGTCAAGTATATAAAATAGTTTGAGCCTTGAGATGGTTTAGTCTCTTTTTTTCATCACTTGATCTTACAAAATGTGATTTTGGCATTCCAGGAAAGTCCAAATTTGAAAAAGGAGCTGAATTTTTAAGGTGTAACTCTTTTATTTTCTAAAGAGTAGGAAATTACTTCCAATAACATGTCTTTACATATTCCTAGTCTACATTGAAACTGAAGATTATGAGATGCGGCTGCCAGTCATTCAGTTCATAGTTGGTGACAAAACTGGCGTGATTTTAATATCTGTTCAGGCTCTTTCTCTGGGTTGAACTCCTGGATAATTGAGGAGATGCTAATAAGCAATCCTACTGCTCTGCCCTGTTTACCACAATTAAGCTCGGGGATAATGGTGCAAGTGTTAGTTCTTGTACTTCCTTTTCCTTGGCTCAGGTAGACTACTTTTAAGTTTTCAAGGTGGTTAAATACTTCTGTGAGAAGTGAAGGCAAGGGAAAGTATTATTAAGATGCATAACTTTAATTATCTTACATTGAGCCCTATTTATGTACATACTTTACACAATACATAATACCTACTAACCAATGTGGAACACTGAAGGTACATACACTAACTACCTAACACCTTCCTACGTTGAGGATTTTTCTTTAAACATATTCTATTATGCATAGCTTACTCGAACCTAAGGAAGAATAAGTTTGTCCTTTTCCTTTCTAAGAATTAGCGTAACAAGTAATTCCTCAAGTTGGATCCCTCATTTTGAATTTTGTGGATCCAAATATGGTTTATATACTGCAAAGGAGGAAAAAATCATGTCTCAAAACATGTCATTTATTTTTTGACATTTTTAGGATGTCAAATATTAAGTCTGTGAACAAAGGTAGTTAGCATCGTTTCATATATACACACACAGAGATAACAAATCAAGTATTGATTGCCAAGAGCGCATCATGTGCTTTGTTTGGGAATGTGTAATACATTTAAATATTTTGCAGTTTACTCAATGTGATTTCTGATTTGGTTCTCATCAACAGACACTTAATTTTTGTTGATATTTGAATGAGTCTTTTCTTACTTGAATATAGGGATCCACTGGAGATTCTGTTATAAACAAATACACAGCATTTGGTTTCAACAGAGAGGCTGTGGCCATAGCGGTTGCAAATTATGGAGATAACCCGATCAAGGTCACATATCTTTTACATGCTTCTCTTACATTTCTCTGTCTGCATGTGGCACTAGGAGCAAGGTCAAATTAGCTTATCTACAGATCTTACTTTAAATTAAGTTTGTGAAGACATTTCTCTACAAAGACTTCCATTTCTTATTTTACCCTGTCCTAAGTCCAATTTCAAATTGAATTCATCGACGGTCAAGTTAACTAATTTTTGTAGTGAAATTGGAAAATGACTAGATTATTTTTTGTAAAGAGAGTTAGATATTTAGAAACTGCATGAAGGTACAACATGATGCATCTTTTTCCATCATAAAACCACTTAGACAGTAATGTTAACAAAAATTGAATTTTAGTTTTTGAAAGGCAAAACATGACATTTAATTTGTGACCGAGATTTTAGAATGTTGAAGTGAACAAGGAAGTGTTGTACAAAAATTTGCCCAATAGCATTGAGGAGCACTTGGCTATAGTAATGTGACCTTTCATTAGGTTGTTCTAACATTTTCTTCATCAACTAATCAGGTCAAGGAATTTGCAGAGAGATATACTCGCTTGAAAGAAGAGATGGGATTCTCATCAAACAGTGTTGCAGATGCCTTACTATTGAATGACAACGATACAGACAAGGCGATATCTCATTTGATTGGCAATTCATCATGATAGTTTTTATGAGCGATGCTTCTCTAAAAATAAAATAAAATTTGTAGAATGTAATGAAGGTGTCAGTACATTATAATGTCATTGTAAATGTATTTTGTGCGTGTGCAGATATATATTTTGTGATAAGGCCTATTAACTTTAGACAAGTGAGTTTGGCATTGATCTGATAGCTGCAAGGTTGCGATAAGCAAAGTCAGCTGTTGTTATTCTTTTCCCATGTCAATTTTGTGTCCTGGCATTCTAGTTAGCTATTCAATTATTGCCGCGCTTTGCCCAAAAACTATATCGTTTCAACTTCGGAGCCATTAAACTGTCATAGAACAGTTGTGCTTGCCTTCCTTTTTGCATGGATAGAGGAAAATTTGCTAACAGAATTTCTTGCAAATGTGCGGGGCGTCCACGAGGAAACTTTGTTGCAACTTATTCCAAAGGGGTGTCAAAAGTATAATATGACCTTTGTTGCAACTTATTCCAAAGGGGTGTCAAAAGTATAATTTGATTTCCCTGACTACCCAAATATTTCGATAAAGGAGGATAAACAGAACACCTTTATCACATGCTGCACAATGTATACACTAATGTATGCAACATGCATTGCCAGTTTACCAACTACCATCCCCCTCTCTTTCTGGGTAGGAATGACGTTTAGATGGCCTATCAAAACAGCTACTTGCACTACTCCTAACTACGTTTTTACATGAAGAAAGGAGAGCTAAAAGTACCACACAATTCCATGACACTACATTATGACGACTAAATCCCTGTACGTTGAGGGTGGACGACAACCTGGTCATAAACCAAATATGTGGTCACTAGCACCAAATATTGCAGCAGTAAACTGTCGCGTGTTCAAGTCATTTCCATCAAGAGAACCAAATCTATCAAGCCACTGAGTTGGACTAGGATTTTCCACCTCTTCTACCCACTCAGATGTCATATCTATGTCATCAAGTTGGAGGGGATCTTCCTCCGTGGGTTTAGAAACCAAATACCGTGCTAACTTCAGATTATAGTTTATATAAACAAGGTCCAGAAGGGTTTCCTTGTCAATCTTATTGCGCCTCTCGGAGTGGATTTGTTGAAATGTGCTCCAATGTCGTTCAAAAGTGAATGTACTGCATACCTGGCTAAGTATTCTAATGGCGACTCTCTGCAACGTAGGAGCAGCATCACCGTACTGTTCCCACCAAATACCTACAATGCATTTCCTTCGCATTAGTCCATTGAGAGTTAGTTAGGCAATGAAGAAAGCTTGTATAAAAAGCATGAAGTGTCGGCAGCAGTCATTTTTCTGACAGCATGAATCTATGAGATTGAGATGCAAGCAAGATGATAGAAAATTATAACAGCACAGTTCAAGTCAATTAAGACATTCTGGAGAAAGTCCATAGAATTGACGCATTCAGAGGAGACTCGACTCAAGGTTAGCGATCAACTAGACGTGATTTCAGCTTAGTCAGTATTTTAAGCCAGTCTACATTGAAGCCCTATGGAAGTCTTACTACGAGTTAATATCTACCGAATCATTAATGTTGTTTTACAACTTTTAGGGGCCATCACATTTCCATATACTTCAAAAGTTCTACTGACTTCATTGCTTCCGGAATGTTTAGTCTAGCAGGAAGTGCTATGTATGTATACTGAGGCAGAATTGACATTCAAGTACATCTCTTTTTTATTTCTTTTGATAAGTGAGAAATGAAAACCCAAGTACATCTCCTTTTGTTAGCTCATGGTTTTACTTAACATAGGAGGTAGCAACCACAACAAGCACAGCAATAGCTTAGTAGTTTCTAACAGTTTTAAAGCTTACATTGGATTTTGCTTAAATTAAACATGAAACGTTAAATGACCTTCACGACTGATTCTTAAAGCTGGTGTCTCTCTTTCTTATTTTCTTGTAAGGTAGTAGATCTAACTAGATTACAAAGTATTCGGACAAAAAACTAAACTCAAACTAGTTTACAGATAACTCAAAAGATCAGCTTGCAACACTGGTGCTTTATTCAGATGAAACTTAAGGCTCAAACTAGAGTCTGGAACTAATTTTAGTACTCTTAACTCTAAAGCCTAGAACTTTCAGGAAAAGAAAACTCAAAATGTAGTCTCGAACCTTCACAACATGAAAATTTCTGGAGGCACTAATTAGAAATTGAATCCCAGAGCACTTGCAAGTTCTAATGACCAGATATTACTGGGGTTCCGCCTTTTGACCTGGTGTTGCAACCATCATTTTCTCCATGCTAAAGGGAAGAAAAAGAGAGTTCATTTTATATGAGTGAAGCATTTAGAACACTATATTCTATAAACTTTCCAGGTCTATATCCAAAATGGATTCTATGAGATGTCCAGAGCTGTAACAACTATAGGGGCATCAAATTACTAAGTCATACCATGAAAGTTTGGGAGAGAGTGGTAGAAATGAGAGTGCGAAGGACGGTGTCTATTTCAGACAACCAGTTCGGGTTCATGCCGGGAAGATCTACCACAGAAGCTATCCACCTTATTAGGAGGATGGTGGAACAGTACAGAGATAAGAAGAAGGATCTCCACATGGTGTTTATTGATCTGGAGAAAGCGTACGATAAGGTTCCTAGGAAGGTCTTATGGAGCTGCTTAGAGGATAAAGGGGTCCCGAGTAACTATATTAGGATGATTAAAGACATGTATGATGGAGCTAAGACTCGGGTTAGGACAGTAGGAGGCGACTCTGAACACTTTCCAGTTATTACGGGATTGCACCAAGGGTCTGTGCTCAGCCCATTCCTATTTGCCCTAGTGATGGATGCACTGACTCATCATATTCAAGGGGAGGTTCCATGGTGCATGCTATTTGCTGATGACATTATTCTAATTGACGAGACAAGAGGCGGCGTCAACGAGAGGCTAGAGATTTGGAGACATGCTCTTGAGTCTAAAGGTTTCAAGTTGAGTAGGACGAAGACGGAATACCTCGAGTGCAAATTTGGAGTTGAGCCGACGGAAGCGGGAGTTGAAGTGAGGCTTGACTCTCAAGTCATTCCCAAGAAAGATAGTTTCAAGTACCTTGGATCGGTTATTCAGGGGATCGGGGAGATTGACGAGGATGTCACACACCGTATAGGGGTGGGGTGGATGAAGTGGAGGTTAGCGTCGGGAGTTTTGTGTGACAAGAAAGTTCCACCGTTACTAAAAGGTAAGTTTTATAGAGCAGTAGTTAGGCCTGCCATGTTGTATGGAACTGAATGTTGGCCGGTAAAGAACTCACACACCCAGAAGATGAAAGTAGCAGAGATGAGGATGTTAAGGTGGATGTGCGGGCATACAAGGATGGATAAGATTAGGAATGCAGATATTCGAGAGAAGGTGGGTGTGGCCCCCATGGAGGACAAGATGCGGGAAGTAAGACTCAGATGGTTTGGGCACATTCAGAGGAGGAGCACTGATGCACCGGTGAGGAGGTGTGAGCGACTGGCTGTAGTGGGCACGCGGAGAGGTAGAGGGAGACCTAAGAAGTATTGGGGAGAGGTGATCAGACATGACATGACGCGACTTAGGATTACGGAGGACATGGCCCTTGATAGGGAATTATGGAGGTCGAGCATTAAGGTTGTAGGTTAGGGGAGAGGGTGAATATTTCTACAGCACAACTGAGAGAGACTATCTAGTTAGGAGTTAGACTAGGAATGTCAGTGGTCGTCTATTGATGCAGGGCTTTACCTTCTAGTTGTACTATACCAGCCATCTAATTCGTATTTCGTATTTCGTATCCTGTATTTCATATTTCGTATCTCCTATATATTGTTGTTATTTTATTACGCATTTTTATGGTACTAATATATTATCTCCTATTGCTTTTTTTTGAGCCTTTTGAGCCGAGGGTCTCCTGGAAACAGCCTCTCTACCCTTCGGGGTAGGGGTAAGGTCTGCGTACATATTACCCTCCCCAGACCCCACTTGTGGGATTATACTGGGTCGTTGTTGTTGTTGTTGTTGTTGTTGTTGCAGTTGCAAGAAGCTTACAAGAAAAGCTTTCCTTGGAAATATCATTTTTTTTCTTGAAAATATCATATAGGCAACCAATGAAACTTCCAGGTGTAATTAAAATGAAGGAAATACAAGTGAAACTTATGAAAAAGAAAACCTATTCTGCAGCCAAGAGAAATAGGAGTTATGATCTCCTTCTGAGTTCTGACAAGGTTCTCTCTACTTGTGAGTGCCTGAGTCGATACCACATGAAAGATGCGAAAGAATTATCGCACATTTTTCATTTCTCTTCATGTACTTTTTCTACAGTTGGTCAGAATAATGGAACAAAAATTTGAGTTTTTCACCTTTCCAAGAGGAATTTAAAAGGCATTTATACCTCTTGGAAATAAAGATCTCTATGCCAGTAAAAAGTAACAGAAGCAAATAGGCTATACCCATTCCACCTAAGTCCACACCTATAAAGGGAGAGAGATCTCCAGGGAACACAAAAGGAACCCATTGGTCTAATAGGAATTAGTTTTCTGTCAATGCATGATATCACTACGTGACCAATGACGTCGTCAATTTAGAAGAAGGTGCTAGTCAGCTTTCCTACTATCTCACGGAGAAGAAAGAAGAATGAGCGGACAAGACTTTTCTTAGGATCGCTTCAATTTAAGTTATGTACTGGGGATGCACAAAAAGTTTGAAAGTAAAGATGCAGTCATACCTGGAGGAACAGTATCAATTGCCTCCTTTGCCAGATTACAACCAAACATTCCTGATGCCCTTGTAAATGAAAGGATTTGAGTCGTGATATCTCGCCTCAATTCGGGAGTTGGTAATAGCTTCTCCAGCACTCTGAAAAAATCTTCCTTTATTGACCCAAGAAACTTGACTTCTGTGTTGTATTGGATGCTAGGATTCAAAAAGGCAGCTGCTGAATGCAGAGGAGAGTGGAGGTTATTCTGCCATTTCTTATCTACTATATCCAAAAATGTCGTGCACTTTATTTCATCCATAATATAGTATGTCCGTATTGACTCCTTAGCTCTGGTCAGTAGTTCATATATAGAGCCCACAGCTGGCTTTCCTCCAGATACTTCCCTCATCACTTTGAGGAAGGGCTCAGAAACAGCAACACACTCTTCAGCTGTCCTCCAAAAATCATTGTCATCTAGAATTCCAATACAACTAATGCTTTGTGGTTTATTTGTATGAGCAGAATTGGCAGCAAACTCTGGACCGTTAAACATAAGTTTCAATCTTGACCTATGCTTCAGTAGACATTGTAAGGAGAGAAAGTGTGAAACGGACTTTGTGATACCAGTCTTGATGATCTCTTGTCCTCCAGTGAACTTTTTCATAAGATCAAGCAATGAGGAATTATTGTATATAAACTTCGAGATTGATTGCGCCTGTAAAATGCATCTATTTACCCAATCTAATTTCGAAAACTCGTCTAAGATTGCGTTTATACACTGTGAAGCACAAGGGGACACAAAAACACTCCCGCAGTTCTGCAAAATATGGTTCACTATACCAGTGCAGTAAAGTGTATTATCCACAATTACTTGCACAATATTCTCTGGGCCAAATTCTTGAATGATTGAATCAAACAACTCAGAGAGGCATTTTAGATTCTTAAAATATGAAGATGCATCTACAGATTTGTAGAAAATAGTCCTGGAGGGTGATGAAACCAAGAAGTTGATCAAAGCTTTCATTTTGTTATCTGTCCATGTTTCTGCAATTAAAGTGTAACCTGTCATTGCCCACTCTTTCTCAACATCTTTTGACTGTAAGCTTACTTCAGCCTTGATCCTCTCCAACCATGTTGCTTTCAGAGTTTCAGGAGAAGGACCTAAAAACCCACTGCCACACTTCCCTACTGCCTCAATCATTTGATGGTAAGAGGAAGATCTAGCAACACCGAAGTCAATTTTGTTCTCAAAAAAGAACAACGCAATACTTCTCTCCGCATTTTCTTGGTTATTTCCAGGTGAAGAGATAGCCTGCCCAATTGGTGGAAAAGTTCTTGCAATTGGAGTTATTGGTTCCACAGACAAAAGGGGGTTTTCTGGAGAAATATTTACAAGAGATTTAGCCTCAATGAGCTTATGCTTTTTAGTACTAGGAGTTTCCTTTGCCTCATCCTTTGATGCTACTATTGCCCTTACCCTGTCAGTAACATCATCCCTCACCTTAGTACATGGATTCACACCTTTACTTGGAAGTCTGGATAAGTGGTGCTTTAACCTACTAATGCCACCGTTGAGAATTCTAAGACAAAATTTACATCTCACTTTATTCCCGTCTAACTTCTCAGCATATTCCCAACAGACATCTTTTTCTCGAACCACTGCCAGAAAAAAATATCTGTTAGATAATTTTATGACTCATCCTAGATGGTTTTTCTTATTCTTTTTGTTTTCTTTCCCCTCTTAAGATAAAGAAAGACTGAATACAACAACAACAATAATAACAACAACAACAACAACAACAACAACAATAATAATAACAACAACATACCCAGTGTGATTCCACAAGTGGGGATAAAGAAAGACTGTATATGGTGCACAATAATGAAACAAAATTATCATTTAGGAAATCTCTTTAACAATTTGAAATGAATGCAATGATAGAATCAAGTGTTAATCTGCTATTAAGGTAGATATATATCTTGTTAGGTAATAATGATAAGCTCAAACAAATGCTACCTACTATATGTCAATCATCTTCAACTCATGCAACAAGGATGTATCTTAATTCACTAGCAAAGCGTGATGCGTTTGCATAGGCTTCAATCGTATACCAATATACTTTTTAAAAACCTCAACTTTATAAAAAAAAAACACTCAACTATTTACAATTGCCATTCTGTTAAAAAGTGCCAGTATTTAAGTTGGAAAAGCAGCACAAGAGAATCACACGGTAGTTTTACCATTGATCAATTATGTGAAAGCGCTATTATCGAATTTCAATCCTTGTAAAAAAGACAAAAAGAAGGAAACTAAAGTGGTTCCACTCAAAATCCCCAAAATTAAAGCTAGGTTTCTATTTTGTTAAACTGATCAACTAAATTCCTTATAATAATATGGTGTAGCAGTGCAATTAAACATTTGCAATTTTTTTATAAGTGACATTTGCGTTCTTCTTTTTTTTAGCTTCTAAAGATTATCATTCTAAACAAGGGGAAGCATCAAATGGAGCTTTGATTTTGACCATATATTTAGCATTTGGTAAGTCGAGGATTGAATTGAATGGGGTCTTAGAACCACATATTATGATTTCTAGCACATTTAATATGCTAAATATGGATGGACTAACCAACCGTTCACATCAGGAATAGAGGCCGTTAAGGATGTACTTGCTTTTCCTTTTATTCGTCGAGATTGGGTTGTGTTCAATGTACCGCTTGTATAGCCTATGCTTTGCAAGCCCGTAAATAGACGACTATGGGTAGTTCAGGTGCGCTTAAAGTCAACAAACTAGATTTAATTTTGTTTCACGTACATTTGTTCAAGAAATATAGTCTCATACCACATGAGTGCATTCTTTTAAAATCATTTAGAAGTCTTTTGGGTTAATTCTCAAGGAATTATCCGGGATGTTTAAGGTAGAAATACATCATGATGATCGTTTCACTATCCTTCCTTTTGCCTTGCAATGGAGATTGCTTTATTTTTGAATTTAAGAAGTGATGCTTCGACTTAATTGACCTTGGTAAGAAAGGCCATGTTATTCCCTTCGACCGTTCGACTTTGAAATACCGGCAGTTCGTGACAGAAAAGGACGATTACAGATATTCAAGTGCTAATTTATGATCTTTGCTAAAGGATGAATTACTTTATTATTTGATAATTAAATTAAAGAATTTAATTAGTCAAATAAATTTAGTTATTAGTCCAAATAAAATATTGTTATATTCTTTGCTAGCACAGAGAATATAATTAATAATGTGAACAAATTAAAGTTTTCTATTTGGAATAGAAAATTAAATTTTATCTCTTGGTTGAAATATATATGTGTGTGATATATATATTTGGATATTATAATTAATATTTATTTATATATGGAATATATATTAAATATTAATAAGGAGACTAATTCAAAGTCCACAAATCACTACCTACGACACTAGTAATCCCATAAGAAATGGGTTCCACATTTTTTTAATGGAGACTAATTGGTGAAATCCAATTAAGAATTGGATTCAAGCATGAAGTCCACAAAAGAGACTTAGTCGGCAAACGTGTTTTCCGTTATGGAATGGGATTCCATCTTTAATAGAATTATTTTACTAAAGTTCAATTTTGAATTGGAAAGGAAAAAGAAAGCCCAACGCTTCTAATTTTTTCTTAACCTAGTGGAAAGTATTGTTGGATTAAGTGAATTCCAATTTGAAATTGGATTCACGTCAAAGTCCATAAAGGACGCAGCCACCCACCGTACCAATATGCTTGTTAATTAAATCTAATTTTGAATTGGATTAGTAACATGAAATTCCGTAAAAACGTGAAATCCAATTGGAATTGGATTGGAAAGTCCAAAAGGACGTGTCGGCTGCCACATACCCATTTGGAATGGGATTCAACTTTTTAATGGAAAAATTCTGTAAAGTCCTAATGGACTTGGAAAGGAATTAAACCACCGATTTTAATTCTTCCTAGTCCCCATTGGAAAAGTATTGCAGGCTCACGTATATATAGATATATTCGTGAACTTGAAGAACATACGAATACCTACAAGGTGTATGTGGGCCCCACAAAGTCAAGAGAAAATATTATTACGAGAAAATTGTTTCTTGTTCTTCTACCTTTGAGTTAAGATTTTTGAGAAAAACTTCAATACAATAATTTTTCGTTCAATTTGTTCGTGGGTTTCATTGATCAAAGAGTTGATAGCAAAGATCAGTCTCGGTGTGGATACGCATAGATTCTTCGTACTATCGAAGAATTTTTAAAACAAGACTTTCTTCACCAGGTACGTTTTAGATTCGATCTTTGACATGTAAATAAATTTTAAATACGAAAAGATCTGCCTAGGATTGTTATTGTTTTCCGCTGCATGTTATGAACATCTATATACGATCACACAGTGGTATCAAAGCACAATAAATAACTTGTCAATTACTATGATGATCTCAGGTCAAAAGAAACTCTTACATCACGTTCTTTAAGAGAATATCCCATTGACAGTTTATGGTAATCTAACCATTAGGAATTATCCAATGAGTCGGTTCAATGATCATATCTCTATTTGCATCATCTATCTATGTGATTTAGTTAATAAGATCAACTCAAGAACAAAATTTAGATTAAATTATAAGAAACTTTACTCTCATTATCATAATCTCCATCACGATGACAAGTCTCAAAATTTAATCAAGGACCTTATCAAATTAATCAAGCAATTAATAATAATGATAAAAGAATATCAAATGCCATATATATTTTATCTGAAATAACATTCACAAAAATATGTTTAAATCATCAAATATAAGATTGGATCTACGGCATATCTGATATATCCCTAACAACATTCCCTTTCCAAGTCAGGCAAAAAAGATCGTAAGACCTATATAACGCTTTAGTTTTTTTTTTTGTTTCCAGAGCTCCCAACCCTTTTAATTCTACTTAATATTTTTTTTTGATTTGCACCGGTGTCCGAGTCTCTAAGAGCCCCGACTAATCCCGGGGGTGCACAGGCCCTCGACAAGGAGTTTCCCGCAAGTGCACCACGGTTAATTCAGGTTTTACCCAGTCCGATGGTCCTCAGAAATTGTTTGCACCCAGTGGGTTTCGAACTTGATACCTTGAAAGGGAGCAAACCCCAAGGCTCAAGTCAATTGGCACCAGGCCAACCCCTGAGGGTTTAATTCTACTTAATATCAGGTACAACATTGTAACAAAAAGGATAATTTCCGATGGTTAAAGTGTGTGTACTACTGCATTACTTTCAAAGAAAGCCGCTTGAATTCTGTAATTAATGAACGAATCGTGGTAATTGTGCCTAAACCAACGAATTAATATTTTCTTAACTTTATTTAGGGAAGACGAGTTATCTGGAGTAGTTAACTCCAAGCTCTCTCTAAAATAACCCGATGGTAAGATCTGAATAAACTAAATTAACATTTCATAGATTTAACATAAATTGAAATAACAAAGGCATGAAAACCATAGCTCCAGTGACTTACTAGTTATGGAGGCGCTTCACAGTGGAGCGGGGCTACACAAACCTAAACAAGCAATAGCAATTCAGTTAAATTAAGAAGAACGAACACAGCATAAATCAGTAAAGTAATTGCTAAATAATCACCATTAGAGCTTCATCCGATAGTTCAATTTCCAAGTGAAAGATGAAATTATTAGTTGCAGTCACCATAGAAAATGAATTGACAAAATTGAACTCTATAATTTTAGTGTCCAGCTGAAATTTCCATGGAAATGAAATTCTTCGACAGTCTACGGTGTTGATTTGCACCATTTTTGAATAACGAAACAGAAATCGAAAAGGAGGGAATAGATATGAAGAGAAAGTAGACGAGAAATAAGAAAGAAAAAAACTCACATGGAGAAGTGAAGAGACGAATTATCAACGGAGGAGATAACGGTTTTGACGACAGTTGCAGAGAAGAGGGATCTGCTTGATTTATCGCGATATTTTGTGGTCTAATTGTCTGTAATAGTCTAGGGTTTAGTTCGTATCGATTTCTTGGACTAACAGAGTTTTCATTTTCTTTTAATTTATCTTCACCTTCTCGTTCTATTATCTCACCTATTTGTATTTTCATAAGTATTTTTTTTTTCTGGGAAAAAAAATTATGTAGTATCTCCTTTTCTTTTCTCGTATTTTCGGATCCCGTACACGCCCGTACAGTGCAATTTTCGGCCAGAGCGAACTGACGTCGTATATAACAGAGGAATTCACGGAAAAAAAATTGCAATGCTGGAAGTCAACTCATATCAGAGCCAGGTTTCGATCCTGGGACCTGTGGGTTATGGGCCCACCACGCTTCCGCTGCGCCACTCTGATTTGTTGATAATAAGTTACAATTGTTTTATATTATTCTATGAAGCTCAAAGATGGAGTACTAACTAAAACAATCTCAGTTCAGCCTACTCTTTTTCCTTTTTGTTTTCTCCTGTAAAGTAACAAAAAGTTTTCTTCTCTTTATTTTCAGACAATGAGAGGATTAGCTGCAGAAGTAGATTATGGAAAATGGCTGCAGATCTACGACTAAATCGATGAAAAATTATACTTGGGGTGTACAGTAAAATTGCACCAAACCGAAAAGTCAAACTAAATCGATTAAAAACCCTACTAGATTTGGTTTGATATTAGTAAACAAACTGAACCAAACCAACATATAAATATATAATTTTAATATATACTTCTAAGATTTTATATAGAATTTTTTTAAAAAAAATATCCAGAACTATTTGGGATTCTCTTACGGGATATAATATTTAATAAATATGAAGGGCTCCATATTTATTAATATTAAATATTGGGTTGTATGAAACTTTCTTATTAAGTGTTACTGAGATGCATCAATCTTTTTATTCTTCCATATTCATATATCAAGATCTATTAAATTCTTATATCTTTTTTCGAATTTGAAGTGGTGGTTTTATTATTTAGGTATCATATTGATTTTTATGTTTAATTATTAAATTAAGTTAACATTGAAAGTGTACATCAACAAAAAATTATTGTCAGAAGACAAATAACTTTCATGTGTTACTAAGTAAATTCTCTATAAGAATATTTAATATTTTTTAAATTTTTACAAAAATATTGTTTCAATCTTACTTTGTTAAATTTTTTATAAGCAAATATATGTTACGTAACAAAAAAACCCGAAAAAATCGAAAAATCTGCCAAAATCGAACCAATCCAAACCGATATAGTTGGTTTGGTTTGGTTGTTGTATGAGTCAAAATTCACTTAAGTCATGATATCATTAGCGAGACATTCACAGGCCGCCGTGTGTCGAAGTGGTTCAAGAAACAATGAAGGCTACGGTCGAAGAGTCAGCAAGGATTAAGGTCGAGGAGTCATCAAAGATCGAGGTCGAGGTCGAACACCCTTGAGAGAAGTTATAACGGTTAGTTTCAAGATAGGACACTAAAGAGAATATCTAATGGATATTCTCTACACTTGTATTATTAGGGTTTCTTGGAGCATGTTCCCTATAAATAGAAAGAGACACAATGATAGGTCACATGAGATATTCATTTGTAAAGAACATATTGACTTTGTAAGAGAGAATCTGGTCTTATCGCATATATACAAAAATAACTTTTTTTTCTAAGATTCTTGCAAAGCATTCCCGTTCGACCCATGTCACGACCAAAAATCAGCCGTCGTAATGGCGCATATCGTAGAACTAGACAAGCCAATACTCAACCATTTCAACATAGTAAAAGCTTTAAAAATATATACAGAAGCAATTAATATTTAAGAAAATCTTTTTAAAACAGAAATAAATCTACAACGCAATACAAATCTCTCCCAAAATTGGGGTGTCACCGAGTACATGAGCATCTTTACCGGGATACAGTCTACTACAATGTCTAAGGAATAAGAACTGAAAATACATATAGAGATAATGAAGGATAGTCAAGGCCTGCGAACGTCATGCAGCTACCTCGATAATCTCCCGAGATTCTATCTCCTCACTCAGCAGTCGCCGTGACCGAAAACACCTGGATCTGCACACGAGGTGCAGAGTGTAGCATGAGTACAACTAACTCAATAAGTAATAAATCCAACCTTTGGGCTGAAAGTAGTGATGAACTCAACTAGCACAGTTCAATATAGAGATACAATGCAGAAACGTGGGCATGCTTTCAAGTTCAATAGATATCTCAAAACAGTAAAATGGATCAAATCTGAATGTTATGAAGAATATAACTCATCTTCTTCCACATGCCAATGCACATGCTGTATGTGATGCACCATATTGACAGCCTCATGTGCTCACATTATTAAATGCTCAATCACTCAGTACTATATATGGCCCAAGGAAGATCCATCCCGGAATATATTCATCATTGACCATCAGTCACCCAGTATTGAGTAGGTCTAATCAGCCCGTGGAGATGATCCATCTCCAAGTATATAATGCATCGGACAAGATCCATGCCAGGGAAGACCCATCCCTCAATATAATCAACCGCGCTCACTGGGGGTGTGTGCAGACTCCGGAGGGGCTCCTTCAGCCCAAACACTATCATAAATCAGTATAACTGTTGCGGCGTGCAACCCGATCCCATAATTGTCACTCATAATCAGACTCTCGGTCTCACTCAGTCATCAATCTCTCCAATCTATCTCATGGGCTCACAATGTCATGAAACTAACCCGAACATGATGATATGATGTATCAATAAATAACAACAGAGACTGAGATATAATATGAAATAAATGAATATGATTTAGTACGAAATATCAATCAAATCAGTAAGCCAACAGCAAGAAACGACCACTATGGGTTCCAACAGTACCGGCATATAGCCTAAACATGATCTCTAGCATGATTGACAGCTCAATTACTTTATCACATAATGAAAATACGGATATCAACAAGATAGAACCACTATACAGTGTCATGGAATCGACCGGGTCACAATTCTCACGGTGCACACTCGCATGCCCGTCACTTGGCATGTGTGTCACCTCAATACCAATAACATAACACATAATTTGGGGTTTCGAACCCTCAGAACCATGTTTAGAAGTGTTACTTACCTCAATTCGAGCAAAACTCTACTCAAACACGCCTTTGCCTCTCAAATCGGCTTCCAAACGTCCCGAATCTATCGACAAGCAGTACAATACAATCAATATTGGCTAAAGGAATCAATTTTACCATGAATTATGAAGTTATAACTCAAAAATCCGAAATCGGCTCAAAGTCGTCCCCGGACCCACGTCTCGAAATCCGACAAAAGTCACAAAATCCAAAAGTCCATTCAACCACAAGTCTAACCATACCAAATTTTTCAAAATACAACATCAAATCGCCACTCAAATTCCCAAAATCAACTCTCCAAATCCCTAGCTTCAAACCCCCAAATTTCACTTTAAAAACACACCCACTAGGTGGGAAAATCAATGGGGAAACAAGATTATTGAATAAAAATGAACACAAGGAGCTTACCTCAAGAATCCCCTCGAAAATCCTCTCAAAAATCTCCAAAAATTCAAGCTCAAAATGTTAAAAATTGTGAAAATCTTGGAACCATCGCTTATATAGTTTCTGCCCAGGCTTTCCGCACCTGCAGCAACTTACCCGCACCTACGGCTTGGCGGGTGAAACCAAGACACTCGCTTCTGCGAAGGGTTCTGCTCATGTGGACCAAAATCCCGCTCATGCGGACTTGCTTTTATAAGGAAATATCCGCTTCTGCGGAGCCCAACCCACAGTCCAATTCCACTTCTGCAGTCCTACTGCCGCATCTAGGGGCTCGCACCTGCGATGACCACTCCACAGGTGCGATTATAGTAGCAGAAGCCAAGCTTCAACAACTTCTCAACTTCAATTCCAAGTCTGTTAACCACTCGAAATCAATCCGAGGCCCCCGGGACCTCAGCAAAACATACCAACAAGTCCTAAAACACGATACAAACTTAGTCGAGCCTTCGAATCACCTCAAACAACATCAAAAACAATAATCGCACCCCAATTCAAGCCTAATGAACTTTGAAATTTCCAAATTCTACATACGACGCCGAAACCTATCAAATCACGTCCGATTGACCTCAAATTTTGTACACAAGTCACAAATGACACCACGAACCTACTCCAACTTCCGAAAATCCAATCCGACCCCGATATTAAAAAGTCCACTCCGGATCAAACTTTTCAAAATTCCAACTTTCACCATTTCAAGTCTAATTCTACTACGGACCTCTAAATCACAATCTGGACACACTCCTAAGTCTGAAATCACCCAACGGAGCTAACAGAACCATCAAAACTTTTGAATGCCATACTTCACCTTTTTAGATAATTGAATATCATTATTTTTGCTTATACTTATAGCCATACAGATAAACACTTTGATTATTTGGTCTTGGCACACGTAGCATTATCTTTTGGATATTATTTTTTTATTAAGATTAACTCTTCTTTAGACAAATCTAATTGGTTGAGCCAAAATCAATAATTTTTTGTCAAATAGTTTGGCATCGTCTATGGAGATTTCTTAGTTAATTTTTTAGTTTTCTTTAGATCTGCAGCTAACGTGAGTCACTAACCTCACAAACTCCAAGATTTCCTCCTTTTTTTTGCACGTACAAATACTTAAATATTAGGTAAAAAGGAGAAAGGACTAAAGTAAGAGGTGAATTCCCTAGCAACCTCATGATTGCTATCAACAGAACTGTGAAACGCTAGTCGAAGACATGACGCCCACTGCATCCACTGGGAGCGAGAAGTCACCTCCTCCCCATTGTAGTGTAACAAAACCCAATGGAAAATGGGCCTCCACATCCATAGAAGAAGGGATACCACCAGCCATTAAAGATCTCCTCGCAGCATGGCTGAGCGATGCACTAGTAAGCGTGCTCAACAAGCCAACTCCATGTACAACTATAGAGACTGCGAGGGCTCGTGCAGTACAACGAGCAGATGAACAGAGTAACCGGCAAGACCCTATGACACTAGGTATAACTCACAATATTACTAACAGTGCAGGTAATAGTGCCCTCGCCACTGTTCTAAAGAGGATGGAGAAAATGGAGAATGAAAATAAAGTACTCAGGGACCAAATGAAAGAACACCAAGAACGAGTCGATAAGATACCAAGTGCTCCAAAACTATTGCCAAAAAGGGACGCCGACATATTCGTAGAGCAGCCGTACAGTGAAGAGACAACACGGCATGCCATACCAAAAACCTTCAAAATGTCGCCTTAACTCAGGATATACGATGGAACGACCAATCCGGAAGACCATGTGACTCATTACGTCACTGCCGTGAAAAGCAATGACCTCACCAAAGAACAAGTGTCGTCTATTTTGCTGAAGAATTTTGGCGAAACCCTCACATGAGGGCATTAACATGGTACTCACAGTTACAAGCCCTCCCCATAGAAACTTTCGAAGAAATGGGTGATAAGTTCATAATGGCACATGCCCGAGCCAAGAAGGCTGAAACGAGGGTAAACGATATATTCGCCATGAAGCGGTCCTTGGGAGAAGGACTGAGGGACTTTTTCTCCTGGTTCAATAGGGTAAGGATGACTCTTTCGAAAGTGTTCGAGGGGCTGGTAGTTGCAGGCTTTCAAAATGAGATGAGTAGAGATGGTTTGAGAGCAACTAGAAAACTGTTGAGTCGATTGATGAAATATCCTCCAACCACTTGGGACGACATCTATAATGCTTATTATGTTGAAGTCCGAGCAAACGAGGATGACCTCAATAGACCAACCCACCAGCTCATCTCGGTACAAGCCGAGTCCAAAAAAGAATGAAAAGAAAACATCAATAGGGATCACCTGGCCTCACAACCCAATAGGAAACAACACCATCTATATGTCAGGAACCACGCCCACCTTCCCTCCGATACAAAGAAGGACCATCCAGGCCGAGAATAGGGACTCACCGGGACGAGAGAGGTATGCCCCCTTGTTATCGACTCAAATTTTTTGTGTATCACCTATAGAAATAGTCTATGCTCTGGAGAAACTCGAAACGAAAGTAAAGTGGCCGCCAAAGATGAGGTTCGATCCGAGCACCAGAAAATCCGATGCCATCTGTGAGTTCCACCAGGAACGTGGGCACAAAACAGAAGATTGCATCGCCCACAAACAAGAAGTTGTAAACATGTTGCGGTATGGATACCTCAAAGAGGCTACTTATCGACAAGGGTAGAAATAACTTTGCGAGAGCGTGTGAACACCATAGTTCGCCAAAGCCACTATCACCAGCTCGTACTATCAACATGAACATCGGTGGCAATGATGATGCCTCTATTAATGACATTAAATTCACCACCACTCACAAGCTCAAGCGATCTATCACCCGCGAACGGTATGACGAACTCGAAGAAAGTATCATATTCGACGAGTCAGATGCTGACAATTTGACTTTCCCTCATAATGATGCCCTTGTCATTGTTTTATGCATTTTAGATATCACTGTCAAATGTATTATGGTGGATGATGGAATTGGAGCGTGCATTATCCATCTCTGAGTCCTCACCCAAATGAGACTCAAGGACAAAATAGTGTCGCGCTGCATCACACTAACCGATTTTAATAATGCAGTTGAGTGGACATCGGGAGAAATTACATTTCCCGTCTTGGACGGCAGCGTGACGATGGAGACAACATTCCACATCATCGACCAGGCCACTACATACAACTCAATAGTAGGACGACCATAGATACATCCTCTGAGAGCCATCCCCTCCAACCTATACCATGTAATCAAATTCGAAACACCTTGGGGAATATTCAGCATATGCGGAGAACAACATACATCTCGGGAGTGCTACCACGCCGCTTTAGATAGCACGACAACCCAACAGAAAAAAGACAAGGAAAAAAAGGCATAGCAATCAACAAGGACGAGGTTGACACAAGAAGAGACCAGGGACATCATCATGGATTCCGAAATGGTTAAAGCTGCGAACTCGACCATAGACGACCTCAGCCCTATTGAATTAGACCCCAACAATAGTAATAAAAAGGCCTACATCGGGTGCAAACTTCGAGAACCGGGTAAATTTAGTCAATTCTTAATAACTAACGATGATTTATTTGCCTTTAGCCATGCAGATATGCCAGGCATCCCAAGGGATATCACCATACATAAACTCAACGTCGACCCATTCTACCCCTTAGTAAGGCAGGTTAGGCGTAAATTCAACCCTATCATCAATGATGTCGTCCACGAGGAGGTGGAGAAACTATTATAAAATGGCTCCATCAGGGAGTCGAAGTACCCCAAATGGATCGTCAATGTAGTGATGGTCAAAAAGAAAAATAGGAAATAGCAGATGTGCATGGATTGAACGGACTTGAACAAAGCATGCCGAAAGGATTCGTTCCTATTAACACACATCGACCAACTCATCGATGCAACGGCCGGGCACGAGTTATTGAGTTTATTAGACGCGTACTCAGGCTATAACCAGATACTTATGGACTAAGAGGACTAGGAGAAAACCACATTCATCACCTACGAAGGAACGTATTATTATAAGGTCATGCCATTTGGGTTGAAGAACGCGAGGGATACATATCAAAGGTTGGTCTCGAGGATGTTCAAAGATCAACTCGGCAAGACCATGGAAGTATATATCAACGATATGCTGGTCAAGTCCGTAAAGGTGGAGGACCATATCGACCATTTGAAGGAAGCTTTTTACATAGTGAGGCAGTACTGAATGAAACTAAACTCGGAGAAATACGCATTTGATGTTGCCTATAGGAATTTCTTGGGCTTCTTAGTGTCACAACGGGGAATCGAGATCAACCCAGACCAAATCAAAGCTATCGAAGGGATACCAGAGCTCTTGACTACCAAGAAGCAAGTCCAAAGGTTAAGTGGTCAAATCACCGCCTTATCAAGGTTCATATCGTGGTCGTCCGATAGATGTCAGAAATTTTTCAGTGTTCTCAAAAAGGACAATGGCATCGAGTGGACATCCGAGTGCGTACAAGCTTAATAAAAACTGAAGGCATATCTATCATCACCACTACTACTTTCAAATCTCGAACGGGAATATCTCCTCATCAACTTTGCCATCTCCGAGGCAGCAATAAGCGCAATCCCGATCCAAGAAAAGAAAGGTACGCAATCTCCCATCTATTACATTAGCAAAACACTAGTTGACACTGAGACGAGGTACCCGTACCTCGAGAAACTAGCATTGGCACTAGTCATAGCTTCACAAAAACTTATGCCTTATTTCCAGTGATACCCTATCTCGGTCATTTCCACCTTCCCCCTAAGAAGCATTTTGCAAAAACCCGAGCTATTAGGGAGGCTAGCCAAATTGGCCATCGAGCTAAGCAAGCATGATATCACATATTAGCTGTGAACGTCAATAAAGTTGCAAGTGCTCACGACTTCGTCGTAGACTTCGGAGCAAAGATAATGCCCGAAGTTGAGAAGGAAGCCGTCCAATTTTCTCTCCAAACACAAGATCGTTGGGTCCTATATACTGATGGCGTGTCCAACGCTTCCAGATCCATACTAGGACTCGTGCTAGAGGTCACCTAAAGACGAAGTAATTTGCCAATTCATAAGATGCCCAAACATGACTAACAATGAGGCCAAGTATGAGGCTGTAATAACAAGATTGAGGCTAGCGCTTAAGTACGGGGCAAAGAGGTTGAAACACCGTTATGATTCCCAACTCGTGGTCATCCAAGTTCCAAGTTTCTCTCCAAATACAGGATCGATGGGTCCTATATACTGATGGCACATACAATGCTTCCGGATCTATACTGGGACTCGTTCTTTAGGTCACCTATAGACGAAGTAATTTTCCAATCCATAAGATGCCCAGACATGACTAACAATAAGGTCGAGTATAAGGCTGTAATAGTAGGATTGAGGCTAGCGCTCAAGTACGGGGCAAAGCAGTTGAAACACCGTTATGATTCCAAACTCGTGGTCATCCAAGTTACAAGGACTTACCAAATAAAAAAAAAGATTGCAGAAATACTAGATCGAGATCTGTAAGCTATTGCCCAAGTTCGAGGAATGCCAGCTCGACTAGATCCCGCGTGCGCAAAATGCTGAAGCAGACGACCTCATTAAATTGGCCGTAACTACCAAAAATATCACGATCAGGGATAAAAGTGTAGTCCACCTCCTCAACTCATCACTAGACCAAATCGAGATAAGATATGTAAGCTTAACTTGGGATTGGCACAATCGTATTATTGCCTATTTGCAGGATGGCACACTCCCAAACGACAAAAAGAAGCCAAAAACTAAGAATACAAGAAGCCAGATACAATCTTCTCCATAGCAACCTGTACAAGAGGACTTACAACGACCCTCTGGAAAAATGCTTGGACCCAAACCAGACCCAGTCCATCCTCGAAGAATTCCATAAAGGCCACTATGGTGCTCTCTCCGGCAATCGAGCGCTCGCCAGATGCCTCATATGGGCAGGATACTACTGATCGGCGCCAACCCTACACCACTACAAAGTGGCGAGAGCTGTCGAAGCAGCTTTTACCGGAGATGGTCGGGATCGAATCCACAGGGAGCTAGAATTGGGAATTGGATTCCTAACTAAACTAGTAGTGTGTAATGCTCTTAATTACACTTCCAATCATCTTTAGTTGTTTGATACTTCTAATTTTTATGCTAATAGAATGCTAAATTAAACTAAGAGTGATTGCTTGTAAGGTTTTCTAAATAGTTAAAGAGGCACTAGGGAAGTGACTTTCTCCTAGGTGAATACTTGAGGGAATCTAAAGCCTAAGGCAAAGAAGTTATGTTGGGGATTGCGATATAGCCAATGCACAGAATTGCTCACTCTATACCTTTTGGTAGCTTGAGTGACTTTGCCTTAATTGACTTTCTCAATACCAATTAGGTGTCAAAATTAGGCAAGCAATATAGGCTCAAGTCGGGTATTACTGTCTCTAGGTTTAACCCTTTAATTGAGGCTATCAATCTCTTGATTACACCCAATTCCTTGCTAGACTGATTTTCCTAGACTCAAGCTCTCTTTCTCAAGAAGAACCCAAGTCAAATTGGCACAAATTAGTATTTGCAACCACTAATTCAACATGGAAAACATAAATCAGTCCAAATATCAACTACCCTTAAACATCTAAGCCTTAAATCAAAAGACCCATCAAATACCCACACTAGGGTTGAGCCACAACCCTAGCTAATGGGTCTAGCTACTCATAATAATAGAAGAAAATAGAGAAATAGATGAAGAATAACCCATAAGATTTAATTACAAACTAAGATAATGAAGATTCAATGTTAAAGTAGCTACAAATTACTCCAAATAGAACAAAACAATTGTTCACGTGCTCTGGAGTCTTACAAATTACAAAGTATGCCCTAAAAATGTGAAAAGAAAGTATTTATACTAGGCCGAATTTTCTAGACAAAAATACCCCTGACGAGGTATTGCGGTCTGTATAAAATGCACCGCGAACCGCGATGAGGCTTCTTGGCTTGATTAATCATTCTCTGAATCTGGCCACCGCGACCTTCAACTACGGTCCGCACAAAAAGGACCGCGGACCACATTGGCTTTTATCTTCAAACTCCCAACTCTCAGAACCTCCCTCTCCGTGGACCCCACAAAATGGATTGCGGCCGCGAAGAAGCTACTGCGATCGCACGAAATCCTCCACGGACCGCATTGCCTTAGGATCCAAAAGTGCACCTCTCTCAATCTCCTCACTGCGGATCGCACTAAATGGCTTGTGGTCGTGGTGGGTCTGTTGCAGCTGTGCTTTGACTTGTTCTTGGTACTTGTGCATGTTTCTCTCCTTTTTGAGCTAGTTTTTAGTAATTGTCACCTTTTTGACCAAACCTTGCAAACAGGTACGACATGTAAGCCTTTGGGACTGTTTTGTATACATTTTTAATCAGAACTCAAGTAAAAAGGAGTGTAAAATGAACTAGAATCCCTAGTTATCAACTCCCCCAAACTTAAGCTTTTGCTTGTCCTCAAGCAAACAAAATAAGGCCAACCTCCTTAAGAGTAAATCCAAGAAAATTCAGCTGACCTAAAGTGACCTCATCTAGCATCAATTGGGACTAACAATTGCCCTCAATTCAAATGAATCATTAACAACATTCGACCTTCTAAGCACCATGGATTTAGTGCGACACAAGAGCATCAAGAGTTGACTCAACCCATCAAGGAAACTCTTTCTACTACTTTGGTCATTGTGGAACCCAAACTCATACTCCTCAACTCTCCCTAATCAAACCTCACTTTTAGGTTGTAGCACTCAGAACAAGGATTGTGGGAAACACACTCATCTCTCTCAAAGAAAGGTCACAAGTCCGGCTCTAAGTACCGTAAGCTTGCCCCTTTTGTGAGTCACCACTAATGTAAGCTTCATTCAACTCAAGATCATATAGGGCTTTTGTGGAGATATAGTGAAGGCTTTTGGTTCATGGTAGGAAATATTTGGTCTAAGTAGGTTCCATCTTCCCTTAAGCACTTCATTTGCTTCATTTTGGCACACATTCTCTTGACTTTTTGAGTCATTAACTTCTTTCTTAGGGGTTAGAGAGACACACTATCACTCTTTCTTGTTCATTTCAAACCTTTTTCTCCTTTCTCAACTTTCCACACCTTTCATCTCTTTACTTTTATTAAATCCCTTCCCCATTTTTTTACATTGATCATTCTTTTTGACTTTTTGATTTTCTTTCTTTTCATTGCCCTTTCCTTTTATTCATTGTGTACCTTTTACCACTTTGTTGCCTTTCTCGTCTCTCCCCCCAAACTTATGCTTTTGCCTTGTGCTAAGGAAAGACCGGGTGCCAAGAGCGGGTATTTTTAGAATGGGTAAAGGCTTGTATTGTGGTTTTTGAAAGAAAAAGGTCTATGGCTCAAAAGGATTGACTAGGGATATTATCATTGGTAGGCTATGGAGGTTTTCAAGATATCATTCGGATCAAGAAGAACCTATAATCACATCTCAAGTCAAACTACACTTAGAATTTTGCCTAGACAAACATTCAGGGCAAGTTCTAGACTAATGGCTCGGGACTTGGACTTGCAATTCAAATTCTCACCACACGAGCTATAGGATTGCTAAAGAGACAGAGTCTGGGGCCCATAACAACCTTAGCTAAGATTTGAGAAGCACAATGGTCCCGAAAAACCACTTGATGATTATTGGCCAACACAAGAGTCTCAACATCACAACTTTCACCATCCTATACACAACAATTTATTTTTGACCATAGGATCAAAGGCGAATGCGTTAGAACCAAGTGAAGCTTTGCTTGAGGCACCATTACTCACGAGCTACTATTTACACAAAAAACAAAAGAAAATAGACTCAACCCTTAAGAAGGTTGTCATGCCATCCATCATCGGGAAGAGCCACCCGATTCACACAAATTCTACCTTTAGAAAGAATAGTGGCATTAAGAAAACCAAAAGCTTGTTGAACGCAAAACTCAAAATAAGAAGCTATCAAAATGAAATAATAAGCTATAAAAGAAAAAAATGCAGAAAGTAGAATGAATATGTACAAGAGGGGATTTAGACGAATATACATAAGGGGGGATGGATATATACATCAGAAAGTAACTTTATATACAGACCAAAGTTGCAAAGTACGAAAAGTGCAATAAACTAGTAAAATTATATACATACCAAAAGTAAAAAAAAAAGCATAATAAAAGAAAGTAGTGTCATATATACAACCCAATGTCATCAAAATAGGGCTACCCCATCAAATGAAAGCTAGCATTGTCCTCAATGCTAACTAACCAAAATAAGATCAATAAGAGATAGAGAGTGAAGAGAAACTCCCTATTGGCCCTCCGTCTGCATAGGATCATGAGTCTGGGTCCTTGGGTCCTCGGACTTCTCGGGAATCTGTGACTGGATCCCTGTAACCTGTGTCTGCACTGGGATATAGGCCTGTATTGGGTCTTGAGGCTGGCTAGAGGAACCTCCTTGTGGGTCCTCCAGCTCTATCACTACATCATCAACTCGGGGGATCACCATCTTCCTCTTTGCTGGCCTCTCTGTCTCCTGCTCCGGCTCAGGCTGGGCTACTAGAACCGGATCATGCAATAACATCTCCAAGGACAGGTGATCAGCAACCTTTAATTTCTCCACTTCTCCCCTCAACTCCTTCACAGACTCCTTTGATGCTCGAGTCTTTCTCAGCTTCTTTGTCTCCTTTGTAAGATCCTTCAGTGCCTTTCCATGAGAACCTACAACATCCAATATCAATTTCTGGTTCTCCAGGAGCTTCTTCTGGTTGTCCAGAAGCTCCTTGAGAGTCTCATCCACTGAGGCTGGGATCTGTGGCTGTGGGGGTACGGACTGGGCCTCCACCGAGCTCGAAAGCACAGACAGCTTAGAAGTAGTTGCTTGCATCCAGTTGTTAATACTGACAAGGGTTTGGCTCAACCGTTGGGCAGTCGAAGGGTAGGTTGTGGATAAGGGAATATCTAGAATTGTGGAAGTAGAGGGTCCTGGGGCAGTATCTGGTATGGTTGTGGGTGGCTGAGAAGGAGGGACTACCACTACTACTGGCTCTTCAGACTGGCCAGTAGAAGCAGCGACTTTGCCTTTAGGATCTTTGCCTTTGGGGTTGTCATCACCCTGTAGGCTGTACCAAGAGAAGGGTGCCTTTGGTTTCACCTTTACATCAAACTTTCTCTTCTCCACATCTTGATCCTCAAAATACATGGTCAGGAAATGTGGGAAGGGGTAGGATCTATCACCTTCATTCACCACTCGTGTAATTACTTTGGATATAACATTCCTGATGTTGATCAGGTACCCTGCCATGATAGACGCCACCAATATAGCCCGGGAGATAGGAAGAGAGTTCTCGTGAGTGTTGGGGTCTATCATGCTGCACACAAATGTCTCCCACCCTTTTGCCTCGAAGTTCAGGGTTCTCTTCAAAATTTTGACTCCCGCTGTCAACCATGCTGGGGTGGTACCTGGGATTGCCAAGTACTCTGCTAACCACGGACGGGCCTCCTCCCCCAATGCTACCTTTTCTAAATATAATGTTTTATCCTCCTCCGAAAAGCCCAGGTAGTCATTGATTGTTTTCCCATCAAACCTTATTTTCAAATTTTGCACCTTAGTCACTGTAGTGCCTTTTTTGATGTGGGCAACATTAGTGTAAAATTCCTTCACCAAGTGCCCATTTGCATCCTCAATGTTGCCTGTGAAATAGTCCCAGCCCGTCCTCTCTCCGAATTGCCTCTGCACATTTGGGTTGTGAGGTAGAAGATCCTTGTCAATGAATCTCCATTCAAGTATTAACTTCCTCTCGGGCCACCATTCTCTAAACTTGAGGTATGCCAATTTACTAACAAACCTATATTGCCAAGCTTCCAATTTTCTGGTTCTAGCCACCCCTCCTACTTGGGGCTCACCCCCTCCTTCTTCTTTTTCTATGGGATCCTCACTGGGTGTTGAAACTGTAGGTGAGTTAGAAGAAATATCATCACCGCTCTCAGTTGAGCCTTGTCGCGCCCCTTTTTTTCCTTCGCAGAATCGGGTTCATGATATTTTGGTATGGGACAACTCTTTCCTTTTGGGAAAGGGGGTTGCATTTTTAGAGAGTCGCCACCTAACGATTTTTAAGGTACGTTAGGGCACCTATGAGGTTCATTTATAACTACATTTGGTAAAAAGAGATAGGGTAAGGTCTTGAAATTATCCTAAGGGGAAGGTGTTAGCACCCATCAGGATCCACTAGTGTGGTTCCCGGCCAAACAGTTTTTGTGGATTTGTACAAGTAGCAAATAAACAAGTATGGCTCGAATAGTAGGGGATTTAAGTTTAAATACACAAGTGTTTGAAAACGATTAATGAAAGTAATATTTTGAAAAGAATTACCATCTAAGCATGTTCGGGAATGTAAAGGGGGATGTCCTAGGTTTGTTTGTAATATGGATCACATCAATGCAATACCCGGTATGACACTCCTCAAAGAGGGGCTACACGTGGTATTAACGCACCGGTCATCATATTCATATCTACCCTTTCCCGCCCCGTGAAGGTGACTAAAGCGAGGGTTGATCTCAACCCCTATTGCATGTTGTTACTCGTCTCGTCCTATCAGTCCCGGAAGAATTTAGGACTTCTATCCTAAAAGGGGGAAGGTTCTAGGTGGACCCTCAGGTTTAAAGGTAAAATACTAAGCGACAAATAAGAACACATAAGACTACACTTAGGCAAAAAACATAGAAACAAGTAGAAGGCTCAGGTATACCTCCACAAGTAATGCACATAGACAGCACGCCTCATATACAGGTAAGGTCTAAATTTAGATCCTAACAAGGTATCTAAGTGATAACAGTAGAACTAGATTTATTGCATGGCTCAGAAAAGAAGTCTGAATCAGGCTTGCCTACTGATTTTAACATGCTGGCAGTTAAGCAAAGACAGTTCTGGTTTTTATTTAAGCAGATACCTAAGGTTTGCCTAGGCGTAAAACAATATGCAGTAGTTATTCAAAATTATTAAAAAAATAGTTTGGATATGGTTTTTACCTAAGAGCATGTTTTTCTAGTTGATACGAATCTGAGAATGCAGAGATTATTACCAGTTTTATTCAGAAAACATCACAATGCGAGATTATTATTATTACCTTTTCAGGAATCAGTAATTAACTAGGCGACTTAAACAAAATGCAAACATGATCCTAGAACATGATATCTAATATGCACATGCAAATGGCAGGGTTGTTGAAAATAGAATCCCTAAGGCATGATTGCTAAATGCACACAAGAGTTGCAGAATACGACTTCTGAAAGCACAAGAGTAATAGCTTTTTTTGTTAATGTTGTTACTGTCCTAGGAGCAGGATTTATAAGTGATAGACATAAAACATGGATTACTGATGGATGAGATGCTGAAGTAAGAAACATGGGACCTAAGAGCATAATTTCTAATGCATGTATGAATCCTAAGCATAGTTTCTATTGTGCAATTATGAATATAAACCTAATAACATATTTTATACCCATAACAACTATAGCATGCATATTTACCTTATCCCTTTTCACTAGCCACCCCAATACTCGTTTACAAATTATTACAAACCATGTGAATGAATTACATAAGTAGAAATGAAAATAAGAAGTTACACTATAGGAAGCCTGATTAGGACTTCCTCCCTGAGTTATGTAATAAACCACCTAAAGTGCCAATATTGTTCCGTAGCCTTTCTTATATCTGGGTGTGTCAAAGTTCCATAAGGACCTCAAGGGATCCCGGACAGTGCTCAAACCCAGATTGCATCACCAAGACAGAGCAAGTGCAGCGTGAAAATGCCAGCTTTTATGTGTCTAAGTTTAGAGGGAACTCAAGGGTCCCAAGGCAAGACTCACACAAAAGGGGTAGAACCTAGTAGTCTAAGAGTATATGTGAGAGTGCTTGACATAGATTTAAAGGGTTGAGTTGGAAAATGGTTTTGAAACAACATGTTTGAAATAAGTTTGCAAAACAACAGAAGAGTTGCTTAGGGAAAAACAGTTTCGGGGGGAGAAAGGAATATGAACACCACAACTTGGAACAAGCCAACACACATGGAACAAGTTCAGGAATAGTATCATCTCAACATTCACAAGCAAGAAGTAAGGGGTTGGGGACACAGGTAGCCCAAATCAAAAACATGTAAACATGGATGAGAAGAGATGCATATAGACCAGCAAGTACCAAGAACAAGTAGGGACTAATTAGCCTTTAGAACACAAACAATTACTTCAAAGTGTTAACAAGGGAATCGTGCTTGAAATTAGAATAGTAATAAGACATAGGGACATGTTATGGGAGTAATCATGCAGGGGTCTATTACACATAATTAGACATGACTTAGTATTAATCAAGCAAATTAGGAGACATACTAGTTGAGGGACATAAATAGGAGCTCAAGTAAACATGCTGATTATATTTGAATAAGAGAAGGCAGAACTTAAGCATGCTGAATAAAGCAGTAAACAAGAAAGGCAATGACACACATGAGCCATTAAGTCAATGCAGAAAGAGACATGGATTGACAAACAATGGAGCACATAGAGTTGAGTTAGAATTGAACTAGGAACATATCAGTTAAGGAAGCAAAGTGCAGAAAAATAAAGCAAGTAGAGTTCCACAGCCTAGCCTTGGCTTTCAGCCGGCTAGACAAGCAGTAGCACAAATAGTAGAGAAAGAAGAGAGAGTTTGAATGTGTGTGTATATTCTGAACTGTTGTTCATGTTCTTGAGAGGAAGAATGGGAGTGTATATATATCACTTAGGGAGTAGAATAAATAAGGTAAAGAGAATCAGAGTTCAATCAATTAAGAATCAATCAACCAATCACAAAATCATTTTCTATAGTTCCAGGAAAAACCCCTTTAATTGGGGAATAGTCAATTAACAGTCATAACAGGGTTCAATTAAGGCAATAAATCAAAACCATACCATATAGGGAGTCAGTAAGATCCCCAAACTATTGATAACTAATTAAGGCAAGTATAACCAATCAAGGTCACAAATAAGGAAACAAGTAAAATCCCAGCACACACTAATTTTAACAGGACAGTCTTTTGAATTAGTAAAAAAAATCTTAGAGGATACTGATTTTAACAAGAAAGATTACTCAAAACCCTAATAGAAATTAATCACGCGAGGATCCCGAAGAATACTGATTTTTAATAGGGAAGATTATTCAAACCCCAAATAGAATCAGTTAATACATTAGGTTGGCAGAAAAATAAACAAATAGCGGAGAACAGGTAAAAGAAAAATTAGTGCAGTAGACAGAAACATCCAGAATTCACGCTAATATAAAAGAATCATTCAAGATAGTGAAGAATACTTAGCTTAAACACCGAAAAGTTAGAAAAATCTTTGAAGAAAAGTCTGTCATGAACCATAATTTCAAAAAAGTAAACGAAGTCGAAACAATTAATCAAACCAAGAGATTTTTAAAGAAAAACACCCAATTATACTCGAATAACTACAGATCTATAAAGATCTGAGAAGATTCGAACAATAGTGAAACTAGGGTTTTCAGAAAATAATAGAGATGAAGAAAAAATCAGTTAAAAACTCATAGATATACCTAGATCTAAGACAGATCTAAAGAAAAGTGGAAAATCTCAAGAGTTAGCGTTTGAGAGAACCCAGAGAAAATGAGAGGTCTTTAAGATGTTACCGGTTTCAGCCGGAAAAGTCATGGATCTGGCTCGAACAGACATGGATGGCCGGAAAATGTCATGAAAGACCATAGATAGGCTTTTGGAGGGTTTTGAACAAGATCTGGACTAGATCTCTTCGAGATACCTCCATGAAATCACAAAAACAAGCAACCAGGAGACGTAGGAAACAAGTATATGTCTCGAACAGCCATGGGAATCCATGGATCGAGTGAGGATCGAAGGGATTAGGGTTGGTTTGGGTGGCGGCGGCTAGGTTTAGGTTTAGGTCTCAGAGAGAATTTGAGAGGAAAGGGGGTTTCAGGGCGGCCGTGTGTGGTGATAATGAGAGGGTTTGGGATTAATTATCGAAGGGAATAATGGGGACCGTTGATCTGGGAGATCAACTATCGAGATTAAATGGGTAGGTGGGGTTTCGGGATTTGGGTATTGGTTGAAGGGGTGTGGGTCGGGTTTTAATTTGAAATTGGGCTGGGAATTGAGGTCTTGATTTAGGCTACAATTGAAAGCCAATTTGGCTATATTTTAAATAGCCAGTTTTCCCTTTTTAATTTATGAAAAATAGTAAATAGTTTTTCAAAAATAATTTAAAGTACTAAAATGATTTATAATACATAATTGAAAATTTAAAAATACAGGATCCAATTTTATGCATATAAAAAATAATTAAATTTTAAAAGGGCTAATATTGCAATTATGTGCAATTTAGCTTTAAAATTACTAAATGTAATTATAAAAATATAAAAAATTACCTTAGCCATATGTTTACATAAATATATAAATTAAATAGATGAATTATCAAAACAATAATTTGGAAATAATTCTTGGGGATTTTGATGGATAAAAAGGGAGAAAATAAATCAATTTAAAACCTTAAAATTATAGAAAAATAGTATAACCTTGGACATGTTTATATATGCATGGAGGTATACTATATATTGAAAATATATAGGAAAAAATTGGGCATCAACAACTGCCCTTCTTTACCCGGGAAGAATGAAAGAGTTTCCGGGTAAAGAAATGATGGCCAATTTTGACCGAGCAAAATAGTTTGAAGAGGAGTTAGGCCGCACCCTGGCTTCTGAGTTGCCTACGTATCCCTGGTTTTACGATAATCAGGTCATGTGTAGTTCTGGATCCATCGGCGGAGTATACCGATGAAGCCATTTCAAGAACGGACGCAATATCTATGGCTTGGTGAGTGGACGGTTTACGGGAATGGTTAGGTTTGATATGGCTTGAGGAAACTGGAGCGGGATCGCTCCTGCTGGGATAGCCATTGTTCACCATTTTACCTTCAAATAAAAGCAATACAAGCGTATACTGTGTATAAATTTAAACATGATGCAAATTCCCGTCGGACCATGAATGGTGTCTTTGGACGGTTAGGAATGACGTCCTCAAACCATGATGTCCTGGGCCATGGGTGTATGATAAGGGATTCGCAGGCCATGAAATGGTGTTCTTGGGCTATGATGATGGTGCCTCAGAACCATGATGCCTTTGAATAATGATATGCAAAAGATTGAAAGAGATCCTCAGGGCATGACATGGTGTTCTCGGGATATGAAGATGGTGCTTTCGAACGATGATGCCTTAGGATGAGTTGGCGTTATTTCTGCCCATGAAGGATGCAGTAGTATGATGTGGACAAGACAGAGCTTAGCCTTGTGAATTGAAGGGCAGAGCTTAGCCCATAAGAAAAGCAAAATAAATAGTGTTTGATATAGCGCTTAGTTTCGAAGAAAATTAGAGGCAGAGCTAAGCCTCGGAAGGCAGAATGATAGCCTTATGCAAAGATGCAAAAATGTAGATGGAGACAGCATTTAGTATCGGAAGGCAGAATGGTAGCCTTATGCAGAAATGCAGATGGAGACAGTGTTTAGTCTCGGAAGGCAGAATAGTAACCTTATGCAAGATTGGAAGGCAGAATGGTAGCCTTATGCAGAAATGCAGATGGAGACAGCGTTTAGTCTAAGAAGGCAAAATAGTAGTCTTATGCAAGATTGCAAGGCAGAATAGTAGCCTTATGCAATGCAGATGCAGATGGAGACACTGTTTAGTCTCGGAAGGCAGAATGGTAGCCTTATACAGATTGGAAGGCAGAATAGTAGCCTTATGCAAATACAAATGGAGACAACGTTTAGTCTCGGAAGACAGAATGGTAGGCTTATGCAGATTGGAAGGCAGAATAGTAGCCTTATGCAATGCAAATGCAGATGGAGACAGCGTTTAGTCTCGGAAAGCAGAATGGTAGCCTTATGCAGATTGGAAGGTAGAATAGTAGCTTATGCAATACAAATGCAGATGGAGACAACGTTTAGTCTCCGAAGTCAGAATGGTAGCCTTATGTAAGAAATAAGATAACAACTGACATTAGAGTTTTTATAGCTGAGAGCAGATTGCGTGGTGATTACTGGGAGCATTGTGACATATGGAACATCATTGGTGTGTGCTGATAGCAAATGTTGGCAAGTGCAATGATTTGGAGAGTCGTATTTTGAACAATGTTTGTCCCATGGGCGTATAGTATGTTTAATGATTTCGCAATCCTAATGCCCGCATCCAAAGAAAAATTGTGAGTTTTGTAAGGGGGGAGGTTAGTTCGTATCCCCGCTGGTTTTGCTTGACTCGTTCGACTTTGATCTAGTGATACCGTCTGTATCGTTGGGGTAGCGTTGCTAAACAAAGCAGTTTCAATAATAATTATGCATAATTTTGTAAAAGTATGACATAAATGTGTAATTAAAAATAGCCTTTAGATGAACCGACAACTGTGACGTAGCTTGGGACATTGCAACCTCTCTTGCTATGGAATTTTGAGGGTCCTCCTCAAAATTCTGCTCCAGTTTGATGGGTTGACGTTTTTGACTGCTGCTCGTGCGACGATTTGGCTGAAATTACTTTAGAATTTTGAGTGTCCTCCTCAAAATTCTTCCCTATTTTCCAATTACGGGGGGGGGGATGAAATTTTATTGAATTGTAACCGAACCCATAGGGCTGCCTACTTATCCCCTCTTAAACGGGAATCAGGTCAGGCATAGTTCAATTTACATCATATAAGGAAAACATAAAGATTACACATAGTAATGCTTGACTGCATCTGAATTGATCGGCTTTGGCCAGACTTCTCCATCCATTTCTGCAAGTATGAGGGCTCCTCCTATCAAAATCGGTAAACCATGTATGGACCCTGCCAGTTGGGAGAGAACTTCCCTTTGTCTTCATCTTGATGCGGAAAAATTTTCTTTATCACCAACTGCCCCGATGTGAACTGTCTTGGTTTGACTCTTTTGTTGAAGGCTTTGGAAATTCTGTTCTGATAGAGTTGACCATGGAAGACTGCATTTATTCTCTTTTCGTTTATAAGGGCTAGTTGCTCATAACGACTTTTTACCCACTCTGCATCATCGAGCTCAGCTTCTTGTATGATCCTTAGGGAAGGAATTTCTACTTCAGCAGGAATGACAGCCTCTGTACCGTAAACCAGCATATAGGGAGTTGCCCCGGTTGATGTGCGGACTGTGGTGCGATACCCCAATAGGACAAATGATAACTTCTCGTGCCATTGTTTATGCTTCTCTATCATTTTACTCAATATCTTCTTGATATTCTTGTTGGCTGCTTCTACAACTCCATTCATCTAAGGCTTGTGGGCTGTGGAATTATTGTGTTTAATCTTGAAAGTTTCGCACATAGCTTTCATCAAGTCGCTGTTGAGGTTGGAGCCATTATCAGTAATGATTGACTCTAGAATCCCGAATCGACAAACAATGCGGTCGCGGACAAAGTCTGCTACGACTTTCTTAGTCACTGCTTTGTAAGATGCTGCTTTGACCCATTTGGTGAAATAGTCTATGGCTACCAGGATAAACCTATGTCCATTGGAAGCAGCAGGATCGATTGGTCCAATAACGTCCATTCCCCAGGCGGTGAACGACCATGGTGAGCTTGTTGTATGAAGCTTGCTTGGAGGTACCTTTATCATGTCTGCATGTATCTGACAGTTGTGGCATTTTCGGACATACTGGATGCAGTCCGTTTCCATAGTCATCTAAAAGTAACCTACCGGAGTATCTTCTTTGCTAAGACAAAATCGATCATATGTGGACCGCAAGTCCTAGCATGAATTTCCTCTAGCAGCTTGGATGCTTCATTTGCGTCTACACATCTTAATAATCCCACATCAGGAGTCTTCCTATATAGGATTCCTCCACTGTGAAAGAAGTTGTTGGACAATCTCTGAAGTGTGCGTTTCTGAGTAGGATTTGCAAGCTCCGGGAACTCTTCTTTATCCAAATATTCCTTGATATCATGAAACCAAGGCTTTCTGTCTGCTTCATCTTCGACATGGGCATAGTAAGCTGGCTGATTATGGATCTTCACTAGAATGGGATCAATGAAATTCTTGTCTGGATGTTGTATCATAGATGATAGGGTAGCCAATGCATCGGGCGAACTCATTCTGGACTCTGGGAACATGTTGGAATTTCGTCTTCATGATCCTCTTTCTAAATTCCTATACATGATGCAGATATGAGAGTATCTTGGAGTTCTTGGTTATCCATTCTCCTCGTACCTGATGTATAAGTAAATCTAAATCTTCAATCATTAGTAGCTCCTGAACGTTCATGTCAATGGTCATTTTGAGCCCTAAGATGCAGGCTTCATACTCGGCCATATTGTTGGTGCATGGGAACTTGAGTTTGGCAGACACCGGATAATGTTGACCGGTTTCTGATATTAGGACCACTCCTATGCCAACTCCTTTGAAGTTTGCTGCTCCATTGAAGAACATTCTCCAACCGTCATAGGATTCCGCAATGTCTTCTCCTATGAATGATACCTCTTCATCAGGAAATATGTTTTTAGGGGTTTGTATCCTCCATCCATGGGGTTTTCAGCAAGGTGGTCTGCTAGTGCCTGTCCCTTGACCGTTTTCTGGGCTACGTAAACAATGTCGAACTCACTCAACATGATTTTCCACTTGGCTAGCTTGCCGGTGGGCATGGGCTTCTGAAAGATATACTTCAAGAGATCCATTCTCGATATGAGATATGTAGTATAGGCGCAGAAGTATTTTCTCAGCTTCTGAGCTACCCAAGTCAAAACACAACAGGTGCGTTCCAATAGAAAATACCGGGCCTCGTACGGGGTGAACTTCTTACTGAGATAATAAATGGCTTGTTCCTTCCTCCCTATTTCATCATGCTGCCCCAGAACGCAACCGAAAGCTCCATCCAACACTACAAGGTAGAGTAATAAGGGTCTACCTGGATCGGGCGGGACCAAGACTGGTGGTGTTGACAAGTACTCCTTAATTTTGTCGAAGGCCTTTTGGCAGTCATTGGTCCATTTGGTGGCGGAGACCTTCTTTAATATCTTAAAGATTGGCTCACAAATAACCATAGACTGTGCTATGAATCGGCTGATGTATTTAAGTCTTCCCAAGAAACTCATCACATCCTTCTTGTTCTTTGGCGGTGGTAGTTCTTGAATGGCTTTGACTTTTGATGGATCCAGTTCTATTCCTCATCGGCTCACAATAAACCCAAGTAATTTCCCAGCAGGAAACCCAAATGCGCACTTTGCGGGGTTTAGTTTCAGGTTGTATCTCCGTAGTCTATTGAAGAACTTCCTCAGATCTTCTATGTGGCCAGTGGTCTTCTTGGATTTGATAATAACATCACCCACATATACCTCTATCTCCTTGTGTATCATATCATGGAAAATGGTAGTCATGACCCTCATGTAGGTGGCTCCTGCATTCTTCAGGCCGAATGGCATCATCTTGTAACGGTACACTCCCCATGGCGTAATGAAAGCCATTTTCTCAGCATCTTCCTCATCCATCCAGATCTAATAATAACCATCGAAGCAATCTACGAATTACTGTAACTCATGCTTGGTGCAATTGTCAATCAGGATGTGTATATTTGGCAAAGGGAAGTCGTCTTTCGGACTGGACCGATTGAGATCCCAGTAGTCGACACAAAACTCTGACCTTCCCATCCTTTTTTGGCACTGGCACAATGTTGGCTAACCATTTCGGGTATTCTACTACCCTGAGAACCTTAGCTTTAACCTGCTTGATGACTTCTTCCTTGATTTTCAAATTCATGTCAGGTTTGAACTTTCTGAGCTTTGCTTTACCGGTGGACACATCGGATCGGTTGATAGTTTGTGAGCCACAATGGACGTACTTAGACCAATCATGTCATCATATGACCAGACGAATATGTCCTCATACTCCTTTAGAAATTATGTGTATTCTTTCTTCTCTAATGGCGATAGGTGAATGTTGGTTTGTGTTTCCTTGATGTTTTCTGCATCTCCCAGGTTGATAATTTCGGTCTCGTCCAGGTTGGACTTAGGTCTGTTCTTAAAGTTCTCAACTTCTTTAACAATCTTGTCAGGTATGTCATCTTCCTCTAACTCAATATCTGTTTGTTGCATTATCTCATTGCATGTCACAGTCATTAATTCATCAAGATAAGTAATAGTAATGTTGTATAGGTAAATTAGGAGAGAAAACGATAGCAATAAATATTAATTCGTAAGAAAAGTCAAAAATGCTCTTGATAAATTGAATAACTGTTTTGAACATTGAAGATCTTATTATGGAAATTGAAAAATGCGAAAATGAAATCTTTTAGTGAATAAAATAGTGAATAATTCTTGTCTTAGCCTTGCTACCCCGAAGCTCGTCGGGCTTTGGTTGTCTTGATGGTCCAATTCTTGAGATGTGACCCTCGGCTCACAGCCTATATGGAAGGGCCTTGCTCCCCCTCCTCCTCGAGAATAATATAATAGTTCATATCACTGTCCTCTAAAAATAGGTTCTTTACTGCTGCAAGTGTTTCTTCTTCATCTGACCCATAAGTAATGTCGGCCTAATGGAAGGTCTGCTCCAGATGTGATATTGGTTGCTCTAGCGGATAGTAAGGACCGCCATAGTGGTGACCAATTATTGAATTCTTCCCAGGTGTATTCATATCCCAAACCGAGGGTAGTGCCATGTTTCTTGAGTTTTATGGGTTTAGAGATTCCTTGGAGGTTCTTGTCGATCCCTTTGCCAGGTTTGTACCCACTCCAATTCAGTATACTCTCGATTTTGCTTCCCCGCCATTTGTCTTTATCGATAGCGTTGACCTGTTCAATATGATGGTAAGTTTCTCCACCCAGCTTCCTTCTTCCCTTGATCGTCGGAATGGTCTGGCGACTGTATATAGGGTTGCTACCGTCGCCGTGAATGATCACTTCCTGATGATTCCATTCGAACTTTACTGCCTAATGTAGCGTTGATGCTACGGCCCAAGAAGCATGAATCCATGGTCGTCCTAGCAGCAAATTGTAAGACGTTGGTACATCTATCACCTGGAAGTCAACCTCGAACCAGGTCGGTCCCATCTGCAAGCATAGAATAATCTCATCAATGGTGGACCTCTGAGAACCATCAAAGGCTTTCACATTGATTACTCCATCCTTTATCTCTTGCAGCCCTTTACCCAACTTCTTGAGCATTACCAGCGGACAAATGTTAAGACTGGAACCTCCATCGATCAGGATTCTGGTGATGAAATAATCTTTGCATTACACGATGATGTGTAGTGCTTTGTTGTGCCCCAACCCTTCAGGTGGCAGCTCACCCTCATGAAAGGTGATCTTGTGGCTTTCCAGTACTTGTCCTACCATATTAGCCACCTCCCCGCTAGTGATGTTACTTGGTACGTATGCTTCATTCAGCACCTTTAACAAAGCATACTTGTGCGCCTCAAAATTTTGCAGCAAAGAGAGAATGGATATTTGTGTTGGCGTCTTGTTTAACTGGTCGATGACCAAGTATTCCTTGTCTTGTATCTTCCTCCAAAGATCGTTCAGACCTATCTCAATGAGGGTGGCCGATTGGAGGCATACTTGCTTGATTCAACTAGATGTTCAGGGTTATAAACTCTACCCGTTCTTGTCATACCCTGTGCTGCGACAGTTTCTTCAATCCTAACCTTGCCTTTCCTTATCGCCTCGGATGTATAGTCCCAGGGTACAACATTTGTATAGTATGGCGGCATGGCTGACATCGCCACTGGGATCGGCACGGCTATCCTCACTTCGAATGGAACATGTGCCTTGGGTGGCAAGAATGCAACCTCATGTGCGGGTGTTTTTGCCGGAGACACGAATTCAACCTCAATTGGTGTCGGTGTCTTTGCGGATGACGCTGCTTCAAACTCAAGAGGAACAAACATATTCACCTCAGCATCCTCAGACGGTTGGATCTGGACTATGATTGGATTGAGAGTAATTGTTGGTTTCTTTAGGTCATCACCTTCTGCGATCAACCCGATTGATCCCTCGGGATCTCGGTCATCTTCTACTTCAATCATGTGGATACCTCCACCCTTATGGTCTGGCAAAGGGTTGTTGCGGATATTTGGAGTGGGTTCCTTTACCACAATGATCTTGTTATCAATCAAATACTGTATCTTGTCTTTCAAGGAGCGGCATTCATCGATGGTGTGCCCTTTTATGCCGGAGTGGTATGCACAGGGTTTGTTTGTGTTAACCCACTAAGAAGGATTCTCTGGGGTTCCAGCAGGGATGGGGGTGACATAACCAGCATCTTTGAGTCTCTCATACAGCTGGTCGATGGGTTCAGCGATGGCTGTATATTGTTTTGGAGGTCTACGATCAAAATTAGGTCGAGGTCTAGGGAAGTTTTGGTGTGCAGGGGGTGATTGATAATGGGATGATTGAGCATTATAAGTTTGGTAGACATGAGCGGGTTGGGAGTATCTAGGTGAAGTAGGCTGATATGTAGGAGGTGGAGGTAACTGATAAGTTGGTGGTGGAGCTTGGTACGAGGGTGAGGGTGCTTGGTAATTTGGGTTGGTTGGTATGTGAGTGGAGGTGTTGGGTAAGCTTGGTATTTAAGGGGAAACTTGGTCCTTTGTGCAACCATCACGACCCCTATGCCCCTTTTCTTGGACACACCATCAGACCGTAAAGCCTTATTCGTAGCTTGCAAGGCTTCGAACTTTGTAAATATACCACTTTTAATACCTTCTTCAATTCTTTCACCCAACTTGATAATGTCGGAGAACTTGTGATTCTCAATCATCATCAGCCGTTCATAGTACTGCGGGTCCTGATCCTGGACAAAGAACTTGATCATTTGCTCCTCTTCTAAGGCGGGTCTGACCTTAGCAGCTTCAGACCTCCAGCGAGTAGCATACTCACGAAATGTCTCCGTGGGCTTCTTCTTCAAATTCTGGATATAGAACACGTCTGGTGTGTTCTCTGTATTAAACCTAAATTTGTCCATAAAGTCAGATGTCATGCCTACCCAGCTTGATCACTTCTTGGGATCTTGGCTGATGTACCAAGATAATGCATCTCCTTTCAAACTCCTCATGAACAGCTTCATGCGGATCCTTTCATCCTTCCCTATTCCAACCAGTTTGTCGCAATATGTTCTCAGATGGACCATTGGATCACCCGTACCATCAAACATTTCAAACTTAGGAGGTTTGTACCCCTCAGGCAGTTCGACATCAGGTTGTATGCAAAGATCCTCATAGTTCAGCCCCTCGATTTTTTTACTTCCCTCAACGCCCTGAATCCGGTTGGTCAGTTTCTTAAGTTCCTCGGCTAAGTTCCTAATAAGCAGATCCTTTTCATCGGACTTAGGTGTGCATGAGATAGGTTGGGTAGAGTGTGGCATGGTCTCCACGTAGATAGGGGTGTTATGGTGGCCTGGTGTATGGGTGTGGAAATGGTCATTTGCGGAGTTTTAAGGTTCTGGGATGAGTAGTGGAGTGTTGTTTGGGGTATGGCAGGTGTTGCATTGGTTCTTTGGTGGAGCAGCGTGATGGTGAAGAGCGGGATGATTTTGTTGTTTTGGGATATTTTGAGGAGGTGTAGGGTTTGGAGCGTTGGGGAGGTTGATATCTGGGGTGCTGAGGGAAAATGACAGACTTGCCACTTTTCGAACCTAATCGAGCTCTTCCAGGAATTTCAACAGTTTCTGTTCAAGTTGTGACACATTCTCGTTAGGAACCCGAATACCCTGGCCATCAGTGGCCTCTACCCGTTCAGTCGTGTTCTCCTTCCTAATGTTGTTCAAATCTTCCATCTTGCCTTTGTTCTTGATTTTAATAGGTCTAAGAAGAAGAGTGGGTGGAGGGCCCCTAGATCTTGTGAAATAAGATAATGATGCCATAGTGCACGAACTAACCTTTGGGGAGGGGAATAATAAAACAAAAATAAAAACAAAAGGTAATCAAGTCAGTGAGGATTATAAAAAGTATTGCAATATTTATACACATAGTGCAAGAATATAAAGGGTGTCCTATTTTGGGAACCTCTTTGTGCCTGAGGTAGGCCTAGCAACAAATTGATTTGGAGAACTTAAAATGCGAAATGCCTCATTTTATTGATAAAAATAGATGAATCCCAAAACGACACTAAATAAACAAAAAATCACTAATGGTCATTGGCCTTTATTACATTCATAGAGTGAAAAAGTAAATTCCTATCTATTTGATCTCAGAAGAACCTTCCTCAGGTTGAATGTTTTCATTGATCAAATCCTCCAGTTCGCGTAGGTTCACCAATAAAAATGCCTTTTCCAAATGTTCTCCTTCGTTTCCCTCAGTATTCTGGCAATCGGTGACTCTCTTCCTCACCTTTCATTTCAATTCCAACAGGTTGTATTCTAGATATTCCAACTTTTTGTTGGATTTGGTGTCCCTCTCTTTCTATTCATTGATTTGGTCATTTGACGGAAGATTCCTCCACCAGTCTTGCAAGAGTGAGGGTGTGCTAACCATACCGAAGCCGGGTACCTCGTTCTTCATTTTTTGTAAAACAAAAGGGTTAAGACCATACCCCCACCGAACTCGACTATTTAAAATCAACATTTAGCATGAAGCATTTAGTTCTCCAAATAAATGCATAGAATGTGATGATGTCTGTTTGGGTCTAGGGAAACCCAATGGACTTTTGGACAAGGCTATCTTAAAGGATCATTATGTGGACAACATAACTGACCTGGCTAGATTTGACCATAATGCATGCATAATTTAAATAGATTAAGGTTTCTATGGGGTTTTAGACTGGTACCCTTGAGCGGAAACTCAAGGGGGAAGGCACAGAACTGTCGACTGCACCGCTAATCGACTAGTTTTACCGCAAATAAGCCTTTCCGAATTTAGGGGGTAATGATATAGGAAGGGTGCAACCACTCATCAAGAGTTGCTATAGTATTTTTTGGCACGAGTGGAGTATGATGTTGAGCATGATTATGCAATAATTAAAAGCATGTTGACATGTATTTGCACGTTAAGAAAGCGATAAATACATCAGTTTTATAATTTAAAGCAACTATAAAGGAAGGAAACAAGAAAGATATGTCAGTTTTTCTTTTGAAGAAGAAATTAAATGCTTAAAGAATTTAAACAAGTAATTGCACATAGGGAGGGGTACAAATTCACAAAAACGGCATGAAATGGTAAAAGCCTAGAATCCCCAGCAGAGTCGTCATGCTGTCGCGCCCCCTTTTTTCCTTCGCGGAATCGGGTTCATGACATTTTGGTATGGGACAACTCTTTCCTTTTGGGAAAGGGGGTTGCTTTTTTGTAGAGTCGCCACCTAACGATTTTTAAGGTACGTTAGGGCACCTATGGGGTTCATTTATAACTATGTTTGGTAACCAGAGATAGGGTAAGGGCTTGAAATTATCCTAAGGAGAAGGTGTTAGGCACCCCTCAGGATCCACTAGTGTGGTTCCCGGCCAAACTGTTTTTGTGAATTTGTACAAGTAGCAAATAAATAAGTATGGCTCGAATAGTAGGTGATTTAAGTTTAAATACACAAGTGTTTGAAAACGATTAATGAAAGTAAGATTTTGAAAAGAATTACAATCTAAGCATGTTCGGGAATGTAAAGGGGGATGTCCTAGGTTTGTTTGTAATATGGATCACATCAATGTGATACCCGGTATGACACTCCTTAAAGAGGGGTTACACGTGGAATTAATGCACCGGTCATCATATCCATATCTACTTTTTCCCGCCCCGTAAAGGTGACTAAAGCGAGGGTTGGTCTCGACCCCTATTACATGTTGTTACTCGTCCCGTCATATCAGTCTCGGAGGAATTTAGGAATCCTATCCTAAAAGGGGGAAGGTTCTAGGCGGATTCTCAGGTTTAAAGGTAAAATACTAAGCGATAAATAAGAACACATAAGACTGCACTTAGGGGAAAACACACAGAAACAAGTAGAAGGCTCAGGTATACCTCCACAAGTAATGCACATAGACAACACGACTCATACACAGGTAAAGTCTAAATTCAGATGCTAACAAGGTATCTAAGTGATAACAGCAGAACCAGATTAATTGCATGACTCAGAAAAGAAGTTCGAATCAAGCTTGCCTACTGATTTTAACATGCTGGCAGTTAAGCAAAGACAGTTCTGGATTTTATTTAAGCAGTTACCTAAGGCTTGCCTAGGCGTAAAGCAATATGCAACAGTTATTCAAAATTATTAAAAAAATAGTTTGGAGATGGTTTTTTACCTAAGAGCATGTTGTTCTAGTTGATACGAATCTGAGAATGTAGAAATTATTACCAGCTTTATTCAGAAAACATCACAATGCGAGATTATTATTATTACCTTTTCAGGAATCAGTAATTAACTAGGCGACTTAAACAAAATGCAAACATGATCCTAGAACATGATATCTAATATGCACATGCAAATGGCAGGGTTGTTGAAAATAGAATCTCTAAGGCATGATTGCTAAATGCGCACAAGAGTTGCAAAATACGACTTCTGAAAGTACAAGAGTAATAGCTTTTTGTGCCAATGTTGTTACTGTCCTAGGAGCAAGATTTCTAAGTGATATACATAAAACATGGATTAGTAATGGATGAGATGCTGAAGCAAGAAACATGGGACCTAAGAGCATGATTTCTAATGCATGTATGAATTCTAAGCATGGTTTCTATTGCGCAATTAGGAATATAAACCTAATAACATGTTTTCTACCCTTAACAACTATAACATGCATATTTACCCCATCCCTTTTTCACTAGCCACCCCAATACCCGTTTCCAAATTATTACAGACCATGTGAATGAATTACATAAGTAGAAATGAAAATAAGAAGTTACACTTTAGGAAGCCTGATTAGGACTTCCTCCCTGAGTTATGTAATAAACCACCTCAAGTGCCAATATTGTTCTGTAGCCTTTCTCATATCTGAGTGTGTCAAAGTTCCCTAAGGACCTCAAGGGATCCTGGATAGTGCTCACACCCAGATTGCATCACCAAGACAGAGCAAGTGCAGTGTGGAAAGGCCAGCTTTTATGTATCCAAGTTTAGAGGGAACTCAAGGGTCCCAAGGCAAGGCTCACACAAAAGGGGCAGAACCTAGTAGTCTAAGAGTATATGTGAGAGTGCTTGACATATATTTAAAGAGTTGAGTTGGAAAACAGTTTTGAAACAGCATGTTTGAAATAAGTTGGCAAAACAACAAAAGAGTTGCTTAGGGAAAACAGTTTCAGGGGGAGAAAGGAATAGGAGCACCACAACTTGGAACAAGCCAACACACATAGAACAAGTTCAAGAATAGTATCATCTCAACATTCACAAGCAGGGAAGTAAGGGGTTGGGGACACAGGTAGCCCAAATCAAAAACATGTAAACATGGATGAGAAGAGATGCATATAGACCAGCAAGTACCAAGAACAAGTAGGGACTGATTAGCCTTTAGAACACAAACAATTACTTCAAAGTGTTAACGAGGGAATCATGCTTGAAATTAGAATAGTAATAAGACATAGAGACAGGGTATGGGAGTAATCATGTAGGGGACTATTACACATAATTAGTCATGACTTAGTATTAATCAAGCACATTAGGAGACATACTAGTTGAGGGACATAAACAGGAGCTCAAGTAGACATGCTGATTATATTTGAATAAGAGAGGGCAGAACTTAAGCATGCTGAATAAGGCAGTAAACAAGAAGGCAATGACACACATGAGCCATTAAGTCAGTGCAGAAAGAGATAGGGATTGACAAACAATGGAGCACATAGAGTTGAGTTTTAGAATTGAACTAGGAACATACTAGTTAAGGAAGCAAAGTGCAGAAAAATAAAGCAAGTAGAGTTCCACAGCCTAGCCTTGGCTTTCAGCCGGCTAGACAAGCAGTAGCACAAGTAGTAGAGAAAGAAGAGAGAGTTTGAGTGTGTGTATATATTCTGAACTGTTGTTCATGTTCTTGAGAGGAAGAATGGGAGTGTATATATAGCACTTAGGGAGTAGAATAAATAAGGTAAAGAGAATCAGAGTTCAATCAATTAAGAATCAATCAACCAATCACAAAATCATTTTCTATAGAGAAGTCCGGGAAAGACCCCTTTAATTGGGGAATAGTCAATTAACAGTCATAACAGGGTTCAATTAAGGCAATAAATCAAAACCATACCATATAGGGAGTCAGTAAGATCCCCAAACTATTGATAACCAATTAAGGAAAGTATAACCAATCAAGGTCACAAATAAGGAAACAAGTAAAATCCCAGCACACACTGATTTTAACTGGACAGTCTTTCGAATTAGTAAACAAAATCTTAGAGGATACTGATTTTAACAAGAAAGATTACTCAAAACCCTAATAGAAATTAATCACGCGAGGATCCCGAAGAATAATGATTTTTAATAAGGAAGATTATTCAAACCCCAAATAGAATCAGTTAATACATTAGGTTGGCAGAAAAATAAACAAATAACGGAGAACAGGTGAAAGAAAAATAAGTACAGTAGACAGAAACATCCAGAATTCATGCATATATAAAAGAATCATTCAAGATAGTGAAGAATACTTAGCTTAAACACCAAAAAGTTAGAAAAATCTTTGAAGAAAAGTCTGTCATGAACCCTAATTTCAAAAAAGTAAACGAAGTCGAAATAATTAATCAAACCAAGAGATTTTTAAAGAAAAACACCCAATGATGCTCGAATAACTACAGATCTATAAAGATCTGAGAAGATTCAAACAATAGTGAAATTAGGGTTTTCAGAAATAATAGAGATGAAAAAAAAATCGGTTAAAAACTCATGGATATACCTAGATCTAAGACAGATCTAAAGAAAAGTGGAAAATCTCAAGAGTTAGGGTTTCAGAGAACCCACAGAAAATGAGAGGTGTTTAAGATGTTAACGGTTTCAGCCAGAAAAGTCATGGATCTGACTCGAACAGCCATGGATGGCCGGAAAATGGCATGAAAAACCATGGATAGGCTCTTCGAGGGTTTTGAACAAGATCTGGACTAGATCGCTTCGAGGTACCTCCATAAAATCACAAAAACAAGCAACCAGGAGACCTAGGAGACAAGTATATGTCTCGAACAACCATTGGAATCCATGGATCGAGTGAGGATCGAAAGGATTATGGCTGGTTTGGGTGGCGGCAGCTAGGTTTAGGTTTAGGTCTCAGAGAGAATTGGAGAGGAAAGGGGGTTTTAGGGCGGTCGTGTGTGGTGAGAATGAGAGGGTTTGGGGGGGTCGCTTGGGATTAATTATCGAAGGGAATAATGAGGAACGTTGATCTGGGAGATCAACAGTCGAGATAGGTAGGTGGGGTTACGGATTTTGGCTATGGGTTGAAGGGGTGTGGGTCGGGTTTTAATTTGAAATTGGGCTGGGAATTGGGGTCCTGATTTGGGCTACAATTGAAATCCAATTTGGCTATATTTTAAATAGCAAATTTTCCCTATTTAATTTATAAAAATAGTAAATAGTTTTTGAAAAATAATTTCAAGTACTAAAATGATTTATAATACATAATTGGCAATTTAAAAATATAGGATCCAATTTTATGCATATAAAACATAATTAAATCTTAAAAGGGCTAATATTGCAATTATGTGCAATTTAGCTTTAAAAATACTAAATGTAGTTATAAAAATATAAAAAATTACCTTAGCCATATTTTGGCATAAATATAGAAATTAAATAGATGAATTATCAAAATAATAATTTTGAAAATAATTCTTGGGGATTTTGATTGATAAAAACGGAGAAAATAAATCAATTTAAAACCTTAAAAATTATAGAAAAATAATAAAAACCTTGGACATGTTTATATATACATATATATGCTATTTTGAAGGTATACTGCATATTGAAAATATATAGGAAAAAATTGGGTATCAACAGCTGCCTCTCTTTACCCGGGAAGAATGAAAGAGTTTCCGGGTAAAGAAATGATGGCCAACTTTGACCGAGCAAAATGGTTTGAAGAGGATTTAGGCCGCACTCTGGCTTTTGAGTTGCCTACATATCCCTGGTTTTATGAGAATCAGGCCATGTGTAGTTCTGGATCCATCGGCAGAGTATACCGATGAAGCCATTTCAAGAACGGACGCAACATCTATGGCTGGGTGAGTGGACGGTTTACGGGAATGGTTAGGTTTGATATGGATTGAGGGAGCTGGAGCGGGATCTCTCCTACTGGGATAACCGTTGCTCGCCGTTTTACCTGCAAATAGAAGCAATACAAGCGTATACTGTGCACAAATTTAAACATAATGCAAATTCCCGTCGGACCATGAATGTTGTCTTTGTACGGTTAGGAATGGCGTCCTCAGACCATGATGTCTTGGGCCATGGGCGCATGATAAGGGATTCGCAGGCCATGAAATGATGTTCTCGGGCTATGAGGATGGTGCCTCCGAACCATGACGCCTTTGAATAATGATATGCAAAAGATTAAAAGAGATCCTCAAGCCATGACATGATGTTCTCGGGCTATGAAGATGGTGCTTCCGAACGATAACGCCTTAGGATGAGTTGGCGATATTTCAGCCCATGAAGGATGCAATAGTATGATGTGGACAAGACAGAGCTTAGTCTTGTGAATTGAAGGGTAGAGCTTAGCCTGTAAGAAAAGTGAGATAAATAGTACTTGAGATAGCGCTTAGTTTCAAAGAAAATTGGAGGTAGAGCTTAGCCTCGGAAGTCAGAATGATAGCCTTATGCAAAGATGCAGAAATGCAGATGGAGACAGCGTTTAGTATCGGAAGGAAGAATGGTAGCCTTATGCAGAAATGTAGATGGAGACAGCGTTTAGTCTCGGGAGGCAGAATAGTATCCTTATGCAAGATTGGAAAGCAGAATGGTAGCCTTATGCAGAAATGCAAATGGAGATAGCGTTTAGTCTCGGAAGGCAGAATAGTAGCCTTATGCAAGATTGGAAGGCAGAATAGTATCCTTATGCAATGCAGATGCAGATGGAGACAACGTTTAGTTTCGGAAGGCAGAATAGTAGCCTTATGCAAGATTGGAAGGCAGAATAGTAGCCTTATGCAATGCAAATGCAGATGGAGATAGCGTTTAGTCTCAGAAGGCAGAATACTCAATTGCTCCTCCTCCGGGACACACCTTCAGATCACACCATCTGTACAGATCTTTAACAAGCACGGCTTATCCCAATAGAAGTCCAAACTATCACGTTTGAGCTTCTTCCTTTAGTTAGAAGAGAGTTCATACGGGATTATACCAGTCACAAGGAAATTAGCAATATCCGCAAATCATGGCATACCATTCACAGACACCGAAAGGAGTTGCTCATCGGGAAATGAATCATTGATCTCTAGGCCATCACGAGGCCTTCTCTCCTCCTCCAAGTGTGACAAATGGTCCGCCACTTGGTTTTTACTACCCTTCCGGTCCACAATCTCCAAATCAAACTCTTGAAGTAACAATACACATCGCATCAGCCTAGCTTTGGAATCCTTCTTCGTCATCAAGTACTTGAGTGCGGCATGATCGGTATGAACTATGACCTTGGCACCCATGAGATACAGTCGAAATTTCTCCATTGAAAACACAATAGGCAAAAGCTCTTTCTCAGTCACCGTGTAGTTTCCTTGAGCATCATTCATTGGCTTGCTTGCATAGTACACCAGATAAAATATTTTGTTCACTCTTTGACCCAAGACCGCCCCAACCGCAGCATCACTCGCGTCACACATGAGCTCAAAAGGCAAGCTCCAATTGGGTGCAGTAATAATAGGAGTGGTAGTCAACTTGTGCTTGAGAAGTTCAAAGGCTTGCATACATCTCTCATCGAACACGAACTTTGCATCTTTTTCCAATAACTTGCATAAGAGATTCACTACCTTCGAAAAATCTTTGATAAATCTCTGGTAGAACCCCGCATGCCCAAGAAAACTTCCAACTCCCTTGACAGAAGTAGGGGGAGGGAGTCTTGAAATCACATCAATTTTTGTTTTGTCCACCTCTATACCATGCTTCGAAATTTTATACCCAAGAACTATGCCCTCCTCAACCATGAAGGGGCATTTCTCCCAATTAAGCACAATATTGGTTTCTTCACAACGAGCCAACACTCTATCAAGATTTTTCAAACATTCATCAAACGAGTCACCCACAACACTAAAGTAGTCCATGAACACCCCTAAAATATCTTCCACCATATCGGTGAAAATGGCCATCATACACCGCTGGAATGTAGCCAATGCATTACACAACCCAAAAGGCATCCTAGAAATGGCAAAGGTGCCATATGGACAAGTGAAGGTGGTCTTCTCTTGATCTTCCGGAGCAATCAAAATTTAGTTGTACCCAAAATACCCATCCAAGAAATAGTAGAAGACACGCCCAGCAAGTCTGTCTAGTATCTGATCAAGAAAAGGAAATGGAAAGTGATCATTGCGGGTCACTTTATTCAACTTGCGGTAGTCCATACACACCCTCCACCCGGTGACATTCCTTGTTGGAATCAACTCATTCTGCGAATTGGTAACCACGGTCATACCACCCTTCTTTGGCACACATTGCACCGGTGAAGTCCAAGAGCTATCAGAGATGGGGTACACAACCCCGGTATCTAACCACTTGATCACCTCCTTTTTCACAACTTCTTGCATTGCCTCGTTCAACCTCCTTTGATGTTCCAAGGAGGGCTTTGCATCATCTTCCAGAATAATCTTGTGCATACAGAATACAGGGCTTATCCCCCGAATATCAGCTAAGGTCCATCCAATTGCCTTCTTCTGCTTTTGGAACACCGCCAATGTGGCATCAACCTGTATGTTATTAAGACAAAAGGAAATAATAACTGGCAAAGTTGAACTAGGGCCTAAAAACTCATACCTGAGGTGTGGAGGCAACGACTTCAACTCCAACACCAGAGGTTCCTCGATTGAAGGTTTTGTTGGTGGAGTCTTCCTATTCTCAAGATCCAAAGAGAGTTTCCTAGGCTCATAAGAGTAAAAGCCCATTCCATAGAAAGCATTCACACTCTCCACTCGACCTTCATCCTCATTTACATCAAGATTCAACAATAGTGCCTCTAGATGGTCCTTCGCATTGATCATTGCACTAGTATCATCAACTATCACTGCCATGACAAGGTCTACAAAAGAGCACACTTTAGAACTGTTGGGCTTCTTCATTGACTTGCACACATAAAAGACCACTTTCTCATCACCCACCCGGAAGGTGAGTTCCCCTGCTTCCACATCAACTAAGGCCTTCCCAGTAGCAAGGAAAGGTCTTCCCAATATGATTGGAACCTCATAATATACCTCACAGTCCAAGATCACAAAATAGCCGGTAAGATAAATTTGTCCACCCGGACAAGAACATCATCGATTATACCCAAAGGTCTCTTCATTGTTCTATCCGCCATTTGCAATCTCATGGAATTCAGCCTCGGTTGCCCAATACCCAAAGTCTTGAAAACTGAGTAGGGCATCAAGTTGATACTTGCCCCCAAATCACATAGAGTTTTTACAAAATCCACACTCCCAATGGTGCAAGGAATGGTGAAAGCATCGGGATCTTCTAGCTTCGGGGACATTGAATGCACTATTGCACTAACTTGGCGGGTCATCTTGATAGTTTCACAATCCATAGATCTTTTCTTTGTCACCAAGTCCTTCATGAATTTAGCATAACCCGGCATTTGCTCTAGAGCCTCCATCAAAGGCACATTAATGGATAAGCTCTTCATCATGTCAATGAACTTCTTAAACTGATTCTCATTTTTCTGCTTCGCGAGCCTTTGAGGATAAGGTGGGGGTGGTCTTGGCAAAGGAGCCTTAGCTTTAGGCACAACCATTTCCGACATGTCGATTACGTGTTTCCTGGACGGGTTTACGTCATTCTGAGTTTCCACCTTGGTATCTTGGATATCAATCCTCACTTCCTCATTCACGATCTCATCAATCACATTTTCAACCACCAAAGGGATCTCATCCTCTTGCAACTCAACTTCATCACTCAAAATTTCTTTTTGTTTGGAGTCATTCACATTACCGCCTCATCCACTTCTTGTAGTTACCGCCATTACATGCCCGGAATTGTTCCCACTTTTCGGGTTCACAACTATATCATTTGGTAGATCCCCCTTAGGGTGAGTATTCAAGGATTGTGAGATTTGGCCTAATTGAACTTCCAAGTTTCTGACTGAAATATTGTGGGAAGCCAACTGAGCATCAGAGCCCGCATTCTTTTTCATCATCTATTCAAACATCATTTCAATTCTCCCTATTTCATTGTTGGAAGAACTAGGACCTTGGGATGGAAATGAGGGTGGATTGTTCGGTTGTTGATACATTGGGGGCCTTTGAAAGCCTTGCCCCTGATTTTCTTGGTTGTCATTATTCCAACCACCCTGATTATTTCCACCCCAGTTGTTGTTATTGCCATTCTAATTACTCTGATTGTTTTTATTATTGTTCTGATTGCCCCAATTGGAATTTTGGTTGTTATTCCACCAATTACTATTCCCTTGTTGTTGTTGATTGCCCCAATTGCCTTGGGGTCTCCATTGTTGTTGGTTGGAAGAATTGCCCCTTTGGCCCTAATAATTGTTCACATATTGCACTTCTTCATTTTGCCCATCATAACCATCATCTTGGAATCCACCACTATGATTGTCATATTGATATGAACTCCCTTGGTTCTGCTGACCTCTTTGTCTTCTTTTGTTCACTAGCATGTTGACACCCTCCATAGCATTTACTTGGCGTGGATTTTGAACCTGTTGTAACTGTGCCTTTGCTAGCGGGTTCATTGTTGTTGTTTGCTCTGCTATTGCCTGCCCATAATCATGGAGCTCTTTGTGCAAGTGAATGACCGTGAGGTCACCGTGTGGCACATTGGCTTTACTTTGCCAAGCAAAGGACGTGTCAGCCATCTCATCAAGAATGTCACAAGCCTCATCATAAGACAGCTTCATGAAATTACCCCCAGCAAGTTGGTTCACTATACACTGATTTGTTATGTTAATGCCCCGGTAGAATGTATGTTGTATCATTGCCTCAGTCATAGCATTGTTGGGACATTCCTTTACCATGGTTCGGTATCTCTCCCATATCTCATGTAATAGTTCATTGGGCTCCTGCTTGAAAGCTAAGATCTCATCCTTCAAAGCTGCCATATGTCCTGACGAGAAAAACTTAGCAATGAATTTATCCGTCAACTCATCCCAAGTAGTGATGGAATGGTTGAGAATCCTCTCGAGCCAGTCCAATGCCTTCCCTCTAAGTGAGAAAGGGAATAATCTCAACTGAAGTGCATCCTCTGACACATTAGCTTGCTTGCTCCCCCAACAGGTATCGACGAGACCCTTGATATGTTTGTAAGCATTCTGATGGGGAGCACCCGTGAAATACCCTCACTACTCCAACAACGTCAGCATCACATTTGTAATTTGAAAATTGCCCGCCCAGATCTGGGGTGGGACAATTTCACTAGCATATTGGTTGGGAAGCACTCAAGGAGCCACTCTTGGAGGTGGCAGGGGAGGGTCTGTAACATTATCATTGGCTTGTCGGCCTCTCCTTTGTCCTTGAGGCACTATAGGAACCTCATCATCAATATTGTCATCTACCTCCTCCCCCGGTGGAAGGTCTCCAAGAGGTGCGTTGTTTGGCGCCATTTTTTACCTGAGTTTTTGACACACACAAGTTAGTAACACAGAAGGAAAGAAAAACAATACACAAAACTATTTAGATAGATAGCCAAAACCGTTAGCTCCCCGGAAACGGCGCCAAAAAGTGATCGGTCCCAACCCTACACCACTACAAAGTGGCGAGAGCGGTCGAAGCAGCTTTTACCCGAGATGGTCGGGATCGAATCCACAGGGAGCTAGAATTGGGAATTGGATTCCTATCTAAACTAGTAGTGCGCAATGCTCTTAGTTACACTTCAAATCATCTTTGGTTGTTTGGTACTTCTAATTTTTATGCTAATAGTATGCTAAATTAAACTAAGAGTGATTGCTTGTAAGGTTTTCTAAATAGTTAAAGAGGCACTAGGGAAGTGACTTTCTCCTAGGTGAATACTTGACGGGTTATAAAGCCTAAGGCAAAGAAGTTATGTTGGGGATTGCGATATAGCCAATGCACAGAATTACTCACTCTATACCTCTCGGTAGCTTGAGTAACTTTGCCCTAATTGACTTTATCAAGACCAATTGGGTGTCAAAATTAGGCAAGCAATATAGGCTCAAGTCGGGTATTACTATCTTTAGGTTTAACCCTTTAATTGGGGCTATCAATCTCTTGATTACACCCCAATTCCTTGTTGGACTGATTTTGCTAGGCTCAAACTCTCTTTCTCAAGAAGAACCCAAGTCAAATAGGCACAAATTAGTGTTTGCAACCACTAATTCAACATGGAAAATACAAATCAGTTCAAATATCAACTACCCTTAAACATCTAAGCCTTAAATCAAAAGACTCATCAAATACCCATACTAGGGTTGAGCCACAACCCTAGCTAATGGTACTCATAATAATAGAAGAAAACAGAGAAATAGATGAAGAATAACCCATAAGATTTAATTACAAACTAAGATAATGAAGATTCAGTGTTAACTTAGCTACAAATTACTCCAACTATAACAAAACAGCCATTCACGTGCTCTGGAGTCTTACAGATTACAAAGGATGCCCTAAAAATGTGAAAAGAAAGTATTTATACTAGGCCAAATTTTCTAGACAAAAATACCCCTGACGAGGTATTGCGGTCCGCATAAAATGCACCGCGGACCACGATGAGGCTTCTTGACTTAATTAATCATTCTCTGAACTGGCCACCGCAGCCGAGGTGGCTTCAACTACGGTCTGCACAAAAAGGACCGCGGACCGCATTGACTGTTATCTTCAAATTCCCAACTCTCTGAACACCCCTCTCCACGGACCGCACAAAATGGATTGTGGTCGTGAATTGCGACCGCACGAAATCCTCCGCGGATCGCATTACCTTAGGCTCCAAAAGTGCACCTCTCTGAATCCCCTCACTGCGGACCGCACTAAATGGCTTGCGGCCGCCATGGGTCTGTCTGTTGTAGTCGTGCTTTGACTTGTTCTTGGTACTTGTGCATGTTTCACTCCTTTTGAGCTGGTTTTGACTAATTGTCACCTTTTTAACCAAACCCTGCAAACAAGTACAACATGTAAGCCTTTAGGACTATTTAGTATACATTTTAATCAAAACTCAAGTAAAAAGGAGTATAAAATGAACTAGAATCCCTAGTTATCAACTACTGCCCCACCATGAAAAAGGACGCCTCAGAATTTGTGAAGAAATGCGAACAATGCCAAACATACACCCTTAATAATTCACCAAGCAGGCGAGCACCTCCACTCAGTCACTTTCCTGTGGCCATTCATCAAATGGGGAATGGACATCGTGGGCCCCCTCCCTGCAGGGCGAGGTAACGTACGATTCCTTTTGGTTTTAACTGACAATTTCTCTAAATGGGTGAAAGCAGGAGCATTCTCCCAAATACGAAAACAAGAGGTAATCACTTTTATATGGAGTAACATCATATGCCAATTCGGCCTACCTAAGGAGATTAGCTGCGTAAATGAACCCCAGTTCACGGGAAAGAAAACTACTGAATTCTTTGAGAAATGGCAATCAAATGGATACTATCGACCCCGTATCACCCAGCGTGTAACGGACAAGAAGATTCCTCCAACAAGTCCATATTAAACATCATACAGAAAAAGCTCGAAGATACCAAGGGACTGTAGCCGGAGATACTACCAGAAGTATTATGAGAGTATAAGACTACCCCGAAGACGAGCACAGGAGAGACTCCCTACTCCTTAGTTTATGGGACCGAAGCAGTTATACAGTCGAAGTTGGAGAGCCTAGTGATCGAGGCCAACCCTGTACTACTATTGAGTAGCAAGAGAGGTCGAAGCAGCTTTTACTCGAGAAAATCAGGATCGATTTCCACAGGGAGCTAGATATTAGAGTTGAGTTTCTATCTAAAGTGAAGTTGTGTATTTGTTCCTAATTGCACTTCTGAACATTTTTTATTTTGATATTAATTCTAATTTTATAATACTACAATGCTAAATTAGGCTAAGTAAAGCTAAGATTAAATTATTGAGAGTTGATCAAATAGATAAAAGGCACTAGGGTAGTGACTTTCTCCTAGGTGATCAATTGACGGATTCTTGAGTCTAAAGCTAGATTGTCATATTTGGGGAGTATGATATAACCATTGCACGATTCTACTCACTCTATAACTCTCGGTAATTCGAGTGATTTTGCCCGAATTGACTTTCTCAAGACCAATTGGGTATGCAAATTTGTGCAAGCAATCAGGGTTCAAGTTGGGTATTACTATCTCTAGGTTTAACCCTTTAATTGGGGCTATCAATCTCTTGAATACGCCCCAATTCTTTGTTGGACTAATTTCATGGACTTAGGCTCTCTTTCTCAAGAAAAGCCAAAGTCTACTAGGTATAAACTAGTGTTAGCAACCACTAATTCAATATTAAAATCCTAAATTAGTCCAAATATCAAACACCTATAGATAATCAAGCATCAAGACACAAGACCCATCAATTACCCACACTAGGATTGAGCCACAACCCTAGCTAATGGGTCTAGCTACTCATAATTGGAGAAGAAAACAAAGAAATAGATGAAGATAAGCCCATAATAATTAATTACTAAATAAAACTTGAAGATTCAATGTTGAAACTAATCTAAAATTACTCAAAATGGTAAAAATGAAGAAGTCACGAGCGCAACTCTATCTCAAAATCTATTTGATGACCTAAAAATGGAAAAAAAACTATTTATACTAGGCTGAAAATTCTGGACAAAAATACCCCAGTGGGGCTAGTGCGGACCGTACAAAATCGAGTGCGGCCGCACTAAGGCTCTTGGCTTGATTAATCTGCTCTCTGAACTTGGGCTTTGTGGACCGCACAAAATCGAGTGCGGCCGCGGTGTCTTCTATTGCGGTCCGCACAAAATGGACCGCGGACTGCATTGGGCTTCATCCTCCAATCTAGCAACTCTCTGATCTCGGGCAACGTGGTCCGCACGAAATCGAGTGCAGCCGCAATGAACCCAATGCGGACTGTACAAAACCCTTTGCGGCCGCATTGCCTGGTGGCCTAAAAAACATACTCTCTGAACTTCATATTTGCGGACCACACAATGGTGTGCGGCCGCACTGGCCCTGTTTGACTGAGCTTGGTCTTGTCTTGGTACTTGTGCAAGTTTCACTCCTTTTTGAGCTAGTTTTTGACACCTTGTCACCTTGTTGATCAAACTTGCAATCAAGCACAACTTGTGAGCCTTTGGGACTATTTTGCATACATTTCTAATCAAAACTTAAGCAAGAAGGAGTGTAAAATGCATCATAATCCCTAGTTGTCACCTAGCCTAAGAGACTCCCACGAAAGTGGTACTAGTAATGATGGGAGTAGAAGACTGGATTTCGATGAAATTGATGAACGAAGAGATATGGAATACATAAGGATGGTCACCCAAAAGCAGCAAGCAGAACGTTATTACAATAAGAAAGAAAAGTTCCGGCCGCTCAAAGTCAAGAACTACGTACTCAAATCCAAAACTCAAGCAAGCAAAGACCCACGAGAAGGAAGTTGGGAACAAACTAGGATGGTCCGTACAAAATCATGGCCAAAGCAAAAAAGGGTTCACTCCAATAAGAGACAATGAAAGGAAAGCAATTAGCAAATAATTGGAACATCAGCTACCTCAAATACTTCAATTTCTAAGGGAAGAAGTATCCCTCAAGTCGTACCCTTTTTCCTTCACTTGAGTTTTGACTCAATAGGGTTTTCTCAAGGAGGTTTTTAACGAGACGACAAAGGGAACACTTCGAATCGAAGTATGTGAGGGAGGGACTGTTTCTCGTTCATTGCCTGACTCCTCAATACTTTCAAGTCAACCAATGAAGGGACTAGGTAGCTTGGGACGGGGACTGAAACGCCAGCACGCCAAAATCTATAAATCTCCCCAATCATATAACCAGAAGCAGCAATGTCAAAGTAATAAGAAACTTATATTTATCAGAGCTCCTTTCGAGTTAAGGTCAAGTTTGACCCAGTTCTGTTACACCTCGTATGTTTAACAACCTTGATATTGTTATATATATATTTGATATGGTATTTTGAGTGGAACATTTTTGTAAAAGAAAAAAAATATGGTTTGAAAATATGATTTTATATAGTTATTAATATTACTACTTTCAATTATACACATAATATAAGAAAGTTTATGAGATTTTCTTTATGGTAAAGATAGAAATTATTTTTCACAAGAAAATTAAGGTTAATTTTTTTACCATTTTAAGAATTAAGCGTACAAAAATTTATACTCTTTATATGAGATTAGGAAAATTAGAAGTTGAGAAAATATATGTATTTCTACATGGATATTTTAATGAAATAATAGTGTATGTATTAATTTTATACGGTACCACATGACCATGATAGTAAAGTATATTATAGTAAATATATAAAGTGTATTAAAAGTGAGTAGTATTTTAAGTAATTTGAGATAATTTTTAATTACGTAGATAATTGATTAATTACCGAGTAGCGATACATCCCCTAATTAACTAATAAATTAGATAAGATTAAACTTTTTTCCACCCATCCCACGTGGCAGCCTAGCCTTAAGGGAGATTGTGACACTTACAGTTCACAAATAGGTGTCAACCAAAAATTTTACCCTTTTTAGTACTTGATTTGAAGACATTTGAGTTGCATACGCTGATATTTCTTAACTAAATAAAAAAAGAAGTACCAATCTCAGCAGTGTTTCACTTAGGAATTATGCTCATTACAGGCTGTCTGCAATGTGTAGTAAATATGAGATTCTTGCACTGATATGAAGCAGATTCTTTTTGGCATACATCACGGATGACCATTTTGAGAACAACTGTATGCATGCAAAGAGATGAATCCTATATGATATAAAGGAAGTGTGGATAACTGATACACTTGGGATACATTAATCAAATATTTCCATTTTAATACGAGGTGATTGTAAATATCTTAAGATGAAATGGAGCTGTCCTGAAGGTCATTAAACTAGAGTGGGGCAGTGTCAATTTTTAAGCATAGCAGGGGTGCTATTTACTTCCGCTGGGCAATGAACAATAATGGTTACTCTGAGTCAAGTAGAGAAATGATAACTTTTGGCAACATGTAAGTTGTTAGAGTTGTATTGTTCACTTCTGCCATCTGGTTCATGCGGCTCATGTCTCAATTGTTCAAGGGGTCCGGGTATGTTAAGACTATCCTTTCTTTCTTTTTTAACATGATCTATACGGAACGAAACGAGCAAATACACAACTTTCATAAATGACTCTGCACATAAAAATACAATCTTTACGTAGTAGAGTGAGTTTGGTACGAAGGAAATATTAATTTTCCAAAAAATATTTTTTTTAGAATGAGTAATTTCCTGGTAACCAAGTGCCAACAAAATATTATTTTTTTTTTATCAAAAGAGTTAAATACTTCCCTCACTTATGTTTTTCCCTAACTAAAGTGGTTACTAAAACTTAGAACAGGTTTTGATAGTGATGACAAAGATTGCTTGAAAAATATTTTTTCCAAAAAGATAAAATGCTAAAAGAAATATTTCTACGTTGAATCTCTTGTATAGACCTAAACAAGATATTGGATAATGTCATAGCAGAGAAAATAAAACCATATTCTTAGAATTATAAAGTATTTCCTGTTCATCTTAGTCCTTTTACAAAAATCTACTCACAAGTTTTACTCTCTAAACCAACATTTCAAAATTGATTTTGTAAATGGCAATGCGTGTTCCATGATGTAGCTTTATTGATACGACTTTATCTTGACAATACAAAGAAACATCACAATGATATAAAAGAAGAAAACATTCCTTGGTGAAGTTGTTCAAAATTGACAGAACAATTTGGTTTTAATAGTAGTACAATATGTTCGGGTGTGTTACTCGTAATCGTTTTCATTTGAGTCCTCCTTAAGGCCCAAGGACATTAATTATAAGGCTTAATTCCAAGATGATTCAAACTTGTAATTCTAGAAATGCTTATGTTCTTAATTTCTCATAAGTCGTATTATTATATCATTTGTTTATGGGTCTCAGAAAAAAAAATATGTAAGTTAAAAAAAGGTTATTTCATGATATTATTCAAAGGCATAATGGTCTTATGATATTCCGAAAGATTTTATTAACGTACTTCTCATGCTTGCATTCGTTTACATGTGCATTTACCTATGACTCAGACGGCGTTATATACGCGTATATATAAGTATATATATGTATATGGAATATGAGAAAGGTTATGGCGTTGTATATGCACCACCACCTGATCAGATGGTATATGATGATGATGTTTCCCACAAGTGGCCGAGATGATATGATGGGATACCCTCAAAGGCGTGATGATGTTATGGCGTTATATACGCATATATATAAGTATATATATGTATATGGGATATGGGAAAGGTTATCGCGTTATATACGCACCACCACCTCACCAGCTGGTATACGATGATGATGTTGCCCACATTGACTAAAATGATGATGGGATGTCCTCAGAGAGTTTATGATGTTATGTATGTACAGACCTATGCATTATAAGATATTTATACGCATATGCATGATATTATAAATATTTCATTATTTACAGAGTTATCCAGACTTACAGGTTAAGTCCTCTACTCCATGTTTCTCAGATGCTCTTTATATATCTATTTACATGTCTTACATACTCAGTACATTATTCGTACTGACGTCCTTTTGTTGGGGACGCTGCATTCATGCCTGCAGGTATAGACAATCAGTTTGACGAGTCCTCATAGTAAACGAGATTAGCATTCAACGAAGCATCGGTAAGACTCCACCTCATTCGGAGCACGGCCGAGTCTATGAGTCGTCGTGTCAGAGTTTTGCTACAGACTTATGGGTAGGTCGATACCTTGTCCCATTTGATGTCAAATAATCTTGGAGGCTTTGCAGACAAAGGTTTATTTTATATAGTATGTCAGAGGTCTTGCTGGCCCATATGTATTCATATTTTAAGAACGATAGTTTATTGATACAGTATTGCCCACTTATAGTTATGCACTACAAGTTGTGGCCAGGTTGGCCCATGATAATTACAAAAGGAATGAGTCCAGCTAACTCGACCTATGTATGTTCTAGTTTTGGTTGAACGATATCATGAGTTATAGAGTGGTTCGCTCGGGCCAGCATGATACTGGGTGCCAGTCACGCCTCTCCAGGTTCGGGCGTGACAAGTTTGAACAACACATATCGGCCCTCGACCACGATTTAATAAAATGTTAAGCTCGACGCAGTTCGAACAACACCTATCAGCCCTCGACTGCAATTTAATCAAAGGTTAAGTTTGACCCCATTCGAACAACACATATCGGCCCTCAACCGCAATTTAATAAAAGGTTAAGTTCGACCCAGTTCGAACAACACCTATCGGCCCTCGGTTGTGATTTAATAAATGGTTAAGTTCGAACAACACCAACCCTCGTCCGCGATTTAATAAAAGATTTAGTTCGACCCAGTTTGAACAACACCTATCGGCCCTCGGTCGCAATTTAATAAAAGGTTAAGTTTGACCCAGTTCGAACAACACCTATCGGCCCTCCGCCGCAATTTAATAAAGGTTAAGTTCGACTCAGTTCGAACAACACCTATCGGCCCTCGGCCGTAATTTAATAAAAGATTAAGTTTGACACAGTTCGAACAACACTTATCGGCCCTCGGTCACAATTTAATAAAAGGTTAAGTTCGACCCAGTTCGAACAACACCTATCGGCCCTCGACCATGATTTAATAAAAGGTTAAGTTCGACCCAGTTTGAACAACACCTATAATCCCTCGACTGCAATTTAATAAAAGGTTAAGTTTGAACAACACATATTGACCCTCCGCCACAATTTAATAAAAGGTTAAGTTCGACCCAGTTAGAACAACACTTATCGGCCCTCGGCGTACTATAATAAAAGGTTAAGTTTGACCCAGTTTGAACAACACCTATCCACCCTCCGCCACAATTTAATAAAAGGTTAAGTTCGACCCAGTTTAAATAACACCTATCAGCTCTCAACCGCAATTTAATAAAAGATTAAGTTCGACCTAGTTCGAACAAGACCTATCGGCCCTCGGCCGTGATTTATTAAAAGGTTAAGTTCGATCCAGTTTGAACAACATTTATCGGCCCTCGGCCGCTCTTTAATAAAAGGTTATGTTGGCCTAATTCGAACAACACCTATCGGCTCTCGGCCGCAATTTAATAAAAGGTTAAGTTCGACCTCGCTCGAATAACATCTATCGGCCTTCGTCCACATTCAAAAAGGTCAAGTTCGACCTCACTCGAACAACACCCATTGATCCTCGACCACGTTTTGACAAACTTTGACATATAAAATGACAAAGGCAAAAGTATGAAGGAGCAAAACACGCAAAGTGCAGAAAGAAATCACAACAAATAAGAAAGGTACAAATGAAAACAAAACCAACTCCGATATTTATAAACAAAGGGTTCTTACAAAGGCTTATGAAGACACCAGCAAAAATACACAAAAACGATAGAAAAAGCAAAGAGTAATGCTGGTTGATCGGAGCCAACCCTACACCACTACAAAGTAGCGAGAGTGGTCGAAGCAGCTTTTACCCGAGATGGTCGGGATCGAATCCACAGGGAGCTAGAAGTGGGAATTGGATTCCTATCTAAACTAGAGATGTGTAATTGCTCTTAATTACTCTTTCAAACATCATTGATTTTGATATTACTTCTAATTTTATGCTAATAAGATGCTAAATTAAGCTAAGAGTAAGATACTTGAAAGGTTATCTAAATAGTTAAGGAGGCACTACGAAAGTGACTTTCTCCTAGGTGGATACTTGACGGGTTCTTGAGTCTAAGACAAGATTATCATGTTGGGGATTACGATATAACCAATGCACAAAACTTCTCACTTTATACCTCTCAATAGTTTGAGTGATTTTGCCCTAATTGACTTTCTCAAGACCAATTGAGTATGATAATTTGTGCAATCAATTAAGGTTCAAGTCGGGTATTACTATCTCTAGGTTTAACTCTTTAATTTGGGCTATCAATCTCTTAAATACGCCCCAATTCCTTGTTGGACTAATTTTCTTATACTCAAGTTCTCTTTCTCAAGAAGAATCCAAGTCAAATAGGCACAAATTAGTGTTTGCAACCACTAATTCAACATGGAAAACATAAATTATTCCAAATATCAAACACCCCTAGACATTCAAGCCTTAAAACTCAAGACCCGTCAAATAATCACACTAGAGTTGAGCCGCAACCCTAGATAATGGGTCTATCTACTCATAATAATAGAAGAAAACTGATAAATAGATGAAGAAAAATCCATAAGATTTAATTACAAGCTAATACTTGAAGATTCAATAGTAAAACTACTCTAAAATTACTCAAAATGGTTAAGAACTATTATTCACGAGCACAGCTGAAAGTTAAATTACAATTGATGACCTAAAAATGGGAAAAAAAAGTATTTATACTAGGCCAATTTTTTTGGACAAAAATACCCCTGCGGGGGTAGTGCGGTCCGCACAAAATCGAGTGCGGACGCGGTGAGGCTTCTTGGCTTTAAATCTCTGCTCTCTGAACTTGGCCATCGCGGGCCGCACAAAATGCACTGCGACCGCGGTGGCTTTTATTGCGGTCCTCACAAAAAGGACTGCGGATCGCATTGGCTATTTCCTTAAAACTTCCAACTCTCTGAACTCCTTCTTTGCGGACCGCACAATCTCGATTGCGGCCAGGGTGAGGCCATTGCAGTCTGCACAAACTGCTTTGCGGCCGCATTGCTTGAGTTTCCGAAATAAGCACCTCTCTGAATCTCCTCACTGCGGACTGCACTAAATGGAATGCGGACGTAGTGGACCTGTTGCAATGTGCTTGAACTTGTTCTTGGTACTTGTGCATGTTTCACTACTTTTTGAGCTGGTTTTTACTAGTTGTCACCTTTTTTGCCAAACCCTGCAAACAAGTACAACATGTAAGCCTTTGGGAATATTTTGTATACATTTTTAATCAAAACTCAAGTAAGAAGGAGTGTAAAATGAACCATAGTCCCTAGTTATCTACTCCCCCAAACTTAAGCTTTTGCTTGTCCTCAAGCAAACAAAATAAGACTAACCCCTTAAGAGTAAATCCATGAAAATTCAATTGACCTAAAGTGACCTCATCTTGCATCAATTGGGACTAACAATTGCCCTCAATTCAAATTAATCCTTAACATCATTCGACCTGCTAAACACCATGGATTTAGTGCGACACAAGAGCATTAAGAATTGACTCAACCCATTAAGGGAAACTCTTTTTAGTGCTTTGGTCATTGTGGAACCTAAACTCACACATCCTCAACTCTCCATAAGCAAACCTCAGTTTTAGATTGTAGCACTCAGAACGAGGATAGTGGAAACACACTCATCTCTCTCAAAGAAAGGTCACAAGTCCGGCTCTAAGTACCATAAGCTTGCCCCTTATGTGAATCACCACTAATGTAAGCTTCATTTAACTCAAGATCATATAGGGCTTTTATGGATATATAGTAAAGACTTTTGGTTCAGGGTAGGAAATGTTTGGTCTCAGTAGGTTCCATCTTCCCTTTAACACTTCAATTTGCTTCATTTTGGCACATATTCTCTTCACTTTTTGAGTCATTAACTCCTTTCTTAGGAGTTAGAGAGATACATTGTCACTCTTTATTATTCATTTCAACCCTTTTTCTTTTTTCTCAACTTTCCACGCCTTTTATCTCTTTACTTTTATTGAATCCCTTCATTTTTTTCTACATTGATCATTCTTTTTGTCTTTTTGATTTTCTTTCTTTTTCATTGCCTTTTTTTTTTCATTTTGTACCTTTTTACCACTTTGTTGTATTCCTAGTCTCTCCTCCCAAACTTATGCTTTTGCCTTGTGCTAAGGAAAGATCGGGTGCCAAGAGAGGATATTTTTAGAACGGGTAAAGGCTTGTATCGTGGTTTTCGAAAGAAAAAGGTTTATGGCTCAAAAGGGATGACTAGGGATATTATCATTGGTAGGATATGGAAGTGTTCAAGATATCATTCGGATCAAGGAGAGCCTATAATCACATCTCAAGTCAAATTACACTTAGGATTTCGCCTAGACAAACATTCAAGGCAAGTTCTAGACTAATGGCTCAGGACTTGGACTTGCAGTTCAAATTCTCACCACACAAGCTATGGGATTGCTAAAGAGACAGAGTAGGGGGCCCACAGCAACCTTAGCGAAGACTTGAGCAACACAATGGTCCCGAAAAACCACTTGATGATTGTCAGCCAACACAAGAGTCTCAAGGTCACAACTTTCACCATCATATATGCAACAACTTGTTTTTGACCATAGGATTAAAGGCAAATGTGTTAGACCCAAGTGAAGCTTTGCTTGAGGCACCATTACTCATTAGCTACTATTTACACAAAAAGCAAAAAATAAAACAGACTCAAACCCTTAAGAAGGTTGTTATGTCATCCATCACAGGAAAGAGCCACCCGGTTCACACAAATTCTACCTTTGGAAAGAACCGTGGCATTAAGAAAACCAAAGGCTTATTGCACGCAAAAACTCAAAATAAGAAGCTACGAAAATAAAATAAGAAGCTACGAAAGGAAAAATGCGGAAAGTAAAATGAATATATACAAGAGGGGATTTAATCGAATATACATAAGGGAGAATGGATATATACATTAGAACGTAACTTTATATACATACCAAAAGTAAAAAGTACGAAAGGTGCAATAAAATGATAAAATTATATACATACCAAAAGTAAAAAGAAAGCATAAAGAAAAAGGTAATGTCATATATACAGTCATCCAAATAGGGCTTCCCCCTCAAATGAAAGATAGCATTGTCCTCAATGCTAACTAACCAAAATAAGCACAAGAAAAGATAGAGAGGAAAAAGAAACTCCTTATTGGCCCTCCGTCTGCATAGGATCCTGAGTCTGGGTCCCTGGGTCCTCAGTCTGCTCGGGAACCTGTGACTGGCTCCCTGTAATCTGTGTCCCCATTGGTACCTGGGCCTGGACTGTGTCTTGGGCCTGTACTGGAATCTGGGATTGGCTAGAGGAACCTCCCTACGGGTCCTCCAACTCTATAATAGCATCATCAGTACGGGGAAGCGCCCTCTTCCTCTTTGTTGGCCTCTCTATCTCCTGCTCTGGCTCGGGCTAGGCTGTTGGGGCCAGGTCATGCAATAAAAGATCCAGAGGTAAGTGATCAGCCTTCAACTTCTCTACCTCCACCCTTAATTCCTTCACCGACTCCTTGGAAGCACGAGTCTTTCTCATTTTGTTTGACTCCTTAGCAAGATCCTTCAATGCCTTTCCATGAGACTCAACAACATCCATGATCAACTTCTGGTTCTCTATGAGCTTCTTCTGATTGTCCAAAAGCTCCTTGAGAGTGTCCTCCACTGACTGTGGGACTTGTGGTTGAGGAGGTGCATAATAGGCTGCCACCGAAGTAGAAAGTACAAACTGCTTGGAAGTAGTTGTCTGCATCCAGTTGTTGATACTGGCAAGGGTCTGGCTCAAGCGGTGGGCAGTCAAAGGATAGGCTGCGAATGAGGGGATATCTGGAGCTGTAGAAGTGGATGGTCCTGGGGCCATGTCTAGTGTGGCTAAAGGAGGCTGAGTAGGAGCCACTACTACTACTGGCTCGTCAGACTCGCCAGTTGAAGTAGTGGCTTTGCCCTTAGGGTTCTTGGGGTTATTAGGACCCTTGGTACTGTACCAGGAGAACGGTGCCTTTGCTTTCACTTTCACATCAAATCTTCTCTTCTCCACATCTAGATCCTCAAAGTACATGGTCAGGAAATTGGGGAAAGGGTAGGATCTATCACCTTCGTTCACCACCCGTGTAATTACCATGGACATCACATTCCTGATGTTGATCGGGTACCCCGCCATGATCGATGCCACCAATATATCCCGGGAGATAGGAAGTGAGTTGTCGTGAGTGGTGGGGTCTAGCCTGCTACAAACAAATGTTTCCCACTTGCTTCAAAGTTAAGGGTTCTCCTCAGAATTTTTACCCCCACTATCAACCAAGCTGGGGTGGTACCTGGGAATGCCAAGTACTCAGCTAACCACGAATGGGCATCCTCCCCCAAAGCTACCTTGTCTAAGTACAAGGTCTCATCCTCCTCCAGGAAGTCCAGGTAGTCATTTATCGTTTTTCTATCAAACTTCACTTTCAGATTTTGCACCTTAGTCACTGTGGTGCCTTTTTTATGTGGACAACATTGGTGTAGAACTCCTTGACTAAGTGCTCATTGGCATCTTCCACATGGTCTATGAAGTAGTCCCATCCCGCTCTCTCTCTGAACTGCCTCAACACATTGGGGTTGTGAGGCAGAAGGTCCCGTGTGATGAATTTCCGCTCATGTATCAACTTCCTATCGGGCCATCATTCTTTGAACTTGTGGTAGGCCACTTCACTCACAAATCTATCTTTCCATGCTTCCGGATTCTTGGTTCTCTCCACCCCCCTACTTTGGGCTCAACCCTCCTAATTCTTCTCCTTCTTCTTCTACGGGATCCTCCCTAGATAGTGAAGTTGTAGGTGAGGTAGAATATTCATTGTCACTGCCTGCAGCTGAGCCCTCAGACAACTCAAAAGATATGTGCACTGATGCTTGGGCAATAGGAGAGCACGGAGGTGTATCCCTTAATTTGTTCCTCTCCGGCCAGTCAGGAACATATTCTGGCACGGAGCCTGAGTCGGACACCTCCCGGGAGGGCACATACTCACTCCTCAAGTGGTCAATAGCTGTATCAGCAGCCCTTACGGGGTCAATCTAATCATGCCTCGTCCCCTACCCCGGGAGGACTCTCCTTTCCCTTTCTGTTTATCGCCTCTGCCTCGTGATTTCACCATTATCTGCAAAGAGAATACATTCTATTCTTTTTAGTATCCCAATAACAGATGAAGTAGTGCAGAATAAAATTGCAGACAGTCAGAATTGCAGACCGCAGACCGCAAAAAATGAAGTGCGGCCGTAAAGAAGCTACTGCGGACCGCACAAAATGCACTGCGGTCCGTACTGAGGTGGAGATCAGACTACCCACTCTCTGATTCTAGGCACCGCAGACCGCACAAAATGTGTTGCGGTCCGCATTAAGGCACCGCGGACCGTACAAAATCTATTGCGGTCCTCAATTATTAGCTTTCAAAAGTTTCACCACCGCGGTCCGCATAATGCGGACCTCACAGAAGTACCGCGGACCACACAAAATCCATCGCGGTCCGCGGTAAGTCAAAAATAGTAATACCAACCTAGGGTTTCAATTTGTTTTCACATATTTGGTCTAATTTTCACCTATTATTGACCACCTAGGTGTTGAGTCAGTATTTTTACCCAATTAATCCTAATCTAAACAACTAATGAAACCCTAAGCTAAAAATTAAAGAAAAAGGGGAGAAGAAACATAGAACTAACAATTTAAAAAGAAAATAAAACACATTTAAAAGCTAGGGAAAGATTAAAAATACCAGGAATGAGATGCAATGTAGATGAATGAGACTCAACAATTGAATTCGCACAGTTAGACGTGATAAATAGTACTTTTTTAGCTTTTGAGAGCAAAGGGTCGAAAAGTTTGAAATGGGGGCCTCAGGTCCTATTTATAGAAAAATGAACTGGGGCCCATCTCACCTACCCACCGCAAACCGCACAAAATGGCATCGCGGTTCGCGGTACTCAGAAACAAGAGGCATTGAGGAGATGTCCATTGCGGACCGCAAGAAATGCAATGCGGCCGCAGTGGTCCACCGCGGATCGCACAAAATGCATTGCGGTCGCGGTGGAATACTTCAAAGACTCCTCATTTTGACCAATTAACTATGCGGACTGTATTGAAATGTTGCCCCCGCACTGAGGCATTTGCGGCCGCATAAAATGCACCGCGGCCCGCATTGCAAACTTCAGAGAGTGTGCATTTTCTTAACTTGGTCCTGCACTGCATCAAAACAATCCTACAACATCTTACAACTAGTTAGTCCAAAAGAGAGTCCTATACTACAAAGAAAATCAAAGAAAAACAAAAATAAAGACATGTGGGTTGCCTCCCAAGAAGCACCTAATTTAACGTCGTGGCACGACGCAGGTTACCATCAACTCACTTTAGATGGAGTAGTGCCACCACATGGCTGTCATCAATCTTGCCTAGGTAGTGCTTGACTCTGTGACCATTAACTCTGAAAATCTACCCATTTTTGTTCTTCAAGTCAAGTGCACCAAACGGAGTCACAAACACCACTTCAAAAGGTCCACTCTATTTCGACTTAAGCTTTCCTGGAAATAGACGTAACTGGGAGTTGAACAAGAGAACCAAATCACCCACTTTGAATTCCTTACCACGAGCATATTTATCATGTAGATACTTCATCTTGTCCTTGTACAAGGACGAACTGGAGTAGGCATGGAATCGAAATTCATCAAGTTCATTAAGCTGCTCCACACGAAGATTTGCTGCCACATCCCATTCAAGATTCAGCTTCCTCAAAGCCCACATGGCCTTGTGCTCTAACTTGACCGATAGATGGCAAGCTTTACCAAACACCAACCAATACGGAGACATATCAATTGGAGTCTTGTAAGCAGTCCTATAAGCCCATAGAGTATCATCCAACTTCTTTGACCAATCGGTCCTATTTGCATTGACTGTCTTTGACAATATACTCTTGGTTTCCCTGTTTGAGACTTCAACTTGGCCACTCGCCTAAGGATGATAAGGAGTAGAAACTTTGTGATTGACACCATACTTTGCAAGCAAAGTGTCAAAAGCTCTATTACAAAAATGAGACCCTCCATCACTTATGATTGCACGAGGAGTGCCAAACCTTGTAAAAATGCTCTTCTTGAGAAATGCAACAACACTCCGGGCTTCATTGTTGGGTAGAGCCACGGCTTCAACCCACTTTGAAACATAATCAACCGTCACAAGAATGTATGTGTTCCCACACGAGCTAACAAATGGGCCCATACAACAATGCCCATACATCAAAAATTTCAACTTCAAGAATGGTATTGAGAGGCATCTCATCTTTCTTCGAAATTCCACCCGCTCTTTGACATTCATCGCATCTCTTCACAAGTTCACTTGCATCTTTGTACAAAGTTGGCCAATAAAACCCGCAACTAAGAACTTTTAAAGTCGTCCTCGCCCCGCCATGATGGCCACCATAGGAAAAGGAATGACAAGCCTCTAAGATACTCAATTTCTCCTCCTTCGGGACACACCTTCGGATCACACCATCCGTGCAAATCTTGAACAAGTACGGCTCATCTCAATAGAAATCCAAACTATCCCTTTTGAGCTTCTTTATTTGGTTAGAAGAGAGCTCACACAGGATTATACCAGTCACAAGAAAATTAGCAACGTCCGCAAACCATGGCATATCATGCACCAACACAAAAAGGAGTTATTCGTTGGGAAATGAATCATTGATCTCTAGGCCATCACGAGGCCTCCCCTCCTCCTCCAAGTGGGACAAGTGGTCCGCCGCTTGGTTTTCACTACCTTTCCGCTCCACAATCTCCAAATCAAACTCTTGAAGTAACAAGACCCATCACATCAGTCTAGCTTTGGAATACTTCTTCGTCATCAAGTACCGGAGTGCGGCATGATCGGTATGAACTATGACCTTGGCACCCATGAGATACAGCCGAAATTTCTCCATTGCGAACACAATAGCCAAAAGCTCTTTCTCAGTCACCGTATAGTTCACTTGAGCATCATTCATTGTCTTGCTCACGTAGTACACCAGATGAAACATTTTATTCACTTTTTGACCCAAAACCGCCCCAACTACCACATCGCTCGCATCACGCATGTGCTCAAAAGGCAAGCTCCAATTGGGTGCGGTGATAATAGGGGTGGGGGTCAACTTATGCTTGAGAAGTTCAAATGCTTGCATACATCTCTCATCGAACATGAACTTGGCATCTTTTTCCAATAACTTGCATACGGAGTTCACTACCTTCGAAAAGTCTTTGATAAATCTCTGGTAGAACACCGCATGCTCAAGAAAACTTCTAACTCCGTTGACAGAGGTAGGGGGAGGGAGCCTTGAAATCACATCAATTTTTGCTTTGTCCACCTCTATACTATGCTTTGAAATTTTATGCCTAAGATTTATGCCCTCCTCAACCATGAAGTGACATTTCTCCTAATTAAGAACAAGATTGGTTTCTTCACAACGGGCCAACACTTTATCAAAAATTTTCAAACATTCCTCAAACGAATCACCCACAACACTAAAGTTGTACATGAACACCTCCAAAATATCTTCCACCATATTGGTGAAAATGGCCATCATACACCTGAAATATAGCTGGTGCATTACACAACCCAAAAGGCATCCTAGAAAAGGCAAAGGTGCCATAAGGACAAGTGAAGGTGGTTTTCTCCTGATCTTCCGGAGCAATCAAGATTTGGTTGTATCCAGAATACCCATCCAAGAAATAGTAGAAGGCACGCCCAGCAAGTCGATCTAACATCTGATCAAGAAAAGGCATTGGAAAGTGATCCTTGCGGGTCACTTTATTCAAGTTGTGGTAATCCATGCACACCCTCCACCCGGTGATGGTCCTGGTAGGAATCAACTCATTTTGCGAATTTGCAACCACGGTTATGCCACCCTTCTTCAGTACACATTGCACCAGCAAAGTCCAAGAGCTATCAGAGATGGGGTACACAACCCTAGCATCCAACCACTTGATCACCTCCTTTTTCACAACTTCTTGCACTTCCTCGTTCAACCTCCTTTGATGTTTCAAGGAGGGCTTCGTATCATCTTCCAGAATAATCTTATGCATACAGAAGGCGGGGCTTATCCCCTGAATATCAGCTAAGGTCCATCCAATTGCCTTCTTCCGCTTTTGAAGCACCGCCAATGTGGCATCAACCTGCATGTTAGTAAGACAAGAAAAAGGAATAACTGGCAAAGTTGAACTAGGGCCTAAGAACTCATACCTGAGGTGTGGAGGCAATGGCTTCAACTCCAACACCGGAGGTTCCTCGATTGAAGGTTTTGTTGGTGGAGTCTTCCTATTCTCAAGATCTAAAGAGAGTTTCCTAGGCTCATAAGAGTAAGATCTCATTCCATATAAAGCATTCACGCACTCCACTCGGCCTTCATCCTCATTTACATCAAGATTCAACAATACTGCCTCTAGAGGGTCCTCCACATTGATCATTGCACTAGTATCATCAACTATCACTGTCGTGACAAGGTCCACAAAAGAGCACATTTCAGAACTGTTGGGCTGCTTCATTGACTTGCACACATGAAAGATCACTTTCTCATCACGCACCCGGAAGGTGAGTTACCCTGCTTCCACATCAACTAAGGCCTTCTCAGTATCAAGGAAAGGTATTCCCAATATGATTGGAACCTCATAATCTACCTCACAATCCAAGATCACAAAATCAACTAACAAGATAAATTTGTCCACCCGGACAAGGACATCATCAATAATACCCAATGGTCTCTTCATAATTCTATCCGCCATTTACAATCTCATGGAAGTCGGCCTCGGTTTTCCAATACCTAAAGTCTTGAAAACTGAGTAGGGCATCAAGTTGATACTTGCCCCCAAATCACATAGAGCTTTTGCAAAGTCCGCACTCCTAATGGTGCAAGGAATAGTGAAAGCACAGGGGTCTTCTAGCTTCGGGGCCATTAAGTGCACTATTGCACTAACTTGATGGGTCATCTTGATAGTTTCACAATCCATGGATCTTTTCTTTGTCACCAAGTCCTTCATGAATTTAGCATAGCCCGGCATTTGTTCTAGAGCCTCCACCAAAGGCACATTAATGGATAAGCTCTTCATCATGTCAATAAACTTCTTAAACTGATTCTTATTTTTCTACTTCACGAGCCTTTGAGGATAAGGTGGTGGCCTTGGCAAAGGAGCCTTGGCTTTAGGCACAACTGTTTCTGACATGTCTACCACATGTTCCCTAGACATCATTCTGAGTCTCCACCTTAGCATCTTGAATATCAATCCTCGCTTCCTCATTAACGTTCTTATCAATCACATTTTCAACCACCAAAGGAATCTCATCTTCTTACAACTCAACTTCATCACTCAAAATTTCTTTTTGTTTGGAGGCATTCACATCACCACCTCTTCTACTTCTTGTAGTTACCTCCATAACATGATTGTTCCCACCCTTTGGGTTAACTACCATATCACTTGGTAGAGCCCTCTTAGGGCGAGTATTCAAGGATTGCGAGATTTGGCCTAATTGAACTTCCAAGTTTCTGATTGAAGCATTGTGGGAAGCCAACTGAGCATCAGAGTCTACATTCTTTTTCATCATCTATTTAAATATCATTTCAATTCTCCCCATTTCATTGTTGGAAGAACTAGGACCTTGGGATGGAAATGGGGGTGGATTGTTCGGTTGTTGATACATTAGGGGCCTTTGAAAGCCTTGCCCCCGATTTCTCTGATTGCCATTGTTCCAACCTCCCTGATTGTTGTTACCACCCCAGTTGTTGTTGTTGCCATTCCAATTATCCTGATTGTTCTGATTATCCCAATTGGAATTTTGGTTGTTGTTCCCCCAATTACTATTCCCTTGTTGTTGTTGATTGCCCAATTACCTTGGGTTCTCCATTGTTGTTGGTTGGAAGAATTTACCCTTTGGCCTTGATAGTTGTTCACGTATTTCACCTCTTCATTCTGCCCATCATAACTATCATCTTGAAATCCACCACAATTATTGTCATATTGAACCTGTCGTAATTATGCCTTCGCTAGTTGTTTCATTATTGCTATCAGCTCTGCTATAGCCTGCCCATGGTCATGTAGCTCTTTGTGCAAGTGAGTGACCGTGGGGTCACCCCGTGGCACATTGGATCTACTTTGCCAAGCGGAGGACGTGCCAGCCATCTCATCAAGAATGTCACAAGCCTCATCATAAGACAACTTCATAAAATTACCCCCATCTAGTTGGTTCACTATGCACTGATTTGTTGTGTTAATGTCCCGGTAGAAAGTCTGTTGTATCATTGCCTCAGTCATATCATTATTGGTATATTCCTTTACCATGGTTCTATATCGCTCCAAAATCTCATGTAATGGTTCAGTGGGCTCCTGCTTGAAAGCTAAGATCTCATCTCTCAATGCTGCCATGTGCCCTAGTGAGAAAAACATTGCAATGAACTTATCCGCCAACTCATTCCAAGTAATGATGGAATGGTTGGGAAGTTATTCAAGCCAATCCAACGCCTTCCCTCTAAGTGAGAAAGGGAATAGTCTCAACCGAAGTGCATCCTCCAATACATTAGTTTGCTTGCTCCTCCAACAGGTATCCATGAAACCCTTGAGATGTTTGTAAGCATTCTGATTGGCAGCGCCCGTGAAATACCCTCGTTGCTCCAACAATGTCAGCATCACATTAGTAATTTGAAAATTGCCCGCCCGGATCTGGGGTGGGACCATTGCACTAGCATATCCTTGGTTGGGAAGTACTCGAGGAGCCACTCTTGGAGGTAGCAGGGGAGGGTCTGGAATATTATCATTGGCCTGGCGGCCTCTCCTTTGTCCTTAAGGCACAATAGGAACCTCATCATCAATATTGTCATCTACCTCCTCCCCCGGCGGAAGATCTCCAAGCGTTATTTGCTGCCATTTTGTACCTAAAGGTGTGACACACACAAATTAGTAAAGCAGAAGGAAAGAAGAACAATACACAAAACTATTTAGATAGATAGCCAAAACTGTTATCTCCCCAGCAACGGCGCTAAAAAGTGATCGGAGCCAACCCTACACCATTACAAAGTAGCGAGAGTGGTCGAAGCGACTTTTACCTGAGATGGCCGGGATCGAATCCACAAGGAGCTAGAAGTGGGAATTGGATTCCTATCTAAACTAGAGATGTGTAATTGCTCTTAATTACTCTTCCAAACATCATTGGTTTTAATATTACTTCTAATTTTATGCTAATAAGATACTAAATTAAGCTAAGAGTAAGATACTTGAAAGGTTGTCTAAATAGTTAATGAGGCATTAGGGAAGTGACTTTCTCCTAGGTGGATACTTGACGGGTTCTCGAGTCTAAGGCAAGATTATCATGTTGGGGATTACGATATAACCAATGCACGAAACTTCTCACTCTATACCTCTCGGTAGTTTGAGTGATTTTGCCCTAATTGACTTTCTCAAGACCAATTGGATACGATAATTTGTGCAAGCAATTTAGGTTCAAGTCGGGTATTACTATCTCTAGGTTTAACTCTTTAATTGGGGCTATCAATCTCTTGAATACGCCCCAATTCCTTGTTGGACTAATTTTCCTAGACTCGAGTTCTCTTTCTCAAGAAGAACCCAAGTCAAATAGGCACAAATTAGTGTTTGCAACCACTAATTCAACATGGAAAACATAAATTATTCCAAATATCAAACACCCCTAGACATTCAAGCCTTAAAACTCAAGACCCGTCAAATAATCACACTAGAGTTGAGCCGCAACCCTAGATAATGGGTCTATCTACTCATAATAATAGAAGAAAACTAATAAATAGATGAAAAAAACCCCATAAGATTTAATTACAAGCTAATACTTGAAGATTCAATGGTAAAATTACTCTAAAATTACTCAAAATGGTTAAGGACTACTGTTCACGAGCGCAGCTGAAAGTTAAATTACAACTGATAACCTAAAAATGGAAAAAGAAAGTATTTATATTAGGCCGAAATTTTTGGACAAAAATACTCCTGTGGGGGTAGTGCGGTCCGCACAAAATCGAGTGCGGCCGCGGTGAGGCTTCTTGGCTTTAAATCTCTGCTCTCTGAACTTGGCCACTGCGGGCCGCACAAAATGCACCGCGGCCGCGGTGGCTTCTATTGCGGTCCGCACATAAAGGATCGCAGACCACATTGGCTATTTCCTCAAAACTTCCAACTCTCTGAACTCCTTCTTTGCGTACCGCACAATCTCGATTGCAACCGCGGTGAGCCATTGTGGTCCTCACAAACTGCTTTGCGGCCGCATTGCTTGAGTTTCCGAAATGAGCACCTCTTTGAATCTCCTCACTGCGGACCGCACTAAATGGAATGTGGTCGCACTGGACCTGTTGCACTGTGCTTGGACTTGTTCTTGGTACTTGTGCATATTTCACTCCTTTTTGAGCTAGTTTTGACTAGTTGTCGCCTTTTTGACCAAACCCTGCAAACAAGTACAAAATGTAAGCCTTTGGGACTATTTTGTATATATTTTTAATCAAAACTCAAGTAAGAAGGAGTGTAAAATGAACCATAATCCCTAGTTATCACTGGCCAACACCATCACGACCCGCGATACCCTTATCGGCCTGACCTTCATTGCCTTCTCCGTCCTTGCCTGGGGTATATGGAATCATACCAGGCCTTATTCTCAAGGCGATCTATAGATTCCTAACCATCCTTATCTTCTTCACCGGGATGAGGCATAGCCGGTTCATAGCCACAAGCAACCCGAGCCTCACGATCCTTGACCCAAGCATCCTTAAAATTCGCTGCAAGGACAGAACCCACCATATGTAATTCATACAGAACATCTAGTTGGGCCTCAACATGAATCCACTCTTCATATAAGTTGCAAGGAACGTTGGAGAAGCCAGAAGCAACAGATGAAGAAGGTCACACTAGTAGTTTGATCTTTTCAGCCTCTAGAGTGGCAACCCAATCATAAAGATCAGAGGTCTCTTTCTCCAACTCCCCAATCCTTTAGTCAAGTCGCTCTTCTTTAAGCTTCACCATTGACAAATCATTTTATCGCTCATAAAAAAGAGTTCGGCTTGCCACTTCAAGAGATTCCTCCCTCCTCTGAGCCTCCGACCAAACGGACTCTGCCTTCTCTAGCTCTTCCAGCTTCTTGATGACCTCGCCACTAAGAGACTCCGCCGGGAATTGACACTCCCCAAATTGGCCTCGAAGAAAGACCACTTAGGCTTGGAGATCACTGCACTGGGCTTTTACACCTCTGCTAAGCTCAAGCTCCTCCTGTTTTCTCCTCAAGGTCCCTTCCAGTATGTTGCACTTCCTCACAACCCACATCGGATCCTCATCTTTTTCCTTTAAGTCCTCCCTCAGCCGGTGCACATCACCACTTTTGTGGAGCCGACATCGGGGCTCCCAATACATTGCAAGACATTTGAAGTACTTGCCCTTCAAATTCACATAAATATCTTTACGTTTCTTCTACTCGACGAGCAGTCTCAATCTCCAAATTGACCGTCTGCAAAACAAAAAAAATAAATTAGAGCCTACAATAGGAAGCAAAACATAAGGAAAAGAATGGATAACATGTGTACATACCCGAAGAGCAAGACCATCAATGTTATTCGAGAGGGTGATATCATTTATATTCTCAAGGGTCATACCCTCAATTTCAGAACAAAGAGGACCGAGGGGGGGACTATTTCCTCGGTTTTCACAAGAAGATTATGATCCATTGGGCTCACAATAGTCCTGGAGCCTCATTCAAACTTCACTTCGAGTTGAGTGAGCCCCTCATCGATCATTCTCAACTCATCCATGTCCATGTCGGAGTCAGATCTGATGTCCTCCTCAGTGATGACCCTCCCTCTATCATCAGCCACAAGAGAAACGTCTACCGCGACCCTAGAAGGCGGGGCCTCTTCTTGTCTTGGAAGTGCAAGGCCGTCATTATGCACCTTGCCCTTTTCCGTGTTCCTTGTAGGACGCGTGCTCGTCTCTTCCAAGTGCAGAGCCTAGGGACCTGCCTCGGGGCTTTCCCCAATGTGCACCATGGCTGTCTCTCGAAGAACAAAGCCACAATCCCCTAAATCTACAACTACCGGCCTCTCTCCTCCCCCATCCACAGCTCTCCTCTCACGAGGTATTAAACCACCATCATTAAGAGAGGCATTGTCCTCATCGACTAATGAAAAAGTTAAGCAGCCGAAGCAGCAGATGGTATGGAAACAGACTCTCGAATTGCGACAACTGAGGATGAGACCATTACAAAAGATATAGGAGTCACGATCGAGGTAGAATCTGAAGGTGCAGCAGCCTTCTTTCAAAAAGAGGGTACCGGTGCCCGGCTCCACCGAGAAGATCCCTTGCCTGAGAAAAAGACCTCAAGTTAGCAAAACCAATCCTCACAATGGGAAAAGGAACAACCATAGTCAAAATATTACCTGTCAAAGGAAGGGCAGGTTTAAATCTCTTGAAGAAACTCGGCCAATCGCGAATTCCTACAATATGAGGAAGGAGCCGCTCGACCCAGTCAGAGATGTGAGCGACCAAAGGAAGAGGCTGGCTATTGGCTGCAAAGGAGGAAGGTGAGAAATTAGAATTTAGGATAGAACAAACAAAGAGGAGAAACAAGGTACTTACGAGTGTAGTTCCAAGCCTCAAGAAAGTTGTTGACATTGGCCACAACGTCCTCAGTTCGAACAAAAAAGGAGTTAAACCAGAATTGACGATTGGCCTTGTCGTCCATCTTCACCACCAAGCATTTGCCCCCTCGGTGGCGAATGTTCAGCATCGCTCCCCTATAAAAGCTAGGGGCGAATATATGTATTAAGTGTTGCAGTGTCAATTCGACCTCGGCCAGCTCGGCAAACTTAGTGAGCATGTTTATAATTTTCTAGACGTACGTTGCGAGGTGAGCAGGACAAATGCCATAGTGGCAATAAAACTACTCTACTAGAGGAAGGAGGGGGAAAGAATAACCGATTTAGAAGGGGTAGGCGTAGAGAGTGCAATACCCAGGGCGGTGAACCTGTACCGTGTCCCCTTTGGTCTGGATTAACACGATATGATTGGGAAGGCCAAATTTGGCTTTGAGCTCCACTAACTCCTTTGTCATCATTGTTGATTGAAAAAATCCAGGCGCATCCTCTAGTAATTTAGTAAATCAGATCTGGAATCAGATTCACAAACGGGAAAGCTTCAGCCTCAACAATGGAGGAAACGCCCTACCCATGTGGGGGGGCACCACTGCTAAGGGAATAACATGCTCCCTTTACTAGCATCAAAAGATACGTTTGACATGATTTAACGTAGCGGAGGAGAGTAACAAACGAGAAAGAATGAAGAACAATATATGTCAGTGAAACGGAGAAAAGATATTCGGAAAAGGAGAAAGCAAGAGGGAAGTATGGTGCTTCGAAAAGGTAAAGGATTTAAACTCCAAAACAAGGTCCAAGGATCACTATTTATAGAGGTCATGGCACCAAAACCAAAAATGATTCATCATGATAGGAACCAGAACCGAAGCGACAGGTCTAATCAAAGGTCACACACGAAACGAAGCCACACATCGGGAATATGCATCATAATAACGCATGATGTCATGACTCCATCCTAACCCTTGGATAGGGTAACTCCAGCAGATCACCCAAAAAATTCAAAGGATTTGAAATGTGCGGCTCATAGAGGGACATGCTGCCTGATCGCCGCAACAACCACGACCCGTATAATCTAATCTGCTTGATTAGCTCAACCTCCAACAACGTAACTGCTTATCGAACTCGCCCACGAAGTCGACCTAAATAAGCAGAGGAACTAATTGTATGGGTTAAAATTCATCCCTAATGTGCTTAAGTCATGATAGCATTAGCGATACATTCATAGGCCGCCATGCGTCGAAGTGGTTCAAGGAACAATGAAGGTTGCAGCCGAAGAGTCAGCAAGGATTAAGGTCGAGGAGTCATTAAAGATCGAGGTCGAGGTCGAGGTCGAACATCCTTGACAGAAGTTATAACGACTAGTTTCAAGATAGGACACTAAAGAGAATATTTTAGTGGATATTCTCTATACTTGTACTATTAGGACTTCTAGGAACATGTTTCCTATAAATAAAAAGAAGTACAATGATAGGGGGCATGAGATATTCATTTGTAAAGAATACATTGACTTTGTAAGAAAGAATCTGGTCTTATCACATATATACAAAAATAACCTTTTTGCCAAGATTCTTGCATAGCATTCCCACTGGATCCAAGAACGACTCAAATGCTCAAAGGCTTATCAATCATTCATCATTATCAGAAAGAATATCCATAAATCTCATTCTTTTTTTGGGTGACACATACATTTATTTACATAAATGTCATTTATTGTTATTTATTGCTATTGAATGTCATACTTCACTTTTTTGGATCATTGATGGTTACTGTTGCTTGCACTCATAGTCATACAAATAAACACTTGGTTATTCGGTCTTGGCACACGTAGCGTTATCTTTTGGATATTTTTATTTATTTATTAAGATTAACTCTTCCTTAGACAAATATAATTGGTTGACCAAAATCAATAATTTCTGGTCAAACAGTTGTGATAAAAAATCGAATTAATTTGGTCCATGTACATCCCTAATGATACCAATGGATACTTAATTGAGTTTAAGCCAAGTTCTTTTATCACAAGGCATTATAACTATCATCTTAAATTTTGTGATCCATCTTTGAAGAAGTAACTGTTTTTTTCTTTTTAAACTTTGACCATCATGTATATTGAGTACTAAAACAAACCTTAATTATTGAACAGACTGGCGTAGCTGGAACCACAATCAATCAAGAAGCACAGATAGTTGAACTATAAATAAGGCAACGATATGAAGAACAATAAACTAAATAACAGGACCACTAAATATTGTCCTTCGTCAATTAGCTGTAACATGCATTTGATGTCTGACCACCATATTATAAAATGAATTATTAAATAATATATAGCAGTATAGCACTAATGTCATCAGTTATGCATAGAAAAAGCTTCAGATGACAAACGAAAATGATAAGTTAATTCTGACACGGTTGATTAAACAATATTAGGCAGCCAGTGGGATTTCATGACAGTACTTATGCATGCAAGTTTTCCTCTCCCTAATTAAGGAGCAAATCTAGTATCTGTAGTACCTGTACTAACTATGTATTATTATTACTTTTCCTAACAGTAAATATGGATTTACTATATATTGTATATATATCCCTGTCTCCTTTCTTTTTTTCCTTCAGCTTAATCATTTGTAGTATAGTAATTATCTGTGGCTTCCAGTCGTCATGGTCGGCATATATGCTTTAGTAGGTAACATGGGCTACGTAACAATGATATTTGTTTCTAGAATATTAGAATATTTTTTTCCCGAAAATTATATTCAATATTGGAAAAGTTTCAAGCAAATATATTAGAGAAGAGTTTTTCAATTTTTGTGAAAGCAGAAAAACACATATTTACAGTAATTTTATGCAGAAAAAAACTCTTCGTCCTGATGTTTGATTATTATTTTTTCAGACATTAATAATTGACATGTTTGTTTTTGTATGGGAACCAATTATCAAAATAATGTCATCAAACCTTTCTTTTAGTAAGTGGCAGCCAGCAGAAAGCCGTAAAATTAAAATAAACTGAGAAAATGTATCCTTAAAGCTTTATTTCCATCATCAAGTGTTATCTATACATAAAAGACAAAGGAAAAGGAAGAGTGGGAATTAAAAACTAAAAGTCAATTATTTATTTTATTATATTATTCTCCACCATCCTATATACATGTCACGTATTGTTTGTGGGACATTCGCGATTGTCAAAGTTAGGCCAACGAATATGCAGAAAATGAGGTGTCGTGTTAACATACTTGTTAAGTGCCTGCTTAGTGCACTATAATAAAATAATTTATTTTATTATATTATTCTCCATCATCCTATATACATGTCACGTAATTGTACCCGTGCGATATGCAATTAATATTAAAAAGTTTAATTAAATTAAATTATGATCAGGCTTATTTGAACAAATTAGATCGTATTGCTTTAATAAATCTCAACTGTCATCTTATTTGTCAATGTGATATACCCAATAATAAAATCGCTATTAAATTAAAGGGACTTATATAGTAATTGAATAACATTTTTGTTCTATATTTTTCTTTATTCTATTATCCACTATTTAGTATTTTTACATTGTTAATAGAAATATTTTGTTAGCATATTACTTATTTAATATTTTTGTCTGTTTGATTTTTTTCTTGTAATATAAGAGAAGATTTATATATTTTATTAATCTTGAAATATTTTTTTTTAATGTTATTCTGTTGTTGCCAATAATATTGTCTAAATTTTAATGTAATATAATAGAAGATATATATTGTATTACTCTTGAAATATATTTTTATTTTAAATTTATCAAGTTTTTCTCAATAATATTATCTAAATTTTAATGATTAAAATCTCTATTAAATTAAAGAGAGTAGTATAGTCATTGAATAACTTTTTTATTCTGTATTTTTCTTTATTATATTATCAAATATTTAGTATTATTGCATTGTTAATAGAAACTTTTTATTAGCATATTAATTTATTTAATATTTTTGTCTACTACTTTTTTATAATATAATAGAAGATATATAATTTATTACTCTTGAAATATTTTTTTATTTTAAATTTTATCCTATTGTTCTCGATAATATTATCTAAAATTTAATGAATAAATTTTTTATTAAATTAATGAGACTTATATAGGCATCGAATAACTTTTTTGTTCTGTATTTTTCTTTATTATATTATCCAATATTTAGTATTATTGCATTGTTAATAGAAATTTTTATTAGCATATTACTTTATTTAAATTTTTGTATTCTACTTTCTTTTTATAATATAATTAAAGATATATATATTTTTTTTATTCTATTCTTAATAATATTTCTGAATAAATAAAAATTATTAAAAAACAAAGAAATTTTAAATTGGCTTTTTTGTAATTTTATTTTTTTATTTTAAAATAATTTAAAAACTCCAACTTATAATTACTTTCCAATTTGAATGGACAAAGACTGTTTCCAAATAGAAACTCGTCATCCTTCCTTCCAAGAACTTCCCACCTTGCTCTTGGGGTGACTCGAACTCACAACCTCTTAATTGGAAGTGGAGGTTGTTACCATCAGAGCAACCCCACTTCTTTTAATAATATATAGAAAATTAGAAATATATAGATTTAGGGAAGAACTAAAAATGCACTCAAATTGTTGTATTAAATAGTAGAAAAATAACATAAAGTTGCTACTGTTTTAATATAGTAGTAGTGTTCGAACCATGCATTTCAACTAATCTATGAACCGTTTGTTTGTTAATACATGTAACAGGATGTAGTAACACTCTTTTTTCTTTTGACACACATGCTTCTCGTTTGGGCATATGCCAAAACGAGACCAGCTGCCCACACACATATCAATTCAGTAAAGATGATACGTAAATTTTTTGGTAAAATATAAAATTGATTGGCGGGGCTAAATTAATTATATTCGCTAGCTAAAAAATGTATATTATATATATATATATTATATTGGTTATTATTTTTGGGAGTGACACATTAAAGAGCATCACACATTCACGCAGGGTTTAGAAAAGGGTCGCGCCCCAAAGGGTGTAACGTAAGCAACCTACACTTATTCTTGTATAATTAAACAGGACCACTAAAACATTTGCCAATTAAGTGTAATATATATTTTTGACACAAGTTATGTTTGTCACAAAGAAAATGAAATGTCTCATACTTGTCTGTATGAGAACCAAGATATCACCTAAGAGTAAGTCATGAGTCAGGTGAAAATGCAGTATTCCACTCTGTTCACCAAATAAAGCTCCACCCAATTAGATTTTACTAACATGGGGGACGTGGTGGTAAGTTTCCTTTAATTTTCTCAATTGTAACGTGTGTTTCTTTATTGAGCGAGCAGCTTAAAAATGGCGGAAATGGTGGATAATGCTGTTCTGGTGTTCCCTGCGCTGCCCCACTGGCACCACGTGCACCTCCCCCACTTCCCTCTTCTTCAACCCCATTAGTCCTTTTTCTACACTATCAGTATTGTTGTATAGATTGTTAAAAAGAGTAGTTACTTAAGTGTTAACTTGTTCATAGTAGTTCCGCTTTTGTCTGCACGTGCATTTCCCACTCTTTTCGCTTTCTTTGCAAAACCAAATTCTTTATTTGTTGCTTGCTTTCTTCTTCAACCTGCTCTCGATCATTTATTGTTCTGTCTCCTACCCCCTTTCCTCCTCATTTAATCATTTTCTCCTCCTCTGTCCAAAGCTACTAATTGCCCCATTTATTTCCATCATTTTCCTCTACTGTACCCTTCATCTACTCCTTCCTTTCCGTTTACTCTTCCAGCTGTTTGATTTTTTCCCCCAGTAAAGCTAAATTTGATAACTGCTATTCAAGTTCTGATCTTGGCTGAATTTTGTGGGGAAAGCTATCTGAGAAGGAATTACTCTCCGTGTGATGCTATTTGGCCACATGGGTATTGATATTCAGGTTCATTCCAATGTTCTTTTGTTATTACCGACATTTCAAATTCTGCATTCTTTGCTTTAAGATCAAGAAACATTGAAAATTCTAGTATCTTTTTTAAGTGTATATGCTTGGACATCGGTGAAGAACACGAAATGCCTGTTAGTTCCTTTTTCCTTTTTTTCTTTTTCTAGCAGCTCAAATAGAAGACTCGGGAAAAAAAGTTGAAGAAGAATTATTAGTCAGTAAATGTGAGCAGAAATTGTACCAAACTCTTGCTTTTCTCTAGCTATTCTCTATTAGTTCGCTTTGGTTGACCAAAAAATAAGTCTTTTAAGTGTCTACGTAACATTAGTTACCTTATAAATTGTATATTTATGGCTAAAAACGGTTCTCTGATTCTTAATGGTAATTATTTATACTGAATAATGAACATTATGCCGTTTCTAACTCTGATTCCGTTTCTTCTATATCTTCAGATGAAGGGGGGTCGTTACTAGTAGTTGATACTTCTGTAATTTAGTTTAGAGGAGGAAAAGATGGGCGCAAAGTTCCATTTCTTGTCAGTTTTATTCTGCTCAACTCTGTTCTGGTTAGCAAGCAGTGAACCATTTGAAGACAAAGAAGCGCTTCTTGATTTCCTTGATAACATTAACCACTCTCGCTATCTGAATTGGGATGTGCAAACTTCTGCTTGCAATTCTTGGACTGGAGTCACTTGTAATCATGATAATTCAAGAATTATAGCAGTTAGATTACCTGGAGTTGGATTCCGCGGCTCGATTCCTGTAAACACTCTAAGCCGCTTATCTGCTCTTCAGATCTTGAGTTTGAGGTCTAATAGTCTTAGTGGACCTTTCCCTTCTGAGTTTGCAAACCTTGGAGATTTGACTTCTCTGTATCTTCAGTCCAATAACTTTAATGGTTCTTTGCCTGCTGATTTTTCTGCTTGGAAAAGCCTTTCGGTTTTGGATTTGTCATATAATGATTTTAGTGGGAGTATACCTTCTTCAGTTTCAAACTTGACTCATTTGACTGCTTTGGTTCTTGCTAATAATTCACTCTCTGGCAATATTCCTGATCTCAATCTCCCTAGTTTGCAACTATTAGATCTATCCAACAATGACTTCACTGGAAATGTGCCCAATTCTCTTCAGAGATTTCCTGGTTCAGCTTTTGCTGGTAACCGGCTTTCTCCTGCAAATTTATCACCTTCACTTCCTCCAGTTCCTCCTCCAAGTATCCCACCAAAAAAGAAATCTTTAAAACTCCGTGAACCTGCAATACTTGGGATCGTAATTGGAGGATGTGTTTTAGGTTTCTTGTTAATAGCTGCAGTGCTAATTATGCGCTATTCGAAGAAAGAGGGTAAAAATGGGACCATAGAGAAATCAGTCAAGAAAGAAGCATCAGTTAGGAAGGGAGCTTCCAGCAGTCAACATGGAGAACGGAATCTTGTATTCTTTGAGGGTTGTAATCTTGCATTTGACCTTGAAGATCTGTTGAGAGCTTCAGCGGAGGTGCTTGGAAAGGGAACGTTTGGCACTGCATATAAGGCAGCTTTGGAGGATTCTACAACAGTTGTGGTGAAGAGGTTGAAGGAGAGTGTCGGAAGAAAAGATTTCGAGCAACAGATGGAGGTTGTTGGCAATATCAGGCACGAGAATGTGGCTCCACTTAGGGCATACTACTATTCCAAAGAAGAAAAGCTCATGGTCTATGATTTTTACAGCCAAGGGAGTGCATCTGTAATGCTGCATGGTATGCTAATCACCCACCTAATTTCTGCTAATCTTGCTTTTGTTGTTCCTGAACCAATCCCTAGAGAATTGATTATCAGGGCCAAAAAGATAGTGCAGATCATTTCTAGTCATGTGTCTTGTGCAACATTGCAATTTTTCAGCATTTTCCCCTGCTTGCAGGCTAATTCTAACTGTAATACCAATTAGCATTGAATCCACCAGGATGGAGTATGTGCTGTCGTAATCCTCATTGATAGTTTTTATCATCAGTAGCTTATAGGACAGCATAAGCATCCTAAAGTCATAATATTAATTGCCAGTTTTAGGTCCAGTTTAAGTGCAATTTTGGTTTTAACTTGTCAAAATTCAAGAATATCCTGTTCGTTGAGAGGTTTTCACTGTTGGCTTCTATGATAAATATATCAGTGAAATAATGCCCTGAGTAGAACTTTGCTTTGGCAAAATAGTCGACTCTCATCTTTGTTAGGTGGATAGTGTCTTAGGTGTGAAAATCATAGACTCTTCTTCAAATTCTACATTACATACTCTTTCTCTACAAGATGCTGGGAATCCCTTGCACCACATAGTATGTGAATTTTGAGGAAGAGTATAAATAAGGCATATGAGATCTCACAATAACATTTTCTTAATCATAAATAATCACCACCAAGAATTTGGTTCTTTCAAGTATTCTTATCAGTATATATCTAATGCACTTTCCAATTGCAGCAAAGAGGTCTGCTGATCGGATTCCTCTAGACTGGGATAGCCGACTACGAATTGCCATTGGTGCAGCTAGAGGCATTGCTCATATACACGGACAGACAGGGGGAAAGCTTGTCCACGGGAACATAAAATCCTCAAACATATTCCTCAACTCCCAAGGGTTCGGTTGTATTTCTGATCTTGGCTTGGCAACTATAATGAGTCCACTTGTTCCACCGGTCATGCGGGCTGCAGGTTATCAACCCCCAGAAGTTACAGATTCAAGAAAAGTGTCCCAAGCCTCCGATGTATACAGCTTTGGAGTCCTATTGCTTGAACTTCTCACCGGAAAATCACCTATACATGCCACAGGGACGAATGAGGTTGTCCACTTAGTCAGATGGGTACATTCTGTCGTTCGTGAGGAGTGGACTGCAGAGGTATTTGACGTGGAGCTTTTGAAGTATCCTAATATAGAAGAAGAAATGGTGGAGATGTTACAAATAGGTTTGACCTGTGTAGCCAGAATGCCAGACCAGAGACCAAAAATGTCGCAAGTAGTAAAGATGGTAGAGGGTGTTAGAAGAGTGAATACAGGGACTCGGCCATCCTCTGAAGGTTCTACTCCCAACCTGACACCACCGATGACTGAAATAAGGTCGTCTTCTATTATACACTGATATTTCTTGTTATTTAGAGATTAGTTACTGTTGTCTATCGTCCATTTGTTTCTTTGTTACGAGTTCAAAGACATGGCTGGTAATTCTTTGAGTTTTTTTTTTCCATCTTAGATTTCCTTTCTTGAGCTTCTGCCAAATATTGTTTCAGCTACTAAATTGAATAGGGATGCTAAATAGTTAATTTCTCTCTTCTTGATCTCTCCTTTTAGGCTTGTTCGCAGAAAAGTATATCGGTCTGTTTGATTTAGATTTTTTCAATATAACTGATTCAATCCTGAACCACTTCATTAAGTCTGTGGTTAATACAAGAAAATTAGTACTACTAATTTTTATGCTAATACCAAAGTGTCTGTACTTGAAAAGCATTGATTATTTTAATCAATTATCAATCAATCATTACTTAATCAATCAGTCAGAACTTTGATAATATTAACCAAACCGGAAAAATATACCAGGTACCTTTGAGTTGTAATGGAATGAATTTGCACATGGTAGGGCAGATTTCATAATATGCTGGGCTGGTTGATGCTACATTGTATTACAGTTCCATAGTAGTAATTGCTGGGGCGCAAAAATAGGCTTCTACTCAGGGGCGGAGCTATCTTTCTTCAAAGGGAGTTAATTGACATCTCTTGGCTGGAAAATTACACCATTTACATAGTTCAATTTGTTTTAAATGTATATATTATATATTAAATCTCTTTTGACTTCTTGACGTGTTTACTTCTTCGTAGTTTAATCTCCTTAGAGAAAATCGTGTTCCGCTCTATCTCTGTAGCAGTCATTAGTTTTCTCTTTAAACATCAATTTGTATGTGGTCCGTTCTACATTTGGAGCAGGGCCACTTTTGCAGTACTGAAATCCCCAGTTGCAATAGATGATAGTGGTTGACCCTACATTATTTACTACGAGTAGGCTTTCTAGTTTCTGCACTATATTAAATCCACAACGGCCATGTCTTATGTTTATACAGTTTCTGTCGGTATATAACTTGTGCCTAACCTTGAGTATATACAGTCAAACCTTCCGAATATTTTTGGATGTTATACAAAGTGTTGTTATATAGAACATAATTATAACATAACATGGAAATTAGAGAGGCCTGACTGTATTACTATTCAAGATTTTAAACCTAACGACCCCTAATTAGTTACTTAGTAAATAGAGATGGTAGACGGTATTACCATATTACTTCAGCAGGATTGATTATTTTAATCAATTAGCAAATAGTCACATATTTAAATTATCAGAAAATAATTTTGCGAGTACAAGCCAAACAGGCACAACTATTGTAATGGAATCAATTTGCACATGGTTGCACAGACTTCAGAATGCTGAACGTACAAGTAATACATTTCATCAGCCATTGCTGTGCCTTAAAGAAGCCTCCTACGTCCAGAGCACTCTTACCTATTTTCTCTTTTAAAATATCAACTTGCCTGCATTATTTATTTTCAATAAATGGGCTGTCTTGTTACTGTAATATATGAAATCCACAATGGTCGTTTCCTCCTTCCATGTTTTATACTACCTCCGTATCATGATGTGTGTCGTGATTCTCTTATGTTAAAAGAATAGTTTTCCACTACTATACCCTTATTAATGTTTTCTCAATTTATGTGCCATCTCTATGAATGACATTATCCATATTTTTACTAAATGTGAATGCAATTAATTATTAAGGGTAAAACAGAAAAAATATAATCAATTTTTTCTTGAACTTCTAAATTACGAATAATTTGAGACAACAATTTTTAGTAACCACAACACATATTATGAGACGGAGGGAGTGCGGTTTAAGTCAATCTACCCTTAGGTGCAGAAACTATTGTATAACTTGTGCTTTCCAACTATTTTAGCCACCAAAGAATCTCATCTTATAAATTGGGAAATTTACAAACTTACAAAATAAAGCTGGAGAAGAAAAAAAATAGAAAATAAACGAAAAGGAGAAAACTTCTAAAGATTTACAACACGGCAACAAGCTATATAAATGGGCAGGCAGGCATAGCTAGAGCAATGAAACTAGCTCATATGATAAAAATAATACAATTTGTCCCTTTTACTTCTCTGTTCTCTGATAAGTAAAAATCGATCACCTTTCCACATTGAATTATACAACCGGCTCCCCATTGTCAAACACCAAGACACACATTTGCAGGCACGCTATTGAGCAGTTGATGTTCTTAGACCATTACACACTAAGGGTTGCTCATTTCCGCAAAATTCTTGTTTTCACACCCCCTGAAATTGAGAAGAGAAAAAAACCTCGCAGCATAAGAGAAATAGTTCAGATGCCAAACTAAGCCCAACCACAATTTGCAGAAAAAGTTAGTAATACAGAAAGAATGCAGAAAATGCCATAAAACCATAACCAACCTTCAACTTCCTCAAATTGAACTTCTTTAACGAGTACAGAAGATGCATTGTACTCAAACCTACAAGATTAAGATTATGAAACAATATAAGTATTAGGTAATTAAAAGAAAAAAACCTAAAGGGAATGGAAATGACAAAAAATACCCAAGGTAGAGGTGGAGGAAAATAAGCAGCATGTGTACTAAAGACAAAATATATAATCACGAGCAACAAGCATTACATAGCAGTCCCAAATGCTAGACTGATCATGTCATATGAAATCTGTGTTAATTGAAATGTGTATAATATCACAGTTCTTAGCACCAAAATTTCAAACAAGAAAGCATCTCTGTGTCAAATAAAGGTATACAAATTCCCACCAGATGCCATGAGAAAATAGCATGCTAATCTACCTCTAATCATGTGATAACATAGCTCCAACCCCGTCCGAATCCATGCCCTTTTCCTTTTTCTGTGTCTAGAACAAGCAATTTCAACGTTTCCATCACCTACAAAGGTGCTCCTTTGATTTAAGATTCATCATATGATTCAGTTTTCCCATGTATCGTCCTCGAAAAACTCAATATTCTATCTAAAACGTTAAAAAAATGGGTCTACATCGTACATTGTTTCTTAGATGGTCACAACAGAAAGTGCTTGATTAGAGAAAAAAATTGAGGTCAAATTGGAAGTCAGCATCTACAATCATGATAGTTTGACATATTAGCAGTCTAGAAGCGATATACCAAAAACTATTGAGAGCATTCATATGAGGGTGGACAGTTATTTGCTGGGATATGAGAAGGTCCTAAAATTGAGGCAGACATTCTAAGTCTTCAATCTTTATCTCATACTATAGAAACCTTGACCCTATCATCCACACTTCTTCAACAACACTGCCCTAAGAATCTATCACAATATCTGGAGATGTCTTTCCACATTGCAACTCAAAAGTTTGTCTAGTTAAGAGTTACAACTAAAAGAATGATTTGGACTTCAAATATGAATTAGAAAATGACATTGCACCATTGAAGTTACCTATTAGAGAAGAGAACATCAAGTTCATAGTCAGATTGACTCTTGGTAGCTTCTACTAAGGTTGTTACTATTTCTGTCTTCCGTGTACTGGCCATGAGCAGATCATACTCGGTCGGGATAATAATTGCAAAGAAATTATCACTTAATTCACTTAGACAGAGCTTCTCAACAGCTGCCAGGGCAATCCGCCTTTTAAGTGCACCACAATCTGGGTCTACAATGTAGACGGCGAAATCAGTTATAAGGAGAATCCGCTGCTTCATCTTCCCTGAGCCTGTAAACTTCAGAACTTTGTCTGCAAATAGAACCTTTTTGTCACCTGCAATAGGCAAACAGATCAACCTAAATGAGAATTTTTAATATGTAAAATGGAGGATCCACAAGAATCAATTCCACCAAGTTAAATCTGATAAGGGGCACAAGAAGCAGTATTCTCTCACATTAAATTACACAGGTTGGCTAACTTTTGCAGCTGAAGCTGCACTTTGAGTCTAATTGGTTAGCTATCTAGGAGCTAAGCTCATCACACAAGAAGCTAAGCTGATTTCATAATACTGCAGATACTATCGACTACTCTCATGCATCACTTGCTACAGAAGGGCCTGGAATTAAAGTTTTCACCTACTCTTTGACACGGACAAATATGGGGTTTGGTGGCCTGTATGAAAAAGTTTATGCGTTCTGTTTCGTTCAAATGTTAACCGTAGATTGGACATAACGTTTTTGTTGAGTTTCCAATAGATATATCATCCAACTCCGAAGAAATTCCACATAATAACATAGACATATCCAAGTTATCATATACAATAGCCCTGAATATTCATCTCCTTTAGCAACTGTTGTCTTGAAAGTGAAGATAACTTCCACCAAGATAGTTTTTGACAGCCTTCTAAGCAAATCAGTTATTCGAACTTGATGAACATAAACAGTGTGATGTGAAGGAATGCAATAGAGGTTTCAAGAACTAGAAGATGCTGTGTTTAAAATGTTACTACTCCTTATTAATAGGAATAGCATAACTGAAGATTGGCAACAGAATTTACTCAGAAAACCAAATGTGCAGAGAACATAGCATGCTGCAATTTGATACTTCAACAGGAGGCTTATCTTACACAGGACAATGTGAGAAAAGAAGAGTCTCATCCCAAGCAGCAGATGCTACTTATGCAACGCAAATGCAGAAAAAATGAACCGCCTTTCTTGTATCACCCTGCAGCTAGACATATAAGAACATGTTTCTAAACCACAATCCTTAAGGGAAGCCTATATCAGCTGGGGTCATTGGATACTCGATAGCTGTCAAAAGACTATAGCAAACCATTCTAAGCGGCAATTTTAGGATCATCTGGAGTTAGAGAAACTTGAGATGTTTTAAGGGGGGTTTGGACGCAAGACGCTTTTGAACCTTTTTTGCAGGTGTAATCTCGATAAGGTAAATGATGTAAATCAGATTTTTGGTTTTTTCTCAGTTCCTTAAACTTTGTAAACGACTGTTTCATGCTCATATTCAGTACATGGTTAACAAAGAACAGGTCTTTAGCAAGAAACATGCGGCTGAAATTCAAAACCTAAGCACAGGTCACATTAAGTCAAAGATAAAAGCCCAAACTTAACGCATTGAGGTTAAATTAAGAACCCACAAATTAACTTCACCTTAGTATTGAATCGAAACAATAACCAAAAATAAAATCAAGAGAATCCTAGAATACCTTGCTTCTCGAGAATCTTCATGAGATAAGGTCGAGAAGGCACGTCAAGATAATCACCCAAATAGTCTCTATGAATAGAAGCTTTTCTACGGACTTTGAATCCCATAAAAGGCTCTTGATCTTCCGTAACGTTGCTATCGGAGAGCCTCAACTTCAAATTTCCACCCACTTCGCCGTCGTCGGGAATCGTATCGTCATCGAAACGAACCTTTTGTGGTTGAGTTTCTCCCCTATTTGATAGAAAACGTGACATCGCCGGCGACGAAACGGTTAGTGGAAAGAGATATGAAAATGCCGGAGAAGAAATGGTGGGCGGAAGTGCCGATGTCTTAAAAAGTTTGTTTGATTTTGTTGATTTGCCGGTGGGGGGAGAAAGCGTGCACAGCTGGCGTCCATTGTTACATCACCTGGCGTGCCAGCTGGGGCCCACTTTTTCCCCTTCATGGGGGCCACATTTCCTACGTCCCAAAATTTTCAACGACGTTTATGCGGGCAAAGGAGTTATTCCATAATTAATTATTTCGAATTTATTTCTTCGATCTTCGAAGGTAAAAAAATTATAATTTTGGGATAGCTAATTTCGTAATTAGTTATACTAAAATTTTATCCTAATTAAATATAATATGAACTAATCTTAAATTTAATTCCTGATTTTAATTTCTATATTCATTGTATCAAACGAGCCCTTATTTGTTAGTAGTATTTCTTTTTCACGTTCGAGGAATATATTTTTCTTTTAAAACGAGTAAGAATTAATTTGACCTAGGTGAGCGAAGAAACTCTGCCTCCTTTAACAATACCGTCTCAAAATAACAAAATGAACTATATTCTCGAGTGGATGAGTCTACTAAACCTTTCAAATTAAAATTAAAAGGACGGAAGTCCTACACCCTAAGGGGTCGTTTGGTAGGTATTACAAAAAATAATGTAAGCATTAACTTTATGCATTACTAATATATTACTTGATACATTTTTTTAACATGTGTATAACTAATACATCATACTTGGTATTATCATATGCATTAGTAATGCATAAAAAACCATGGCATTAGTAATACCAAGGCTATTAATGCATGCATTAGTATGCTTAAAGACAAAATTGTCCTTAAAGTCCTTTAAAACTAGAGAATATGGAGGGCATTTTTGTAAACAACTATTTTCTTAAAAATTATGCAATGCATTATAATTTTAATACATCACACCAAACAGTAGATAAGAAATAATATATGCACAACTAATGCTTGCATTACTAACACATGCATTACTAATACACCTTATTCCGCATTATTCTTATACATCCTACCAAACCACTCCTAACATAGTTGACAAATATTCCAATTGACTCTATTTATAGAGGAAGACTTACTATAAGAATATAAATAGTTTTTATCCGTAAAATATTACAGTTGAATTTGTAACGTGATTTATATATAAATGAATCAATTTAATCCTAAAATACGAAATGGATAAGACCAGAAATAAGAATATGAAATAAAATTAAAGAAAATACAAGCATGGCTATGAACTTAGCCTATGTAGACAATTAAAATACAAGCGGTTGCTCATTGAATGTTATCCGACACTAAATCTTTGAATTTTTATTATCAGCTACTCTTCCTTCGGGATCCATCCAACACCGGTCACATACTTGCATCGAGTTTTAGTTATTTGCTGACTCACATCCCACCTGTCTTCAGTTCCACACATCACTTCGTCATTCGTCCAACTGTCACTAACCAATTTTACCACATACATATAGTCTCCCTACTTTTCGGTGACACAACTTAGTATTACCGGGAAGTAGATAAGAATTCTTTTCTTGGCGGAAAAGTTCCTGAACGGCGGTCTCTAACACTTGAAAGGATGCACGTCTTCTCGCATTTAATGACCCGAACACGTGTTGTTCCGTGATTCAACAAATATTTTCACCGATTTTCGAGGTAATCATGATTACAATTTTTGTCGTTTATAACTTCTCCACAACACATAATTTTTACTCTTTACTTTCACAAATCTTTCTTCTTTGATTCTCCTTAGAACCCTCCTGCAACATTCAACTTTCTTAGTAAAAAATTTCTTCACAAATATGTCTTCAAGCACTGCCGCTAGGGGTGTTCAAAACCGAACCGAAATCGAAGCTTAATGGGTTATTGGTATCGGGTTAACGGTTTAACGGATGTGGAACAAATTAATTTTTTTTTATTAATGACTTATCGATTTGGAAGCGGATTATTCAATTTTCTAAACAGATAATCTGTTAGCCCGTTAATTATATATATATATATATATATATAACTTATTTTTATCCATATATATTAAATAATCAAAAACTCTTTCCAGTACTCTATCTTTAACGCCTAAATAATCAGAAATCCTAACGCCTACAATTCGACCAGCAACTACCAGCAGTACTCTATCTCGTCGAAGGTTCCATCACTCTATCTCGTCGATAGAGTAATGCTGAAGCTTGTAGTTTCCAGGTAAGTGGATCCATTTCATCCACAACTTAGTATTATCTTCCAATTTTGTAAGAGCTATCTTATTTTTCTGCCTTTTTCTTCTGATAGCAAATTATTCTTGAATCTTGAGACTTGTGAATTTTTTTTCTTTCTTTTTGGTCCGCACAACTTGCAATAAATATTTTACTACTAATAGGTTTTACCAACTAGATGAAAACTTGAAGGAAGCACCATTTGAACATCCAGATCAAAGAGGACCTTTTTTGAATATCTTAATTCGTCTTAAATTAAGAACACAATTCTAAAAGGTAAGTTTCACATAGGCAAGTAAACAGTAAAAGTGGGAATTTTATTTTGAGATTTTCCTTCCTACTAATAACCTTGTAAACACTGAAGCAGGCCATAAGGTGGATTCACTTGTGTGTTCACAAAGATTTAGCAATCAGGAGCAACTTTTAATGCACCAAAAAACATAACAATAATAATACTAATTTGAAAAATAAATTTCCCACTTCAAGATGTATTATAAATACCAGGTTGACTCATCCGTAATTTCCTATTCCGATTTCTGAATTTGTATGCTAAGCGGTCAGCAAACAATTAATACACGCAATATAGATTGAATTAGGCCGATAAACCGCCCGATAACTGCCAGATAAGAGCTAAACCGATACCAACCCGATATCTTATCGGGTGGCTAACAGATTAATACATTTAAAAGCCGACAATCGACAAGTCAAGCCGTTAAGAGTAAATAACCGCCTAATCCGCCCGATAAGCAGCTCTAACTGCCGCCCTTAGAAACTCTAGCCTTTTCTTCGGAGGTAGCCCAAAGAAAACCAAAAAAACAAAGGAAATTGAAGTTGAGTCTGAACCGCCTATCGTGAGCTCCATCATACCTCTTAAACTTAGTACGAAATCTGACCTTCAAGAACAAAAAGCACCTGCAAATTCTAAAAGTGATAGGTTGTAGCCTGTTCATAGGTATCCTTCTTTTGTTCGTCCTCCTAGCGTCCTTATCGTGAATGAGGAATGTAATTGGAACAATATTAAAATCCTCAACCCCAATGAGGTAGAAAGAGTTACCTTCTCCAAGTTAGGGTTCATGTATGTTTATCCATACACTTTCACTTAGGGCCCTTTCACTTTGGAGGCGGATGAAGGAATTATTGACCCAATAATCTTAGAGTTTTGCCATCGGTACCAAGTCTATTGGGCGCAAGTAGGCTCATCCGTGTAGCGTACGGTGGCTTGCCTCCGCCAATTGTGCTCTTAGATCGGGGAAACCCTAACTCTCGCTATGATGAAACTCTACTCCCCAAAGATTTTTCGCGGGTGTGTGCTAAATCTTTTACCCAAAAACTATCCTAAATCAGCTTTGGGGAACTTGAAAACTTTTCAAAACTTTTTTCAGAAACTGAACATATTCTTTGAACAAATATTATTTTGAATTTATTATTATTATTCTCCAACTATTAACTAATGGAAAATAAATTTGGACTACATCGCAAAGTTCATGAGCAAATTTGAATCTATTTCCAAAAAAATATATTTCTTTGAACTTAAAATAAAAACATTTAAAAAGGTTGGAGAAGAACAATAATAAGCATGAAGCTCGACAACACTAGGCAAGTGGGCAAGAATTGTTGTGCATGATGGAGGGCCAGATCTTTTAGGACTAATTCACAATTAGACCCATTCTTGAGTAGCATTGAATAGACGCAGCTTTTTAATTTCAGTCTCAAATAATACCATTGCGTAAGTTGCTAAACTATTGATCTGTCAATAGTCAATGGTCAAATAAACTCGGATGGTTTATTACCAAAGAAGCAGCTTTAGTTACTTCTAATTCAACTCTGATTCGCAGAATCTAATTAATACGCATGTTTGATCGTTTTTCTTTTTGGTTAAAAGTATTTTTTTTTATTGCCAAAATAATTTTCTTTTCCAAAGTTAGTGTGTGTCTAAACTTTTAGAAGGCAAAAAAAATATTTTTTTAATAAAATACTTTTGAAATAAATATACTTAAAGTTAGTTTTTAAAAGTTTGGTCAACACTAATTGTTACTCAAAAATACTTTTCAAATTAATTAATTAAACACAAACTACTTCTGATTAAAAATACTTTTGAAAAAATACATTTTAAAATAAACTAATTTTAGAAGCGCGAAACTGACTATAAATTTGTTATTTCTCCTTTGAGAGAGAATATGTCTACATTTGCATTAATGTAATGTATTATTTTCTTTCAAAAAGAAAAGTTGGCAGTGGAATAATGGGGCGGGAGATAAAAAAAAAGGATGTCGATAACTGGTCATTAAAACCAACTAGTATTAGTACCCGTGCGATGCGCGGGCAAATTATTTCAAATTGCGATGTATATTATTTGAATCATGTACAAATAACCTTAAAATATATATCTCTTAGATAAAAATTATATAACATGAGAATTTAATTATGAAGCAGGATATGAAATTATTGATCAAATCTCGTAGTAGACAATCAATCTTTTTAACATATATTTGTAACAACCTAACCCCTTGATTTTAGTACTTGCATTTCATTCTGTTGTTGATATTAAAGAATACTAAACATGACATATTGTGATCTGTCTTGTTCGAGCACATTAGATCATATTATTTTAACAAAATTCTTACAATCACTTTGTTTTTATCAGGAAGTCAAATATGTCTTATTTATCACATCATTTTTATATAAATTCTTTTTTTTTTGTTCTTTTCTTATAGTTATTGTATTATTTAATATTTCATATTATTATACCATCATATAGTTTTTTTTTAGCTTATAATTAAATTAATGTCTTGCTTATTATCCTTTTAATAGTATGTGATAAAAATAAATATTTTATTCTCGAAATTTGATATATTTTTATGTTTTTATCCTCTTATTCATAATATTTTAATCATTTAAATTTGTTAGTAATATTTTTAAATATAATTAATTATTTTATTTTATCTATATTAAAATTAATTTAAAGTATAAGTATCCTCATACTACCTCTATTTTCTTTTTAATATACATTCTCTTTCCTACTATAAATGTTAATTAGTTTTATATTAATATTTTACCTATAACCAAAGTAATGTCATATTTTATTTTAAATTGTAACTTTTAATTAGTCTAAAATATTAACACATAAGTTATTTGATTATCATATTCCAAATGTATTGATTTCTCTTATAATTAATTTTGTATAAGATGCAGTTAAATTTTCTTTCTTTTTTAGCTATAAGATAAAATTTAATTTGAATTTTCATTATTAAGATTACCAATATTAGAAATTTATTTTGTATTTTTAAAAATTTATTTAATCATAGAAAAAAAATTCTTAATTTTATGAACACATTATTTCTAAATATTGTAATAATATTTTTACTATCATTTTAATTCTTTACATAATATTTTTTTTAAAATAAGTTTCATCTCAAACTCAAATAATTCTTATCATTTTATTTACTAAATTGGATCACATTTTCAAAAAATTATGCTATGCATTCAAACTCAAACTAATTGCACTCGATTCAGGTATTAATCATAAGTCTAAATTATTAATACATAAGTTATTTGATTATCATGTTCCAAATATATTGAGTTCTCTTATAATTAATTTTGTATTAGATGCAGTTAAATTTTTGTTTTTTTAGCTATAAGATAAAATTTTATTTTTAATTTTCATTATTAAGATTACCAATATTAGAAATTTATTTTGTATTATTTAAAATTTATTTAATCATAGAAAAAAAATCTTAATTTTTTGATCACATTATTTCTAAATATTTTAATAATATTTTACTATCATTTTAATTCTTTACGTAATATTTTCAAAAAAAAAAATCTCATCTCAAACTCAAATAATTCTTATCATTTTATTTTCTAAACTGGACCGCATTTTCAAATAATTATGCTATGCATTCAAACTCAAACTAACTGCACTCGAATTAGATATTAATCACAACAAAAAAATTCTTAATTATTTGAACATATTATATCTAAATATTGTAGTAATATTTTCACTATCATTTTACTTCTTTACATAATTTTTTTTCTTTTTTAGTTTTAAGATACAAATTTAATTTTTGTAAAATTACCTATATTATAAATTTATTTGATAATTTAAAATTTTATTTTTTATTATTATTTTATTTTTCATAAATAAGACTTCAATTTCGTGGTATTATTCATAATTTGAGCATTCGCATCGTAGTTTTAAGAACTTTCTAATCTTAAATTCAAATAGTCTTTTCTTTTCATTTCTAATAGTAAATTTCTAATAAGTTAACATAATTTTCCTATTTTTTTAATCTAATATATAGTCTTATTACGTTTTATGTGGCTTTTCATTAACTCGTAATTTTATTTAATATCATTCTCAACTACTTTTCTTTAATAATATAAGATAAATATATAATTTTTTAATTATAAAATAAATATTTATTTTCTTTCAAAAATATTGCTCGAAAATGGTAAATTATTTAAAATTTAATAATATTTTTAAGTATTTGTATATTTACTTTATTTTATTTTCTAAGCATATGATTTATAAATGTCCTTACATTATCTCTAATTTATTTTTATTGTTCAATATTTTTAGTTTTTTATTTTACTATTAGACTTGAGTTATGTGGACTTATATTATGACTTTTCTTATCATAATATAAAAAACTTTCTCATCTCAAATTTAAATAAGTTTTACACTTTTTCCTATGATAAAAAATCTTAGTTTTGTTTATGTTTATTCTTTATTATTGATTTTATATTATTCAATACCTAATATTATTACATTGTGATGTGAATTTTTATTAGCCTGTTTGAATTTAATAGCTATTTTTACCATACTCATTCTAATATAATATAGATAAAAATTAAAATACTTTCTCATCTCAAATTCAAATAATTTTTATCATTCTATTTTCTTAATTGGACCATATTTTCAAAAAATTATGGTACGCTTTCAAACTTAAACTAACTAAACTCAATTCAAATATTAATCATAAAAAAATATTTTCTTAATTGTTTGAACACATTATATCTAAATGTTCTAGTAATATTTACGTATAAAATATTCGTTTGCACGATTTATCAATATTAATATGAATTTATTTTTCTTGTTATTAAAATATCTTTTGCTGATTATTTAATTTTTCTCTTACCTTATAATTAATTTGTATACTTTATGTAAGATCTTATTTTGCTGCTTGAATTTATTTAGTTTTTAAACTCAATAAATCTTTAATATCTTAAGCAATTTTTAGTTTTATTTTATATTTTAACTTACTCCAAAGTATAAATAGTCATAGGTTATCTCAATTTAATTAATTTTTCACCTCCATATTTCTAGCAAACATAGAAGAAAATCTATGAGTGGATCAATATATAGATATAAATATAGATATTGATACAAATATACATATAAGTTTAAAATTAGATTTTTGTCTAGATCTATTTAGATTATGTATAAGATTCATTAAACTACCTCCATTAATTATGTTTCTATATATAATTTCTAATTATTAGTGTTGTCCTAAAATTGCCAAGTGACTTCATTTTAGGTTGCCATTTAGCTTAACCACAATGCATACTACTCTCATTTTAATATAATATAGATTAGAAAGCAAAAGAAAACGGTGAAAGGCACGAGCCCAGTTGGCCAGTTGCCCATCCACTGTATCCAGCTCACACCTTCATTCCTTGCTTTCAACTCTTACGTTCCCTCCAACTTTCCGATGTATCCAACAATCCAACTCTTAAACTCTATTTTATTCCAGCTTTAAATAATTGTATACGGTTTTTTATGTACTATTATAACGTTCAATCTTTTATTTTATATTGAGGATAAAGGATCAAAATTTAAAAAGTACTTATTAGTCGATCAATAATACTGTAGTCACTTTCACAAAAGTGATAACCTAAAAACTTTAGTGGAAAAAGAATATGACATATTACTGAAATGACATTCTTTTTTACTTGGATATTATCTGTTACAATATAATTTTGTGTTTTTTAGGTTGAGTAACTGTTAAAGTAGTATTATCCGGTGCCTTTCCTTTTCTTTATTTATTTTTCTGTAAAAAATTTCCTGGTAGTTTAAGAGCTCTTTATTTTATGTTTGTTTTCCTTTTGAACAATGATAAATGGGATATTTCCTTTTGATTAACCGTATCGACAAGTACAAAATCTATCCTTTCAAGCTGCAATTATTGTAATGACTTAATGTAAAATTGAACTTTATATTATCATACAAGTATTGTTCGTTTTGGAGTGAATTCGACATAAGTACTTCCGTAATTTAGAACTTACCAATTACTATATATTCTCCTGATTCCTTAGATATCGTTTAGTTCTAAGAATATTCTAAATATGACTCAATGTCACATATAGAAAAAAAGAAAAAATTATATATAAAGAGGAAGATGCAATTCCAACTAGAACCACTAGAATTTTCCAATAATAGTTACATTATGTTAGGAAGTCATCAATACACAAGGAAAGAAGTATATAATTCAACAAGTAGCAAGAAATATGGTGGAATGATTAGACTTTTTTTAATCTTTTAAAGATTTCTAAGTTCAAAATCATGAAAATTAAAAATTTATACTGACTAATTTAATACGAAATTAAATTATAATACATGCATTAGTGTGCATGAAACCTCCAATTGATGTCGCCAAGATTTTGAGTCAATAATTTAGTTGGAATGATTTTCAAAATTTAATAATTAATAAAGAAAGGTGGGACGGCGGAAAATGGAAATCTTTAAAAAATATATATATATAAATAAATCTGTTTAATGCGGGGCCGGAGGGCCTATATAAATGATCTTTTTTCCTGAGGGAATCATCATTTTTATCTTCTCTTCTTCCGTCGTGCTTAATTACTGTTTATTCACGGGAGGATCCTAATCTCTTTCAGGTCTAATTCTTCCTCAATTTCATCAATTCTTTGTTGTTGTTGTTGTTTCTAAGAAAAATTACATCAATATTTGTTTTTATTTAATTGTTGTATATTGAGATGGATCTTATTTGGAGATTTCTGTGGTTGATTTTGCAGGAGTCGCTATGGCTTCAAAGCGGATCTTGAAGGAGCTTAAAGATCTTCAAAAGGACCCTCCTACTTCCTGTAGTGCTGGTAAATATCCCAATTCTCTTGCTATGGTTTTTGTGCATTTTATACATACGTGCGTTACCATTTGCTTTTGTTTGAATTCTGTTTGCTAAATGAAATCCTTCATTTGAATTATTCTACATGTGGTTGGATCATTGGAGAAATCATTGTTGGTCTAAAATGTAAAAAATTTCACACTAACCCAACAATAGCTACCGCATTTGCTTTCCCTTCGCTTGTACCTTCATCAATATCATGACATGTGATCAGTGTGATTTGGCTGCCACAAAGTTCTCATCTTCTTTGCATCTGAGATTTGTTTTTGGCTTTATGCCAGTTTAATAGTTTGTGTTGTTCCCTCTGTACTTGTAAATAATGATTCTGGAAATTAGAACGTTAGCTTATAAACGTAAATATAAATAAAACAGAAATTAATTCGAGCCCACTGAATTCACAGTGTTTCCTTAAGAAATTTAATCCCCTCCTAGTACCCAAGGTTATAGATTATTTCCTCCCAGGATAGAACGAATTACACACTGGTGTAGCGGTACTTCAAACCCGTTTCAGCGAACACAAAGTTCGGCAGCAAATCACACTTATGGATGCTTTGTTTGTAGTTAAAAACAATGCAGAATAAGGAGGACAACTCAGAAGTTGAATGGAAATTCTGAGAGGAAGGAATGCAAAGTATAGCCAATGTTGAATTCTTACTTAAGAGAATATCAGATTGCAATTCGTTTTTCCAGTGTATACGCAGTGTATACAGAGTGTATATTAAGTGTATACAGAGTGTTTCGAGCGTTTTTTCCGATGTGTTTTTCTTTCTCTCCAACTTATGCTCTATTTATAGCAGTTATTTGAGAGAAATCCGCCCCCTCCATGGTGCAACAAGCACTAGGCTATCATGGAGGAAGCACTTACATGGTGAAATGTACACTTGCTTGGTGGGAGGAGCACTTGCACCATTGTGGTAGGTGCACTAGGCTGCTTATTGCTTAGTGTTGCAATACAATGCACGGATTGGAAAACATCCGTTACAAACACGGATTATATCACGTTAATATTCACTATTAACAAATAAATTTGGTCCAAAAAAATAATCAATCGATCGATCATTTGACCAAATCCGAATCCGAATCCAAATCCAAATCCAAATCCAAATCCAAATCCCATTTCCCATTCACTCTAATTTTAAGACTATTTCATCTTAAACAAAAACTCAACAGTTTGATTTATTAACCCTAAACACATGATGACTGCATTTTCTGTCACTCGAATGGAAGATATTACTTTTGTGTTCTGGTTTTTGTTCGTCATATGTATGACTGCAAGTGCTTAATAGTGGCTTGGCAGTGACATAACTGAATCGAATAGCAAGGAAATAGTTAAGTTTTACAGAAAAGAGTTATGGTGTAAGAATGCATAGCTCTCTGCTTGCATAAAATTGAAAATGAAATCTAGTTTTTTATTCCTACTGATGTTCGATCTTGTGCAGTAGTTTATTCAGCATGTATTTCTACTTTACGTGCACTGATGCATCAAATGTCCATTGTGCACTACGACTAGAGTATTTGTTTGGCATTAATCATGTAGGGATTTTGATTTGTGTTGCTGCTCTTATGTTATGTAGATGAGTTATGATTGCCTTTAGATGTGCTAGTCTATAAAAGAGCCTTGCATGCTTCACCTGCCGGTTCATTTGTGGTTTCTTATTCTCTTGAATAATTCCTATGAAATAAGTATTCAAATTGAATTGGGCTAGAACTAAGAAGAAATATTGCCCTTTGGCATTAGCGGGTTATGCTTAATATCAGATCCTTTTTTTTAATAAAGTTGCAGTAACAATTGTTTTGTTCTCGATATCAAAATACACTTATTTCTTTTACTTTCTTCAAAAAGCAAAACCAGAAGTCCAGTCATGCAGGCTCTTTCCTTCTTTTGTCAATGTTTGGATTCTGTAAAGTATTAAAGTCATAGTCTGATCCGGCATCAATACCACCCTGTCGACTAATAACTTTAACTACTACCCTGTCGACCAATAACTATAACTCCTCTCTAGGGGATATTTTTGTTGGGTTTGTTGTTTGTATGTTTTTCTGATTACGCCGGATTTCTCAGGACCTGTTGCTGAGGACATGTTTCATTGGCAAGCAACGATAATGGGTCCTCCAGACAGTCCTTTTTCTGGTGGTGTTTTTCTGGTGACGATTCATTTTCCTCCCGATTATCCATTCAAGCCACCTAAGGTGCATTTTGAGCTCTGGTTGTTACTTAAATTAACAAATTGATTATGACTGTTGATACGCACAACTTCATCGTTAAATTATGGTCCTTAACAGCCTAGAAATTTTGGTTCAAAGAGGTTCTGTCCATCGAATAAGTTTATCCGTAATTGATATGATTAGCTTACCTCCTAGCTTATGTTGATCTTATTATGCTTGATAGCAAAGCTTGTATTTGTGTAGGTGATTGTTAGGCCTAATTTTCATTAAACTCAAATGAAGTTTCAAAATTGGCCATAAAGTAGTTGCAAGAGTGGGTTTAACAACTTTTGGGGGCCACTAGACCACTTAGCAGCTAAGTGAATCTGGTTTTCTATTGTTATCGGTGCTAGGATACATTGTTTCATTTGAGTTGATCTGTAATTCTGACCTGATTGATTAAGCTCGCTCCTTTATGTCAAACTGGGAGAATGATAGGCACAGTTCCTTAATCTTAAATTTAAGGGTTAGTTGAAGAGGGACTAAGTTCAGCTCATATTTCTTTTGGGCTAGTATGCTTATGTTGTTTTTGCAGTATATATCTTCTGAAGATCCAATGGTTCTGGCTTGATGGATTGGTACTTCACATGAAAGAGTTTTTTATTTGTACCTTTTATTTTCTTTATACAGTATCTCTTGTTTGAAAATCGTGTTTGGTTTTATAGATGAAATAAACTTCTTCCTCCTTGTGCATTTGACCATTTTATTTTACTTTCTTTTTTAAGTAGTGTATTCAGATACTTAGAGTAATCTTAGCGGCCTGAAGGAGATAAAAAGCTTGTGATGCTACAGAATATTGTAGAAAGGAGGGAACGTTTCATCAAGAATTGTATAGCAAGTGAAAGATATACCAAATTCACTAGCACAAAAATGTTGCAAGTCTACCAAGAGAGAAAGCCAATTCTAGTTGCCTTCTGCAATTCCTATTAAATGAATAAATAATGACCACCACGTATAAAATATTCATTTTTGGTGATCATTTAAATCTCTGAGTTAAACAGACATCAATATATTTTAAATCCGGTTTAAACAAACCTGACAAAACAGGTCAAATGTCTCTTCGGATCATGAAATATGTCAAATACAATAACTAAGGCAGAAAGATCAAGGACTTTCCATTAAATCAAGTTGTAGTCATAAATATCATCTTCCCCCCTAAGCTGTTCTGCTTGATTTGGTGACATTCCGTATTCATTTCTTTCTAATACTTTTGTCACTGGCAATGAAGAAGGTTGAAATACACTCACCATTGGTGAATCTGGCAGGTAGCTTTCAGGACAAAAGTTTTCCACCCAAACATAAACAGCAACGGGAGCATATGCCTTGACATTTTAAAGGAGCAGTGGAGCCCTGCCCTAACGATTTCCAAGGTTTATTTCTTATTACATTTAAGTTGTTTATATCTGAAGTACTACTTATAAAAATTTTGATCAGTGTTTTAGTGCTTTTGTTTCCATACGCTCGTATTACCCCTGTACTTCAATAGATTGTTCTAAACTTCTATGGGGCAATCTTGTATCTTTATTTTCCTTTTATTTTGAAAGAGATATAAAGATTGAGGTAGTAATATGTTTGTTAAAGAAAAACAGATTTCTGCCATAAAGTAACTTTTTTTTTTTTTTTGCAGCCTTGTTTAATGCCGCTAGAAAGCTTTCCTTTGAATAACCAAACACTTGATTATTGTTTAGTACCCTAAACCATGAGATTAGCTATATTTTTCAGATCTCTACATTACAGTAGTTAAAAGTCATTTGGCAGTTCCACTTAATGCCATGGGTAACACACAATGCTGCAAATAATTTATAGGAAGTTTCTCAATACCAATCTATGGCATTTCTTTTCAAGTTCCATAACGGAATTGGAGACATATAATCGACTAGAGTTGTTTAGGTTTTGGAATCGTTGGCCTGGCTTTGCCGTTTAACCTTGCTTTTTGAATACCAATTCAAATATCTTTCTCATATGCTTAATTTAATTCCTCTGCCTTCTATCTTAGATAACAAGGATAAACTTCATTGATTCAACATATGAAGTCGTGTCACTGTTGGGAATCCAGAATCCTCCTCCTAGTTCTGCCTTTCCCACTATTGGTGCATCTAGAAAAAGGGAAGAGGACCTTCAAAACAAATTTAATGTTGATCAGATACCTTAAAAATTTCTCTTAGGAAGATCAGCCAATACATTTGCTTCACCAGGATGTCTTGCACTACTGAAGCTTTAAATATCTGCAGGGCATTTGATCATGAATTACGTCTGTTATGTGCCTCACCACTTATTTACTGTTTGTTTCAAATTTTAGGTGTTGCTTTCAATATGTTCTCTTTTGACGGACGCGAATCCTGACGATCCTTTGGTCCCGGAGATTGCACACATGTACAAGACAGACAGGAACAAGTACGAGACAACTGCAAGGAGCTGGACCCAGAAGTATGCCATGGGCTAAACGTACCTTTGTATCATGGGGTCGAGGGCATTTTCCTTTCAGATACTTTACTATTTACATTGAATGTAGTAATCAGTTAATCTGTTCTTTGAGTTGTAACATGGAGTCCATGTCTTAAGAGGAAAGGAAAATCATGTACGCTGCTCTCAAATGTTTGTATGTGCAAATTGATCTTTGAAAGAAACCAATTAATTAGACTTTTCTTCCAGGAGTTTCTGCTAGTTGTATTTCTGGTCATATTTGGTGGCTGTTTGGTTTGACATGCTCTTATATTGGAGCAATATAGATTGATTTGATTTTGAAAAAACGACCATTTAAAACAGGGAACAATACATAGGAAAGCAATAACAAACAATTGAAGGAAAGGTCCACAAAACCAATTAAAGAAAGGCGCTGCTTTTCAGTTGTATGGCATATCTGAATTGATGTAAAAACTTACTCGAACCAGGTAGTATTACACCAACTCAGATTGTGTGATTAAAGTTTTGAACCAGGGAAAGCCTGTTGGAGCACAACGTAAAAATCTAACACTATACTTTTGGCGAGCAGATGTATGCTTTCATTTACCGTTTGGTTCATAATTTGTATTTCTGCATCGCATATGCGAAACCATGATCAAACATTTGGCGTAAAAGAGCTTAATTGTACTACTAAGGTGTAGTATATATTTCTTAACGTTTTTCCAAATAACTTCCACTTTCATGATTCTCTTTTGCGTTTTCAGTAGGAAGGGCCAAAATGGCATAAGTTGGTAGTCTATACTCGAATTACAGAAGTTCAAGTGACATTCCAAAATTAAGGAGGTCTAAATGATAGTTACCCCATTTTTAAATGTATACCCAAGTGTTCTGCTATCTTGGCCCATTTTACTCATATATGGTCCCAACAGCTCATGCTTTTTTTGGACTGGGCTTCTTCCATGGAAGTTCTATAGTTTGGTGTTCAACCAGGGGCATTTGCATCTATACCCGCTTTTTGTGTCACGTTTTAATTTGTACCCGTTTTGCAAAAAAAATTGCAAGCGTACCCGCTTTTTCGCATAACTTCAGCATACGGGGCTGAAGTAGCAAAGGCAATCGCGCAAAACTTCAGCATTCTAGTAGCCGGGCCTGAAGTTTAGCTCTAGAGCTGAAGTTTTTGTTTTGTAACTGTCGAACTTTTGTAACTGGCGAAGTTTTTGTTTGTAAGCTTTAGCTTTAGAGCTGAAGTTTTTGTTTTTTAACTATCGAACTTCAGCTCTAAAGCCGAAGTTTTTGTTTTGTAACTGTCGAACTTCAGCTCTAGAGCTGAAGTTTTTGTTTGTAACTGGAGCTGAAGTTTTTTCTGGAAAAATAAGCTTTTTATGTTATTGTCCGCTTTAAATATATGAAACTGGAGTCTAACGGATACTTGAAAGTGTATGAGTGGCAACGTCTGTGGAAAGAGGTGGATGATCTCCTGACAGGTACAAGGTACAGGATAAGGCCTTGGTCTAGAAATAGCAGAGTTTTATGTTCTACTGTAGAGTGTCACTGAACCAGAGAAAAGCTTCATAGCATAATCTGCAATCTCCTTCGTCTCATATCCAACTAACACAACTACTGCAAATATCTCGTGTATCATTCTCTAGCTAGAAATGGTGCAACCACAGTGTTAGAACACTGTATATCAACTCGGATCTTCGTTGCTATCTCTTAGTCCTTTTTATTAAGGATTATCTATAACCTCATGCGATCTGTTTGATACCTTACTTTTGCAGAAAAGGGAGAAGGAGAAGTTTGAGAAAGAAGAGGCGGATATAACTTTGAGGAGGAGAAGGAGGAGAAACGGGGCTGAAGTTGTTTAAAAAGTGGGTACAAGTTAAAAGTTTAAAAAAAATGTGTATAGGTTAAATGGGGGCGACCAAATAGGGCGCCCCGTGTAATTTTTACGTTCAACCAATATTATGTCTAGATCAGGTTATTTGCAAAAATGACCCTTATAAGGGGTAGTCATGAATTTTTACCGCTCTCAAATGGTCTGTAACTTCTTGAAATTTCCCAGTATCCTGCCTCAAAGGCAAAACTAACTTCTACACACACTACAATTACAATCGAACCTCTCTATAACAATCTCATTTATTCCGATAATTTTTGGTTGCTATGGCGAAGTGTCGTTATAAAGAACATATCTTTTAACATAACATGAGAGATTTGTTCCAAGAAAAACTTGACAATTATTGTGAAGTGTTGTTATAGATAATGACTGTTATAGAAAAGTTTAACTATAACGTATACCCGATGGGCAACAAAGGTTAACTTTTGAAGGTTTTTGTTTAGCTGGGCCAAAAGTTTAAGACCACGCTTTATGTTGTCCTATTTTTGCAATGTCGGCCGAGAATAGAATCAAAAACAAAAATGGAGGGGAAGAATATTGGTACAATAAGATTGGCTTAGTGGTTTAAACTCACACATTTCGAATTGTCTCTCAAGATCAATTCCTATAACTATGTGAGAAAGAAAAAAAAAGGAAAAAGATAGAGGAAAATGGCTAATGAAAGAAAATAGAAAAGTAAAGTGAAACGTAGGTTGTGAGATTCAGACTTACAGTCAGTGGCGGAGCCACATACCCCTTCGCCGGAAAATTACATTATATTGCTAGATAATTTTTTATTTTATTTTATGTATATTTACTATACATTTATTCTCCTTGACTTTTCGATTTATCTAATTATTTATATTTTGACATGCCTTGATGAAAATTCTTGCTCCGCCACTGCTTACAGTAGCATTAATGTTGCGAATCTACTAAAACTAGTTATAGCCACTCAACACCTCAGGGGTCACCGTAGATTTATGCCCAATTCAAAATGCAAGAATCACAAAATAATGTAACAGCAATTTTTTAAAGCATCTTCTGAAAAAAATCATAGTAAGTCTCCCCAAGAGTGAGCCATGTGATTTCACTTCGATTTTCAGAGGAAGTGCATTTATATTCTGTGCTTTTCCTTGTCAGTTCTGCACAGAAGAAATTACACGATTTTACATGATAAGCAAATATTCCAATATTTATTGTAAGTGAAGCAAGAAACGATGGAGAGCTGATACAAATAAGTCGAGAAAGTCGTCATTACATTAATATCTTCGAAAATTGACTCAGAAAAGCTCAGAAAGTTAGAAGTAAAGAACTAACTCCTAGTTGCTAATTTTATTACCCTCTTTACATGATTTAACGTTTGCCACAAAATATCAGCTGTCATTTAAATACAAATTAAAAGGTAACTCATTTTAGCTTAATTATGATCTGAACGCGGCAAGAGGACACCGTGACTCATACAGAGGCGGATCTAGAATTTGAAGGTGGCGGGTGCCACCATAATTAACTTTAATGTAGACTTTGTAATAATTAATATCGAGCTTGTTCGGAACACTTGTTTGGTTCATTTTATTTTATTTTATTCGGCCAATTTAATAGGAACTTTTTAAATATGAAAATTATATCTCTATCTCCTACGCTACTTGTGAGATTTCATAGGATATTTTATTGTTATATGAAAATTACATCGGACATCAAGAAGCAAATGTAATTAGCATTTTAAAAAAGAAATCACACATTTATTATTAACAATACAAGTAAAATTAAATATTTTTACTAGGGAACTACATCTTTTTGTATGCCAAAAATAAATTTGCACAAGTAAAATACCATCTTCAAAAAGGGAATTTCACCAATCAGAATAAGAAAAATAAAAAATATATCTCCAATAGATGCAGAATTAGATAAACTACAAGATCCCAAAAATTAAAATGATAAATCTCATATTTTTCTAGGCAATACTTGCAAAATATTCATCATAATTTAATAGTAAAGAGATTTAAGTTGTATTTAACAATTATAGAATGGCACAAATTTTTATGTTATAATTAAAAAAAATTATAAAAATTAAATTTGATCTCAATCCAAAATTCCTATCAAGACCCAAGTTTTTTTTGTTTTGAAAAGAAAAGATTAAATGATTTGAGATTAAGAGAAATACTTATTTTATAAAATTTTAAATTTTGGAGGCTCTTTTTTGAGTGTTCTTGTTAAAGATCACAGATAAAATAATAAAATGTAGGGGAAAAAATTAAAAAAATAATGAACGAAAAATAGGAAATTAAGAGGCAGCCAACAAGAAAAATGATTGGGATAAAGGAAATAAAAAGCACACGAAAAGGGAAAGTCAGATAAGGTTCAAGATAAATTCGAACTCGAATTTTACACACGGGAAAAGCTTTCCAAAAGGTATACCAGCCATGACACCTTTGTTTAGTCTGCAACTGGGGGTGGTGGGATCAAATATTTAACCTAGTTTAAGAAAATTTCTACATAAATATATAATAATTTTACCGATGTAGCGGGTACCATATCACCCTCACCTTAAAGGGTGGATCCACTACTGGACTCATGTCGTGTTCACGGGTTGCTGTTACTACTATATTATTTTGGGACATTTATAGGAATAGCCGTTCAGATTTGTTTGAGCAAAAAAAGTATGAGACCTTTTTTGTTAAACTAATTAAATAAGAAGATGGAGGGTAAATTCTAGTTAAGGATAATTAATTTTAGATCCGAGATGAATAATATGAATAGAGAAACATAGCCGAGTATAAATGTTGGCAGTGATTATGACCAGATTTAATAGCATAAAGAGAGATGCATTAAGTAACATTAAATGGCAATAAAATGTAAATAAAGGAAAAGATTCACTCAATCTTGAATGAAGCGGATCCTCTTTTATTTGATAAAGATGAATGATAACAAATACAAGAACCTTAGGACCTTTTTTGGATCTGATGAAGGTCTGAGATCACAGATCCTCTAATATCTTTAGAGAGGTATGTTTACATATTTTCTAGAGAGAGGGAGAGGGAAAGGGAGAGAGGCCTCCCCCCTTTTGGGAAGCCTTCTTTTCCTATTTATAATGAGTATTTATAGAAAATCCTAAAAAAGTACAATTAGAGGGAATATTCAATAGAATATTCTTTTTGAGGATTCCAAAGCAAACTAATTGTTTTATCACTGCCCGACCTCGGCCTTATTGATGACTGTCCGACCTCGGCTTGCCCGACCTCGGCCTTATTGATGACGTTCATCAATAAGATCGAGGTCGGGCAGGCCGATGTCGGACAATCATCAATAAGGCCGAGGTCGGGCAGTGATGAAACATCTAGTTTGCTTTGGAATCCTCGAAGGGAATATTCTATTATATTCCCTCTAAATTGTACTTTTTTAGGATTTTCTATAGATACCCCCTTATAAATAGGAGGGGAGGACTTCCCAAAAAAAGGGGGCTCTCTCTCCCTCCCTCTCACTCTCTCTAGAAAATATGTAAACACTCCTCTCTAAAGAGATTAGAGGATTTGTAATCCTAGACCTTCATCAGATCCAAAAAGGCTCCTAATCATTCATCTCTATCAAATGAAAGAGGATCCGTTTCACTCAAGATTGAGTTAATATTTTTCTTTATTTATATTTTATTGCCATTTAATGTTACTTAATGCATCTTTCTTTGTGCTATTAAGTCTAGCCATAATCACTGTCAGCATTCATACTCAACTATGTTTTTCTATTCATATTATTCATCTCGGATCTAGTATTAATTATCCTTAACTAGGCTTTACCCTCCAACTTCTTATTTAATTAGTTTAACAAAAAAAGGTCTCATACTTTTTTTGGTCAAACAATTTGGCACCATCCGTGGGGATTTTCTAGTTAAAATTTTAGTTTATTCTAGATCTAAAATTAAGTTCTAGCATAGTGAAGCTCTACAATGCAGACCCAAAAGTCCTTAAAGCATTTGCTAATACCAACATTTGAGCATATTGATGAGACAGAACTTTACATCAATGTGTGATTAAGTGGACATTATGACGTTCTGGGCAAAACTTGTCCGTGGCTCCGTTTCCATAATCTATTTGCTTTGTTTTATGGTACAAGCCCAACCCTTAGAAATAGGACCAAAAGAAACAATTAAACAGAAAGAAGTAGGTGAAAACTTTCAAGCACCAGCCACGTGAAAGCATAATGAGCTAAACATGGTACAGAGTAATTAAATTGTAACAATAAGATAAACAACACCAGTTCTCCTAGCTCTGCCAATCTTTTCTCATTACCTTTTAGGATTTCCCATAAACAATGAATTGAAAATCATTTCAAGTATTTGAGCACCTTGTAAAATCATGCATGTTTTGTCTGAAGCGGATGTCACTAGATTTTGTCCTATTTCAGCCTAATTTTGGTATATACGGAGTCCAATCTCCACTATAATAACATGCTTTTCACCCAAGATTGGATTGGAAGGTCACAGACGCAGACTGCATTTTCAACTTCATCATTATTAAAAAGACAACAATTACAAGGTGATGAATTTGGGAGCTGTTCGACTCTACTTCAGCGTCACCGCTTCCTTTCAGCCATTGATGCTTTTCTAGGTGAAATAGCAGTTAGCCGAATGATTGCTCCTTTCTGTCCATGTGAGGGGCATACTCGTATAGCTCAATGTAACATTCGTCCCCACTCGCCGACCGATCAAATCGAGGTAACAAATGATTTTATTTGGTTTAACTAACTATTTTTCTAAGTGGGATAGAAGCAGGAGCATTCTCCCAGATGCACAAATAGGAAACACCTCATATTCTCCAATGCAAGCAAAATTAAGCAAACTAGGACTCACCCAGAAAACACAGAAGCTAAGCGAAACTGGGACTCACCCAGGGAACACCCAATATTCTCCAGTCAAAACAAAACCGAGTACGCCAAGGCTCACCTCGACGTACGCAAAAATAGTGCGCCTATGAAATTCTCCAAAATCTGACAATGAAACAACGAGTTAAAATTTCGGCCTTAGCTCGAAATAGCACTCCTATGGCCAAAGGCCATCTCCAAAAGGAAAAATTCGACCTCGCTCGAATTACAACGGGTTAACATTTCGGCCTCAACTCGAAATAACACCCCTACGACCAAAGGCCATCGCCAAAAAGAAGAATTAAGCCTCGCTCGAATTACAACGGGTTAACATTTCAGCCTTAGCTCGAAATAACACCCCTACGACCAAAGGCCATCGCCAAAGATAAGAATTCGATCTCGCTCAAATTACAACGAACCAACTTCGGCCTCGTATGAATCAACTTCGGCCTCGTCCGAATTAACTTCAGCCTCGTCCGAATAAACCTTCGGTCTCGTGCGAATCAACTTCGGCCTCGTCCGAATCAACCTTCGGCCTCGTCCGAATCAAACTTCGGTCTGTCCGAATCAAACTTAGGCCTCGTCTGAATCAACCTTCGGCCTTGTCCGAATTAACTTCAACTTTGTCAAGACCCCAGTTCGCCCTCCGTGAACTATCGTGACGGAATCTAGTCTTGACGAGTAGGTAAGCCTAAAAAATTACGAAAAAAAAGAAACGAAAGATAAAAACAACTACAAACTGCAGAATAGACATAAATAAAACGTTTAAGATACCGCTCGGCATATACAATAAAACTCTCAAACTGGAATAACTCCCCAAAACCAGAATCTCATGAAATCAGAAGCTAAGTGTATTACATAGTGTTCTAACTCCGGAATATCTAAATCAAAGTGATTATAGAGGGGCTATAACTACTAGAGAGAATGGAAAGGGGCTCCTTGGTCTGCGGACGCGGCAGATATACCTCAAAGTCTCTGGAGAATCGCCTCGCCTCAAGGATGATAGGGCTGAGCCGAAGAACCTAAATCTGCACTTGAAAAACATGCGCCGAAAGAACATGAGTACATCACAACGGTACTCAGTAAGTACCAAGCCTATCCTCGGTCGGGTAGTGACGATGAAAGTTAGGGCCCTACTGAATATATATGAAAAACAAGGTAAAACAGTATAGAATACGACAATATAATCAAGGGATAATAATATGAAGTAACACAAGATAATAAGAAATAACAACAACTACAATAGAGAGAGAGAAAACACAGACAGAATATAACTCCATAGAGCAATAGCAACCGGGGATCTCCCAGGATACTGTCATGTAGTCCCCAAATGTAAATATCCAGTGGATCTCCCGGGTGTCGCCCCATAGTCCAACTCATGGTGCGCGGGGATCTACCGGAATCCCAATCCGTAGTCCCAAATGTAAATACTCACTACTAGGGGAATTTACTAGGTGTAGTCCCGTAGTTCCAATATAAATGTGTAGGGGGATCTATCAGAATACAAATTCATAGTCCCAAAGTAAACATGCATGGGGGATCTCCCGGGATACCGTCCCGTAGTCCCAAAGTAAACACACAGCAGCAACACGAAGAATACTCAATTCAATCTAAATTTCATACCAAGGTAAAACAGGTATTTCTAACCTAGCATACTGCACAGAATTCACTTAAAGCAGTTTGAGCAAGTACGACAATTGTCAATTAGGCATGCTTCCCTAAGCTAACAGTAGGCTTAAATTGCAAGTAGTATAAACAGGGAAAGAAACACAGTTATAGTTACTTAATAAAAATAGGATTTTCAACAATTAGCACAAGTACGCACTCGTCACCTCACCTACAAGGAATTTCATATATCAACAATACCAAATCCTAAGGGGAGTTTCCCCCTACAAGGTTAGGAAAGCCACTTATCTCAAACCAACTCAATCAACTCGAAATCACGTTCTTGCCACGAGTATCCGACTCCAAATGGTCCAAATCTTTTTAAAGTAATTGCAAAATGTAAATGTAACTTCAAGTAACTAATTCAACTAATTAATTCTAAGCTAATACGCGAAATTAGAAATCCCCCCCGACCCACATCTCGGAATCGGGTAAAATTTACAAATGTGGAATCCCCACACTCTCACGAGTTCAGTCATACCAAATGTACCAAAATCGGACCTCAAATGGTCCCTCAAATCACCACTCAAAACTCTCCAATTAACCAAGTCCTAACCCCCAATTTACCACTGATTTTCCTTCAAATTTCATGCTTAAAATGATAAAAATCACCATAATAACGAGTTTAGGGACCAAGGACGTTACCTTTAAGAAACCTTTTTGAATCCTCCCTTGAATTTGCTCCCCAAAGCTTCTTTCCGTTTGAAAAGAGATGAAAAATAACTCAAATTCGCGAAGGCATCTATTTATATGTTCTGCCTAGCGATACCGCATCTGCGGTCCAATCCCCGCACCTGCGGGACCTCTCCTGAGCATAATCAACCCCTTCTGTGGTTCTTCATTAATCCCCTTATTCGCACCTGCGCCCCAGGCTCCGCATCTGCGGGCTCGCAGGTGCGACACAACTTTCGCATCTGTGGCTTCTACCTCCTTCATCTTTTGCCGCAATTGCGGCTTGATCTCGCTTCTGCGGTCATTGCATTTGCGGCTCCCTAACTGCAGATGCGGTTATGACACTAAGATCAGCAACTGAAGCTGCTCCAAAAATCTCCTAAACTCTCCGTTAACCATCCAAAATCATCCCAAGGCCCCCGGTACCTCAACCAAAAGCACGAACAAATCATATACCACCTTCCAAACTTGTACCAATCCTCAAAGCACCTAAAACAACATCGAATTAACCATGGATTCAAGCCTAAAAACTCTAAAGACTTCTAAATTCCGCTTTCGATCAAAAAGTCTATCAAACCTCTTCCGAATGACCTGAAACTTTGCACACACATCCCAAATGACACAACGAACCTACTGCGACTTCCGGAACTCCATTACGACCTCACTACCGAACCAGAAACTTCAAAAATTCAACTTTCGACATTTCAAGCTTAATTAAGCTACAAACCTCCAAAACACAATCCGAACACACACCTAAGCTCGAAACCACCCAACGGAACTAACGAAACCAACAGAATTCTATTCCGAGGCCGTCTTCACCCTGTTCTGACTACGGTCCAAATTCTAAAGCTTAAACTCTCATTTAGGAACTAAGTGTCCCAAAACACTCCAAAAATCCAAAATGAATCCTCCCGGCAACTCACAATAGCAGAAATAAACACGAGGAAAGTAGTTAATAGGGGATCGGGGCGTAAATTCTTAAAACGACCGGCCGGGTCGTTACATCCTCCTACACTTAAACATTCGTTCGTCCTCGAACGAGCATACAGACATACATGAATATGTGAAAAAATGAGGGTAACGGCTGCGCATATCCTGCTCGGTCTCCTAGGTCGCCTCCTCGACTGGCTAACCCTACCATTGAACCTTCACTGATGCAACATTCTTTGACCTCAACTTCCGAACCTACCTATCCAATATTACCACCGGCTCCTCAACATAAGATAGGTCCTTGTCCAACTGGACTGAAATGAAATTCAACACGTGTGATGGATCGCCATGATACTTCCGGAGCATTAAAACATAACATACCGGATGAACTCCTGCCAAGCTAGGAGGTAAGGCAAGCTCATAAGCAACCTCCCCAACACGCCTCAATATCGCAAAAGGTCCAATAAACCTCGGACTCAACTTTCCTTTCTTCTCAAATCTCATAACACCCTTCATAGGCGAAACCCGAAGCAAGACCCGCTCTCCAACCATACAGGAAACATCACGAACATCCATCGCCATGGGCCTCTCCGCTGCTGGTAAATAGTCCAAGCTTCCCAAACTCTCTGCCCGATGACTCAAAGCATCGGCCACCATATTGGCCTTGCCCGGGTGATATAAGATAGTGATATCATAGTCCTTCAGCAGCTCTAACCACCTCCTCTGGCGCAAATTAAGATCCTTCTGCTTGAACAAATGCTGCAAACTCCGGTGATCAGTATAAATCTCACAAGGAACACCATACAAATAATGACGCTAGATCTTCAAAGCGTGAACAATAATAGCTAACTCGAGATCATAGACATGATAATTCTTCTTATGTACCTTCAACTATCTGGACACGTAGGCAATCACCTTACCGTCCTACATCAATACCGCTCCAAGGCCAATCCTCCAGGCATCACAATAGACAGTAAGACCCCGAACCTATAGTCAATATCAAAACTAGGGTTGTAGTCAAAGCTGTCTTGAGCTTCTGGAAGCTCGCCTCACACTCTTCTATCCACTAGAATGGAGCAGCCTTCTAGGACAGCCTAGTCATAGGTGCTGCAATAGATGAAAACCCCTCAACAAATCGACGGTAATAACCCGCCAAGCCAAGAAAACTGTGGATCTCTGTAGCTAAGGATGGTCTGGGCCAACTCTGCACTACTTCCACTTTCTTTAGATCTACCCGTATACCCTCACTCGATACCACGTGACCCAAGAAATCCACAGAATCCAACTAAAACTCACATTTCGAGAACTTTGCATATAAATTCTTTTCCCTCAAAGTCTGAAACACTGTCCTCAGGTTTTGCTCATGATCTTCTCGACTCCGGGAGTATACCAGAATATCATCAATAAAGACAATGACGAACGAGTAAAGATATGGCCAGAACACACTACAAATCAAATTCATAAAGGCTGCTGGGGAATTGGTCTGCCCAAATGACATAACAAGGAACTCGTAATGACCATACCGAGTCTTAAAAGTAGTCTTCGAGATATCTAGCTCCCGAATCTTCAACTGATGGTAACCTGAACGCAAGTCAATCTTAGAAAACACTCGTGCACCCTGTAGCTAGTCAAACAGATCATCAATATGAGGCAAAGGATAACAGTTCTTCACTGTAACTTTGTTCAACTAGCGATAGTCAATGCACATACGCATAGAACCATCCTTTATCTTCACAAATAAGACAGGAGCACCTAAGGTGATACACTGGGCCGAATGAAACCTTTATCAAGCAATTCCTGTAACTGCTCCTTCAACTCCTTCAACTCAGGAGGAGCTATACGATACAGAGGAATAGAGATGGGTTGAGTGTCTGGCAACAGATCAATGCCAAAATCAATATCTCTATCCGGTGGCATACACCGAAGATCAGCTAGAAACACATTAGGGAAGTCATGTATTACTGGAACTGAATCAACTATAGGGCTATCAACTCTAACATCCCTCACATAGGCTAGATATGAATCACACCCCTTCTCAACCATTCGCTAAGCTTTAAGGAAAGAAATAACTCTACCGGGAGTGTGATCTAAAGTACCCCTCCACTCAACTCGCAGTACACCTAGAATAGTCAGCGTGACAGTTTTGGCGTGACAATCAAGAATAACATAATCGAGCGACAACCAGTCCATGCCCAAGAAATATTGAAATTTACCATGCTGAGCAATAACAGATCGGCTCTGGTCTCAAAACCACTAAGAGCAACCAAACACGATCGATAAATGTGGTCCACAATAAGAGAATCTCCTACAGGAGTAGAAACATAAATAGGGGAACTCAAAGAATCCCGAGATACGCCCAAATACAGGGCAAAATAAGAGGATACATAAGAATAAGTGGAGCCTGGATCGAATAAAACCGATGCATCTCTATGACAAACAATGATAATACCTGTGATGACAGAATCGGAGGCAACAACCTCGGTACGGGCAAGAAGGGCATAATATCTAGCCTGGCCTCCCCCTTTAGGGCAACCTCTACCTTCCCGACCTCCACCTCTTACTGGCTGAGCAAGTGGGGTAGCAATTGGTGCTGTAATTGTAGCTTGAGAACTTTGGGGGGCACGCTATGGCTGAGAAGTCTGCGAAGGTGCACCCCTCCTAAGTCTGGGGCAATCCCTCACCATATGTCGTGAGTCACCATACTCAAAACAAGCTCTGGGAAAACGTGGTGGCTGTGACTCGCTCAGGCTAGGTTTGCTAGACTGACCACTGAAAGCACCCCGTGCAGGAGGTGCACTAGATACTAGAGGTATATAATAAGGCTCCTGCGGTCTAGGAGGAGCTGGAATACCACTGGCTGCTGGAAGAGCTGAATGAACGAGGCGCCTCATATAACCCCTACCATTACAAACTATAGCTGGAGCACGGGCACCATGATAATGGCCCGACTCTCGCGACCTCTTGGCCTCTCTCTCCTCTCTATCCCGAGCATGCATACCCTCCACTCTCCTAGCAATGCTCACCACCTGCTGATAAGAAATATCCATTTCCAACTCACGAGCCTTGCTAGACCTGATGCTGGGAATGAGCCCCTCAATAAACCGGCGAACTCTCTCACGAACTGTAGTAACCAAGGCTGGTCCATGCCTAGCCAAGTCAGTGAAACGGACAGCATACTTCGAAACAGTCATAGTGCCCTGGCGCAAATGCTCAAACTCTGCACGACACGTGTCCCTGAGGCTCTAATGAACAAACTCTCTCAGGAACATATCTGAAAATTGAGTCCAAGTAAGGGATGCTGCCTCATCTGGACTGTCCAACTCAAAAGTACGCAACCATTAGTAGGCAGCTCCTTAAAGCTGGAAGGCAGTAAAAGAAACCCCACTCGATCCTGATATACCCATAGTACGGAGGATACAATGACACTCCTCCAGAAATCCTAAGGAATCGTTTGATGCTAAACCACTGAATACAGGAGGCTTATACTTCTTGAACCTCTCAAGCCTCAACTGATCATCCTCTGAAGTCGCTGCCCTGTCCTCGGGCTGATCTGGGACTGCAGGTGGTATCGATATAACCTTTGGGATCTAGTCAACCTGGACCCGCTACTTAGGAGTGTGGGTGGTGGGAGTCTGTGCTCCTCCCCCGGCCTGGGATGTGGCTGCAGTAAGGGGAATCAGCCCTGCCTGAGCTATAGTGGTGTACATGCTCACGAACTATGCAAGGGTCTCCTGAAGAGCTGGAATAGTAGTAGGAGTAGGCGTATCGGGTGCCTGGACTCTAGCTAGAGCTGCTGGTGTCTCCTTTGTGGCAGCTCGCGCGGGTGCTCTGGCTGCACCACAAGTGCGTCCTCGGCCTCTACCCTTGCCCTGACCTCTAACAGCTCTATCAGGGGGAACGGGTGCCTGGTCATCTTTGATAGCACGTGTCCTCACCATCTGTGAGAAAATAGAAGATAAAAGTTTAGAATTGTGATATCAAAATCTCGCACAACAAGAAAATCAAATGAAGTGGAATTTTCCTAACAGTTACATAGCCTGTCGTAGATAAGTACAGACGTCTCCGTACCAATCCGCGAGACTCTAATAAATCGGCTTGTGATTCATGACTCCAATGAACCTAGAGCACTGATACCAACTTGTCATGACTTTAGTTCACTCTCCAAGAACTGTCGTGACAGTACCTAGTCTCTACGACTAGGTAAGCCTAACAAATTGTGGAAAACAAAAGAAACGAAAGATAAAAACAACTACAAACTGCAGAATAAATATAAATAAAATGTTTAAGATGCTGCTCGACATATACAATAAAACTCTCAAACTAGAATAACTCCCAAAACCCGGAATCTCATGAAATCAGAAGTTAAGGGTATTATATAGTGTTCTAACTCCGGAATATCTAAATCAAAGTGTTTACAGAAGGGCTATAACTACTAAAGAGAATGGAAAGGGGCTCCTCGGTCTGCAGACGCAGTAGATATACCTTAAAATCTCTAGAGAATCGCCTCGCCTCAAGGATGATAGGGCTGAGCTGAAGAACCTGGATCTGCACATGAAAAACATGCGCAGAAAGGGCATGAGTACACCACAACGGTACTCAGTAAGTGCCAAGCCTAACCTCGGTCGGGTAATGACAAGAAAAGTCAGGGCCCTACTGAATATAGATAAAAAACAAGGGAAAATAGTATAGAATACGACAATATAATCAAGGGCTAACAATATGAAGTAACACAGGATAATAAGAAACAAAAACAACTATAATAGAGAGAGAAAACACAGACAGAATATAACTCCACACATCAATAGCAACCGGGGATCTCCCAGGATATTGTCTTGTAGTCCCCAAATGTAAATATCCAGTGGATCTCCCGGGTGTCGTCCCGTAGTCCAACTCATGGTGCACGGGGATCTACCGGAATCCCAATCCATAGTCCCAAATGTAAATACTTAGTACTGGGGGAATCTACCGGGTGCAGCCCTATAGTTCTAATATAAATGTGTAGGGGAATGTACCGGAATACAAATCTGTATTCCCAAAGTTAACATGCAGGGGGGATCTCCCGGGATACCGTCCCGTAGTCCCAAAGTAAACACACAGCAACAACACGAAGAATATTCAATTCAATCCAAATTTCATACCAAGGTAAAACAGGTATCTAGCATGCTGCACAAAATTCACTTAAAGCAGTTTGAGCAAGTAAGCTAATTAAGTCAATTAGGCATGCTTACCTAAGCTAATAGTAGGCTTAAATTGCAAGTAGTAGAAACATGGAAAGAAACACAATTATAGTTACTTAATAAAAATAGGATTTTCAACAATTAGCACAAGTACGCACTCGTCACCTCACCTACAAGGCATTTCATATATCAACAATACCAAATTCTAAGGGGAGTTTCTCCCACACAAGGTTAGGCAAGCCACTTATCTCGAACCAGCTCAATCAACTCGAAATTACGTTCTTGCCACGGGTATCTGACTCCAAATGACCCAAATCTATTTAAAGTAATTGCATAATGTAAATGTAACTTCAAGTAACTAATTCAACTAATTAATTCTAAGCTAATACGCGAAATTAGGAAAAATAACCAAAATGCCCCCGGGTCCACGTCTCGAAATCAGGTAAAATTTACAAATTTGGAATCCTCACACTCTCATGATTTCAGTCATACCAAACGTACCAAAATTGGACCTCAAATGGTCCCTCAAATCACCACTCAAAGCTTTCCCATTAACCAAGCCATAACCCCCAATTTACCACTGATTTTCCTTCAAATTTCATGCTTCAAATGATAAAAATCACCATAATAACGAGTTTAGGGACCAAGGACTTTACCTCTAAGAAACCCTCTTGAATTCTCCCTTGAATTTGCTCCCCAAAGTTTCTTCCCGTTTGAAAAGAGATGAAAAATAACTCAAATTCGCGAAGGCATCTATTTATATGTTCTGCCCAGCGATACCGCATCTGCAGTCCAATCCCCACACCTGCGGGACCGCTCCTGCGCATAATCAACTGCTTCTGTGGTTCTTCATTAATCCCCTTATCTGCACCTGCGCCCCAGGCTCCGCATCGCGGGCTCGCAGGTGCGACACAACTTCCACATCTATGGCTTCTACCTCCTTCGCCTTTGGATGCATCTACGGCTTGATCTCGCTTCTGCAGTCATCGCATTTACGGCTCCCTAACCGCATGTGCGGTTATGACACTAAGATCAGCTGCTGAAACTGCTCCAAAAATCTCCCAAACTCCCCGTTAACCATCCGAAATCATCCCGAGGCCCCCGAGACCTCAACCAAAAGCACGAACAAGTCATATACCACCTTCCAAACTTGTACCAATCCTCAAAGCACCTAAAACAACATCGAATTTACCATGGATTTAAGCCTAAAAACTCTAAAGACTTCCGAATTCCGCTTTCGATCAAAAAGTCTATCAAACCTCGTTCGAATGACCTGAAATTTTGCACACACATCCCAAATGACACAACAGACCTACTGCAACTTCCGGAACTCCATTCCGACCCTGATAATCAAAATCTCACTACCGAACCGGAAACTTCAAAAATTCAACTTTCAGCATTTCAAGCTTAATTAAGCTACGGACCTCCAAAACACAATCTGAACATGCCCCTAAGCCCAGAATCACCCAACATAGCTAACCAACTGAATTCCATTTCGAGACCGTCTTCACCCTTTTTTGACTACCGTCCAAATTCTAACGCTTAAACTCTCATTTAAGAATGTCCCAAAACACTCCAAAAATCCAAAACGAATCCTCCCAGCAACTCACACTAGCAGAAATAAATACGGGAAAAGCTGTTAATATGGGATAAGGTCGTAAATTCTAAAAATGATCGGCTAGGTCGTTACAGGCCTCATCCGAATCAACCTTCGGCCTCGTTCGAATCAACTTCGGCCTCGTCCGAATCAACTTCGGGCTCGTCCAAATCAAACATCGGCCTCTTCCGAATCAACTGCGGCCTCGTCCGAATCAAACTTCGGCCTCGTCCGAATCAAGCTTCGGCCTCGTCTGCATCAACTTCGGCCTCGTCCGAAATCAAACTTCTGCCTCGTGAGAATCAAACTTTGGCCTCGTCTGAATCAAACTTCGGCCTCGTCCGAATCAAACTTCGGCCTCATCTGAATCAAACTTTGACCTTGCCCGAATTCACATTCGGCGACCTCGCCCGAATTCACATTCGGTCTCCTCGCCCGAATTCACATTTGACGGCCTCACCCGAATTAATATTTGGTTTCCTCGCTCGAATTAATTCGGCCTCCTCGCCGAAATTGACATTCGGCCTCCTCGCCCGTCCAGATCCGAGGACGCGAATGACCTTTTCCAATGCCGCCATCCTTGCCAAAGCCCCATCCTAGCCTCGATGGCCTTCTGCAACTCTATCGTCTTCTCGGTCGACTCATCACTCGAGTCATTGGCCCTGATCAAACTTTGCTCAAGTTTAGCCCGCGGGGATACCACTTTGACCTAAAGGTCGACACCCTCAGCCATGATCCACACTAGTCGACCTCCCCATCCGAATTTCTCGAACAACGATTAATGAAGTATGCTCACCGAGCTCGACTAAAAGACGACCTCAATAAGCGGAGGGACTAACTGTATGGGTCAAAATCAGATCAGAAAAATTCGGCACACGGAGACAACAGGTCGAGGTCGGGCAGGCCGAGGTTGGATGGTCATCAACAAGGCCGAGGTCGGATAGTCATCAATAAGGTCAAGGTCGAACAATCATCAATAAGGCCGAGGTCGGACAGTAATGAAACAACTAGTTTGCTTTGGAATCCTCAAAGGGAATATTCTATTGAATATTCTCTCTAAATTGTACTTTTTTTTAGGATTTTCTATGGATACCCCCTTATAAATAGGAGGGGAGGACTTTTCAAAAAAGAGGGGCTCTCTCTCTCTCTAGAAAATATGCAAACACTCCTCTCTTAAGAGATAAGAGGATCTGTGATCCTAGACCTTCATCAGATCCAAAAAGGGTCCTAAGGTTCTTGTATTTGTTTATCATTCATCTCTATCAAATGAAAGAGGATCCGTCTCACTCAAGATTGGGTGAATCTTTTCCTTTATTTACATTTTATTGCCATTTAATGTTACTTAATGTATCTTTCTTTGTGCTATTAAGTCTAGCCATAATCATTGTCATCATTCATACTCAACTATGTTTTTCTATTCATCTTATTCATCTCGGATCTAGAATTAATTATCCTTAACTAAGATTTACCCTCCATCTTCTTATTTAATTAATTTAACAAAAAAGATTTCCTATTTTTTTTATCAAACAACTCCCACTTCCATTTTGTTGTCATTTCTTTATAAATTAGTGGATGATTAAGTGTCTATGGCTGGTTGTTTACTGACCTCATTAGCTTAAAAGTATATGGTTTAGTGTATTTTTCCCTTTTTCCCTATTAATCTCCTAATACATTAGTACTCCCTTTGTTCTCATTTAGTTGTCATGTTTACTAAAAATAGTTAATCGTTGAATATAAAAAATCAAGAATAAATTCATTTTTTAACTTTACCCGTACCATTAATTATACTAGAAATTAAAAAATTATTAATTATAATAAAATATACATTTGGCAAGAATCATTGGTTCTTATTTGAATTTACTATGCAGGAACTATTTTATTTCCTTATAAGAGTTGCATTTGGAAGTTTGCTGGTCTATTTTGCTACCAAAATGGCCTTAACGAAATACCATGGCTTTAAGCCAGACTGATAAGAGAAAGAAGAGAAATTGCACCTCCACCGATAACCGCACACATGTATAGTCAGACGTTTCTATATCAGCATCTCTATATAACAATCATTCACTATAAAAGTCAAGTTTTCTTTAGAACCAATTTTTAGATTATAGTTTACCTTTTTATAACAGCTTTTTACCTATAACAACAATAATCATATTTATAACATAATGCTCTTTGTAAAATTACCCCTCTATAATAGCCATACTGCTTTAAGATTATTAATAATAAATCTAAAAATATGCACACAATCTTTTCCATTAAACAAAGTTTTTATCTTGCATAAGATATAAAATTTGAAGATTTGCACATGATATCTTTTCTATTGGACAACGTAAAAAAAAAATTTAGATAGAAAATTTAATTGTTAAGCTCTTAGATTGTTTTCAAGGGAAAGCTAGTGAATACCTTTTTGCTGAAAATTTGGACACAAATCCTCGTCAATTTAAGCTTTATATCGCTAGTAAGAAAATAAAATCTACGAAACAAACTACAATTACAAAGTTCTTCCATCAATCTTGAAAAAAATTATTTTTTAGGCAACTTTAAAATGTTTGCCTTAGAGTTTTAATCTTTATACTTTTAGTTATGAATTTACTAATAATGTATTACTAGCTTTCTTCAATATTTAACTAGTGAAATATGTATATCTTTTGATATTTTAAGTTTGAATAAATTTTTTATCTTTTATATGTAACATTAAAAAAGGAAAAATAATTGATTTTTGGATAAATTTTATCTGTAACGGCCAACAAAATATTTTAACGTCAAATGTTGTTAATAGCGTATAACAACCATGCATTATAAAAGCCAAAAAACATCAGAACAAACGAGGCTGTTATAGAGATGATTGACCGTAGCTAAAATGCATATATTGGGACGTTCGGAAATATGAATATTATGACCAAATTTAAGTACCTTTGAACCACAGATTTGAAAAACAAGTAAATAAAAAGAAGAAGAATGATTAATGTCCATTGCGTAGTCTTTCAAGTACGTCTACTTCCTTTCTTTCTTAGTTATGTTCTTAGCTTAATCATCGATCGTATTTTATATTACCCGAATAAGATATGTCATATGTTTAGCTAAAGTATTGATTAAATTACTATACATTTGTTCTTTTCTTTTTCCTCAAGCTTTAATGTGACTATATATGCTGTGCAGTGACATTATAAAGAAAGAGAAAGGACCTTATTGAAATTTTGACATCAGAAAATAGAAGTCGTTGTTCAAAATTTTGGCACAACTTAGGGAACTATTAATACCAAATCCCACTAAGTTTTGTTAGCTAAAGTCCACTTTCCCTTTTAAGGCCGAATATGGGGTAGCCAACTGCCCCTTTTATTCTCAATTTCGGAGCAACTGGATATTTGGATTATTTTTTTTCTTTTTCAAAAAAAACAATTGATTTCGAAATCTTTACACAAATAGCAGATCGGATTCACAATATATTTTTCTTAACACTGATTATACAAGGCCGCATATATTATACAGGGGTTATACGTATATTGTATATTCACTATCTATTTTTAATTTAAATGACTAAACGAGCCATTATTTAGGTTAATTCTTCAAACTCTAGCTCTTGTATTTAGTATTTGCAAATCCTTCTACAAGTGCAATACTACCTGAATCCTCTCTGAAAAGCAGGCCATGGGATGCGCTATGTGTGTGTTCGCATCCCTCTTTAACTATTAAATTTAGGTTATCTTGCTTTTCTATTTCCTATCCAAAATGCCTTTGAATTAAAAATGTATATTTGGAAACTCAAGATGGGAAACAGAGTTCTAAAGTGGCCCGACCATGATAGATAATCGATGGTTTCGTGAAAGACTATTTATTCATCAAAATTACTACACTTAAGTTTAGTACGAAGTCGTAAAATCAGCACTATTGAAGATGCATGTGAAATGTTTCTAATAGTTTCAGAAAATTGAAACAAACAATAGACTTTTATATCTCATTTAGATCGATGCATGTGAATATTAAGCACCATAAAGGTCCACTGACGAGCTCTACACATGAGCACTTTAATTTTCTCTTCACAAGCAGAGACAGAGCTAGAGTTAATGTTACGGGTTTGACCGAATCTAATAATTTTAGTCCATACCTTATATTTATTTTAAGAAATTTATTACGTATGTATAAATTATTAATTTAGAGCTCAATAACTTATATAAAAGGACTAAAATCACTATCCCATAAACTTCAAATTCTGACTTCAACCCTCGTGATCACATGATCTCAACATTTTAGTGATTTTACGTGCAAGCACCCTAAGGCAGACACGAAATTGCACTTCTCCCACCTGCGCCCATTGTTATTTCCCCTTCTCGTTACAATTTAAGTGAAAAACGTCTAAATAAAAACATGACTCGTCATGTAATGTGTGCGTGGTTTCAATTGAATATTGCAAATTCTAGCTATGACACTTGCTCGAGACATAAAATTTGGAAAGCACCATCCTTTTTTATGGTGTAATTTAGTAAGTTTCTCGTGATGTTTGTTCCTCATTGTTATTTATGGGTTAGTTTGGGCTGAAATTACGAGCTGATTTGGGCTACTGAAAATAAATGAGTTTATACTACAACATTTTAGGCCTTTGACTACCCTAAAAAAGTGTGGCCTAAACTAGCAAAAGGTGTGGCCTTTGGTCAAAGGCCACACTTTTTGACTTTAGGCAACGCTTTTCTCGGGTGGCCAAACAAAAAAATCATAAGAACGTGGCTTGAAATATATATCATCAAAATATATAATAATAATAATAATGCATGTGCTTGAAATAATTGTAATTACATTATATGTAAACTGTAAATTTTTAAATTTTATAGCCTAGCCAAAATTGCCACGCTTTAAAAGTGTGGCTATTTGTCTGTACATCTAGCATGTATATAATCAAGATCACGCTTTCTAGTTCCTTTAAAAGCCACGGTTAACAAGTGTGGCCTAAACGGTAACAAATGCCATGCTTTTTGTGTGTAGCTGTAGGGTATAAAAGTGTTGCAATATGGGGTGTAACAAGCGTTGTCTTTGTTGACTAGTAGGCCACGTTCTTAAGCGTGGCTTGTAAGGTAACATTTGAAAAGCTTGCCCTTAGGTCAAAGATTATGATTCTTTTGACCTAAGGGCAAGCTTTTCAAATGTTACCTTACAAGCCACGCTTAAGAACGTGGCCTACTAGTCAACAAAGACAATGCTTGTTACACCCCATATTGCAACACTTTTATACCCTACAGCTACACACAAAAAGCATGGCCTTTATTACCGTTTAGGCCACACTTGTTAACCGTGGCTTTTAAAGGAACTAGAAAGCGTGATCTTGATTATATACATGCTAGATGTACAGACAAATAGCCACACTTTTAAAGCGTGGCAATTTTGGCTAGGCTATAAAATTTAAAAATTTACAGTTTACATATAATGTAATTACAATTATTTCAAGCACATGCATTATTATTATTATTATTATTATATATTTTGATGATATAAAGAACTAAATTAGCTAATAAATACCAAAAATAATAATTCAAAAGAATACACATACTAATAAAATAATCTGTCAAAATGCCCATTAACAATAAACTTTCCAAAAGAGAGTATATTCATATAGTATCATGAATATAAGACATCTTAATTATCCAAAAAATATTCGCATTCACATTACGATCAAATTGACTTTCCGCCACCATTTCCAATTGCGTCACCCACTTTCTCAATACATAAAAAGAAATTAATAATTAGATAGATTTAGCGATTTCCGGTTGGTAGGCGAGATTCTGATATAGGGATCGGAATGGAATTCTGAGAATTGCAGTAGTACCGTAGTGTCATTTGGGATGTGTGTGCAAAATTTCAGGTCATTCGGATGTGGTTTGGTTGGGTTTTTGATCAAAAGCGGAATTTGGAAGATTTTAGAAAATTTGGCTTGAATCCGATGTGTTTTGGTTGATTTGATGTTGTTTGAGGTGTTTTGAAGATTGGTACAAGTTTGAATAAGGTATTAGGATATGTTTGTGCTTTTGGTTGAGGTCCCGGGGGCCTCGGGGTGATTTCGGATGGTTAACTGAGAAGTTGGAATTTTGTTGCAGCTGCTGAATTTGCTGCTTCTGGTATTTCCGCACTTGCGGATTGGGGACCGCAGGTGCGATGAGGGAGGTCACAGAAGCGAAAAGTGCTAATGGAGTCAGGGAGCGCAGAAGTGGTGAGATGGACCGCATCTGCGATGTCGCAGATGCAGATGAGGATCACGAATGCGGAAAATAGTGAGTTAAGTGATTTCCGCAGAAGCGGAGAAATACCGCAAATGCGGTACCACAGAAGCGGGTATTGGGCCATAGATGCGAAAAGTTCTGGGCAGAAAGTATAAAATGTGGCCTTCGCGAATTTTGAGTTAATTTCACCATTTTTATCTCGGCTTGGGAGCTTTTTGGACGATTTAAAAAGGGAATTTCAAGGGAACTTCATTGAGGTAAGGAATTTTGACCTAAAATTCGTTCCTATGCTATTATTTCATGGGTTAGCTAGAAATCATGAAAATTAAGGGTGAAAATAGGGGAAACTAGGGCTTGGGAACTTAGGCCTTTGATTGAGGATTTGGTGGACCATTTGAGGTCGGATTTCTGAACTTTTGATATGATGAACTCGTGGGGAGATAAGGAATCTGTTCAGATAAAAATTATTGAATTCCGAGACGTGGGCCCGGGAGTCGGGTTTTGATAATTTCGGGATTTGTGTCGTATTTAGATTATTGTCGCTTGGGCTTCATCCCCATAGCATATTTTGGCGTCCTAGTTCTGATTTTGGATAGATTTGACGCGAGTGGAGGCCGATTCGAGGGGCAAAGGCATCGTGAGCTAGAGATTTGACCGGTTCGAGGTGAGTAATGATTGTAAATAATATTCTAATGGTTAAGAAACCCCAGATTGCGCATCGTTGTGCTATATTGAGGTGAGGCACACATTTGATGACGAGCGTGAGGTCGTGCACTTTTGGGAATTGTGACTTGGTCCGTCTCGACTGATGATTTTTACCGCGTATTTGACTGAAATCTATTTGTTATCATCATTATTTGGGCCTTGTGCCAACTATTTGAACCCTTCAGGGATTTCTACTGGTATTTCCTCATTGTTTTGACTTTTTATCTGAACTCAGTCGTGTTATATTTCACTATTTTCGTACTCAGCCATGTTTACCCTGTTTAACATTTAGATGATTTTTTAAATAATATTTTGGGCTGAGAAACAACGTTTTACTACTGCCCAAGTGGCTTGTGAGAATTTTTGACTCAGTAAGGTCGAGGGCTTATGTTGCGAGGAGACATTTGATACTGATTATGAGGCCAAGGGCTTAAGATATATATGCCATGAGGTGACTTGATTGATATGAGGCCGAGGGCCTAGTGATGATGCCACGAGGTGGCTTGATATTACGCTTGGGCCGTAAGGGGCCCCTCCAGGAGTCTGTATACCCCTAGTGAGCGCGGGTACCCATTGTGATGTGAGATTGAGCCCGAGGGGTTGTTATTGTTCTATGTGATTGCCCGAGGGGCTGGTACTGTTCTGAGATATTGCTCGAGGAGCGAATTTTGTTGATATTGTGCCCGAGGGGCGAGCCTTAATGTGTTTACTTTTCATAATTGACTGTCAATTACTTGCTTAATCATTGAAAAAGGTTTTTCATGAAACTACCTTTGACTTATAGAATTTTACCTATCTTTCACTGATTTACTGATTTTAAATGGTTTTACATAGGTTTCACGAGTCATGGGCAGGTTTAGTAGAGTCTCGCGAATCGGTACGAAGACATCTGTATTTATCCTCGAGAGGCTACAGAACCTTTAGGAAAAACTTCATATTCTTGAAATTCTTATAGTGCGAATTTGTTGATCCGAGTACTAAACTTCTGTCATTCTATTCTCTCACAGATGGTGAGGACACGTGCTATCGGTCAGGATGGACGACCACTAGTACCACCAGCTGTGGCCACCAGAGGTCGAGGACGCGATCGTGGTAGGGGCAGAGTAGCTAGGGCAGCACCTGCCGACTCACCAGCTGCCCCAGTCCAGGATCAGGTCCTAGTTATGGACTCAGGCACCAGCTGTGCCCATTGTGATTCCAGGTCTTTGGGAGGCCTTGACTCAGATCTTATCAGTTTGCACTGGCCTAGCTGATTCTGATCACATTGAACTAGGCCAATAACCTTTCATGGTTCCATAATAACCCCCTTTTTCCCATAACACACAAAAACAACCATCATAACTGGAGTAATCCTTCACAGTCCATAACCCAATAAATTGAGTGCCCTCCAGGCATCGATTCTCAATTTAACGACATCACTACAATCTTCATACTTGGTTTAACTCTTCAATCGATCAAGTGGCTACATGCCACACTTATACAACCTTCCCATGAGGCACGCTCCCACAACCTTCCGTAACAGATAACAAGTCAGTACATCTAAACCACCGGGCACTAACGATGAAAAGAGATCAAGAATCACCAGGATGCAAAGCCTTTTTCACAAAACACCGATCTCAGGTGATGCTGAAGACAATACCAACTTACTTTAAAAATCGAGACTCCGTTCCTGCTCATTCGAGCTCGTGACATCGTTGTCAACACCGAACTGCAACCTTGATCCTCACTTCAAATTCCATACCACTCCTTGCACCCAACATGCGAATATATGATAGAACACGATTTTCATCATGACTCCGGAACCACTAATAGATTAACATTTCATCATATAAAAACTTTTCACTTAACTCACTTCAGGAGAACCATAGCAACAAACAGGTGAATTCTCATAACCGCAGAATATGCAAATCTCTAAGTAGCGGTCTAAGACGCCATAGCCCTTCCGGGATCCGCCTACACATAACAGGCTATACAGTAGAATACTTCTGAATAACATCAATTGCGGCGGCCGACAAGCCTCACACGTACCGTCACAAATCACTTGCATAACTTGATCACGCTGAAGGAACTGATCACTGCCACCAATATGCCAATTCAACTATGGCGAACCAATCTATCTTCTTTCAATTTATCCTTGATTACCTTAGAAATAATAATAACTCCATTCAACACATAACACACCTTTAACAATTCCTTTACTCAAATTACCACTTATGTTCTTTTCCAGTAGCTGAAATAATCCATCAATATACTAATAACCAAAAATCTCGCAAGTAGTTAATCATGCAACCCAATCATAGGCGGTGGGACTCTCCCACTTAGCTCGAAGCCACTATTACACAACTCTGGAATTCACCAGGATTCTTTATCTCTTATTGACATAACCTTGTGCAATAAACCGCCAAAATTCTTGGAATCTTTCTGTAAAATCCCTTTTTATACTCTGAATCATCAACCACATTCGCACAAACGATCTCTTTGCTATATAACCAATAGAATTCTTCACAGAAGCCTCGCTAACTATGCGACCACTAACCTGATCACAAGGAATAACCCACCTGTGGAAATCACTTCTCGACATCTTCCAACACTGTTGCACAGGGTACAATCACTACGACATCAATAACCCATCCTGAGTCCGAGCTCACTCTCTAGCTGCACAAGTCCATTCACCTCTCGTGGACATCAATTAAATGTGCGGCAACATCCTTCCAATTCAAAGTTGTATCCTTCTTCATTTCAAGCAGCTCCTTCCCGCTATATCAAATCTCCTGCCGCATAATAGCCCATACATCAAATTAAATATGTAGACCTCAATCACCAATCACTAAAATTCCCAAATCATTCCAAACTCTCCTTAAGGTGCGTAGTCATCCTACCATAAAGCCCATATGCAACTCCGCTACTCTCCCACTTTGGCGTAACTCACCCCTTTAATCGACTACTCGACCTTTGCTTCTTATACCTGGCCTTCTAGAAATTTTAACCACCGCCTGACACTCCCCACATGTCCTTCCTCATCCTTTGCTGCTCAGTTGTTGCCTTAAATAAAATCCATCTTTAGCACTTGAACCCACGAATCGATACTAACTTTAAACCTTTCCGAAGATCATCTTTATCGAGCCATCAACATTAGGAACACCGATTCAATCCTGAACCACCGCACCCCGCGATATCTAACAGTCGTTTCTCCAATATTATTTCACAATATCTTATCCCATAGGCGAATTGCAGAAGACCATAACACATGCGAACTTAACACATATAATCGAGGACAATGACACTACATCGCAGATGAAAATTCCACCACGCTCGAAAATACCAAGTCTCGTTAATCCATTACCCCAAATCTGGACATTCATAGGCCAATTGCTTTTCCTCCGCCGAAAATGAAATATCAGATCTCTGAATTGTGCATTGTGTAGACTTCCTTTCAAATCATTCACCGCCCCAACACATAGGCAAGTATCCTACCATCAAGTCAATACTGTGCGAGTCGTGAGCATCATAGCAACCTGTGCATAGCCTCCAAGCTCTTAGAAGCACCACTACCTAGCCAAAACGATAGCAAAATCCTTCCGCAAGGCGACGACAATAGCCCAACCAACTATATCGGGAGAAACATCCCGCACCACATCTGTAGTACCATTACAATTCTTTAATTCTCGATTTATAACAAGCGGTTTGCGTCGTGTAAGATTGAGTAGGAAGGAAACAAGGGCATAAGCCTCAAGGAATCAAATCACACGATGAGGAATCAAGAAGGGAGGTGCTCCTAACAGCCCTGTAACCTCTCGAAGATAAGTACAAATGTCTCTGTACCGATTCGCAAGACTCTACTAGACTCACTTATGACTCGTGAGACCTAAGGAAACCTAGTGCTCTGATACCATATTGTCATGACCCTAAATCTTCTAAGGGTCATGATGGTGCCGGACACCACCGTCTGGCAAGCAAACCATAAATACTTAATTAAATTCTCGTTTAAATAATTGTGAAAACTATGATTTTTCTTCAATTTGGCTAGTAAAAGATAATCTTTACAAAATAAATAAAAGAATTTTTAGAAGTTAATAGAGAATACACCATAATCATCCCAGAACTCAGTGTCACAAGTGCATGAGCATTTACTAGAGAATGAAATAAAATACAGAAATAGACTAGAATACAAGTGGACATAAATAAAAATAAAGTACAATACTCTGAAGGAGACTCTGCTGGTTGCGGTTGTCTCGATAAATGCAACTCACCTAAGTCTCCGTATCAACCATGCCGCTATGCCACTAAGCCGCTAGTCACACATAAACATGTGCAATAAAAATGCACAGCAAGTGTAGCATGAGCACGAAAACAATGTGTACCCAGTGAGTATCTCGTTTAATCTCGAAGAAGTAGAGACGAGAGGTCGACTTCGACACTTACTAGTGGTCCAATAATAATATGTTATTAATGCGAGTATCTTGGATTTATTAAGAACGACAATAGTTTCAAATAAGCCACGAACAGGTAAAAGTTCCTTTTGTATTAAAAATCTCCGGATTCATAATCTATTAATTTTCAATTATCTCAAGTCGGGGAGAGCAAATATCAATATCAATAAATCTTAAGGCAAGCAATACAAGCATGCGCAAATCATGCCGAGGACGTACGACCCGATACAACAATATTTAAACTGTGCACTGCCAGAGGGTCGAATGACGCGAACCATAGATGCATCTATTTAATCTACCGAGACTTTTGGCCCATTCCAAAATTAAACACACACATACAATCAACCAAGGAGTCAACATGGAACAATTATCCAAAGAAAGCCAATTCTCTTTTAACAATTTAAGAAAATGAAGTTTAATCTTTTTAGAAATTCATTTACTAATTCGACATGATTTAAGCAATTCAAACTGTCAATAAGATTACAAATATTCCTATTATAGCATGCTTTTGGGTCCTAGACTACCCGAACTAAAACATTATAGTAGCTACGCACGGACTCTCGTCACCTTGTGCGTACATAGCCCCTACAAATAGGAGCACATAACCAATTATTTCACCTATGGGGACAATTCCCTCTTACAATATTAGAAAGGAGACTCACCTCACTCCAAAGTCCAATAACAGGCTTCCAAGCCCCTTCCGATGACTCAAACCGATGCCCCAATGCTCCAAAACTTGACATGGATGATGAAAATGGAGCTCCAAAATCACTCCTAGGTCGGATCACATGGAGAAAATGAGATAAAATGAGCCAAATTCATTTATTTACACTTATACACTGCCCAGACGACTCTTCTTCGCGTTCGTGAGACCCCCATCGCGTTCGCAAAGAAGAAAATTCCCAAAAACCATTTTCCAAACACTTCTCAGATAGCCTCTAGTATAATGGTCATAACTTTTTGTACGGAACTCTAAATAACAAATGGTTTAATGTTTTAAAAACTAGACACCAAGATATACAACTTTCATGTTTTGATGATCTATTCGTTATATATTTTGAGATATAAGCTGCCAAAGTCAGGCCTGTGCAACACAAATTTTTTCTTCATCTTCCCGGACATCCTGTAGTGTACCAGCCATTACTTTTGGTACACAAATCCAAATGCTAAATGGTTTACCTTTCGGAAAACTAGACACAAAGAGCTACAACTTTCATTTTGGATCATCTCCAAATTCCTTATAGATTGCGAGATATGAGACTACGAAGTCAGACTTGTGCAGTAGAGATTTCCTTGTTCGCGAACGCGAACATCTCTTCGCAAACGCGAAGAACAGAGTCCCTGAAGCCAAATCCTTCTTCGCGAACGCAAGAGGATCCTCGCGAACTCGAAGAACAACACCATATACCAGCATTAGCTATTTCAGAATAGCCCAAAATGATCCGAAATTATCCCGAAACACACCTGAGGCCCCTGGGGCCCCGTCCAATCACATAAACTAGTCACATAACATACCATGACAACGCTCGAGGCCTCAAATCACATAAAACAACATCTAAATTATGAATCGCATCCCAATTCAAGCTTAATGAACTTTAGAACTTCAAACTTCTACATTCGATGTCGAAACCTATCAAATCACGTCCGATTAGTCTCAAATTTGCACACAAGTTACATTCGACATTACGAACCTATTCCAACTTCCGGAATTGGATTCCGACCCCAATATCAAAAAGTCCACTTCCGGTCAAACTTCTCAGAAACCTTCAAATTTCTATCTTTAGCCAAATGACTCCAAAATGACCCACAGACCTCCGAATTCACTTTCGTTTGCGCTCCCAACACCAAAATCACTATACGAAGCTATTCCCAGACTCGGAATCCCAAACAGACATTGATAACACTGAAATGCACTTCAACTCAAACTTATGAAATTCTTCCAAAAATGCTAACTTCCACAATAGGTGTCGAACTATTCTCGGGTCTTCCAAAACCCGATTTGGACATACGCCCAAGTTCGAAATCATCATACGAACCTGCTGGAACCTTCGAATCCCGATTCTGAGGTCGTTTACTCAAAAATCCAATCTTAGTCAATTCTTTCAACTTAAAGCTTCTGAAATGAAAATTCTCTTTCCAAATCAACTTCGAACTTCCCGAAATTCAATTCCGACCATGCGTACAAGTCATAATACTTGAAGTGAAGCTGCTCATGGCCTCAAACTGCTGAACGACGAGCTAGAACTCAAAACGACCGGTCAGGTTGTTACATTTGTTGTAGTGCATGTCAATATATGTTAGCTATTTCGGAGCTCGTGAAATTTAATGATTGATTATTGTTTAAATCATTTGTTAATAATTTATGCTTAATCTTTTTTCAACACTGATTTAGTCATTTACTTTATTAATCTCAACACTATTGTTTATCCTTAGAGATTGTTAAAGAAGACAAGGTGGGTGTTCATGATTTTGTGTTATTTGATTAAATTGGTGAATGGGCATCAACTGCGTCAGTATTTGGATGTTTTGTTTCAATTTCAGATCAATCGGAGCATATTTGAGGTGGTTTGTTCAAAAGTTAAAATTGTAATTTTGAAGGACACTTTGTGGAACAACATATATAAATTTTTATCAACAGGGAGACTTTGATGAACAATTTAACTAATAGGCCGATTACAAATGATACAAAGTCATGTCAATATGGTAGATTTGGTCAACAATTGAACAATCACAACATCGTGCCTCCCGAGTATTGTGAACAATTTAACAAATAGGCTGAATATAAATAACACAAAGTTATATCAATATAGTAGACTTTAGTGAATAATTGAACAATTACAAAGTCATACCAGCATGGTAAAATTTATGAAAAAATTACAATAAATGTAGAATAATATAACATAAAATCTATCAATCATATAGAGAAATCCTTAACGAGAATAAGTGGGTAAGGCCAAATGTCATGTTCTAAATATATTCAAAAATATAGATAATATTTAAAGATCAACCCCTATAGGATTATTCCTATCAAACACCCTAAGAGTGAAGAGTCTTCCATGAGATTGAAACCCAAGGCCAATTCACTACAACATTTTAGGTCTTTGACTACCCCGGAAAAGTGTGGCCTAAAGTAGCAAAAAGTGTGGCCTTTGGTCAAAAGCCATACTTTTCGACTTTAGGAAACGCTTTTTTGGGGGTGGCCAAAAGAATCGTAACCTTTGACCTAAAGACACGCTTTTCAAATGTTACCTTATAAGCCACGCTTAAAAACGTGGCCTATTAGTCAACAAAGACAACTCATGTTATATTTCATATTGCAACGCTTTTATACCCTACAGCTACACACAAAAAGCGTGGCCTTTTTTACCGTTTAGGCCACACTTGTTAACCGTGTCTTTTAAAGGAACACCTAGAAAGCGTGGTCTTTGATTATATACATGCTACACGTACAAACAAATGGCCACACTTTTAAAGCGTGACAATTTTGGCTAGGCTATAAAATTTAAAAATTTACAGTTTACATATAATGTAATTAGAATTATTTCAAGCACATGCATTATTATAATATATTTTGATGATATAAAGAACTAAATTAGCTAATAAATACCAAATATAATAATTAAAAAAATACATATACTAATAAAATAATGTGTCAAAAATGCCCATTAACAATAAACTTTCCAAAAGAGAGTATATCCATATAGTATCATGAATATAAGACATCTTAATTATCCAAAAAAATCTGCATTCACATTACTATCAAATTGATTTTCGGCCACCATTTCCAATTGCGTCACCCACTTTCTCCTATACATAAAAAGAAATTAATAATTAGATAGAAACTAAACTTTGATCGTTCGTCATGAAGAACAAAGACTATGATAACATATAGTAGCACTATGTTTTGCATATTTTTCAGTCACATAAATAAAAATTGAATAATGAGTGCAATAAACAAAATATAGTAGTCTCATTTCACTCTCTTAAACACCAACTCCATGACTTTCACGCCCTTATGTCACTGGCATATACTCTCACATATTTCTTCACCTCAATCTCATATCACAGCTGAGACCAACTCCTTGCACTTTATCAGGTAACCACCAAATTTTCCTTTATCAGCAAAATTGGCTCAAAAGAAATTAAACCTCCTCTCAATGTAGACAATAAATTGAAACTTGCCTGTGTAGAAGTTATCCATCTGTCAACATAAAAAGGTGGAAAAGAAGAATGAGCAAACTTTCCAAGCAGGTGGCTTAAAGAAGGTGGGCCCAAGCATTTCCTAAACAAGAACCATCCATATTCAAAGAGATTATTGGTACCTTTATATAAGAATGCGGCCGGACAGGATGAGCCATTGGACCAGAATCCTAGAAAATCAGGATAACAGTTAGCACATGTAACTAGTCATCCACAATACAGTCGCTCATTCTGGAGCATATTGATTTGGCAATCCATGTAAATATAAGAAGAAGGAATATTATAATGATAAGAACTCGTTGAACCTGTGGGTTTCACGGTACGGCTTCCCATATCAGATGAGAACTCCTACATGGATCATTCAAGAACTAATAAGCTAAAGCTACCAGAAAAATGTTTGTGTATCTATCATCTCAGGAATACATCTAACCTGATCACGGAAAACAGTAAGTCCTTCCTTTAAACTGAGCTGGAACCAGTCACGACATGTAACCCTGCATTGAGCTCAATAGTTAATATAAGTCTTTAACATTTATACGAGAGTACTATCAAAATACACAGCAAACAAGTACACTGCCTTGTATCCAATTGTAAAAGCATAGGAGTTGATTTCACTAAAAAATTTAACTAAAAAGTATTTTTTAGAAGTAACATATGAATTTTATTGCTCATCAGAAGTAGCAGCAATAAAGAGCTAACTATTTACAGAGAACACAAAGAAAAAAAAGGCATATAACTCCTGAAGTGTGCCAAGGAATTTAACACGTCCATGTCATATCATCCATTTTACACCAAATGAGCTAGAAGATACATAACAGTAATATAACGTAAAATTTTACTAGTATATTAACCAGCCATTTATTTTCTATGAGAAGGGGGGATTGGGTAAATGACAAACCCATTGCTGTCCAATTGTGGAAGTACTGCAACATAGAAAAACGAGGATTTACTCAGTATTTTAAGAATCTGTATACAAGATATAGTTTATGAATTTCAGTAGCTAATGAAAACATATCACACAGCTCATGGCCAATGACACCCAATATTGCCGCATAATTGGCATTAGTAGCAGTTTCTGGGACGCCAAGACAAGCTTGGAATTGAATATCTGTTGAAAACAAAGTCAAGCAATGGGGTTTGTACCCGCTTTTTAAACATTTCAGCCCCCTTTCTCCTTCTCCTTCTTCTCCTTCGTTTTCTTCTTCTTCTTCTTCTTCTTCTCTTCTTCTTCTTCTTCTTCTTCTTCTTCTTCTTTCTTCTTTCTTCTGTTGTTGTTGGTGCTGCTAAAACAACTGTACAATTTTTCAAAGTTTCTTATATACAATTGCTATTTCTTCTTCTTCTTCTGATGTTGTTCCTTGTATGATGAAAATGGACCCAAATGTCTGTAATTGTGAACTTTCTGGCGGAACCAGATTTTATTTCAGCTCGGAGAAGATCACTAGCACTTATATGTTCAGCAAAGACATAAACAAAGGATGAATTATTTTATAGGCATAAATGCATATGGGAGTACGAGTTTCATTCTACTTGGATAATTTTCCAATAAAATTCTTATTTACATATCGAGAAGGTGGACGAATGGCAGTGGGTTCAATTTATAAGTGTGATTTAGCAGCACTATTTGCTGTAGGAATCGCTTTTACGCAACTAATTAAGGCAGGAAGTTCATAGTCTTACAGTTAAACAAGACTATCTTCATCACTGTATGGTTGCATTCGGGCAAAACCATTCATATTGTAAAGATGATGTCAATGCTAATTAAAAAAACTTCAGCTTTTAGTGCTGAAATTTTTATAAATTAACTAAATAACTTCAGCATCTTCTGCTGAAGTTTTTGAAAAAGCTTATCCAAGATAAAAAAACTTCAGCTTATTTAGTGTTGAAGTTTTTATAAATGAAATAAATAGCTTCAGCATTTTCGGCTGAAATTTTTGAAAAAGCTTAATGACAAAACTAATGAATCCAGGACAAAAAAAACTTTAGCTTATTTAGTGCAATTATAAACAAAAACTTCAGCAAATAGAGAACAAAACTTCAGCTACTATGCTTAAGTTCAGCAATTACAAACAAAAACTTTAGCACACTTGCTACTTCAGGACCGTCTACTAGAATGTTGAAGTTTTGCGTGATTGCCTTTGCTACTTCAGCCCCGTATGCTGAAGTTACGCGAAAAAGTGGGTATGCTTGTAATTTTTTTTGCAATGCGGGCACAAGTTAAAACGTGGCCCAAAAAACGGGTATAGATGCACATCCCCCGTTTTTCCCCTTTGGGCTTATTATCTCCTTATCTTGTCCGAGAGCTCATTTATGGACTGGGCTTCATCCATCAAAGTTTGGTTAGACGGTCTCAGGTAACACCCGGTTCAAGAAGAAAAAAGGACAAGCTATATATTTTATTAAAAATAAATATATCCACTAGTTAACTATATATATATATATATATATATATATATATATATATATATGTGTGTGTGTGTGTGTGTGTGTGTGTGTGTGTATGTGTGTGTATGTGTGTGTGGCTATAATTTCATAGTTTCGTACATTATTTGCCTTACATTTTATATGCTTTAATGATAAATTACACTTTATTTGCGTGAAATGGAGTCTATTTTATGTGTAGGTGAATTGGAGATGAAGGGGATACTTAAACATTGAAATTGTGGTCGAGAACAGTGAAAATGAGAGACCTGGTGAGGCCAACCAACAGGCAAAGGCTGGGCTGAGACTGGCGTTAGGCTGGCGACGCCAGGCCTAGGGCAAGCTCCAGTTTTGAAGGCTTATTTCGTCTCCTGGTTTGACTAGGACTTGACCTACACGTTTAGGTCTTTTCCTACACATATAAATTGTCACGACCCAAAATCAACTAAGGGTCGTGATGGCGCCCAACACCGTTGTCAGGCAAGCCAATGCGGAAGTATTAGTAAATTCTTATTTTACTTACCTAAATCGGTTACAACATTTCTTAATTTGCAATTAAAACAGGTGATGATAAGCAATATTTAATACTCCCTCCTTTCAATTTATGTGAACCTATTTTTTTTTGGTTCGTGCCAAAAGAATGACCTCTTTCCTTATTTGGAAACAATTTACTTTTATGCAATGATTTATAGCCACACAAAATATATGTGCCTCATTTTACACCACAAGTTCAAAAGTCTTCTCTCTTTTCTTAAACTCTGTGCCCGGTCAAATGAGTTCACATAAATTGAAACGGAGGGAGTAATAATTATACAACCCAAAAAAACTGTCTACTAATGTGTGTGCCAAGGCATGGAGTCACAAGTAGTGGGCAACTAGTAGAATGTACAAAAGAATAATACTATCCTACTGTCCGGGATAAAATAGACAATAAAAGTAAAGAAAGACCCCATCAAGCTACTGAACAGCACAGGAAGAGAGAAGCTCACCATGGAAGTCTCGGTCTATGAATCAGGGGCGCGCACCAGTCTGATAGCCAGGTATATCTGCCTCAGATCCTGTACAATTAAGTACAGAAGTGTAGTATGAGTACATAAACAGTATGTACCCCGTAAGTATCCCGTCTAATCTCAAAGAAGTAGAGACAAGAGGTCGACTTGATACTTACTAAGATCAAATAATACAATGAAGTGTTACACTAAGCATGGAAGTCACAAATAATCAATAGTTTGTAGAAAGAGGTAATATGTCATGTTCTTAACAATTTTACAATTAGCCATTTACATTTCAAATATTTAGCCGGTCAAGTCATGGATAAGATTTCACATAGATATCATGCGCACACTATGCCGAGGTCAACGGCCGATCCAACAGAAAATAAATTGTGCACTGTCAGAGGGTCGAATGGCGCGAAAAATAGATGCATCTATTTCTACCGAGGTGATCGGCCCGATCCACAAATAGCAATTAATATCAAGAAAACACATGAATGCGCATTTAATTCCAAGTAAATTCATACAAGTGTCCAACAAGTGTATATATTCCTTTCCAAGCCTCTAGCATGCCCTAAGTGATCACATTAGCAAGAAAATATAGAGACATGCACAAATATAACATGATACGGGACCTAGACTACCCAGACAATTAACATAATAGTAGCTACGCACGGACTCTAGTCACCTAGTGCGTACGTAGCCCCCGCATTTAGCAGCAAATTACTCAATTATTACACCTATAGGGACAATTCCCTCTTACAAGGTTAGAAAGGAGACTCACCTCGCTCCAAAGTGCACTTCCAATACCACGAATGAGCCCAAACCCTAAATTTGGAGCCGAACGATCCAAAACTCACGATGCTATGTGGAAATCTCTTCTCAATACCTTCAAAATCGCTCAATACCCGAGTGCCAAATGGTCAAAAATGACTGGAGCTTGACTTAAATGAAGCTCACTGCTTCAACAGTTTCCGTATTTGCGGTCAGGGGACCGCATCTGAGGTCAGGGGACCACATCTGCTAGAGTAGACCGCATCTATGGAATTGGCTAATAGGGTTGGGACCGCTTCTGCGATCTTGGAGCCGCATCTGCGAAGCCGCTTCTGCGGCTAAGGAGCTGCTTCTACGATTTGGCCTGACCAGCTCTGGGCCGCATCTGCGAGGCTACGACTACTTCTGTGGTCTCACACCTGCGGTTGACCAACCGCAGGTGCGGTTATGACAGAAGCAGATGCTTTAGCACTTCTCCAAATTCTCAACTTCACTCGAGCCTCGTCCATTTGACGCTCGGGGCTCCCGGGCCCGTCCGAACATACCGACAAGTCTGAAATTATGAGACGGACCTACTCGAACCTTCGGAATGCCCAAAACAATGCTAAATCTAAGAGTCACCCCTAAAATCAAATGAATCAAATTTATGAACTTCATGTTCTTAATTTTCCTCCAACATGTCGAAACGCCCTAAAACCACTCAGATTGACACCAAATTTTGCGGGCAAGTCTTAAATGATATATCGGACCTGTACCGGGCTCCGAACCAACATACGAGCCCGATACCCATGGAATCAATCATTAATTAGTTTCTTTAAATCTTTAAAACTTCAGATTAACAATTTTTGATAAAAATTCATTACTTAGGCTAGGGACCTCGGAATTCGATTCCGAGCATACGCCCAGGTCCCATATTTTCCTACGGATCTTCCGGGATTGTCAAATCACGAATCCGAGTCCGTTTGCTCAAAATGTTGATCAAAGTCAAACTTAGCCTTTTAAGAAAATCCTAAGGAATCAAATGGTCATATTTCACCCCAAACTCTTCCAAATCCCGAACCCACCATCCCCACAAGTCGAAATTAGTTATAGCAAGTACGGGAAGTTTTATTTAAGGGAACGGGGTTCTAAAAGGCAAAACGACCAGTCAGGTCGTTATATTCTCCACCTCTTAAACAAACGTTCGTCCTCGAATAGACATAGAAAAGTACCTGAGCTACTGAATAAATATGGATATCTGCTCCGCATGTCCTCCTCGAACTCCTAGGTCGCCTCCTCAACTGGTTGGCCCATCCACTGGACCCTCACCGCAGAAATCCACTTGGACCTCAACTAGTGATCCTATCTATCAATAATGGCAATTGGCTCCTCCTCATAACCCAAACTCTCATCCAACTGAATAGTATTGAAGTCTAAGACATGGGACAGGTCGGTATGATACTTCCGAAGCATCGATACATGAAAAACCAAATGAACTCCTAATAAGCTGGGGGATAAAGCAAGCTCGTAAGCAACCTCCCCAACTCGAGTAAGCACGTGATTTTTACCCTATATGAGAAATACTCCCAAAAAATGCAAAATAAAATGATTTTCCTTGGTGTGCAATTTTGTGTATTTTTGTGATATTTTTGGATAATTATTTGTATTTGTCTGTGTTTGCTTATTTGTTAAATTAATAAAAAATATAAAAATGTGTCACATTTTGCATGTAGGATTTAATTCTATAATTGTTAGTAATTAAATTAGTTTTACAAAAATTAAAAATTACAAAAATAGGCATCTTTTGCATTTTTAGCATTTAATGTCCAAATGAACAATTTTATGCTTAATTATTACTTAATTGTGCGTTAATTGTTATTGGGAGTTAATTTGCGCTTTTATAACTTAATTTAGTTCTTAATAATAATTTAAGTATTTTTATAATTTAGTTTTAAAAAATAAAAGAAGAAAAGAGAACAAAAATACAAATAAAAATCGGATTGGGCCACTTCTTCAATTTTCAACCCCAGGCCCAAACAATTGTCCACGACCCAGTCCACTTCACACGGGTCGACCCTGTCCGCCCCATTAACCCAATACCCCTATCTTGCATTTCAAAGACACAAAACAAAACAAAAAATAAAAGGAAAAACCCTAAAAGAGACCAAAACTCATCCGCCCCCCACACCCATTTTTGCTCTTTCTTCTCCAAAATCTCAAAGACCCCATCCATGGCTGCCCTCGTCACTGCCCTTCAAACTCGACGACCATGGCTTCTTCAGTTGGTGTTGCTTCTCTTTCTTCTTCCTCGACCTCACCTTCGTCATCTTCTCCGCCATTGTTGCGTCGACCATAGTTGCTCACGCAGCTGCTACTGCACTGCCTTCTGCCTCATCGGCCTCATCCAGTTTCCCCCCCCCCTCCCGTTGCTGCACCTTCACGATTCGGCGAGCAGCCATGACTGCGACGAGCTGCGACGAGCTGCCATGGGCGTCCAGCTGCGACGAGCAGCCATGACTGCTCCAAACGGATGATGTTTGCTCCAGCTTCGGCGTGGACATGGCTACCATGGCATCACCTCAATATCGAGCAGCTGTACGTCGACCTCCCCGTCGACTTTGTCGCCGCTGCTTCTCCTTTTCCTCCAGTGATGCTGCGTTGAACCCCCATTGCTACTGTTGCGACGTTGCTTCAGTCAAGTTCTTAAAGTCATTTGATTCGTCGTTGAGTTCGTCGTTGAGTCCGGACAGATTTATTCCCATTCGAGGTTTGACGAAACAGTCCGTACGTATGTTGTTCATCTCCGGTTAGTAGATTTTGAGTTTTATTTTGTCCATATTTTGTTTTGATATTTTTCGAATCTAAAATCGACAAATGTTTGTTTTGTTTATCGTTTGAATTAATTTTTAGTTCATGTTCATGTGTTGTTTGTTAAATTAATTTTTTCAGATTTCAAATGAAGGATTAATTAGTTATTTTTCATGTTTATTTCATGATTGTATTGTTGTTTAAGTGAATATTTGCTAGTTTAATGTTTGTTAGATTCAAATTGAAATTTAATTAATTATTTCTTCAATTTGTTTCATGTTGTTATGGATTTTCCAGAAAATATTAATGTTGTTTGAATCGTTAGAATCCGTCATGTTTGTTGCTTAAAAACAGATTTAATTCATGTTCATCTTTGTTTGAAGTTCATGTTTAAATTCAGTGATTTAATGTGAGTTTATGTTTATTTGTGATTTGTTAATTTAATTTGAATCATGCATATTGTTGTTTGTATTGTTGTCTCTTTGTTCATCCATTGATGGTCTAAATTAACCAGGATTGGTTCCCGATATGGTTGATTTATTTCCATTAATTTGGAGTTTGTGTTGTTCATCATGTTCATGTAAATTGTTGTTGAAGATTGTTGAGAAATTGGTCATCTTGACTATATTTTGGTTGAGTTATGATTAATTGATTGTTTAGAGCAGAGGGGTAATTTGGTAAATTGCATTGCATTCGGGGGTAGATTTGTAATTGCAATAAGGTCGGAGGGGTAGTTTGGTAATTGAACATTATTTTGATTCTTTATGTTAAGCATGAGGAACAAATATAATAGGGTGGGGTTTTTGATGTACTTGTTTAATATAATGGGGGACAAGACAAAACATAATGGAGAGGAATCTTGTACTTGTTTAATGTAGGCATGGGGGACATATTGTAATGGGTTGGGAATGTGGTATTTATTTAATGTAGGCATGAGGAACAAAATTTAAAATAAAGAAAACATTAGGTAGTGAGACAAAGCATGCCATTGGGGGAATAATTTTGGGGTTGGAATGGAAGACTTGTCTTGCTATATATAGAGTCATTCTTGACATGAAAGGGAGAGGATTTTTTTAGAGAAAAAAAGAAGAGAGTTTTTTAGAACTTGAATATTATTAAGAGAGACTTGGAGAGTTGACATACTTTGATACTTGAGAGAGTTTGTGATAGTAAAAGAGAAAGACAATTTGAACTTTCACTCGAACAATTCTGTTTGCTTTTCTTCGAGTGTTATTCAAAAGTCAGAAACTACTGCATCTCGTATCTTTTCTCTCTTCTGCTTTGACTGCGATTGCACTTTTGCATTGCTGATTTTTCAATCCGTTGCTGGTTTATTCTACTGGTTGTTACTGGTTTTGCGGTGTTGCTGAACCTGCTGTTGCTGTGTTATTACTGCTGCTGACTCCTACTTCTTCTGTTCCTGTACTGCTGTTTCCAGGTACACATTTGTACACTCTTGGGATGAAGCGAAAATGAAATATTAATCAGGCTCCTGTTCCTGTTGAATTCTTTTGTTTGGATTTGTGTTTGAATATTAATTTTCTTCCTTGTATAAAAATGTAGTCGATTAATTAATGAGTAATGGAGTCGCACATGTATGACTTCTTCATATAATAATGTTAGCTTAAATTAATCAAATACTAGTTAAGCTGTTTTGATATTATGGTGTTTCAATCTCATGTTTTAGTATTATCGAATAACAGAATATAAAAATGAAAGTAGTTTTTCTTTGTACAAACTCGATCGCAATTTTCCATTCGTATTAGTCGTAAACTAATAACTAATAAGTTTACGTTTTTCAGCATGTAAATAATTAAGAGATTTTCTTTTATTTTAGAGACGAACTTAATAGAAAATATAGTCACTATAGGTTTATCCTTTAAAATAAAAATGAGAAGAGCCTCGCCAAATAAATCACAAACCGCCGGGGCCCTCAATAAAATACATAACCATTGATTAGACTTTGGATTTGGCCGTTTAATGAACCTTCACGGCCTCTTCCTAAAATAACAATACGTTAGACTCTTTAGGACATGCCTTAATAAATCTTACCTTCTTAAACTCGGGTGCACATTTATGTGACCCAAATCCAATTCTCAACAGAGTCGAAATGTGTTTCTAATCACGGGTACATTGATTGTGACGTGGTTCGAGATGCGTGTCCATGACGTTGCAAATTCATTTTAAAAAATAAGAATGAGATGAGCCTCGCCAAATAAAATACAAATTGCGGGGCCCTCAGTAAATATTTGCTTTAAAAATTGTTTAGACTTCGGGATGGACCGTTTAGTAAAATTCCACGGTCCTACCCAAAATAAATACGCTAGTCGCTTTAGGCGCGCCTTTAATAATTTAATTTCCTTAAACTCGGGTGCACATTGATGTGACCCAAATCCAAATCTCAACGGAGTCAAAGTGTGTCGACGACCACGGGTACATTGATTGTAACGTGGTTCGAGATACATTTTTATAACGTTGCAATTCTTGATAAAAATAACAGTAAATGATAAAAGCGGTTGAAAGATAAAATTTGCACATAAGTTCATATTGTATTTAAAATCAGATAAATAAGCCAAATATAACAGTTGAGCGACCGTGCTAGAACCACAGAACTTGGGAATGCCTAACACCTTCTCCCGGGTTAACAGAATTCCTTATCCGGATTTCTGGTACGCAGACTGTAATATAGAGTCATTCTTTTCCTCGATTCGGGATTAAAATTGGTGACTTGGGACACCCTAAATCTCCCAAGTGGCGACTCTGAAATAAATAAACAAATCCCGTTTCGATTGTCCTTTAATTGGAAAAAAAACCCCTGCCCCCTCGCGGGGCGGAAAAAGGAGGTGTGACAGCTCTGGCGACTCCGCTGGGGAAAAAACCCAGAACCACTGGTTCAGGGTTAGAAATTCGAGCTTAGATAAATTGTTATATTTCGTTTTATCTGATTTTTACATGTTTGATCCTAATGTGCTAAATGCTGCTTTTACCGCTTTGATATTATTTGAACTGTACATATAAACTGTGCCGAAACCATTCTCTTCTTACCTTCGGGGAGAAGCTCGCTGGCCGAGACTCCCTATTCTGTTAGTGTCGATACCTGAAATAAGAAAGAGGCCGGATAAGTTACAAAGTCGGACGATCCCGCGGGTCCCCGGTACGTAGCCCCCTCCTCGACTCGAGTTGTCCGCTTGGGTACACAGTCTAGAACAAATACCCAGGTTATGAACCTAGAATAACTCAGCTTCATGCCGGATCCCTAGTAGGAACGTTTGTTTGCATCACGTGCATTTGACTTTGGAGGCTCAACACAGGGGTTGAGTCTGTCTAGGACAAGTGTACCAAAAATGGAAATGACCATCCTGATGCATCTTACTTGCTACTACTTGCGCATTTATTTGATTTAGACTTGTGTGTTGACTGTCTTGTGAATATCAGGAATAATATTTTGAAATGCGAAAAAAAAGGAAATAGCGGTTAGAGAATTGATTGCTTATTTTTGAATAAAACCAAATGCCCGAATACTGTCAAAACTCTGCCGAAATTTTAAGGAAATGAAAAAAAAAATGTTTAGTTTGTTTTATTAAAAGGAAAAATATATATAAAAAAAAATATCATCATTGTTCTGTTTTGTTTTTCAAAAAAAAAATGGAAAAGAAAATAGTTTGTTTTGCCATGAAAAGAGTCTTATTTTTTTTTAAAAAAATGTTTTTTTATTTGTTTATGAAAATGCAAAAATAAAAAATAATAAAAGAGTCTTTGTTTATTTGTCACAAATATATATGTATATATATAAATCCAAAAAGTTTTTTTAATTTCCAAAAAATATATATATGTCTTTATTTGTTGCAAAAATATTTGTCTTGCCAAAAAGTCTAGAAAAGTTTTTAGACCCCCAATTTTCAAAACAAAAAAAAATCCAAAAATATTTTCCCATTATGGTAAATTCAAAATTCAAAGAAAATTCAAAATTCCGAAAAATATTTTGGGAAGCATTTATTTTATTAAAGGTAAAATTCCGAAAAATATTTTCTTCTTTTCTTTAGAATAAAAAAAAATATATATCTTAGAAGTCTTTCTTTTAAAAAATGAAAATCAATCAAAAAAAAAAGAAAAATACTTCCTTTCTTCTTTTAAAGTAGTTCTTTCACAAATTCAAAAAAGATAATAATAAAAAAAAAGTTAGTTCATCTACTTATTCTTGATTACCCGAACTACGCGGGTTTGATTCTCACCGGATGTGAGATACGTAGGCAACCCTCATCGGGTCCAACCCCACCTTTTGCTAAAAAGCCAAAACAAATAAATAAAAAAAAAACATGTCAAAATTTTAATTTTGTCATAAAGAAGTCGGGTGACGCTGTTTTATCAAGACATAGCCGAATGTTCCCAAAAGGGACGCCGGAAGGCTGACTTTGCATAAACAGCCACCTTCGGGTCATTTTTAAGATTTGGTCCAGTTGACCCCCACAGCCTTAACAATCTTCATCCTCGAGACGTTGAAAAGCCGTGTTTGCAATATTGAGTTTTCTAATTTGAAAATCGATAAAAGAGTCGTAAATAAGTCAGGTGATGTTGTTTTGTCATAAATAGCCGAATGTTGCCGAAAGGGACGCCGGAATGCTGACTTTGCATAAATAGCCACCTTTTGGGTCATGTTTAGGATTTTTGGTCTAGTTGACCCACACAACCTTATAAATCTTCGTCCCCAAGGCGCTGAAGGACCGTGTTTGCAACACCAGTTTTTTTTAATTTGAAAGGAAAAAAAAAATAAAGAGTCAACGGTCAGGTAAATACCGTTTGAATTTTTTCAAAAATAAGCCGAGCCAGCTTCGGCCGTGTTTTAAACTATTCTTGCCGAAATAGCCTTAGAGTATCTATCAGCTGTCGAAAGGTTATTTTCGTAAAAGAATGGACAAGTTTGTAAAGTGTCATAAAATAATCCTCCCCGGCCTCAAAATTCATGTGGAATTTGGAAGGGGCCACGTTTGCAAAAAATAACCGTTTGGTTGCATTTGTCAAACAGAGAAAGGGAGCTGGCCTTTTATTTTTGAGTTTGTAAAGCTTTTGATCAGAATATGTGGGTTGTTTGATTTTCGAGTTTGTAGGTCATCTTCAAACCTTTGAAACCCAGTTTGGTTTTAATATGAAAATTGAAAAAAATGTTTAGTATTGTTTATCTTTTATTGGTCCGAACTACGCAAGGTCTGATTCATGCGAGGTCATGATACGTAGGCAATCTCCATAAGATTCGACCGCCAGTAATAAAGAAAAAGAAAATACAAAATAGAATAAATATAGGGGTTCCCAAAGTATTTCAAAGGGGCAAATAAGCAAGCCGGGGTGACGCATGTTGTTTGAAGCAAAGCATGTTAGAAACGGTTAACTGCCTAGGGGCATTGCATCCTCAATGTGTTGTTATCAAATCTGTTAAACTCTAAACGCTAACAAGTTTGTTGTTTTCCGAATCTCAAACAGTTAGTTGTTAAAGAATTCTGGCAACACACCCTTACCAAACTAGATCCAAAGGACCGATAACAACAAGCATGACTACTTCAGAGAATAGTACCGAGGAAGAAAGGCCGGTGAGCCAGTTGTTAAAGGAAGCAATGGAAAAGATAGAAATGATGGGACTAGAGATGAATGCAATGCAGCTAGCTCTAGCCAAAGCACAAAAGAGCCCTGAGCTGTTGGGGCACATGCCGGAATACCCTCACTCCGGCCCTTCAACAAGCCTCCTGAATCACCATTATCATCAGGAGAGAAGCCCCCATGATTCCCAAGCTCCACCACCCCATCAACCTCTCCCAACACCAAATGTTTCCACTTTTGTGGGACCCACATCAGCCACCCTACAAAGAACGACCCGCGAGCTATTGTTTCAGGCTCCTGATACGCAATACTATCCCCCTGAGCCCACATTTCATGCACCAGAACCCCATACCTACAACCCACACTTAGAGTTACCGGCAGAGATTGAAAAGCCGGTTAAAATCCCCAAACAAGATGAGGTGACGAGGAAGTTCAAGAGCCTGGAGCAGTCCTTCAGGAACCTGCACGGATTGGGCAACCAGGTCAGCATGGCCTACAAGGATCTATGCCCTTTCCCGGACGTCCAACTCCCGGCTGGATTCAAGATGCCTAAGTTTGATTTATATGAAGGGTACGGTGATCCCATGGTGCATCTGCGGGGATTCTGTAGCAAAATGAGATGGGCAGGTGGCAAAGATGAACTGCTGATAGCTTATTTCGGCCAAAGTCTGAGTGGATCGGCACTAGAATGGTATACCAGGCAGGATTCCAGCAGATGGTACACTTGGGATGATCTGGCGCAGGCTTTCGCAAGTCATTTTCAATACAATCTCGAGATAGTACCTGACCGTCTCACATTGCTGAGGACTGGAAAGAAGCCTGGGGAAAGTTTTCGTGAGTTTGGTTTCCGCTGGAGAGAACAAGCGGCCAGAGTTGATCCTCCCATGAAAGAGGGAGAAATGGTGGACTACTTCTTGCAAACACTGGATCCAACTTACTTTGGTTACTTGGTGACAACGGTTGGGAAATCCTTCAATGAAGTGGTAAAGATAGGGGTCATGATAGAGGAGGGTCTAAGGTCTGACAAAATCCTAAATTACTCAGCGCTCAAGGCAACGACCCAGGCTATTCAGAGCTGCGCGGGAGGTGCGCTCGAGGTCGCATCAGTCGAAGCAGGTACTGGGTCCAAATTCAGAGGTCCTTCCCCTCACTACCATCCCAGGCCCAGTCATCCAAATTATCCACACACTCCATACAACCTTCCACAACCCTACTACCCACCATCAGAGCCACTCTTTTCAGCCCATCATGCCCAAGCCTGCCCCCGAGCTCCATATAATCCACCTTAGTATTATCCTCCGAACAAGGCCCGGTCGCGGGGTCAACCATCAGGTCACCCCCAATGGCGAAAGCCAGCACCACATAATGCATTCTTGCCTTCACAACGCTTTCAAGCACCCAACGACCCTAGAAAACAGGGGCATGGGGGGAAACAAAGGCAAGGAAACAATTTCACGCCAATTGGGGAGTCCTATACAAGTTTATTTGAAAAGCTAAAGCTTTCAGGACTGATTGAACCACTCCTTGGCTATACTCCAGATCCATATGCAAAGGGGTTCAATCCTGCTGTACGATGCATGTACCACTCTAATGTCCAAGGACATAGCATTGAAGACTGTCGTTCTTTGGAAAAGGAAATCGAAAGAATGATTCAGGAAGGGGCAATTGTGATCGACGACAGTGACATGGAGCAGGCGAATCATCTCGAGAACTTGTTGATTGATGTTGATAACACTGGAGTTGGGGATGGCCTTGGCAGTGTTGATATAGAGCTCAATGGCTAAAATGTCATGCTTTGCAGTTGGAAGATACTCCATTTTGGGTCAGCCCGAGATGCCGTGCTTTGATAGTTGGAAAGACATTCCATTTTTGGTCAACCGGAGAGGATCTTTGATTGGTCTATTTTGTCGTCATTTCCGTTGTTCGGATTATTAGGAATTGTAATTCGGATTTGTTTTGTGTCAATATCTTTCCGCCTATCTTTCCGTTTTGTCATAGCGGGTTGTTTAAGTTTTGTCCAGGTTGTTAGGATTTTATTCCGGTTTGCTTTGTTTTTAAAAAAAAACCATTTGTTCAGTCCAATGCAAAAAATTCAGTCTTTGATTATTCCCAGTCATCTTTCTGTTTAGTCATTTTATCATTTTTTATTCAACGCCGACTCTAGTGACATGCCATGCGCGCACAGTTTGGGCTTAGCATTTAAAGTTAATCATAAAACCCCGAAAAGGTGATCAGACCATTTAAGGGAAATAAGAACGGTGCGAGATTATTCAGAGCCCGAGTCATGTGGAACTGGGGCAAGTGAAACACAAAGAAAAACCGTTAAAAGCAAGATTCGCCAAATTGGCATGAGGGCCATTCAAGATAATGAGAGTTAGAGTGTCGCCCAACGGTGCGTTAGAAGTGACAAATGAACAAACAGATGTTGAATATAATTGTCAAGTCCAGCACCATCAGAAGAGACTACAAATTTAAATTGTGTTGTTTGCACTTGGCATATTTTGAAGACTGGAATGACGAAGGCATTTTGTTCTGCTATCTAAACACTTTATCCTTCGTTACCCCTTTTGAGCCTTGTTTATTTTTCTTTCATACCCCTCGTTCGGAATCAGTAGCAACGACTAGAAGATGCGAACATGGAAGATAAAAAAAAGGCAAAAGAAAAAGAAAAGAAAGATAAGAAATGAGTGAAAAGAAAGTCAAATGAAAAAAAGGAATTGGGAACTACGTTTGACCTGATTCCTCAAAGAGGATACGTAGGCGCTTCACGGCTCGGTCATAGTTTTGAAAAATGAAAAAAAAAAATCAATTAAAATGTCCCCAAGCAAGAAACTGGGGCAAAGGTTGCGTTTGTTATAAATAAATCTAGTTCCGAAAGTTGTAACTAATAACCCAAAATTAATGTTTTTTTGAGCCTTTTATACCCTTTCTTTCTAGCCATATCCAAAAACCCACATTACGGTCCAAAGAAAGACCTTCTGATCAGTCTTCAAAAGATGCCAAGTCAAACAAATGAAGAGTCTTACCGGCGAACATAACATTCTGTTCCACAGCAGAAAGGACTCTAATCTCTAACAGAAAGAGTCATACCGGCAACACTCCAAATCCCCAGCTGGAAAGTGATACAAATGAGAGAGTCTTATTGGTGAAAACTTTCACAGACACCATAAGACGATGAAAGCTGAGAGACAAACCAAAATGTGAGAGACTTTATAGTGAAAACCCTTTGGGCACTACAAGTCGAACAAGATTGAGAATCAGATGGGGAATTGCCAATGGAAGGTCTTGAAAGACGATTGACGGCAGAGGATAGGCCACATGTGCATGTCATGATTATTAGAGTCGGTATCGGCGTTTGATAGGCTTTTATTTATAGTTTCTTTTGTTAAAGAGTCATCTTTTTCCTTTGTCTTTTATTCGGTTCCCCTTTTGTTTATCTTTCTCCTTTCATAGAAACATTCCCCAATAGAGTCTGTTTGGTTAGAACCAGTGGAAAATGACTTCAAAATAGGCCATCAGCTTTCCAATTATGCAAGACGGGATCTGACTAGTACACTCAAGTGGTATAAGTCAGGAAGGAGCAGGCGCAAAACCTGTGTCAAGAAGGGTATCCCCATCAAGATGAGATTGATAAAAGGGATGGGCCAGTGTCAGCAATTAATATCATCCCCAGCAAGTTTTGATAGCATAATGGAACACAAGGCTGGGAAAGAAGAAAGAGGAAACCATCCCCAACAAGAGTGGCATGACCGCTTACCATGTTTTTAAACTAACAAAATTTTCTTTGATTTAGAAACAGGGAAAATGAACGTTATTGATGGCGGAAAGACAGGCCATAAAGAAAATCATCAAATCGGAGCAGAAAATTTTCTCATTGTGAAAATTTTCTTGAAGGCAGGTACCCATTTGGGGAAAAAGAAAGATAACACCAGTCTCAAGGGAGCTGATCTTTGAACCAGTGTTATCCCCAAGTTTTAGAAAGAAAGCTGAATCCTCAGCGGACCAAACAAAAAGATTGAAACTTGCGTTTGGAAAGGCAAAGGGCCAGTGTCGCTCCCACCAATTTTGAAGGAATGAAAATCCTCCAGCAGTGTTATCCTCAACAGCGTTATCCCCAGCTCATAACACTTATCCCCCAGCAGGTAAGTAAACAATCCCCAGCAAGTGTTGAGGTAAGACATTTTCAAGTTTTAAGGATATTTTGGGCGGATAAGATATGTCGGGTTTATCCGCCCTCAAATAGGATATGTCGGGTTCATCCGCCCTCAAATAGGATAGTTCGGGTTTATCCGTGCTCAAACAGGATAGTTCGGGTTCATCCGCCCTCAAATAGGATAGTTCGGGTTCATCCGCCCTCAAACAGGACATGTTGGGTTCATCCGCCCTCAAACAGGATATGTTGGGTTCATCCGCCTTCAAATAGGATATGTTGGGATCATCCGCCCTCAAATAGTATCTTATTTTCAAAGTTATTGTTGAAGACAGGCGCCCACCTGAATAACGAGAGGAATACATTTTCTGTCTTTTCATTTCTGTTCTAGGTCACCCACCAGTATAATGCGGGCATATCATTTTTCATGTCTTTACCAGGCGCCCACCTGTATAACGAGAGGAATACATTTCAGTCTTTAAATTTCATACCAGGCGCCCACCTGTATAACAAGAGGAATACTTTTTTGTCTGTCCATTTCATGTCAGGCACCCACCTGTATAACAAGGGAATACATTCCACGCCTTTACCAATAGGAGACGCATTTCCTAAGTCTAAATTTTACCCATAGGAGACGCACATCCTAAGTTATTTCATCCATAGGAGAGACATTTCCTCCTAAGTTTAGTTTTACCCATAGGAGATGCATTTCCTCCTAAGTTTAGTTTCACCCATAGGAGGGGCATTTCCTCCTAAGTTATTTCACCAATAGGAGACGCACTTCCTAAGAATAATTTCACCAGTAGGAGACACACTTCCTAAGTAAGTTTCACCAATAGGAGACGCACATCCTAAGTTAAGTTTCACCAAAAGGAGACGCACTTCCTAAGAATAGTTTCACCCAATAGGAGACACACTTCCTAAGTAAGTTTCACCAATAGGAGACGCACTTCCTGAAAATAATTTCACCAATAGGAGACGCACTTCCTAAGGAGACGCACTTCCTAAGATAAGATTCACCTAAGGAGACGCACTTCCTAAGTCAGTTTCACCAATAGGAGACGCACTTCCTAAGATAAGTTTCACCAATAGGAGACGCACTTCCTAAGATAAGTTTCACCAATAGGAGACGCACTTCCTAAGGAGACGCACTTCCTAAGATAAGTTTCACCAATAGGAGACGCACTTCCTAAGATAAGTTTCACCAATAGGAGACGCACTTCCTAAGATTAAGTTTCACCAAGAGGAGACGCACATCCTAAGTAAGTTTCACCAAGAGGAGACGCACATCCTAAGTAAGTTTCACCAACAGGAGACGCACATCTTAAGTTAGTTTAACCAACAGGAGACGCACATCCTAAGCAAGTTCCACTAAGAGGAGACGCACATCCTAAGTTAGTTTCACCAACAGGAGACGCACATCCTAAGTAAGTTTCACCAAGAGGAGACGCACATCCTAAGTTAGTTTCACCAAGAGGAGACGCACATCCTAAGTAAGCTTCACCAACAGGAGACGCACATCCTAAGTTAGTTTCACCAACAGGAGACGCACTTCCTAAGAATAGTTTCACCAAGAGGAGACACACTTCCTAAGTTAAGTTTCACCAATAGGAGACTCACATCCTAAGTAAGTTTCACCAAGAGGAGACGCGCATCCTAAGTTGGTTTCACCAAGAGGAGACGCACATCCTAAGTTAGTTTCACCAAGAGGAGACGCACATCCTAACTAAGTTTCACCAGAGGAGACGCACTTCCTAAGAATAGTTTCACCAATAGGAGACGCACGTCCTTAGGAGACGCACTTCCTAAGATAAGTTTCACCAAGAGGAGACGCACTTCCTAAGAATAGTTTCACCAATAGGAGACGCACTTCCTAAGTTAAGTTTCGCCAACAGGAGACGCACGTCCTAAGGAGACGCACTTCTTAAGTTAAGTTTCACCAATAGAAGACGCACTTCCTAAGATAGTTTTACCAATAGGAGACGCACTTCCTAAGTTTAGTTTTTCCCAATAGGAGACGCACTTCCTAAGTTTATTGTACCCAATAGGAGACGCACTTCCTTAAGTTTAGTTTTGCCCATAGGAGACGCACTTCCTAAGTTTACTTTTACCCCATAGGAGACGCACTTCCTAAGTCTACTTTTACCCCATAGGAGACGCACTTCCTAAATTAAGATTTCACCCATAGGAGACGCACTTCCTAAATTATTTTCATTCATAGGAGACGCACTTCCTAAGATTATTTTCCCTCTAGGAGACGCACTTCCTAAGTTTAATTTCATGCATAGGAAACACACTTCCTGAATTAAGTTTTCATTATTAGGAGACGCACTTCCTAGTCTGGTTCATTTAAGATTTCATTCGTAGGAGACGCATTTCCTGGTTTGAGTCATTGAGATTTTACCCATAAGAGGCACACTTCCTAATATTGATAGTTCATTTATAGAAGACGCACTTCCTAGTTTGGCTTTTTCAGGTTATATTTTATTTTAGGAGACGCACTTCCGGAATTGAGATTTCACCCTTAGGAGATGCACTTCCTAGTTTGATTCATTTTAAGTTCGACCATAGGAGACACAATTCCTAATCCAGTTTTTTTTGAAGTTTACCCGTAGGAGACGCATTTCCTAATCAAGGTCTTTCAAGTTTTTAGGAGACGCACTTCCTAAATCGAGATTTCATTCATAGGAGACGCACTTCCTAGTTCTAGTCACTATAGTTTTCACCCTTAGGAGACCCACTTCCTAGTTTAGCTCATTCCGATTCAACCATAGAAGACGCACTTTCTAGTTTGAGTCATTGAGGTTTTTATTTTAGCAGACACATTTGCTAGCAAGAGTTTTGGTTTTACTCGTTGGAGATGCACATCCTAGTCTAGTCTTTAGTTTACTCTCATCATTGCATCAGTAGTATAAATAGGTTACAATTTTGCTAACGACTCACAAATCTTCCCAGTGCAAACTGGGTTAGGAAATTCTCGTTTGTTTTGTTTGTTTTGGTTGTAGGATCCCACCTGGAGAATAGAGGTTGTTAAATTCAATATGATGAAGCCAGGCGCCCGCCCATAATAACAGAGGAATACATTCCAGTCTTTACTTTTCAAGTGTTGAAGTTGGGAGCCCGCCCAGATAACAGAGGCATACATTTCAGTCTTTAATTTTCAAGTAGTGAAGTTGGGAGTCCGCCCAGATAACAGAGGCATACATTCCAGTCTTTACTTTTCAAGTGTTGAAGTTGGGAGCCCGCCCAGATAACAGAGGCATACATTCCAGTCTTTACTTTTCAAGTGTTGAAGTTGGGAGCCCGCCCATAATAACAGAGGCATACATTTCAAGATCAAGTCAGAAGACAATAAAACAGAGGGTTACAACAAGAATCTCCAGCAGAAAACAATAAAATCCCAGCACCGGAAACAGAAGGTTGCAACAAGAGGTCCCAGCACAAATTCAGGCGCATGACTCAAAAGGAAGAAAAGACGCGTCTTGAAAGAAGCAGCTGGTGAACATTAAATCATGCCCAGCATAACAAGTCTGATGAAGAAAGCCGTACCCACCAGAGGAACTGCCAAAAGCTTAATGAAGAAAGCCATGTCCCCAGCGGACCGAGCAAAATGATGAAAACTGGTATTCAGAAAAGCAGATGGCCAGTATCATTCCCAAGTTCAAGGAAGAAAAGCACCGGAAGAAGCACAAGCCGACAAGAAAGCAAGGCAACAAGAACAAATTTCAATCTAGCCTAGCTTCTTGTTTTATTTTAAGCACGGTGTGATAAGGAGATCGGTAAGCAGTGATAACAGCATGCAACAGCAGTAACATTGCAGTCCCACGGTAGTCCCAGCTACCAAAACTTCCCGAACTACATTAACCTGATTCCCCTTTAGCCAGAGATATGTAGGAAACCTTTGAAGCAAAGGTTCGGTTAAATCGTTTTAAAAAAAAATGCTTCACACGGAGTACTCGGACGGGCAAAAATCGCTCACTTTATCTTTGCGCGAAAACCCTTCGTGTCTTCGGGCAAAGAGGGGCAGCTGTAAGCACGTGATTTTTACCCTATATGAGAAATACTCCCAAAAAATGCAAAATAAAATGATTTTCCTTGGTGTGCAATTTTGTGTATTTTTGTGATATTTTTGGATAATTATTTGTATTTGTCTGTGTTTGCTTATTTGTTAAATTAATAAAAAATACAAAAATGTGTCACATTTTGCATGTAGGATTTAATACTACAATTTTTAGTAATTAAATTAGTTTTACAAAAATTAAAAATTACAAAAATAGGCATCTTTTGCATTTTTAGCATTTAATGTCCAAATGAATAATTTTATGCTTAATTAGTACTTAATTGTGCGTTAATTGTTATTGGGAGTTAATTTGCGCTTTTATAACTTAATTTAGTTCTTAATAATAATTTAAGTATTTTTATAATTTAGTTTTAAAAAATAAAAGAAGAAAAGAGAACAAAAATACAAATAAAAATCGGATTGGGCCACTTCTTCAATTTTCAACCCCAGGCCCAAACAATTGTCCACGACCCAGTCCACTTCACACGGGTCGACCCTGTCCGCCCCATTAACCCAATACCCCTATCTTGCATTTCAAAGACACAAAACAAAACAAAAAATAAAAGGAAAAACCCTAAAAGAGACCAAAACTCATCCGCCCCCCACACCCATTTTTGCTCTTTCTTCTCCAAAATCTCAAAGACCCCATCCATGGCTGCCCTCGTCACTGCCCTTCAAACTCGACGACCATGGCTTCTTCAGTTGGTGCTGCTGCTCTTTCTTCTTCCTCGACCTCACCTTCGTCATCTTCTCCGCCATTGTTGCGTCGACCATAGTTGCTCACGCAGCTGCTACTGCGCTGCCTTCTGCCTCATTGACCTCGTCCAGTTTCCCCCCCTCGTCAAACCCTGTTGCTGCGCCTTCACGATTCGGCGAGCAGCCATGACTGCGACGAGCTGCGATGAGCAGCCATGAGTGTCCAGCTGCGACGAGCAGCCATGACTGCTCCAAACGGATGATGTTTGCTCCAGCTTCGGCGTGGACATGGCTACCATTGCATCACCTCAATATCGAGCAGCTGTCCGTCGACCTCCTTGTCGACTTTGTCGCCGCTGCTTCTCCTTTTCCTCTAGTGATGCTGCGTCGAACCCCCATTGCTACTGTTGCGACGTTGCTTCAGTCAAGCTCTTAAAGTCGTTTGATTCGTCGTTGAGTTCGTCGTGGAGTCCGGACAGATTTATTCCCATTCGAGGTTTGACGAAATAGTCCGTACGTATGTTGTTCATCTCCGGTTAGTAGATTTTGAGTTTTATTTTGTCCATATTTTGTTTTGATATTTTTCGAATCTAAAATCGACAAATGTTTTTTTTGTTTATCGTTTGAATTAATTTTTAGTTCATGTTCATGTGTTGTTTGTTAAATTAATTTTTTCAGATTTCAAATGAAGGATTAATTAGTTATTTTTCATGTTTATTTCATGATTGTATTGTTGTTTAAGTGAATATTTGTTAGTTTAATGTTTGTTAGATTCAAATTGAAATTTAATTAATTATTTCTTCAATTTGTTTCATGTTGTTATGGATTTTTCAGAAAATATTAATGTTGTTTGAATCGTTAGAATCCGTCATGTTTGTTGCTTAAAAACAGATTTAATTCATGTTCATCTTTGTTTGAAGTTCATGTTTAAATTCAGTGATTTAATGTGAGTTTATGTTTGTTTGTGATTTGTTAATTTAATTTGAATCATGCATATTGTTGTCTCTTTGTTCATCCATTGATGGTCTAAATTAACCAGGATTGGTTCCCGATATGGTTGATTTATTTCCATTAATTTGGAGTTTGTGTTGTTCATCATGTTCATGTAAATTGTTGTTGAAGATTGTTGAGAAATTGGTCATCTTGACTATATTTTGGTTGAGTTATGATTAATTGATTGTTTAGAGCAGAGGGGTAATTTGGTAAATTGCATTGCATTCGGGGGTAGATTTGTAATTGCAATAAGGTCGGAGGGGTAGTTTGGTAATTGAACATTATTTTGATTCTTTATGTTAAGCATGTGGAACAAATATAATGGGGTGGGGTTTTTGATGTACTTGTTTAATATAATGGGGGACAAGACAAAACATAATGGAGAGGAATCTTGTACTTGTTTAATGTAGGCATGGGGGACATATTGTAATGGGTTGAGAATGTGGTATTTATTTAATGTAGGCTTGGGGAACAAAAATTAAAATAAAGAAAACATTAGGTAGTGTGACAAAGCATGTCATTGGGGGAATAATTTTGGGGTTGGAATGGAAGACTTGTCTTGCTATATATAGAGTCATTCTTGACATGAAAGGGAGAGGATTTTTTTAGAGAAAAAAAGAAGAGAGTTTTTTAGAACTTGAATATTATTAAGAGAGACTTGGAGAGTTGACATACTTTGATACTTGAGAGAGTTTGTGATAGTAAAAGAGAAAGACAATTTGAACTTTCACTCGAACAATTCTGTTTGCTTTTCTTCGAGTGTTATTCAAAAGTCAGAAACTACTGCATCTCGTATCTTTTCTCTCTTCTGCTTTGACTGCGATTGCACTTTTGCATTGCTGATTTTTCAATCCGTTGCTGGTTTATTCTACTGGTTGTTACTGGTTTTGCGGTGTTGCTGAACCTGCTGTTGCTGTGTTATTACTGCTGCTGACTCCTACTTCTTTTGTTCCTGTACTGCTGTTTCCAGGTACACATTTGTACACTCTTGGGATGAAGCGAAAATGAAATATTAATCAGGCTCTTGTTCCTGTTGAATTCTTTTGTTTGGATTTGTGTTTGAATATTAATTTTCTTCTTTGTATAAAAATGTAGTCGATTAATTAATGAGTAATGGAGTCGCACATGTATGACTTCTTCATATAATAATGTTAGCTTAAATTAATCAAATACTAGTTAAGCTGTTTTGATATTATGGTGTTTCAATCTCATGTTTTAGTATTATCGAATAACAGAATATAAAAATGAAAGCAGTTTTTCTTTGTACAAACTCGATCGCAATTTTCCATTCGTATTAGTCGTAAACTAATAACTAATAAGTTTACGTTTTTCAGCATGTAAATAATTAAGAGATTTTCTTTTATTTTAGAGACGAACTTAATAGAAAATATAGTCACTATAGGTTTATCCTTTAAAATAAAAATGAGCCGAGCCTCGCCAAATAAATCACAAACCGCCGGGGCCCTCAATAAAATACATAACCATTGACTAGACTTTGGATTTGGCTGTTTAATGAACCTTCACGGCCTCTTCCTAAAATAACAATACGTTAGACTCTTTAGGACGCGCCTTAATAAATCTTACCTTCTTAAACTCGGGTGCACATTTATGTGACCCAAATCCAATTCTCAACGGAGTCGAAATGTGTTTCTAATCACGGGTACATTGATTGTGACGTGGTTCGAGATGCGTGTCCATGACGTTGCAAATTCATTTTAAAAAATAAGAATGAGATGAGCCTCGCCAAATAAAATACAAATTGCGGGGCCCTCAGTAAATATTTGCTTTAAAAATTGTTTAGACCTCAGGATGGACCGTTTAGTAAAATTCCACGGTCCTACCCAAAATAAATACGCTAGTCGCTTTAGGCGCGCCTTTAATAATTTAATTTCCTTAAACTCGGGTGCACATTGATGTGACCCAAATCCAAATCTCAACGGAGTCAAAGTGTGTCGACGACCACGGGTACATTGATTGTAACGTGGTTCGAGATACATTTTTATAACGTTGCAATTCTTGATAAAAATAACAGTAAATGATAAAAGCGGTTGAAAGATAAAATTTGCACATAAGTTCATACTGTATTTAAAATCAGATAAATAAGCCAAATATAATAATTGAGCGACCGTGCTAGAACCACGGAACTCGGGAATGCCTAACACCTTCTCCCGGGTTAACAGAATTCCTTATCCGGATTTTTGGTACGCAGACTGTAATATAGAGTCATTCTTTTCCTCGATTCGGGATTAAAATTGGTGACTTGGGACACCCTAAATCTCCCAAGTGGCGACTCTGAAATAAATAAACAAATCCCGTTTCGATTGTCCTTTAATTGGAAAAACCCCCTTGCACCCTCTCGGGGGCGGAAAGAGGAGGTGCGACAGCTCTCAACGCCTTAAATGGGCCAATAAACCTTGGACTCGGCTTGCCTTTCTTCCCGAATCTCATAACGCCCTTCATTGGTGAGATTTTTAAGAGGACCTTCTCGCCAACCATGAATGATACATCATGCGCCTTCTGATCCGCGTAGCTCTTCTGTCTAGACTGAGTTATGCGAAGCCTTTCCTGAATCAACTTCACCTTGTCCAAGGCATCCTATACCAAATCTGTACCGTATAACTTAGCCTCACCAGGCTCAAACCACCCAATAGGAGAACGACAACGTCGACCATATAAAGCCTCGTATGGAGCCATCTTTATACTAGACAGATAGCTGTTGTTGTACGCAAACTCCATCAAGCGCAAGGACTGATCCCATTGCACTCCAAAGTCAATCACACATGCTCTGAGCATGTCCTCCAAAATCTGAACTGTCCGCTCCGACTGCCCATCGGTCTGTGGATGAAATGATGTGCTAAGCTCTACGTGGGTCCCCAACTCACCCTGAACAGCTCTCCAGAAATGCGAAGTGAACTGAGGGCCTCTATCTGATATGATGGAAACAAGCACCGTGCAACCAGACTATCTCCCGAATGTAAATCTGAGCCAGTCTCTCCGAAGTATAATTAGTCACCACCAGTATGAAGTGTGCCGACTTGGTCAATCTGTCGACAATGACCCACACTGAATCAAACTTCCGCAAAGTCTGCAGCAAACCAACTACGAAATCCTTGGTAATGCGCTCCCACTTCCACTTTAGTATAGGCATCTGCTGAAGTAGGTCACCCGGCCTCTGGTGTTCATACTTGACCTGATGGCAATTCAAACACCTAGCCACATACTCCACTATGTCCTTCTTCATCCTTTACCACCAATAATGTTGTATCAAGTCACGATACATCTTCGTATCTCCCAGATGAATGGAATACCGCAAACTGTGTGCCTGTTCTAGAATTTTCTCCCTCAGACTATCAACATTAGGAACACATAGACGACCCTCGAGTCGCAAAACACCATCCTCGCCCATAGAAACCTCCTTGGCACCTCCCTGAAGCACCGTCTATCTGAGAACCGCCAAATATGGATCATCAAACTGTCGGGCCTTGATTTGCCCCAATTATGAAGATTGAGCAACAACACACGCAAGGACTCGGCTAGGCTCCGAAATGTCCAACCTCACAAGTTTGTTAGCCAAGGACTGAATGTCCAAAGCTAGTGATCTCTCCTTTGCTGGAATGAATGCCAAGCTACCCATACACTCTGCCTTTCTGCTTAAGGCATTCACGACCACATTTGCCTTGCCTGGATGATAAAGAATGGTGATGTCATAATCCTTTAGTAACTCAAGCCACCTGCGCTGCCTCAAATTAAGATCCCTCTGTTTGAACAAATGTTGTAAGCTGCGATGATCTGTATAAACCTCACATGGCACCCCATACAGATAATGCCTCCATATCTTAAGAGCATGAACGATCGCGTCCAACTCTAGATCGTGCACAGGATAATTCTTCTCATGAACCTTCAGCTGGCACGAAGTATAGGCAATAAATCGCCCCTCCTGCATCAATACACATCCCAATCCGATGTGCGAAGCGTCGTAATATACCATATACATCCCTGAACCGGAAGGCAATACAAGGACTAGTGTCGTATTCAAGGCTGTCTTGAGTTTCTGAAAGCTCGTCTCATAATCATCGGACCACTGGAAAGGAGCACCCTTCTGGGTTAATCTAGTCAGAGGTGATGCAATAGATGAAAAGCCCTGCACGAATTGTCTGTAGTAACCTGCTAATCCTAGGAAACGCCTAATCTCGATCACCGAAGTAGGACATGGCCAACTCTGAACTACCTCAATCTTCTTGGGGTCCACCTAAATACCCTCTCCTGACACAATATGCCCCAAGAATGCCACCGACTCTATCCAGAACTCACACTTGGAGAACTTAGCGTATAGCTTGTGCTCTCGCAAGGTCTGAAGCACTACTCTCAAATGCTGCTCGTGCTCCCCTAGGCTACGAGAGTATATCAAGATGACGTCAATGAAGATGACGACAAATGAATAAATGTAAGGCCTGAATACCCTGTCCATCAAGTCCATAAATGCTGTTGGGGCGTTAGTCAAGCCAAAGGACATCACCAGGAAGTCATAGTGGCCATATCTAGTCTAGAATGCAGTCTTTGGAACATCCGAGTCCCGAATCTTCAGCTGATGATACCCTGACCTCAAGTCAATCTTGGAGAACACCTTAGCACCCTACAACTGGTCGAACAAATCATCGATACGAGGCAACAGATACTTGTTCTTGATGGTGACTTTGTTCAACTAGCGGTAATCAATGCACATCCGCATAGTCCCATCCTTCTTCTTCACAAATAACACTGGTGCACCCCAAGGCGATATACTGGGTCTAACAAACCCCTTTGCTAACAACTCCTCAAGCTGCTCATTCAATTTCTTCGGAGCCATACGGTACAGTGGGATAGATACACGCTGGGTGCCTGGAGCCAAATCAATGCAGAAATCAATATCACGATCCGACGGCATGCCAGGAAGATTATAAGGAAACACATCGGCAAACTCTTGAAATACTAGAACCGAATCAATCATCAGAGACTCTGCGGTGGTATCTCGAACATAAGCCAAATAAGCCAAACACCCCTTCTCGACCATTTGTCGAGCCTTCAGGAAAGAGATAACCCAACTAGATGTATCAACTGTGGAACCCTTCCACTACAACCTCGGCAACCCTGGCATCGCTAAAGTAACAGTCTTGACATGGAAATCTAGGATGACGTGATATGGGTATAACCAATCCATGCCCAGGATGATCTCAAAGTCGATCATATCAAGCAACAGGAGATCCACACTAGTCTTAAAACCACAGAATGTGACCACACAAGACCGGTCGATCTGATCCACAACCACAGAATCACCCATTGGGGTGGACACATGAACAGGAATGCCAAAAGGATTAGGAGAAATAACCAGGAAACAAGCAAACAGAGATGATACATATGAATAAGTAGACCCTGGATCAAATAACACCGAACCATCTCTACCACCGACAGAAATAATACATGTGATGACGACATCTGAAGCTAATACATCTGGCCTAGCCGGAAGGGCATATAATATGGCTGGAGCGTCGGCTGGCTGGCCTCCACCGGACTAAGTAGTAGCTGGCTGACCTCTCCCTGCCTGGCTTCCACCTCTAGGACAGCCCCTACCTGTCTGCCCTCCACCTCTAGGTAGCGGGGTAGCCGGTGCTGAAATCATAGGCCGCTAACCCTGCTATACCGCCTTGCCTCGAAGCTTGGGGCAGTACTTCCTTATATGGCCAAGATCTCCACACTCGAAATAACCCCGCGGTGTGGCGGCCTACTGTCCTGATGGGTGACCCTGATGGCCTGTAGACCTACTGGAAGAAGCCTGAATAGCCGGTGGACGGTATGAACTCTCCAGCATAGCACTGAAATAAGAATCAGAAGAGCCTTAAGGGCCTGAATCCCCCCGGAGGAACCCCGTATAGCTAGCGGGCGATACGAGCTCTCTAGCATGGCGCTGAAATAAGGATGCGCTAGAGCACCCCAAGCAGGCGGTGGTGCTGAATATGGGGGCCTACTAGGCTGACGCCTCCCAAACTGACCTCTACCCCTAGCCGGGGCACCTCTAAACTCTCCGAAGAATCTAGCCCTCTTATCCTGCTGCATCTGCTCTCTACCCCTCTAGAGATATCCCTCAATCCTGCGAGCAATCTCTACCACTAGCTGATACTTTGTACCCATCTCCACCTCTCGGGGGCCATTCCAGATAGAATACCGGGGTGCAACCCCGCAACAAATCTTAGAACTCTCTCTGCATCTGTGGAAAGTATTATGAGTGCATGGCAAGACAACTCAAAAATCCTTGCCTCATAATTGGTCACAGACATCTGACCTTGCTTAAGATGCTCAAACTGATACCGTAGCTCTTCCCTCTTAGAGGGTGGAATGTACCTATCCAAAAATAACTATTTGAACTGAACCCAATTGATGGGAGGAGAACCTGCTTGTCTGCCTAGAACATAAGACTGCCACCATCTACGGGCCCTGCCCTCAAGCTGAAAAGTAGTGAAGTCAACTCCATGCGACTCCAATATCCTCATATTATGCAGTCTGTCCCTGCACCTATCTATGAAGTCCTGGGCATCCTCATGACGCTCGCCCCCGAAGACCGGAGGGTGAAGCCTAGTTCATCTATCCAATAACTTATGTGGATCACCATCTGTAGCTAGTTTGGGCTGGGGTGCCACTGCAGCAAATGGCGGAGCCCCATGTGCGGGTAGTGCACCCAGAGTCTGATACACTGCAACTGCATGTCCAGGAGCCTGAGCAGTAGGGTCTGTGCTACCCTCCTGCCTGTGATGTAGCTAGATCTGCTGGAAATAAACTAGCCTGAGTCATAGAATCCATGAACCGCAATATACGACCCATGACCTCCTGGAATCTCGGTGCTGTCATAAAGTCCGTCGGGGTAGGCTCAGCTGCAGGCACCTCGCCCTACTCCTCGATGATAGGATCTCCCGCGGTATCTGCTAGTGGTACCACTGGGATAACTATAGGACGCCCTCGTCCCCTACCTTGGGCTGGTGCCCTCCCCCGACCTCTAGCAACAAGGGGAGCAGCTCCTCCCGGGTCTGGAACATCAGCCGTGCGTGTCCTCACCATCTATGAGAGAATAGAAGAGGGAATTTAGTATACCAACCACTGCACGATAGGAAATGAAATAAAGAGTAGTTTCCTAATACCATTTAGCCTCTCAAAGATAAATACAGAAGTCTCCGTACCGATCCGCAAGACTCTATTAAATTTGCCCATGACTTGTGAAACCTACGCAAACCTAGTGCTCTAATACCATGTTGTCACGACCCAAAATCCACTATGGGTCGTGATGGCGCCCAACACCATTGTCAGGCAACCAACGCGGAAGTATTAGTAAATTCTTATTTTACTTACCCAAATCGGTTACAACATTTCTTATTTTGCAATTAAAATAGGTGATGATATGCAATATTTAATAATAATTATACAACTCAAAAGAATTGTCTACAAATGTGTGTGCCAAGACCTGGTGTTACAAGTAGTGGGCAACTAGTAGAATCTACAAAAGAATAATACTATCCTACTGTCTGAGATAGAATAGACAACAAAAGTAAAGAAAGACCCCATCAAGCTGTTGAACAACACAAGAAGGGAGCAGCTCATCGTGGAAGTCTCGGTCTATGAATCAGGGGGTGGACCAGTCTGATAGCCAGGTATACCTGCCTCAGATCCTATACAATTAAGTACAGAAGTGTAGTATGAGTACATAAATAATATGTACCCCGTAAGTATCCCGTCTAATCTCGAAGAAGTAGAGACGAGAGGTCAACTTGATACTTACTAAGGACAAATAATACAATAAAGTGTTACACTAAGCATGAAAGTCACAAATAATCAACAGTTTGTAGAAAAAGGTAATATGTCATGTTCTTAACAATTTTACAATTAGCCATTTATATTTCAAACATTTAGCCGGTCAAGTCATGGATAAGATTTCACATAGATATCATGCACACGCTATGCAGAGTTCAACGGCCCGATCCAATAGAAAATAAATTGTGCACTGCCAGAAGGTCGAATGGCGTGAACCATAGATGCATCTATTTCTACCGAGGTGATCGGCGCGATCCACAAATAGCAATTAATATCAAGAAAACACATGAATGCGCATTTAATTCCAAGTAAATTCATACAAGTGTCCAACAAGTGTATACATTCGCTTATATTCCTTTCCTTTCTAAGCCTCTAGCATGCCCTAAGTGATCACATTAGCAAGAAAATATAGAGACATGCACAAATATAACATGATACGGGACCTAGTCTACCCAGACAATTAACATAATAGTAGCTACGCACGGACTCTCGTCACTTAGTGCGTACGTAGCCCCCGCATTTAGCAGCAATTACTCAATTATTACACCTATAGGGACAATTCCCTCTTACAAGGTTAGAAAGGAGACTCACCTCGCTCCAAAGTGCACTTCCAATACCATGAGCAAGCCCAAACCCTAAATTTGGAGCCGAACGATCCAAAACTCACGATGCTATGTGGAATCCCTTCTCACGAGCTCCAAAATCGCTCAATACCCGAGTGCCAAATGGTCAAAAATGGCTGGAGCTCGACTTAAATGAAGCTTATTGCTTCATCAGTTTCTGCATCTACGGTCCCGCATCTTTGAGAGGAAACCGCATCTACGAAATTGGCTAACAAGGTTGGGACCGCTTCTGTGGTCTTGAAGCAGCATCTGCGAAGCCGCTTCCGCGGCTAAGGAGCCGCTTCTGCGGTTTGGCCTGGCCAGCTCTGGGCCGCATCTGCGAGGCTACGACTGCTTCTGCGGTCTCGCACCGCAGGTGCGGTTATGACTGAAGCAGATGCTTCAGCACTTCTCCAAATTCTCAACTTCACTCGAGCCTCGTCCGTTTGAAGCTCGGGGCTCCCGAGCCCTGCCCGAACATACTGACAAGTCTGAAATCACGAGACGGAACTACTCGAACCTTCGGAATACCCAAAACAATGCTAAATCTAAGAGTTACCCCCTAAAACCAAATGAATCAAACTTATGAACTTCAAGTTCTTAATTTTCCTCCAACGAGCCGAAACGCCATAAAACCACTCGGATTGACACCAAATTTTTTGGGTAAGTCTTAAATGATATATCGGACCTGTATCGGGCTCTGGAACCAACATACGAGCCTGATACCCATGGAATCAATCATTAATTAGTTTCTTTAAATCTTTAAAACTTCAGATTAACAATTTCTGATAAAAATTCATTACTCGGGCTAAGGACCTCGGAATTCGATTCCGGTTATACGCCCAGGTCCCATATTTTCCTACGGACCCTCTGGGACCGTCAAATCATGAATCCTGGTTTGTTTGCTCAAAATGTTGACCAAAGTCAAACTTAGCCTTTTAAGAAAATCTTAAGAAATCAAATGGGCATATTTCACCACAAACTCTTCCAAATCCCGAACCCACCATCCCCGTAAGTCATAAATTAGTTAAAGCAAGCGCGGAAAGTTTTATTTAAGGGAACGGGGTTCTAAAAGGCAAAACGACAAGTCAGGTCGTTACATAAATAGACCTAAAAATGCCACTTTAAGGGGAGACGGTCGAGAGAGATCAAGATTCGGCAGATTTGAGAGGGGATTCGACCTAAGGAGACAAGAACACAGTAGGAGCAAGGCAGAGAGTTCTTCTACGAGTTTTTCACTTCCTTCTTCCTATTTCCATGATTGGTTATGAATTCAAGTATTGTAGTTATGCATACTATTATGAATAACTAATTTGTTATCTAGGGTTTTGATGGAACCTATTGGAGGATGATTTTCCTGTTACGTTAATATAGATTTGTTGTAGCTTTTTCTCTATTTTTTCAACTATGTTATTATTGTGCTTGGTTGAAGAGCTCTCAATCGACTGTGCCTATTTAATGTGTATTACTAGGGAGAGAGTATATATTAAGGTAGTTGTTGAACAATATCACTCTTAACTTATATGAGGGATCAATATGAAGGGTTTAAAGGGGGATTAGGGATAACGAAACCTTGGTGCAATCCGAGTGAGCCGTATTTAATGCCAGTTAGCATAATTCGAGAGAATATGTCTAGTAAATTGTGGTAATTACCTGGGAGAGAGTTACAACAGTCGGAGTGCTCATGATTGGTAGAGAAGACTTAGGCAAATTTATAGAAAACGTAGCGGAAAGGATTCCAACAATAGGGGAAATCATAACTCTAGACCTCCTTAATCTTATCTCCAATCCTTATCCTTGTTAATTGATAGTTTTACTGCTTTTTAGATTTGTTAGTTAACTAGATAAAAATAAACATTTTAATCTTTATAATTAGGAAATTGTTTGGACTTGTGTTTCTTAGCGATACTGAACAACTGTAGCTAAGCCTTAGTTCTATGTGGGATTCAACTACGGACTTGTAAACCAGATTATATTTGCAACGATCGCTTAGTCCTTTTTATAAAGCATAGTTGGGCGTGATCAATGACCCCAAAATAAGAATACATCAACAATGAAAGCAGTTAAATATATGTATGTGTATTATTCATTAATATATCAAAATATATATTTATCGGCTATTATTTCTGGGAGCGACTATACAATATAATTTTTCATAAATTATCAGAGAGGCAATATAATAAGGAAATGGATGGCATAGTTTGGAGCAGGACAATTTAGAGGCCGAGAAATAGATTTACTAGTACCTAGTCGGTATACATAAATTATGCATTGATTATATATGGTTATTATTAATAGCAACACTCAATACATGAAAATAGTAAATAACATGATAGACATTGACGACATTAGGATAGGAACAGAAAGAATGTAGGGGCAGAGACAGAGCTGCAGAGAGAAATACACGTGGGAGAGAGAGACTAGAGACCTAGGAAGTTTCTACAATATTCAGCCTGCCTACATAATTCCCGTAGTATGCTATTTAACTAAGATGAATTTTCAGAAACCACTATAGTTTAGTGGCTATTAACTTCCTATAGCTACCATATACATATTTCCATAGCTAATATTTCGTTGCTACTAGAATGTATTTATTATATTTGCGCTACTTTATTCATGAATACAGTCGCGAAATTCGCCTAATAAGTAGGGATTCCAGCTGTTTAATAACGGAAAGATAATAAATTTGCATGCATCACTCCTAATTTAACTCAACAAAATCAATTCTACAAAATTCATTGCTACTGTGTTGTATTCCATGTATTCACGCGACTGTATTTAATCTGCCTAAAAAACAGGGATTACATGATAACAACTAGGTCGAGAATCCAAATTAGAGTAAGAATTTGAGAAGTAAATGCGGAAGCAATAACAACAAGGAATTGAACAACTAGAATTAAAGAGACGAAAATAAAGGATATGGGACGAATTCAAGGAAAGAATTCCAAGAACTTCCAAGAACGTAAGTTCTATAGCCTTGACAAGATCAAAGTAACAACGTCTTGATTTATGGAAGAAATCAAACGCCTTTACTTAAAAAGAAAATCAAAACAATAGATTCGGATCTTGACCACTTTACGAGTAACTTGAGACAACAATTAATAACTAGTATTAATCGCCTTCTAAGAATACCACAAAGGAATCAAAGATATCATAAAAGAGAAGTAATCTTACTACCTTGAACTAAGAACTAGTAAAGGTTGAAAGATAAATCTCAAAGCACAAGTAACAAAGGTTCAAAAGAACTCTCAAAGTATGATATACTTAATCAATAAATGTTGTGTCTTATGAATGAGAAGAACTCCTTATTTATAGGAGTTAAAAGCACTTAAAATAATGTAGGGGGTTGCTAAAAAGTCATCTAAATTAGGTAGGGGCTGCTAGGGGTCACAATAGCCATCAAACTTAGGTAGGTGGCTCCTAAGGGGTAACAAAAGCCATCAAAATTAAGTGGGGGCGGCCAAATCCTTTTGGGGCAGATTTGGGCCTTAAAACTATTAGTTTGGGCCATTGGTTTGGACTCCAATTGGGCTCCTTTTGAAACACCCCCTTTTGGACCTCTTTTAAGGTCATTTTGAGCCTTGTTGGTGGACTTCTAGGGCTGATTTGGTAACCCAATCTTCCTCCTCTTGGACTTCAATTTGGACTACCAAATAATTGTAAAACTTGGACAATTCATCTCCTTTGGGCTTGAGCTCTTCCTCTACAATTAAAAGCTTCTTTATTTGCCATTGAAGTCTAGCAACCTTAGCTTGCAACTCTTTAGCTTGAGATCTTGTAAATGGCCTTGGAGCTTCCAAAACTCTATCATCTCTATCATTGTCCTTAACTATATCCTTGTTCTTGATGCTATCATTCCCCCTTCTTGAAAAGAATTCGTCCTCGAATTCGATCCTACATCAAACAAAGATAAATCAGCAACATTAAATGTGGCACTTACTTGGAACTCACCAGGAAGGTCCAACTTGTAAGCATTGTCTCCAATCCTTTCAAGGACTTGAAATGGGTCATCTCCTCTAGGATGCAACTTTGACTTCCTTTTGGAAGGAAATCTCTCCTTTCTAAAGTGAACCCAAACTAAATCTCCATGTTTAAAAATAACTTGCTTTCGTCCCTTATTCTTTCTCAAGGCAGTTTGCTCATTTTTCTTCTCAATTGCAAGCCTTGTTTGTTCATGAATTTTTTTAATCATCTCAGCCTTTGTCCTACCATCAAGATTAGCAATATCATTAGTTTTTAATGGTAATAAATCAAGGGGAGTGAAGGGATTAAAACCATAAACAACCTCAAAAGGAGACATACCTGTAGAAGAATGAATTGTTCTATTGTAAGCAAATTCAATCATAGGTAAGTGATCTTCCCATGAAGTTAATTTACCTTTCAAAACAGCCCTCAACATGTTTCCTAAGGTTCTATTAACTACTTCAGTTTGTCCATCAGTTTGTGGGTGACAAGAAGTAGAAAACAACAATTTAGTGCCTAACTTCCCCCAAAACACACGCCAAAAGTGGCTCAAAAACATAGCATCCCTATCACTAACAATAGTTCTAGGTATACCATGAAATTTGACAACCTCTTTTACAAAAAGATCAGCAACATGTGAGGCATCATTAGTCTTTAAACAAGGAATAAAATGAGCCATTTTGGAGAACCTATCTACCACAACAAATATACTATCCTTACCATATCTTGTTCTAGGCAAACCTAACACAAAATCCATGGAAATATCAATCCAAGGCGAAGTAGGAACAGGTAATGGCGTGTAAAGACCATGTGGTAACACTTTAGATTTAGCTTGTTTACATTCCAAACACCGTGCGCACATTCTTTCAACATCTTTTCTCATTCCAGGCCAAAAGAAATTTTCGGTCAGTATGTCTAGTGTCTTTGGGACTCCAAAGTGTCCCATAAGCCCTCCACAATGTGCTTCCCTTACAAATACTTCACGTAAAGAGCAATTAGGAATACACAACTTATTTTCCTTAAAGAGAAAGCCATTTTGGAGGTTAAACCTCTCAGAAGGACTCAACTTACAATCTGCAAAAATTTTGCCAAAATCAACATCATTAGCATAAAGTCCCTTGATTTGATCAAAACCCATTAATTTAGAAGTCAGGGTAGAAACTAAGACATACCTCCTTGAAAGTGCATCAGCAACAACATTTTCTTTCCCTTGTTTGTAAGAAATTACATAAGGAAACGTTTCAATGAAGTCAACCCACTTAGCATGCCTTCTTCTAAGCTTACCTTGACTCTTCAAGTATTTCAAGGATTCATGATCAGTTTTAATGACAAACTCTCTTGGCCACAAGTAATGTTGCCATGTGGCTAAAGCCCTTACCAAAGCATATAGCTCTTTGTCATAAGTGGAATAGTTCAATGTGGCTCCACTTAACTCTTCACTAAAGTAGGCAATAGGTTTAGAATCTTGCATCAAAACAACACCTATTCCTTTGCCCGAAGCATCACATTCAATTTCAAAAGATTTAGAAAAATCAGGCAATTGTAACAATGGAGCAGAACATAACTTTTCTTTCAACAAGTTAAAAGCATCATCTTGTTCTTTTCCCCATTTAAAAATCTTATCCTTTTTAATAACTTCAGTTAAAGGAGAAGCAATGGTACTAAAGTCTCTCACAAACCTCCTATAAAAACTAGCAAGTCCATGAAAACTCCTAACTTCAGTTACACTCTTAGGTTTAGGCCATTCTTTTATTGCTTTGATTTTCTCTTCATCAACCACAACTCATTTAGAACTAACTACAAAACCCAAGAAAATCACACGATCCACATAAAAAGTACACCTTTTAAGATTAGCAAATAAAAATTATTTTCTAAGAACTTCAAAAACTTGTTTTAGGTGTTCTACATGCTCTTCTAAAGTGTTAGAAAAGACCAAGATATCATCGAAGTACACCACAACAAATTTTCCATGAAAATCCTTAAAAACATGATTCATTAATCTCATGAAAGTACTAGGTGCATTAGTCAAGCCGAAAGGCATAACTAACCACTCATAAAGCCCATATTTGGTCTTAAAAGCAGTTTTCCATTCATCTCCAGGATTCATTCGAATCTGATGGTAACCACTTTTTAGATCAATTTTAGAAAAGATTTTGGATCCATGTAATTGATCCAACATGTCATCAAGACGAGGAATAGGGTGGCGATACTTTACCGTAATCTTGTTGATTGCTCTACAATCCACGCACATCCTCCAAGTTCCATCCTTTTTTGGTACCAATAGGACGGGAACCGAGCAAGGGCTCATGCTCTCTCTCACAAAACCTTTCTCAAGCAACTCCTCAACTTGCCTTTAAAGTTTTTTTGTCTCTTCTGGATTACTCCTATAGGCTGGCCTATTTGGGATTTGTGATCCAGGTACAAAATCAATTTGATGCTCAATGCCACGTAAAGTTGGCAATCCATTAGGAATATCTTCTGGAAAGACATCTTCAAAATCCTGCAAAAGAGAAGAAATACTACTTGGCAAAGAAGAAGTTAGCAACTCAGAACTAATCAAAGTCTCTTTGTAAGTAAGTAGTATTATGGGCAGCCCCTCTTTTCTTGCATTTAAACACTCTTTGGTTTTTATATAAAAACTCTCTTTTTTTCTTTCCTTAACCTCTTTCCTCTCACCAAGACTGTCATTTTTTTCATTCAAACCCTTTTTTATCTCTTCTCTCAAATTGCTGCTCTCTCTCTCTCTTTCTCTCGGCCATCTCTCTTTTTTTCTAATTCTTGGCCTTCTTTCTTTTCTTTTTCCTCAAGCTCACTTTTTATCTCTCCCCTTGGTTTTCCCATTGTTTCTCTTAATCTCTTTTGATCTTCAAACACTTGAGAAGGAGATAAAGGTGCAAGAGTAAATTTCCTGCCATTTAGTTCAAGAGAATATCTATTCTTTCTTCCATCATGAAAAACATTCCTGTCATACTGCCAAGGACGACCCAGTAAGATATGACAAGCTTGCATAGGTATTATGTCACAAAGAATATCATCCTTATATCTACCAACATTAAATGAAATCATGCACTGTTTGTTTACCTTTAGTTCACCACTATCATTTAACCATTGGAGTCTATATGGAGTAGGGTGTTTCATGCATGCAAGTCCCAATTTTTCCACAAAGTATGAACTCACCACATTAGCACAACTACCACTATCAATGATCATAGAGCAAGTTTTTCCCTTTATCCCACACCTAGTATGGAATATATTCTCCCTTTGTTCTTCACTATTGCTTGCCAAATTGATAGTCATAATCCTTCTAACTACCCCAATCATGCCCTCATTAGGTAGTTCTACATCATCTTCATCACTCACATCTCCCTCTTCTTCTCCCTCACCTTTTTCACTCTCATATCCTCCATCTTCTCTAAGAATTATGTTTCTTCTACTTGGACATTCATGCATCATATGTCCCCTTCCTTTACATTTATGACATTGAATAGAACTAGAAGGTGTAAAAGGTTTAGGGTTAAAGGTTTTACCTCCCTCTTTGTTCTCAAATTTACCTTTACCCTTGTCTTCTTGAGGTCTAGAAGAACTCTTCATTTCATTATATGGCCATGGCTTCTTGGAGATGGTGCTTGTCCGACCTTTCCACGAGCTAGTCTACTTTCTTTTATTTTGATTTTCTATCTTTACAGACAAATCAACTAACTCATCTATTGTTACATATTGCTGTAATTCTACTACATCAGCTATTTCCTTATTTAAACCATTTAAAAACCTAGCCATTGTAGCCTCTTCTTCCTCTGTACAATTAGCTTGGATCATAGCCATCCATAGCCTTAAAGTACTCATCCACAGACATGGACCCTTGCTTCAATGTTTGAAGACGTTGTTGTAGCTCTCTTTGAAAGTGTGATGGCACGAATCTCTTCCTCATCACCCTCTTCATCTCAGCCCAAGTAGCAACTGGTGCTTGTCCTTCTTGCAATCTGTCCCTAGCAAGCTTTTTCCACCAAATAGCAGCATAGTCAGAAAACTCAACAACAGCAAGTTTAACTTTCTTACCCTCAGAGTAGTTATGACAATCAAAGATGGCTTCAACCTTTCTCTCCCAATCAAGGTACAAGTCTGGGTCCCTTGCTCCCTTGAATGATGACATCTTCATCTTTATACTACTTATATTATCATCTTCTACTCTACCTCTTTGTCCCCTCCTATCTCTTCCCACCCTATCAAAATCAATATCATTAAAATCATCTATAGGGTTTTCTTGATTTACAATGGGAGCATGGGGTACATTTCTCCTAGCTTGGGGTCTAACATTATTTTCCCTCCTAAGTTCAGCTATTTTATCATTTTGATCAGCAATGGTATCCCTCATCTCTTGGAGTTGCAAATTCAACCTTTCAAATTGTTGATGCATAGCTTGCAAGGTAAAATCATTTCTTGCTTTGATTTCAGCTTCTTGGAGAACCCTTCGTTCATCATCACTACCTGTACGCGACATCTTTAAAAAAAGTGTAAACTGTATCACAAAAGTTAGCTCTTTTTTTTTCTCGGAATAACCTTTGAACAAAATACTTTGTAGATTTATAATTAAACCCAACTTGTATGAAATTCTTAGTAGTAAAATTCAGATTTTTGGGGAACTAATGAAAGAAAAACCAAATCCTAGAACTATTAGGCTCGGTTGAAACATGACGCGAACAAAAAGGAAAGGATTATATGTTTAGATTAGAAAGAGTAAGAAAATCTAGGATCCCCTCTTCTTGTTTCCTTTGTTAATTTTTGGTAACAAATTAGATACAAAAGAAATATCCCGGAGAGCACGCAATTCTATTTTTTGTTCTAAAAACTGATTTTCGTTTTTTTTAATTTTTTTCTTTTCTTTCTTTGCTCTTTGTATTCAAGAAATTCCAAGACTTACCAAGAACGAAATCTTGATAAAAACCGCTCTGATACCACTTGATAACAACTAGGTCGGGAATCCAAATTAGAGTAAGAATTTGAGAAGTAAATGCGGAAGCAATAACAACAAGGAATTGAACAACTAGAATTAAAGAGACGAAAATAAAGGATATGGGACGAATTCAAGGAAAGAATTCCAAGAACTTCCAAGAACGTAAGTTCTATAGCCTTGACAAGATCAAAGTAACAACATCTTGATTTATGGAAGAAATCAAACGCCTTTACTTAAAAAGAAAATCAAAACAATAGATTCGGATCTTGACCACTTTACGAGTAACTTGAGACAACAATTAATAACTAGTATTAATCGCCTTCTAAGAATACCACAAAGGAATCAAAGATATCATAAAAGAGAAGTAATCTTACTACCTTGAACTAAGAACTAGTAAAGCTTGAAAGATAAATCTCAAAGCACAAGTAACAAAGGTTCAAAAGAACTCTCAAAGTATGATATACTTAATCAATAAATGTTGTGTCTTATGAATGAGAAGAACTCCTTATTTATAGGAGTTAAAAGCACTTAAAATAATGTAGGGGGTTGCTAAAAAGTCATCTAAATTAGGTAAGGGGCTGCTAGGGGTCACAATAGCCATCAAACTTAGGTAGGTGGCTCCTAAGGGGTAACAAAAGCCATCAAAATTAAGTGGGGGGCGGCCAAATCCTTTTGGGGCAGATTTGAGCCTTAAAACTATTAGTTTGGGCCATTGGTTTGGACTCCAATTGGGCTCCTTTTGAAACACCCCCTTTTGGACCTCTTTTAAGGTCATTTTGAGCCTTGTTGGTGGACTTCAAGGGCTGATTTGGTAACCCAATCTTTCTCCTCTTGGACTTCAATTTGGACTACCAAATAATTGTAAAACTTGGACAATTCATCTCCTTTGGGCTTGAGCTCTTCCTCTACAATTAAAAGCTTCTTTATTTGCCATTGAAGTCTAGCAACCTTAGCTTGCAACTCTTTAGCTTGAGATCTTGTAAATGGCCTTGGAGCTTCCAAAACTCTATCATCTCTATCATTGTCCTTAACTATATCCTTGTTCTTGATGTTATCATTACAGTTGTTTAATTCTATATTCTATGTATTCACACGAATGTATTTATAAATACAATGAGGTAATATGCCTAAAAATAGTGATTATGGGCGTTTAATAACGGAAAGTGCAATATTGAACTGTATTTAATTTCACTTATTGAATTCAGTTTTATTCAAAACAACAAAAAAAATCAAGAAATATGGTGTATACCGTTCTATTGAATTCAACTTTATAAATTGTCTTCAATCCACCGATATTCATTATTGACTATTATACATTGTATTCAATTCACCGTATTTAATTTGACTGTATTCAAAAAATAAAAAATCACAAAAACAGTGATATTTGTCTGTATTAAAAAAATATAGGCCTTCGGAATACATAAATACAAGCGAAAAAATAATATATTTATACAAAATACAATGCATTTGAACATATTTGTACAGAATATAATGTAATTGTATCATTGTATGTGACTCAATAGTAAAGAAGAGAAGAAATTTAACAATGATATTCGGCTATATTCAAAAAATACAGACCCTCAGAATACCTAAAATACAAGCGAAAAAATGTACTTGTGCAGAATACAAATGTATTTGAGTGTATTTGTACATAATACAATGTATTTGTATCATTGTATGTGACTCAATAGCAAAGAAGAGTATTTGTATCATTGTATTTGTATTGGTACTCAATAGCAATGGATCTATTACTCCCAAAAATTCAAAATAAAATAATTTTCCTTTGTGCGGAATTTTGAGAATTTTCGTGGCATTTTTGGATAATTATTTGTATTTGTCTGTGCATGTTTATTTATTAGATTAATAAAAAATATAAAATATGTCGCATTTGTATTTAGGATTTAATTCTACAATTAGAAGCAATTAAGTTTGTTTTACAAGAACAAAAATCATAAAAATAATGTACGTCGTAGTTTTAGCATTTAATGTCCAAATTGAGTGATTTTATCGTTAATTGCTATGTAATTGTATTTTAATTGTTAAGAGTTAATTAGTACTTTTATAAATTGATTTAGTTCTATAGGTTAATTTAGAATTTTTAGAATTTTAGTTTTATTTTAAGAAAAAAGAAAAAGAAAATGAAGCAATGGAAATAAAAGAGGAAGAAAATCGAATTGGGTCTTTTCTTCAATTTTAAAACCACAGGCCCAAAGAACCAAACCCCCACCGGGTCGACCCGACCCGGTTTGCCCCACAACCCAAACAAACACCCACCTTTTTCTTCCATTTTCCATTTCCATTTTTTTACCCCTAAACCCTAAAACACTCGCCCCCCTCTTCTTCTTCTTCTCCAAACAACCCCTCAAGCTCCCATGGATGCCCTTCTCCTCTCCATCTACCCCGAACGACCCCTCCAGCTCCAGCTCCAAACGACCACCCCCCCATGGCAGCCCTCATCGTCGTTCACCTCCAAACCAACGACGCAACCAACGACCCTCCAGTCACGAGCCCCAGCCAGCCCATCATGGTTGTTGCTGCTTCACCCATCGTCATGGCTGCTGCTGCTTCACCCATCGCCATGGCTGCTGCTGCTTCACCCATCGTCGTCCAGCTGATGACCAGTAGCTCACCCTCAAATGTCTTCAACACCCTCACGACCAACAACCCAACCACCATTCCCGTCGACCAACAGCCCAGCTCCACCACGACAACTCCAGCACCCCACCCCTTCCGCTTCATCTTCTTAGTCGTCTCCCAGTCCGTCTCCAAATTCCAGCCCTACTGCCAACAACCACCGTCGACTCCATCGACTCTTCGACCACAGGCGAACGACTAGCGAACAAAACAACCCTACTACCATCGACTCACCTTCTCCATAACCACCCTCCAGTCCAAAACGAGTCCAGCCATCCGAGGTCGTACTCAGTAGTACGTCGAGGTTCCGTTCGAGTCCGTGTCTGTTAGTCAAGCGTAGAAACAGTGTTGCGAACGAAGTTGTGTTTCATCAGAAGTTCAACATTGTTCGACGTCGTATCGTTAGCATAAAGGTCAGCCATAGTTCGTTCACGGATTTTTGTTGCTTGTTCTTTGGTTTCGTTTTAATATGTGGTTTCATTTTTGATAACATTTTCGCATGATATTCCTACTGCATATTCGTTGAAATTGTGTGTGTGTGCGTTTTGGATGACTTTCCTACTGTTTTGGGTTCGATTGATGCTCAAGTTTAGTGATTGAAATCTACTCGCTTGTTCCGTTAAGTTTGTTCTAATATGAATCTAACTCTGTTGTTAATTCATGAACGTTGTCGATTAGGGGTTTGTTTGGCGAGTTTGTTTAATCAGAGTTTGATTATTAATTGAAAATTGATTAGATGAATTGGTTATAGCTACTAAAGTTTGGTTAATTGATTAGGAGGATTGGATATAGTTGATGGGGTAGAACGGTAATTTCAGTAGTTTCAGGGGTAATATGGGAATTGAAAACTTGCAAAATTTATTAATTTGAGTGCTTCGTCCACTAAGCATTAGTAATATTAAAGTAATACATTTGTTTAATATAATGGGGGACAAAACATGTAGTAGTGGGGAACAAGTGAATTAAAAAGAGCACAAGACATGTGGTAGTGGGCAATAATGCATTGTTTAATATAGTGGGGGACAAGACATGTGGTAGTGGGAACTAATACATTTGTTTAATATAATGGGGAACAAGACATGCAAGAGTGGGGAACAAAACATAATGGTATGAAAATACTAAAAAGGGATTGAATAAAATATGTTGCCCATACCTGTTTTGGGTTATAAATAGGGTCATTTCAAGACAGAAAAGGGGGGTTGGTTTTTGGAGGAAGAAAATCGTTTCTCTTCCAATTTTTCTTAGAGTCTAGGCTGGATTTTTAACATTTAAAAGTTCAGTAATTTGAGAGTAAAAAACAGGCTAATTATTTCTGGGTTTTCACTGAGGTTTTAAGTGGTTGTTGAGTTTGTTATTTCTAGTTTGTGTTGGTTGGTGTGGGTGCTGTTTCATTGAGTGTGCTGGAACCCTGTTGGTTTTCAAATCTGTCACTGGGTGTTCTGTTTACTGGTTGTTGCTGGCCATTACTGTTGCTGACCGCTCCTTCATCTTCTTGTATTTCCGTTATCCAGGTACATGTTCTACAGCTCTCAAATTTAAAGGAAAGGAAGTAAAGAGTTGTTGGAATGGATTTCTGAAAATAACTGTTTCTTTGTGTTTAATTTGATGTATAAGCAGTAGTTCATTTGATATTTCATAGTATGTATTGGAATGATTTTGAAATGCATAAACTGGACTGATTGAATCTATTTCTACAAATATGGAATATCAATTGTAATTAATCTTAGTTTGTGATTACTAGTTATGAAATATAGTGTAGTTATTTTTTCTTTTCCAGTAGTCGTGTAATAGTTTCAAATAGGTTATGCCACAAAACGGGTTCAAATAGTTCATGGAAATCAGCATGTTGGTTTAATAGGGTTAGTTCTGAAATTGCGAGTTCACTTGAGTAAGTAACATCACTTTAAATGGCAATGTGAATAACGTTAGTAACTAATATTCTCAAATGTTAGTGATTGATGTTAGCCTGATGTCAGTTTTTAAGCATTGATGCATGTCTTCGACAAGTCGTAAAAATTGTTTAAAAAAATGGTTTTGTAGTACACATAGTTAATTCCAATAGTTTAATTCATCTAATAATGTTAGTTTAAATTAATCAAAGAATAGTTAGTTTGTTTTGATATTACTGGGTGTCAATCTCGTGTTCTATTCATAATCTCAACTTTGGTGTTATTAACTAATACAATAAGGAACGATACAATCTCCCTTGAGCAAGCTCTGTTGCAATTTTCCGTCTGCATTTGTCTTGATCTAATGATTAATAAGACTATAACAACTCGTAAGCATGTAAATAAATTAGGACCTTTTCTCTTTCATTTTTAGAGACAAATTTAATAGAAAAAATGTAGGCATTTTAGGATTATCCTTTTAAAATAAATGAGACGAGCCTCGACAAACAAAAATACACAAGCTGCAGGGCCCTCTATATGTGTTAGTAAAATTACTTAGACTTCGGGATGGGCCGTTTAGCAAATTTCACGGCCTTACCCAAAAAAATGATACGCTAGTCGCTTTAGGCGCGCCTTTAATAATTTACTTTCTTAAACTCGGGTGCACATTTATGTGACCCAAATCCAAATCTCAACGGAGTCGAAATGTGTTGATAACCACGGGTACATTGATGTGACGTGGTTTGAGGTACATTTCCATGACGTTGCAAATTCCTTTTAAAAATAATGAATGAGATGAGTCTCGACAAACAAGAATACACAAACTGCGGGGCCCTCAACGGACAGTTATTTCAAATGCTTAGATTTCGAGACAGGCCGCGTAGCGAACTTTATGGCTTTTTCTCAAAATAACAACGCGTTAGTATCTTTAGGCGCGTATTTAATAATGTTATCTTCCTAAACTCGGGTGCACATTTATGTGACCCAAATCCAAATCCCAACGAAGTTGGAACGTATCAAAAATTGCAAGTACATTTAGGTGGCGCAATTCGAGATGCATTCTCACGACGTTGCAATTCTTTGAATAAATAATAACAAAAGCGGTAAACAGTTGAATTTGCACGTAGGTTCATAATTGTATAAAATCAGATAATCAAACCGAATATGACAGTTGAGCGACCGTGCTAGAACCACGGAACTCGGGAATGCCTAACACTTTTTCCCGGGTTAACAGAATTCCTTACTCGGATTTCTGGTTCGCGGACTGTAATACAGAGTCAATATTTTCCTCGATTCGGGATTCAACCGGTGACTTGGGACACCATAAATCTCCCAAGTGGCAACTCTGAATCTTTAAATAAAATCCCGTTTCGATTGTCCTTTAATTGGAAAAACTCCCTTTTACGTCCCTTAGCGGGGGGCGTGGCTGAAAAAGGAGGTGTGACAGGCGTTTTCAGCCAAGCAAAATACTGTATACATTGTATTAAAACTAAAAATAGATATGAACAAAAACTCGGCCCTCAAATCTTCTATGGCGACTCTGTTTCAGATCTCCAAAAGCTCAATCCATAGCCATGGCCAGATCTGTTCGCCTACTCCCTCTTTGCTTCAAATCTATTCTCTTCGCTTCAGAAAGTCCACCATCCCCACCAAAAATGGTTGCTACGGCCATTGCATTGATGGAAAATGGAGATAGATTTGAGGGAAAAGAGAGAGAATTTAGAATCTTGCTAATAGAGAGAAAGAAGAGAGAGGGAGAGAAAGAGCATAATTGGTATATTTCACGCCTCAATGGTAGGGTATAAAATAAATACCTATTTTATTATAAAATGAAAAAAGTAGCTATAAGTAATAATATTTTGATATTGTTTTGATTTATAATAAATAGGGTGTAATAGTTTGCTATAGAAAATAACATTTCCTTTAACTAATTTCCTCAACCAAGGTCCCAAACATAGTCTAATATAGTCTTGGGAAATTTTCGTTCTTCTACCATATAGGAAACTATATTACCAAATATGTTCATAATTTGCATATTACCTGCCATGCTAATAGTATTTCTACAAAATATAGACAATTCATTAAATAAGGAATCATTGTAGTTGTAGGCTTCCTTATTTAGGCGCGCTAAAATTGGGGAATTATCTATTCTTCCAGATCTTTTACAACGCAAATCACGCACTTTAATAATTATCGTCGGTTTCGTTTCAAATTTAACTACTCTGTTTTTGCAAAACACTCTGTTTCAACCTTTTTTCTGATTTCACAAATCAAAAACGACTAAATTTTCTATAATTCTTCTGCAACAAACGCAATTATATCCAAAATCCCAATTATGCTACAACTGAATGGGAATTGGGATAGCTATGAGAGATTTAGAGAATTTTAGGTCGATGGCATTGTAGTTGATGAGGATGCGAGTTATAGTCTATTGATTTCTATAATAGCACAACAATTAATAATCGATACATCCGAAAAAATTATAGAAATCAAATACATTGTCAACGAGCATTGTCCTCCAATGAAAATTAGGAACGATATGGGTGTTCGTGTATGCATGGAGATGAAAAAGGAAAACAAAAATTTAGCATCATATCCGCTATGTATAATTGTTCGTAATTTCAATATGGAATTGAGTATCACCAATAAGAACACTGCTGCAGGTTTGGCTTGTTAATTTTTCTATCAAATTCTGGTTGTATGTCAATATCTTACACTTTATCTACATTTTAACTACAAATAAACCACATGTCATAGTAAATATATATATATATATATTAGTATGGATTCTCATAATATCTACAAAATTTCTACATTTATTCTACAATAAAACTGCATATCATTTGAAAAATTAATATGAAAAACATAATGTCAATGTTTCTACAAATTATCTACAAATTTCTACAAACTGTTCATAACAGTATTTATCTTTATTTTCGTTCAGGTTCATCTGGAACACCAAAGTTACTTGATATGCCAACATCTCTCGTTATAGAGGAATATGAAAGTATAATAATAACAGATAGTACACCAAGTTTTATTGGAGTAGGACAAGTATACCAAGACGAGCAAACAATTGCAACTGCAATGAAGCACTATTCTGTCATGCACAAGTTCCAATTCAGAGTTAAAAGATCTAGTGCTAGAAGTTATGAACATATGAATGGTCAAAGATCATTATTTTTTTAATTTTGTAATTTATTTGTAATTTTTACCTCTTCAGTCTTTTCTTACGTTAATGTTTATCTGTATTGTAGATGAATTGTAGTTATGTTGTATATAGATTGTATAATGTGATCGTTTAAGCTAAAACATTCATTTTTCTTTTTAAATCTACATTTTAAAGCAGTGTTTAAATTGTATTTATTTTGTAGCTACTGGCTGATATGTGTTGGTGAAAACTGTACATGACACTTCAAGGCGACTAGCATAAATGATTCTGCAATGTTCAAGGTCAGAAATTTCAACAGCCAGCACCCATGCTCTTTAATGGACAATACATTCATACAACACAAACCTACTGCCATGGTAGTTGGTAGCATGGTTATTCCAAAATATTCTGATCCTAAGACAATTTACACTTCAAAAGACATACAATTTAACATGTTGTCTGAACACGACGTGAATCTAACCTACATGCAAGCTTGGAGAGCAAAGGAAAAGGCTTTACAGTTTTTGAGAGGTCATCCTGCTGACTCCTACAACAAATTGCCTAGTTATTTGTATATTTTGGAGAAGACTTATCCGGGGTCTGTAGTTAAATTGAAGAAGACAGACGATGACGGCTTCTTGTATGTATTTGTTGCGATTTGTATGTCAATCAATGGTTGGGAATATTGTAGGTCAGTTGTAGTAGTTGATGAGACCTTCTTAAAGTCAGCATACAAGGGAATAATGCTAACAGTTAGATGCAGCAGGTATTGAAGTTTTATTGTAGAAATATTGTAGCTTGTATGTTTTTTGTAGTACTTGTAAATATTTTGTAGATATATTGTAGAAAAAGTGTAGTTTGTATGTATATGTCTTCTTCTGCATTTTTCCTGTAGCCAATTAATTAATTTTTGCCACATAATGTAGGTACCGTATTACCATTGGCATATGTTGTTGTTGTTGATTCAGAAAATGACGCATCATGGAAGTGGTTTTTTGAGCAATTCAAACATGCATATGGTGAAAGACCAAATATATGTGTTGTTTCGGATCATGATGAGAGTATCTTGAAGGCAACATCTATTGTTTATCCCGGCATGCCACATTATTCTTGCATGTGGCATATTTGGACAAATATAAGGGCAAAGTTCAAGAAGGGACATCTAAAGTTAAGTGAATTGTACTTTGCCACGGCACGGTCATACACGCTTGATGAATTTAATGAAAGGATGTCAAAGATTGAAGAGATTTACCCCCGTGTTAAAGCATACTTATATGATATTGGCTATCATAGATGGTCTCGAGTACATGCTACGGTGAACAGAACTTGGACTATGACATCAAACATTGCAGAGTCGTTGAATGCTGTAACAAAATATGCAAGAGAGCTGCCGATAGTAGAACTATTAGAGTATATGAGGACCCTTCTTGAACATTGGACGAAGGAAAAGTTATTGAAAGCAAAGGGTACATTCACATACCTTGGGTTCAAATTCAACAAAGAGTTGGATGACACAGAACATTGTCGCACAAGCTTAGAGTAAGATCTGATCATTTATTGCATCAAATTAATTTATACAGGACAATGTAGATAATTTGTAGATATTTTGTAGATATTTTGAGTTAAACCGTATATGAATTGTTTTTTTGTTTGTAATGTAATCGTAGGTGAGGGCTTCAACAGACTACATCCATACAGTACTAGATGGTGTGAGTCGCTATATTGTTTGTCTTGAAAACAAGAGATGTAGTTGTGGGTAATTTCAGCTTGATGAACTTCCTTGTCCACATGCTTTGGCTGCTTTAAGACACATGGATGAGTCTTTTGAACAATATTGTTCTCCTTATTACACAAGGGAGAACCTTTTTCGTACTTATGAAGTACCAGTAAATCTCCTGCCTGATGAAAGCAAATGGAATGTGCCACAACATATATCTGAAGAAGTAGTAAATCCACCTACAGGGGTGAAAAGGCAGCCAGGAAGACCTCAAAAATAAAGATACAAAACATATGATAAAATAAATTCAAAGAAGTACAAGGTTTCATGTGGCAATTGCGGAGGAGAAGGACATAACAAAAGATCTTGCAAGAATGCACCCAAAAAGAAATAAAAATTTATGTAGTTAAAAGAATATTTCATAATTTTTTTGGTGAGTTCAGGATAACAGATTTTGATGTGTAATTGTTGAGGTTTTTTAAGATCATAATGTAGTTAGTTAGGATTTTTCTATATTGAGATAATACTTTCATAGATTGATTTGTTTATGAATGTTTTCTATATATATAATATAGAAATTTTTTACTATATATGGAATTATGTTAATGTGTTTTTGCAGTTTATGGCATCATATAAATTGTTGTTAATGTGTTTTTGCAATTTATCTACAATACAACTACAAAAAAATTACATTAACTGGAATTGACAGAGTAACTACATTATAAATCAGTAGGAAAGGAGTTATATAGTAAAATATTGTAGATCAAGTACTGTTTACATTCAACAAATAAATATAAAAGCAACAAAAAATATTGTTAAATTTTTCTACAAATTCAACTACAAAAAAACTACAATAGCTGGAGTTGCCATAATAGCTAGATTATATTTCAGCTAGAAAGAAGTTATATGCTAAAAATAATGTAGATCAAGTACTTTTTACATTCAACAAATTGAATGTAAAAGCAACAAAATGTTTAGTTACTGATTTTTACACTTTATCTACAAAAAAATAACAAAATAACTACATATTTTTTGCGTTGATAGAATAACTGTATAAAAATTCAGTTGGAAAGGATTTATATGCTAAAATAATGATGATTGTAACAAATAAAGGATTTACTATACTGTGGATAAGAAAAAAAATAAAGGCTACTATAATTGTAACACAAGTCTGCTACAATTAAAACACAACAATATTATTCAAAAACTTGTCTACCATCTTTCTTCTAAACTAGCATCAACTAAATAATTGTACTACATGTTCAATACAAAATATTACAACTACTTCTTCTTCCTCTGGACTCGTGTTTTCTTATTCAAAGCTGGTGCACCTTTTCTCCTAGCCAATTTGCATGTCACCTCACTTTCACTAATTGCCCCATGCTCCTGCTTCTTTCTAGCACAGTCCCAAAGTAGCGCTCCATAGCGTCTACGATGTTGGTCAATATCAGAAAGGTCTTCTGCCGGAATTGATAACTCTCCAATACTAACATACTCTACAAAGGCAACAACAAATACACCACAATCGCTGCAAAGATAAAAAAAATGTCAAAATTTACCAAACTATTAGAAAAAAGGGTTAAATGTATAGAAAGAAAGAAGATTTTTGTTACAATGATCCTTCTTTTTCTGTGGTTGTCACACCTCTTTTTTTCGCCCCCGCGAGGGTATAAGGAGTTTTTTTCAATTAAAGGACAATCGAAACGGGATTTGTTTATTTATTTCAGAGTCGCCACTTGGGAGATTTTAGGGTGTCCCAAGTCACCAATTTTAATCCCGAATCGAGGAAACGAATGACTCCATATTACAGTCTGCGCACTAGAAATCCGGATAAGGAATTCTGTTAATCCGGGAGAAGGTGTTAGGCATTCCCGAGTTCCATGGTTCTAGCACGGTCGCTCAACTGTCATATTCGGCTTGATTATCTGATTTTTATACAAGTATGAACTTATGTGCAAATTTTAACTTTTTACCGCTTTCTTAATTATTATTATTATTTTTACAGGGAATTGCAACGTTGTGAAAATGTATCTCAAACCGCGTCACAATCAATGTACCCGTGGTCGTCGACACACTTTGACTCCGTTGAGATTTGGATTTGGGTCACATAAATGTGCACCCGAGTTTAAGAAAATTAAATTATTAAAGGCGCGCCTAAAGCGACTAGCGTATCATCTACTTTGGGTAGGGCCGTGGAATTTTGCTAAACGGTCCATCCCGAAGTCTAAGCAATTTTAAAGCAAATATTTACTGGGGGCCCCGCAATTTTGTATTTTTTATTCGGCGAGGCTCATCTCATTCTTCTTTTTAAAAGGAATTTGCAACGTCGTGGACATGCATCTCAGACCACGTCACAATCAATGTACCCGTGATTAGAGCCACATTTCGACTCCGTTGAGATTTGGATTTGGGTCACATAAATGTGCACCCGAGTTTAAGAAGGTAAGATTTATTAAAATGCGCGCCTAAAGCGATTAGCGTATTATTATTTTGGGTAAGGCTGTGGAGTTCGCTAAGCGGCCTATCCCGAGTTCTAAGTAATTAACACGTACATTTTGTGAGGGCCCCGCAATCTGTGCGTTTTATTTGGCGAGGCTCGTCTCATTTTTATTTAAAAGGATAAACCTACAGTGACTACATTTTTTTTTCTATTAAGTTCGTCTCTAAAATAAAAGAAAATCTCTTAATTAATTACATGCTGAAAAACTTAACTTATTAGTTATTAGTTTACGGCTAATGCGAATGGAAAATTGCGATCGAGTTTGTACAAAGAAAAACTGCTTTCATTCTATATTCTATTATTCAATAATACTAGAACATGAGATTGACACACCATAATATCAAAACAAATTAACTAGTATTTGATTAATTTAAACTAACATTATTAGATGAAGTTATACATATGCAACCTCATTACTCATTAATCAGTCAACTACATTTTTATACAAAGAAAGGAAAATTATATTCAAACACAAATCTAAACAGGAGGAATTCAACAGGAACAAAGCCTGATTAATATTTCATTTCGCTTCAAGCCGAGAGTGTACAAATGTGTACCTGGAAATGGCAGTACAAGAACAAAAGAAGGAGAAGTCAGCAGCAATAATAACACAGCAACAGCAGGTTCAGCAACACCGCAAAACCAGTAACAACCAGTAGAATAACCTAGCAACGGATTGAAAAATCAGCAATACCAAAGTGCAATCGCAGTCAAAGCAGAAGAGAGACGGATACAAGATGCAGTAGTTTACTGATTTTGAATAACACTCGAGAAAAGGCAAAACGGAAATTATTCAAGTGAAAGTTCAAATTGTCTTTCTCTTTTACTCTCTAACACTCTTGAAATTTTCCAGAATGTATTACTCTCAAAAATATTCTCCCAATAATAATCTCTCTAGAAGATAATCCTCCTAATCTCCTTCTCCATGTCAAGAATGACTCTTATTTATAGCAAGACTCTTGTCTTGAACCTCTAACCCAAAATATTCTCCCAATGGCATGCTTTGTCCCCACTAATTAATGTTTTCTTTATTTTAAACATTTGTCCCCCATGCCTACATGCTTTGTCTCCCACTACATTAAATAAATATATCAATCCCAACTCATTACATTTTGCTCCACATGCCTAACATAAACAATTACAATATTCTCCCCCACTACATTATGTCTTGTCCCCCATTATATTAAACAATTATATCAAACACCACCCCATTACATTTTGTCCCTCATGCTTAACATAAAGAATTATTCAAAATGTTCAATTCCAAAACTACCCCCCCCCCCCGACCTTATTGCAATTACCATTTTACCCCTGAACGTACTGCAATTTACCAAACTACCCCATCAGCTATAACCAATTCACCTAATCAATCTCAACCAAAATATGGCCAATATGACCAATTTCTAAATAAATTCAACAACAAATCATATGAACACAGATGAATCATACAACTTCAAATTAATGGAAATAAATTAACCATATTGGGAACCAATCCTGGTTAACTTAGACCCAAAAATGAATGAGCAAAATAGACAACAATATTAACAACAAAATACATGATTCAAACTAAATCAACAGATCAAAAACCAAAACATAAACTCACATTAAATCACTGGATTTAAAACGAACTTCAAACAAAGATGAACATGAATTAAATCTATTTTAAACAACAAACATGACGGATTCAAACGATTTAAACAACCTTAACAATTTCTGAAAAAATACGTAACAACACATGAAACAAACTGAAGAAATAATTAATTAAACTTCAATTTGAATCTAAACAACATTAAACTAACAATTTCTACCTAAAAAATAAACAAGAACAAATAAAACAAACATGAAACAAACTGAAGAAAAATAAGAAAAACGATAAACACGAATTGGTTAAACAACTAACCGGAGCGGAACGATGCTAAATTTGAACAAAACAAATCTATCCGGAAACGATTATCACACCAAGACTTCCAACGACTTAACGGATCTTGAATTCAACGACAAACTCACCTTTCTTTTACCCTTGACGAACTCAAAACAACGATCGACGAAATCGACCAAAACTCAAATAACGAAATGGTGGCAGCAAAACAGCAGGTGCGAGGTTTGGTTTAGACTCAGGTGCTCGACGAAACGAAGAAGATGAAGCAGTAGGCAGAAGCAGTTGGGTCCGTTTGGAGAAGGTCGACGGACGGTGGTGAAGCAAAATGGTCGTTTGGGCTGTTCACAGTCGAAGACGAAGCAGCGGCGACCTTGGTGATGATGAAGCAGAAGGCAGCGGGGTGGGTCATGTAGACGATGAAGTAGCAGCAGCTGCTCTTCATGCAGCATGTGAAGCTGGGACGAGGTCGATGAAGCAGAAGGCAGAAGCAGCTGGTTGAGGGCAGCCATGGACGAGCCTGAGCTCGCCATGGAGAAGATGAAGACGCAACGAAGAAGAAGCAGTAGCAGCTGGGGATGGAGGTGAAGGGGTCAGCCATGGAGGGAGTGGTCGTCGACGAAGAAAGGGTCCGCCATGGCTGCTGTGACGACGAAACACGAAGAAGAAAACAGTGTTTGGACTGTTGTTCGTTGGACGAAACAACAGGTGACGGGGAGCTTCTGCGAGTGGCTGTGGTGAGTGTGAGTGAGGCGTGAGGGGGAAAGGGCAGCCATGGATATGTGTTTTTTGGAGTTTGGAGAAGATGGAGAGAATGAGAGGGGGGCGGATCTCTTTTAGGTTTTTTAGGTTTTTTTTTTTTTTTTTTTGAGAAATGTAAGGTAGGAAGATAGGGGTGTTGGGTATTTGGGTTAATGGGGCGGACCGGGTCGACCCGTGTGGAGATGGACCGGGTCATGGGGAAGGTTGGGCTATTTTTGGGCTTGTAGCTTGAATTAGAAGAAGAGCCCAATTCCGATTTTTTTGTATTTTTGCTCTCTTTTCTTCTATTATTTTTCTAAAACTAAATTCTAAAAATCCTTAAATTATTATTAAGAACTAAATTAAATTATAAAAGAGCAAATTAACTCCCAATAATAATTAACGCACAATTAAGTAATAATTAAGTATAAAATTGTACATTTGGACATTAAATGCTAAAAATGCAAAAGATGCCTATTTTTGTAATTTTCAATTTTTGTAAAACAAACTTAATTAGTAACAACTGTAGAATTAAATCCTACATGCAAAATGCGACATATTTTTGTATTTTTTATTAATTTAACAAATAAACATGCACAGACAAATACAAATAATTATCCAAAAATGTCACAAAAATTCTCAAAATTGCACTCCAAGGAAAATCATTTTATTTTGATTTTTTTGGGAGTAATTCTCATATAGGGCAAAAATCACGTGCTTACAGCTGCCCCTCTTTGCCCGAAGACACGAAGGGTTTTCGTGCAAAGATAAAGTGAGCGATTTTTGCCCATCCGAGCACTCCGTGTGAAGCATTTTTTGAAAAATATTTAACCGAACCTTTGCTTCAAAGGTTTCCTACATATCCCTGGCTAAAGGGGAATCAGGTTAATGTAGTTCGGGAAGTTTTGGTAGCTGGGACTACCCTGAGACTGCAAGGTTACTGCTGTTGCGTGCTATTACCACTGCTTATCGATCTCCTTGTTACACCGTGCATAAAAGAAAACAAGAAGCTAGGCTAGACTGCAACTTGTTCTTGTTGCCTTGCTTTCTTGTCGGCTTGTGTTTCCTCCGGTGCTTTTCTTCCGTGAATTTGGGGATGACACTGGCCCTTTGCTTTTCTGAATACCAGTTTTCATCATTTGGCTCGGTCCGCTGGGGACATGGCTTTCTTCATTAAGCTTTTCGGCGGTTCCTCTGGGGATACGACTTTCTTCATCAGATTTGTTATGCTGGGCATAATTTAATGTTCACAAGCCGCTTCTTTCAAGACGCGTCTTTTCTTCCTTTTGACGCATGCGCTTGAATTTGTGTTGGGACATCTTGTTGCAACCTTCTGCTTCCCGGTGTTGGGGATTTTTATTGTTTCCTGCTGGGGATTCCTGTTGGAACCTTCTACCTTCCGGTGGGTTATTGATTTCAAGATCTGCAGTATAAGACTCAAAAGTATTCCTCTCGTTATACAGGTGGGCGCCTGAACGCAAAATATGAAATGTATGCCCGCGTTATACTGGTGGGCGACCTAGAACAGAAATGAAAAGACAGAAATGTATTCCCGCATTATACTGGTGGGCGACCTAGAACATGAAATGAAAAGACAGAAATGTATTCCCGCATTATACTGGTGGGCGACCTAGAACAGAAATGAAAAGACAGAAATGTATTCCCGCATTATACTGGTGGGCGACCTAGAACAGAAATGAAAAGACAGAAATGTATTCCCGCATTATACTGGTGGGCGACCTAGAACATGAAATGAAAAGACAGAAATGTATTCCCGCATTATACTGCTGGGCGACCTAGAACAGAAATGTATTCCGCATTATACTGGTGGGCGACCTAGAACAGAAATGAAAAGACAGAAATGTATTCCCGCATTATACTGGTGGGCGACCTAGAACATGAAATAAAAAACAGAAAAGTATTCCCGCATTATACTGGTGGGCGACCTAGAACAAAAAAGTATTCCCGCATTATACTGGTGGGCGACCTAGAACAGAAATGAAAAGACAGAAATGTATTCCCACATTATACTGGTGGGCGACCTAGAACAGAAATGAAAAGACAGAAATGTATTCCCGCATTATACTGGTGGGCGAACCTAGAACAGAAATGTATTCCCGCATTATACTGGTGGGCGACCTAGAACAGAAATGAAAAGACAGAAATGTATTCCCGCATTATACTGGTGGGCGACCTAGAACATGAAATGAAAAACAGAAATGTATTCCCGCATTATACTGGTGGGCGACCTAGAACAGAAATGAAAAGACAGAAATATACTGGTGGGCGACCTAGAACAGAAATAAAAAGACAGAAATGTATTCCCGCATTATACTGGTGGGCGACCTAGAACAGAAATGAAAAGACAGAAATGTATTCCCGCATTATACTGGTGGGCGACCTAGAACATGAAATGAAAAACAAAAAAGTATTCCTCTCGTTATACAGGTGGGCGCCTGTCTTCAACAACAACTTTAAAAATAAAATCCTATTTGAGGGCGGATGAACCCAACATATCCTATTCGAGGGCGGATGAACCCAACATATCCTATTCGAGGGCGGATGAACCCGACATATCCTATTCAAGGGCAGATGAACCCGACGTATCCTATTCGAGGGCGGATGAACCCGACATATCCTATTTGAGGGCGGATGAACCCGACATATCCTATTCGAGGGCGGATGAACCCGACATATCCTATTCGAGGGCGGATGAACCCGACATATCCTATTCGAGGGCGGATAAACCCGACATATCCTATTCGAGGGCGGATGAACCCGAAAATATCCTATTCGAGGGTGGATGAACCCCAAAATATCCTATTCGAGGGTGGATGAACCCGACATATCCTATTCGAGGGAGGATGAACCCGACATATCCTATTCGAGGGTGGATGAACCCGACATACATATCCTATTCAAGGGCGGATGAACCCGACATATACTATTCGAGGGCGGATGAACCTGACATATCCTATTCGAGGGTGGATGAACCCAACATATCCTATTTGAGGGCGGATAAACCCGACATATCCTATTCGAGGGCGGATGAACCCGACATATCCTATTCGAGGGCGGATAAACCCGAAATATCCTATTCGAGGGCGGATGAACCCAAAATATCCTATTCGAAGGCGGATGAACCCGACATATCCTATTCGAGGGCGGATAAACCCGACATATCCTATTCGAGGGTGGATAAACCCGAAATATCCTATTCGAGGGCGGATGAACCCGAAATATCCTATTCGAGGGCGGATGAACCCAAAATATCCTCAAAACTTGAAAATGTCTTACCTCAAAACTTGATGGGGATTATTTTGCTGGGGATGAGTTTTCGTTTTCTTTCTTACCCACTCTGGGTTGTCCGACCCTCTTGAAACTTGGTCGATACTTTGTCGAGGATGCTTCTACATCTCGATGATCTACTGGGGATAACACTGCGAACCGTTGAGTAACCCTGATGGGGATAACACTGCTGAGGATAACTCTACTGAGTAAATATGTTATCTTACTCCTTCCAAAACTACTTCCTTTTAAGTAGGATGTTTCATTCCTCTGCAAACTACTTCCTCCCTTTTTTCTTTTTTTTTTTTTTACTACCTCCCTTAAGACTCGTTTTGCTTTTCCCTAAAAGGAACCACTGAGGATACCGATTTTCACCAAACTTGTGTTGGACTCCTCGAAAAAGCTGGGGATAACACTGTTGGGGAATTATTTACTTACCTGTTGGGGGATAAAATGTTATCAGCTGGGGATAACGCTGTCGAGGATAACACTGCTGGGGGATTTTGATTCCTTCAAAACTAGTGCTTTACTATTCTGTTTGCTTTTTCCGAGCACAAGTTTCATCCTTTTGTTCTGTCCGCTGGGGAACAACTTCCTCCATTGAAACTTATTATGTTGGGGGCAACACTGGTTCAAAGACCACTTCCCTTGAGACTGGTGTTATCTTTATTCTTCCCCGAATGGGTACCTGACTTCCAGAAAATTTTCTAAATGGAAGGAAAATTTTCTGCCACAGTTTGATAATCTTTCTTGTGGCATGCATTTCCGTTATCAATGCCATTTCCTTTACCTCTTTCAAATCAAACAAAATTTGTTAGTTTAAAACGCGGTGGTTGGTTATGATACTCCTACTGGGATGGTTTTTCCCCTTCTCCTTCCCTGCTCTACGTTCCAAAACTTGTTGGGGATGATATTATTTGCTGGGGAAAATCCCTTTCTGCTGGGGATATCCCTCTTCTTTTGTGGCATAGCTCGGAAACTGGCATTTCCCCGACCTTTTAGTCTAGTATGAATTTTCCAAATCATGCTCACTGCTCTCCTTGCTTTGTTCACGGGCCTTGGCCTTGAGGTTTTAATAACCTTTGATTTTGGAAAGGATATCCCTCTTGACATTCGTCAATCCTTTTGTTAATTCCCTTTTGCTGGGGATATCTTTCTTGACACTGGCCTCGCGCTTGTTCCTTGCTGACTATACCACTTGGATGTACTAGTCAGATCTCATCTTGCATGATTGGAAAGTTGATAGCCTATTTTGAAGTCATTTCTCATTTGTTCTGACCAAACAGACTCTACTGGGAAATTTTTCTATGAAAGGAGAAAGATAAGAAGGAACATAATAAAAGACAAAGGAAAAAGATGACTCTTTAACAAAAGAAACTATAAATAAAAACCTATCAAATGCAGATACCGACTCTAATGGTCATGACATGCATATGTGGCCTATCCTCTGCCGTTAATCGTCTTTTGAGACCTTCAATTGACAATTCCCCATCTAATTCTCAATCTTATTCGACTTGTAGTGCCCGAAGGGTTTTCACTATCAAGCCTCTCTCATTTTGGTTTTTCTCTCAGCTTTCATCGCCTTATGGTGTCCGTGAAGATTTTCACCGATAAGACTCTCTCATTTGTATCACTTTCCAGCTGGGGATTTGGAGTGTTGCCGGTATGACTCTCTTTGCTGGAGATTAGAGTCCTTTCTATTGTGGAACAGAGTGTTATGTTCACCGGTAAGACTCTCATTTGTCTGACTTGGCGTCTTTTGAAGACCGATAAGAAGGTCTTTCTTTGGACTGTAATGTGGGTTTTTGGATAGGGCTAGAAAGAAAGGGTATTAAAGGCTCGACAAAAACAAAATAAATTTGGGGTTCAATATTACAACCTTCGAAATCGTATTTGTTTACAACAAGCGCAACCCTTGCCCCAGTTTCTTGCTTGGGGATTATTTATTTATTATTATCATGTTATACTATGCACACTATGCACATTATGCAGCCTATGACCAAGCCGTGAAGCGCCTACGTATCCTCTTTGAGGAATCAGGTCAAACGTAGTTCCCAATTCCCTTTTTTTTCATTTGACTTTCTTTTGTTTTTGTTATCATTTTCTTTTCTCTTCTTTTTTTTTCTTTTCTCTTTTTTGCATTTTGTTGTTTTCTTTTCTTTCTTCTTCTTTTTTTTTCTTTACCTGCCATGCTTGCGTTTTCTAGTCGTTTCTACTGATTCCGAACGAGGGGTATGAAAGAAAAACAATAAGGCTCAAAAAAGGGGTAACGAAGGATAAAATGTTTAGGTAGCAGAACAAAATGTCTTCGTCATTCCAGTCTTCAAAACATGCCAAGTGCAAACATCATAATTGAACATAGATTTATAGTCTCTTCTGATGGTGCTGAACTTTGACAATTATATTCACACATTTTCTTTTTCCTTTGTCATTTCTAAAGCACCGTTGGGCGACACTCTCACTCTCGACCCTCATGCCAATTTGGCGAATCTTTCTTTTAACGGTTTTCTTTGTGTTTTACTCGCCCTAGTTCCGTATGACTCGAGCTCCGAATAATCTCAAACCGTCCTTATTTCCTTTAAATGTTCTGATCACCTTTCTGGGGTTTTATGATTAACTTTTAAGATTAGGCCCGAACTGCGTGCGCATGTCATGTTACTAGAATCGGCGCTGAACAAAAATGATAAAAGGACTAAACAAAAGATGACTGGAAATAATAAAAGACCGGATTTGCTTTAGACTACCGGTGGAATGGTTTGAATAACAAGACGAACAAAACAAAACAAAATAAAATCCTAAACAAACTGGACAAAACTTAAACAAACTGCTATGACAAAATTTGAAAGATAAGGAAGTTTGACACAAGACAATATCCGGATTACAACCCTAAGATTAATCCGGACAACAGAAATGACAACAAAATAAGCCACCACAAGCTTCTCTCTTGCTAACCAAGGAACAGAGCGTCCTCCCATTTTATCAAAACTGGCATCTCAGCCTCTGAGTTTCGTATCAATATTGCCCAGACCATTGCCAACTTCAATATCATCAACCTTAGTCAACAATTCCCCAATAGGATTCGAGTGCTTCTGTCATCAGGCCTGATCCCCGCAAAGTGTGTATTATGATGTGCAGGTAAAAGATTCCGCGCGACATTCTGGGTGTCATTGTCCGGCTTACCACAAACCAACCACCTTAACTTCCTTTGCGATTCAAAACAAAACAGGTTAGAATGGACTCAATCGGTCCTCATTATTAACAACATCTTCTTTTTTTTCATTTTTTTTTTCAATTCAATTTTTCATCTTTTTTTTTTGTTGTGGTCGAATCTTATGGAGATTGCCTACGTATCATGACCCCGCATGAATCAGACCTTGCGTAGTTCGTACCAATAAAAGATAAACAATAATAAACATTTTTTCACAATTTTCATATTAAAACAAACTGGGTTTCAAAGGTTTGAAGATGACCTACGAACTCAAAAATCAAACAACCCACATATTTTAATCAAAAGATTTACAAACTCAAAAACAAACGGCCAGCTCCCTTTTTGCGTTTGACAAATGCAATCAAACGGTTATTTTTGCAAATGTGGCCCCTTCTAAATTTCACATGAATTTTGAGGCCGGGGAGGATTATTTTATGACACTTTACAAACTTGCCGGTTTTTTACGAAAATAGCCTTTCGACAACTGAAAGATATTCTAAGGCTATTTCAGCAAGAACGGTTTAAGACGCGGCCGAAACTGGCTCGGCTTATTTTTGACAAAAAATCCAAACGGTAGTCACCTGACCGCTGACTCTTTGTTTTTTTTTCAAATTATAATAAAAACCTGGTGTTGCAAACACGGCCCTTCAGCGCCTCGAGGACGAAGATTTTTAAGGCTGTGTGGGTCAACTGGACCAAAATCCTAAACATGACCCAAAAGGTGGCTGTTTATGCAAAGTCAGCCTTCCGGCGTCCCTTTCGGGAACATTCGGCTATTTTTGACAAAAACAGCATCACCCGACTTATTTATGACTCTTTTTATCATCTTTCAAAAATGGAAAACTTAATATTGCGAACACGGCCTTTCAACGCCTCGGGGACGAAGATTTTTAAGGCTGTGTGGGTCAACCGGACCAAATCTTAAAATATGACCCAAAAGTGGCTATTTATGCAAAGTCAGCCTTCCGACGTCCTTTTCGGGAACATTCGGCTATGTTTTGACAAAACAGCGTCACCGGACTTCTTTATGACAGAATTAAAATTTGACATGTTTTTTTTTTTCTTTTTTTTATTATTTATTTGTTTTGGCTATTTTAGCAAAAGGTGGGGTTAGACCCGATGGGGGTTGCCTACGTATATCACATCTGGTGAGAATCAAACCCGCGTAGTTCGGGCAATCCCGAATAAAGTAAATAAACTAACCCTTTTTTTAATTTTATTTTTTGAAGGAAAGACTTATAAAGAAGAAAGAAAATATTTTTGGAATTTTACTTTTAATGAAAGATATGCTTACGAAAATATTTTTTGAATTTTGAATTTTTTTTTCAATGGAAAAGAAGAAGGAAAATATTTTCGGAGAAGGAAAATATTTTCGGATTTTTTATTTTATTATATATTTTTTTTAAATAATTAAAAAGACTTTCTAAAGAAGTCAATAATGAAAAATATTTTTGGATTTTTTGTTTTGAAAATTGGGGGTCTAAAAAAACTTTTCTAGACTTTTTGGCAAGACAAATATTTTTTGCAACAAATAAAGATATATATATATATATATATATATATATATATATATATATATATATATATATTTGCAACAAATAATAAAACCACTTTCAACGCCCGACTCTTTTTTTTTTTTTGGCATTTTCATAAACAAATAAATAAATAAATAAAACCATTTTAAAAACAAGACTCTTTTTCATTTTCATTTTTATGGCAAGACAAACTATTTTTTTTTCTATTTTTTTTTTTTTGAAAAACAAGACAGAACAACTCTTTTTTTTCTCTATTTTTCCTTTCCTTTTAATAAAACAAACTAATAAGACATTTTTATTCATTTTTTCAAAATTTCGGCAGAGTTTTGACAGTATTTGGGCATTGGTTTTTTTCAAAAATAAACAATCAATTCCCTAACCGCTATTTTTTTTTTCAATTTCAAAATATTATTCATGATATTCAAAAGTCGGTCAACACACAAGTCCGAATCAAATAAATGCGCAAGTAGCAGCAAGTAAGATGCATCAGGATGGTCATTTTCAGTTTTGGGACACCTGTCCTAGACAGACCCAACCCCTGTGTTGAGCCTCCAAAGTCAAATGCACGTGATGCAAACAAACGTTCCTACAAGGGATCCGGCATGAGGCTGAGTTATTCTAGGTTCATAACCTGGGTATTTGTTCTAGACTGTGTACCCGAGCGGACAACTCGAGTTGAGGAAGGAGCTCCTTTCCGGGAACCAAAAGGCCAGCCGACTTAGAAACTTTCCGAGCCTCTTTTATTTAGGGTATGACACTAACAGAATAGGGAGTCTCAACCAGTAAGCACATCCCCGGAGGTAAGAAGAGAAAGGTTTCGGCACAATTTATATACAGTTCAGATAATATCAAAGCGGTAAAAGCAGCATTTAGCACATTAGGCTCAAAACATGTAAAAATCAGATAAAGCCAAATATAACAATTTATCTAAGCTCGAATTTCTAACCCTGAACCATTGGTTCTGGATTTATCCCCAGCAGAGTCGCCAAAGCTGTCACACCTCCTTTTTCCGCCCCCGCGAGGGTATAAGGAGTTTTTTTCAATTAAAGGACAATCGAAACGGGATTTGTTTATTTATTTCAGAGTCGCCACTTCGGAGATTTTAGGGTGTCCCAAGTCACCAATTTTAATCCCGAATCGAGGAAAAGAATGACTCCATATTACATTCTGCGCACCAGAAATCCGGATAAGGAATTCTGTTAATCCGGGAGAAGGTGTTAGGCATTCCCGAGTTCCATGGTTCTAGCACGGTCGCTCAACTGTCATATTCGGCTTGATTATCTGATTTTTATACAAGTATGAACTTATGTGCAAATTTTAACTTTTTACCGCTTTCTTAATTATTATTATTATTTTTACAGGGAATTGCAACGTTGTGAAAATGTATCTCAAACTGCGTCACAATCAATGTACCAGTGGTCGTCGACACACTTTGACTCCGTTGAGATTTGGATTTGGGTCACATAAATGTGCACCCGAGTTTAAGAAAATTAAATTATTAAAGGCGCGCCTAAAGCGACTAGCGTATCATCTACTTTGGGTAGGGCCGTGGAATTTTGCTAAACGGTCCATCCCGAAGTCTAAGCAATTTTAAAGCAAATATTTACTGAGGGCCCCGCAATTTTGTATTTTTTATTCGGCGAGGCTCATCTCATTCTTCTTTTTAAAAGGAATTTGCAACGTCGTGGACATGCATCTCGGACCACGTCACAATCAATGTACCCGTGATTAGAGCCACATTTCGACTCCGTTGAGATTTGGATTTGGGTCACATAAATGTGCACCCGAGTTTAAGAAGGTAAGATTTATTAAAATACGCGCCTAAAGCGATTAGCGTATTATTATTTTGGGTAAGGCCGTGGAGTTCGCTAAGCGGCTTATCCCGAGTTCTAAGTAATTAACACGTACATTTTGTGAGGGCCTCGCAATCTGTGCGTTTTATTTGGCGAGGCTCGTCTCATTTTTATTTAAAAGGATAAACCTACAGTGACTACATTTTTTTTTCTATTAAGTTCGTCTCTAAAATAAAAGAAAATCTCTTAATTAATTACATGCTGAAAAACGTAACTTATTAGTTATTAGTTTACGGCTAATGCGAATGGAAAATTTCGATCGAGTTTGTACAAAGAAAAACTGCTTTCATTCTATATTCTATTATTCAATAATACTAGAACATGAGATTGACACACCATAATATCAAAACAAATTAACTAGTATTTGATTAATTTAAACTAACATTATTAGATGAAGTTATACATATGCAACCTCATTACTCATTAATCAGTCAACTACATTTTTATACAAAGAAAGGAAAATTATATTCAAACACAAATCTAAACAGGAGGAATTCAACAGGAACAAAGCCTGATTAATATTTCATTTCGCTTCAAGCCGAGAGTGTACAAATGTGTACTTGGAAATGGCAGTACAAGAACAAAAGAAAGAGACGTCAGCAGCAATAATAACACAGCAACAACAGGTTCAGCAACACCGCAAAACCAGTAACAACCAGTAGAATAACCCAGTAACGGATTGAAAAATCAGCAATACCAAAGTGCAATCGCAGTCAAAGCAGAAGAGAGACGGATACAAGATGCAGTAGTTTACTGATTTTGAATAACACTCGAGAAAAGGCAAAACGGAAATTATTCAAGTGAAAGTTCAAATTGTCTTTCTCTTTTACTCTCTAACACTCTTGAAATTTTCCAGAATGTATTACTCTCAAAAATATTCTCCCAATAATAATCTCTCTAGAAGATAATCCTCATAATCTCCTTCTCCATGTCAAGAATGACTCTTATTTATAGCAAGACTCTTGTCTTGAACCTCTAACCCAAAATATTCCCCCAATGGCATGCTTTGTCCTCACTAATTAATGTTTTCTTTATTTTAAACCTTTGTCCCACATGCCTACATGCTTTATCTCCCACTACATTAAATAAATATATCAATCCCAACCCATTACATTTTTTCCCACATGCCTAACATAAACAATTACAATATTCCCCCCCACTACATTATGTCTTGTCCCCCATTATATTAAACAATTATATCAAACATCACCCCATTATATTTTGTCCCCCATGCTTAACATAAAGAATTATTCAAAATGTTCAATTCCAAAATTACCTCTCCGACCTTATTGCAAATACCATTTTACCCCTGAACGTACAGCAATTTACCAAACTACCCCATCAGCTATAACCAATTCACCTAATCAATCTCAACCAAAATATGGCCAATATGACCAATTTCTAAATAAATTCAACAACAAATCATATGAACACAGATGAATCATACAACTTCAAATTAATGGAAATAAATTAACCATATTGGGAACCAATCATGGTTAACTTAGACCCAAAAATGAATGAACAAAATAGACAACAATATTAACAACAAAATACATGATTCAAACTAAATCAACAGATCAAAAACCAAAACATAAACTCACATTAAATCACTGGATTTAAAACGAACTTCAAACAAAGATGAACATGAAATAAATCTATTTTAAACAACAAACATGACGGATTCAAACGATTTAAACAACGTCAACAATTTCTGAAAAAATACGTAACAACACATGAAACAAACTGAAGAAATAATTAATTAAACTTCAATTTGAATCTAAACAACATTAAACTAACAATTTCTACCTAAAAAATAAACAAGAACAAATAAAACAAACTGAAGAAAAATAAGAAAAACGATAAACACGAATTGGTTAAACAACTAACCGGAGCGGAACGATGCTAAATTTGAACAAAACAAATCTGTCCGGAAACGATTATCGCACCAAGACTGCCAACGACTTAACGGATCTTGAATTCAACGATGAACTCACCTTTCTTTTAACCTTGACGAACTCAAAACAACGATCGACGAAATCGACCAAAACTCAAATAACGAAATGGTGGCAGCAAAACAGCAGGTGCAAGGTTTGGTTTAGACTCAGGTGCTCGACGAAACAAAGAAGATGAAGCAGTAGGCAGAAGCAGCTGGGTCCGTTTGGAGAAGGTCGACAGACAGTGGTGAAGCAAAATGGTCGTTTGGGCTGTTCACAGTCGAAGACGAAGCAGCGGCGACCTTGGTGATGATGAAGCAGAAGGCAGCGGGGTGGGTCATGTAGACGATGAAGCAGCAGCAGCTGCTCGTCATGCAGCATGTGAAGCTGGGACGAGGTCGATGAAGCAGAAGGCATAAGCAGCTGGTTGAGGGCAGCCATGGACGAGCCTAAGCTCGCCATGGAGAAGATGAAGACGCAACGAAGAAGAAGCAGTAGCAGCTGGGGATGGAGGTGAAGGGGTCAGCCATGGAGGGAGTGGTCGTCGACGAAGAAAGGGTCCGCCATGGCTGCTGTGACGACGAAACACGAAGAAGAAAACAGTGTTTGGACTGTTGTTCGTTGGACGAAACAACAGGTGACGGGGAGCTTCTGCGAGTGGCTGTGGTGAGTGTGAGTGAGGCGTGAGGGGGAAAGGGCAGCCATGGATGTGTGTTTTTTGGAGTTTGGAGAAGATGGAGAGAATGAGAGGGGGGGGCGGATCTCTTTTAGGTTTTTTAGGGGTTTTTTTTTTTTTGAAATGTAAGGTAGGAAGATAGGGGTGTTGGGTATTTGGGTTAATGGGGCGGACCGGGTCGACCCGTGTGGAGATGGACCGGGTCATGGGGAAGGTTGGGCTATTTTTGGGCTTGTAGCTTGAATTAGAAGAAGAGCCCAATTCCGATTTTTTTGTATTTTTGCTCTCTTTTCTTCTATTATTTTTCTAAAACTAAATTCTAAAAATCCTTAAATTATTATTAAGAACTAAATTAAATTATAAAATATCAAATTAACTCCCAATAATAATTAACGCACAATTAAGTAATAATTAAGCATAAAATTGTACATTTGGACATTAAATGCTAAAAATGCAAAAGATGCCTATTTTTGTAATTTTCAATTTTTGTAAAACAAACTTAATTAGTAACAATTGTAGAATTAAATTCTACATGCAAAATGCGACATATTTTTGTATTTTTTATTAATTTAACAAATAAACATGCACAGACAAATACAAATAATTATCCAAAAATGTCACAAAAATTCTCAAAATTGCACACCAAGGAAAATCATTTTATTTTGAATTTTTTGGGAGTAATTCTCATATAGGGCAAAAATCACGTGCTTACAGCTGCCCCTCTTTGCCCGAAGACACGAAGGGTTTTCGTGCAAAGATAAAGTGAGCGATTTTTGCCCATCCGAGTACTCTGTACGCTTCCCATAAAAACCAGTGCATGACAAATACAAAGGAATAATAACAGAAAACTTGTCGACACAAGATTCAATAATTGGGTGATTGTGTGAAGAGACCATGGAATCATACGCATAAACTTGCCACCTGTCTGCAATGTGAAAAACAACCAACACCAAATGGAATTTTTCTACAATATTGACGGGCGTGATGACATAATCAACTTCATCCCATGCAACATTTGCGAGTAGTCTATACCCCAATATATATTCTGCTACAATGTCCTGGGGTTTGACAACAGAAAACTTCTTTTGTTGAGGAGAATTTTGGAACTTTTCATAAATCTGATCAATCCTAGTCTTGAACACACAATCGGTTGTAGTAAACCTGGTCTTGTTGTAGGGGCCATACTTGCCTCTTTTCCTCAAGTAATACATTATAACATTAATGTGCTGCAATAAAAATAAATTGCATTTATTCTACAAGTTATCTTCAAATATTCTACATAAAACTTCAAAAAATAACTACAATCAGAATACAAAGCATCAACAATCAGAATACAAATTATCTACAAATTATCTAAAAAAATCTACAATTCAAATACATTGAATCTTTACTGAATCATTGAGGACTTGTCCTGGGTGTGCAAGGGAAAAGAACCACTCCTTCTTGTCAACCTTTTCCACTCGAAGATCTAACCATGGCTTAATTTGGTTGTCCTTTATAGAATACGGAGCCTTCCTCCTATATAAACAAATACAAATTAAAATAAAATTATTGCATGAAGTGGATGTGTAAAAGATGAATACTGAAATAAAAGTGTCAAATTGTGAAAACTAACCTTTTTGATCATGTGTCGGTACCATGGTATAACCACTCGTGGAATTAATTCAACAACTCATGATCTACATTTTGACCAATAACACTAGTAAATGAGTGCTTGAGGTGAAAAATTTGAGGTCCAACCGAGGTGTTGTCACCAGAACTGTATAAAGGGAGAAATGGTGATCAGGCATGCTTTCCTAGCTGCCTTGTTCTACCTTGATGCACGGGTGTTATTTCATCTTGTATAGGCTCGCCGAACTTAACCAACTGGGAGAAGTTATCAGGCAGCTCGAAATCATCAAGTGTAACCTCCTTTTTCTCACCTCCGGAGTCTTCTGAATCACCTATATTCACATAGTCTGCCTCTTCACCTACATTGTCATCTTCCTGATTCTGCTGTTCTATTTGAGCTGCTACTGTCACTCCGTAAATTGGAGATTGTGCATACATATCTCCCCTCTCTGTAACACCATGTATATCTAGCTTAATAGAATGGTAAAAATATTGAAACATAAATAAAATATATCTGAATACAATTTCATACTTGTATTCTCTTCATCAATTGTCCCTTCAAAATGTGTATATAAATCAACACGTGCTGGATGATTTTCTTCACTAAGTGCACCTTCAACATGTTCTGTTTTTTCATTAAAAATGTTAAATCATAATTGATAGTAGTGGCTTGACAGTTTAAGAAGATATGTAGGTGAGTTATAAGATTCAAATAAATCTGTAGAGTTATGCCAAATATGCTGTATTTATTTATATATTTTTTGTATATATAATGTAGACAAATTGTAGTTATTGTGTAGATAACTTGTATATATTCTGTAGATAATTGTAGATAAAGTGGAGTTATTTTGTAGATACTTGTTTTACTGGTGCTAGCCTGCACTGGTTCTCCACTACTGAACTGAAATTGCTGATTGTTATTGTCTTTTGGTTGGTCAGTATTTTTGGTTGAATTCCCAGCAAACTGAAAGTTTTATATTAGTTAGGACATATATTTTAGAGGTGACATAAATAGTTTTGTTAATTTGAATAAAATTGAAATGTTACATTTGCATCAACTTGATCATTTGGACTATTTATCACCTGCAAAACAGTTTTGACTGACTCATTTATTAGCACTCGAAGGCTACCTAGTTCTTCAAAGATATCTTTCCTAAATTTTTCAAGCTTTTCATCAAGCTACATAATAAAAAAATACATAGTTAACTTCAGAATATGTCTTAACATACATTAAAGAACAGATGCACTATTATGTATACATCACAATGCTATTTAGGAATACATGTTACTTTCTCAAGACCTCTTTTTAACTTGCTTATTTTACGAAGAATATACACTGTGTCCTCTTTTCTAGTTGATTCTTTGGGTTCCAATGGAGGAGCATCAACTTTGGGATTCTCAGAAACATGTTCAACCTCTTCAATTATGTACTCAACTTTATCAGGCAAAGACACACTGAAAGCTCTTCAGGTGATTCATTTATGTTGGTGAACTGAATGAGGAAAAAAATAAATTAGCTTGATTAAGGCAGAATATGTATACAATTGTAGATATTTTGTAGGTAAATTGTATAATCATAAATAAAAACCATTTACCTTCATCCATTCAGGCTTGATCATTATGTTTTCAATTACAGCTAACCAAATCTGACCCTTACTAGCTGACTAGTTAAGTATGCGAGGGATTGAATTAGAAATTCTTGTAGCTATATTAGTGTTGACGGAGGAGCAACACTCATACAACCATACTTGCATGGCTAGTGGGAATCCTCGAATGAGATAAGAATGAACGAAAGGATTCAGCCTGTGCCTAACTGATTCAATCAACTGTCTGTAAGACTGAATACCGCATGGAAATGTCTCGTACTGACCGGATTCCACCAAATAAAACCTAAAATGATCTATCAACCCAATGTGAGCACGTGATTTTTGACCTATATGAATTTCTCCCACAAATTCAAAATAAAATAATTTTTTTCATTGTTTGCAATTTCGTGGATTTTCGTAGCATTTTTGTTATTGTTTGCATTTGTCTGCGCATGTTTAATTTTGTTTAAATTATAAAAAAATACAAAAATATGTTGCATTTGCATTTAGGATTTAATTTTGCATTTTTAAATCAATTAGTAATTTAGTTGCTTTACAAAAATGGAAAATCACAAAAAAATGGTTTATTTTGCATTGTTCAATTTTTAGATTTGAATTTTGTTGGTTTTTCTTTAATTTGGTATTTAATTAGTTGTAATAATTATTAGGGTTAATTAATTTAATTTTCTAGGATAATTTGGTTTAGTAATTAATTTGGGTTTTGTTTTATTTTCATTTTTAGAAAAGAAAAGGAATTAAAAAGAGAATTGAAACGAGAAGGAAAGAATTGAGAGGATCAAATTTTGGGCCAAATTAATTAAATTCCCCAGCCCAAATCATTTTTCTCCCATACCCGTGCCAGACCCAGCCCAAGTCCATCGCATACCCGGTCCAAGTGGTCAGTCCCCAGACCGTTGAAACGACGTAGTATGGGGGCGTTACTACATCGTTTGGAGTTCTAATGTTAAAATGATCTGAGCCCTTCATCCCTCTTCATCCGACGGCTCAGAACTGCGTACCCTGTCCTATTTAATTGTCTGAACCCTTCACCCCCCCTTTCGTCTCACCTCTCTCACCCCATCTTCAGAGACTCTAACCTCTAACCCTAAACGCCGCCCCACAAACTCACCATCATCTTCGGTGGCGGCGCAGCTTTGCACCACCCCTACCCGCCTCAAAATCACACCCATAAACCCTCTTACCCTCCTTTCTCCAAATCTCAACACGACTCCTCTCGAATCCATCTCAGTCTCATCGAATATTGAATCAAAATATGAGACCTAAAACTTTAAAATCCTAAAATCAGCAAGCTTATTAAAGATTGAGGCCGAAATTGACCTTGCTCATGTGTTTTCATTTGAGAACACATGATTAAGACCCATTTTGGTTAAAATCGAAGGCTCGAGGAATGACTTCAAGGTCTGGCCAGCCCGATTAGGTATTTTCATCTTTTCTGTTTCTTTTCTTGTATTTCTCTTTTTATCCGTCCTTCTTCATCTTTTTTCTGTTGCTTCTTCTCTTTGTCTTCATTATGCATTCGTCTTTAATTTTGTCCTTGCATAAGTTGTTTAATAATCAACATAGTTTATTTTGTTATTATTTAAAACTAATTAATTCATTTCCTTTTTCTTTTGGGTTTTGGGTTTTGTCTTAAGGGTTTCGGGTTTTTCCCTTAGCCTGTTAAATTGGGATTTTGAATTAGGGCTCGATTTGAATTCTGAAATTAGAAAGCCCAAAAGGGATTCGACCCATACTCGTTTGGCTGCATGAAGGTAAATAACAGAGGGTAAGGATAATTTAGGAACTCTAGGTAGAGGAATCTCTGAATAACTGATTGAGGAAGGTTCTAGGAAACTGGGATGGGGACTAAACTGAAGTTCTGAATTTTACATTAAGGATTTCTAAGCAAAAAACCAAAATTCCAAAAGGGTCTAAATGCAAAATCTGATTTCTTTTGGCTGCCCTAGTACCTTGCCTATAAAGGGATCATTTTCCTCAAGCTCAAGGGAGAAATGGAGAGATAAAAATTCTGCAAAACTGAAACTGCTGAAAACTGTGGAAGCACACTGATTTCTCTGCATTTGTTTTTTGTAAAAAATTGTTCAAAATTCTGATTAGTTTGAAATTTCTGATCCTCTTCATTAGTTAGAATCTCTTGAAAACTTCTAATTCTGCACCTGGGTTGAAGATGGTTTGATTTTGGGATTTTGAAAGTTGGGTTTGAGCTTGTTTTGTGCGGAGTACTGTCTAGTTGTTGTTTCAGTTCGAATTCCTGGGTTTTGGCTGATTTCAACATTGTTTCATTGCTGTCCTGCTGCTTATTGCCTACTGTTTCTGTACTTCTCTTGTTTCCCCTTTCATTTCCAGGTATTTTCGGCACTATGGATATCATATGAGTGCAATTTGAAGTTTGGATCTGGAATGTGATGAAATCTGATGCTATTTGTTATTGAGCTTCATTTCTCCTTCTTTCAACTTCATGCACAACATGTAATACTTAGCTTTAGAAAGATTCTGATTAGTATATTTATCAATGAATAGAATGTAATCAAAATCTAGAACATGTTAGTTTATTAAGTATTGTCCTCTTACGTTTTTTTATCAAACTCTATAGTCAGTTTGGATTTCTTTGTCCTGTTTGCTCATTTCTGTCTTTACCTGTTGAATCTGGTTTGTACTAGTGGATAAATTATGAGTTTAGCTCCTTTGGTTTACATCAGTTAACATCGAAATATTTTCAGTCAAGTTGTATGTGTTACATCTGTGCTAGTTCAGCTGAAATCAGTGGTTCATTTGGTGTTGATTTCTTGATTTTGAGCTTTACCAATAAAAGCTAAAAAAAACCTTTCTTTTGGAGTATAGATTAGTAAATGTTCTCCTTTTCCCTGTTATTTTGAGGATATGCATAATGTTGGTTAGAAGTGATAATGGTAATGAATGCTAGATAACAAAAGGAATCGTTGAATGATTAGAGATCAATTGACGCTAAATATGCTTTGGTATTTGTGTAAAAGACGATCAGTATTTGTTTTAGTTTTCATGCAACAATATATTTCGCAACTATGAATTTGAATGCCTTGATGTTTTGTGCCATGTGAGGACTCGATCTTGGGTCTCAAGTTTGCTGAAGCTGGTCCATTCTCAAGCTTGGGCTCTCTTTTTGGGCCGAGCGTGGACTGTTGTGAGATTGGCATTTTTAGGCAACCTTGCAATTTGTAGGCTATTGGGCCTCACGCTAGGCCCAGGTTTTTAAGTACACTGTATCTTGTTTTATTGTGAGTCCACCGTTTAATGAATTAAGTTTGAACTCTTAAGCACAAGGGTAATTTGAATTCCTTTAGGTTTTTCCTTAATCAACTATTCCCTTTAAAATTGGGAATAAGGTGCGCCGTGCCAAATAAAATCTTAAAATGCACGGCCCTCACTTAATTAATTTTGTTTATCCTTAGAAATTGAGGCGTGCCATTTAGCGAATTTTCATGGCCCTCGCAAAGTTGCAAATTCGTAGTTGCTTTAGGTGCATTATTTTAACAATTTACCTTCCTAAACTCGGGTGCGCATTTATGTGACCCAAATCCAAATCTCAACAATGTTATATAAAATGTGTTGCGGACTACAGGTGCATTTATGTGACGTGGTTCAAGACATATTTTAAATGACGTTGCGATCTTCCTAAAATGAATAAAAGCGGTTAAAAAATTTAAAATTGCACATAGGTTTAAGAATGTTCTAAAATCAGATAATTAAGCCAATAATAACAGTTGGGCGACCGTGCTAGAACCACAGAACTCGGGAATGCCTAACACCTTCTCCCGAGTTAACAGAATTCCTTACCCGGATTTCTGGTTCGCGGACTATAATACAGAGTCAATCTTTTCCTCGATTCAGGATTTGAACCAGTGACTTGGGACACCATAAAATTATCCCAAGTGGCGACTCTGAATTTTAATTGAAATAAATCCCGTTTCGATTGTCACTTTAATTGGAAAAAACTCTCTTATACTCCCTTCTCGGAGGGTGTAGTAAAAAAGGAGGTGTGACACCCAATATGGTCTCTCTCTGAAGGACAAATGAAGAATTCTATGAGATATAGAATACATAACTTTACTACATCCTTGTCATTTACCCAGCTTTTGTTAGTTACAATCTGTTTTAGGTATGTCTTCTCTACTTTTACCTTGTTTGGAAAGTAACTGCTTATTATCTTACTGATATAATTCGGAGTGTAACCAAAGCTGTCACTTCGGTATGAAATCTAAGACCAGTTATTAATGCAAACTCTCTCAATCCAAAATTTAACCTCTCACCTTTTAACTCAGTTGAAAAATAGGAAGCATCGGATGAATTCAATTTGTACTTCATAAGAAGATGGATAGCTTGATTTTGCATGCATAAATTGAAAAATGACAGTAAATAACCAAAGCATGTTTTCTTGGATAGCTTCAAACCATTTGGAGACAAAAACTCTTTAATTTGGCTAAGAATGCTAGGGTCACATAATGTCTGGAATCTAAGAACCCCAAAATCAATATTATGGGATGCAAAAAAATGTCCATTATGAACAATCAATAAATATAATATCACATTAATACAGTGCTTAAAAACATAGAAACATTTGCAATCTATCTACAAAATAACTTCAAAAAATATACAAAATATCAACAATTTTAACACAGATCAACAAAGCTACAGTTAATCTTCAAAATGAAGACAAATAATCTCACATTAATTCAGTGCTTAAAAAACATAGATACATTTGCAAGTTATATACAAAATTACTGCAAAAAAATCTACAAAGTAGAAACAACACAGATTATGTAGATTTTTAACAACTAAAACAAACGAAATAACTAGCGAAGAAATTACTAAATTATTACCTTCACCAATGACTGTTTTCGAACATTTTTAGGAGATTTAACACTAGGGGCTTTTTTTGGAATTTTTCTTCTTTTTGGGAGTTTTTGAACTGGGAGCCACCTTCGCTTTCTTTCCAGGTTTACTGATAGGCACATCTTCTACAAAATCATCATCGAACACTATCTCTTTTCGTTTCCTTTCCGCTTGTTTGATTGACCTCGAAGATTCTCCAGCATCGAAATCATGTTTTTGTTTAGTTCTAGCTTCAGCCCTGATTTGACGCGGAGAAAGACTATGCTTCATATCTACAATTGCATGTGCAGATTTTCCTTGCTTTTTGGGTGAATGTGGTGATAATACACCCAAATCGAAAGAAGGTATATCAGTTTCTCTAGCTTTTTTAGGGCTGTAATTTGAAAGTTTATTCTTCTTCATTGATAAAATTTGAAGCTGCAGGTAAATGTGTGTATGAACTTTGAAGATTTGACTTCAATTTTGACTGGTTGTAGAAGAAAAAACTTGAAATTGGACGTTAATGGTGGGGGTTATATATGTTTCTCTGGTTTTAGTAGAGGAAATAATGGGTTTGAAACGTGGGTGTGGGGTGATACGTGGGTGATGGTGGTAGGTTTGGGAAAGAGAAACGTGGAGGGGTGGGGATTTGGAGGAATATACAGTACCATTAATTTAGGAGGGATATACGGTACAATTAATGTACCGTTAAAACACATTATGGTATAAAATTGGTAATTAGGTATACTAAATATAATTATATCAAACTTTAAACATTAAGGACAATATAATTTCCTATATAGCATAGGAATGTAAAAATTCCTATAGTCTTTGGGAGGCCTTGTTGTTCTCTTGCTTTTCCTGACTGGCCCAATACTTGCATTCCTTTCACTTGGCCCAGCATCTTTCTCAAGTCCAACTTCATTTTTTATCATAACAGTTATACACATATTACACATAAATTATGCATATATATAATATTCACCAGCTAATTTTAATTTAAGTGATTGAGTGAGCAGCCATTTAAATTAATTTTTCACATAAGTATAACCTATCCAACTCAGGTCTTGCTTATTCTTCTTAAAATTGAAAAAAGAAGAGAAAATAAAAGAATGAGACAAGAAAGAGTAATAGAAAAGATTATAAATTTCAGAGTCAATACTCAATAGTATCAGTTGCATTAATTACACAAATCCACCACTAATGTTAGTTAGTAGTGTAATTTATAACCATTCAACACCTCAAGGGTCACTGCTGATTTTTGCCCATGTCAAGACACAAGTATATCACTAATTAGTACTCTGTACTCTTAAAAACACTCTAATGGATCCCCAGAAGTCTCCATAACAAATGAATTCCATGTGGTTTCACTTTGAATATTCTCGCTAATTGCACATATCCAATGTACTTAATACTTAGCCAGCAGAAGAAAATCTATACTAGGATTTTTTTCACAAAAATTGTGTATAATTATTCGATTCCAAAACATTAAAATATAAAATCACTCTAAAATTATCTACATTATTTATAGTTAAATTTTACTCAATCAAAAACAAGAACAAATATTCTATATATATGAAAGGGATTCTTGAAGCAAAAATATATTGTTGAATATACAAAAAATTTATATGTATTTCCGTCTCTATTCCACATAAAATTTCTTCATATTTTTCAGAAAATTTATGAAATTAGAGTTAACAATGAATATAACATAGGATTATGTTGTTATATATTGAAGTAATAAGTTGTTAGTCTGTAGTACATATATTTGATGGGATAAAGAAACAATTTAAATAAAGAGAATGTGCAAGGATTATGTAGCTGTTGATACACAAATATAGAAGGATTGTGTTGCTGTTGATACATAAATATTCCAATATTTCTTGTAATTGAAGCAAGAAATGATGGAGAAGTGTTATAAATATGTCGTGAAAAGTAATCATTACATAATATTTTCAGAAAGGACATAAGTAGTATAGAAAGTGAGATGTGAAGAATCAAGTACTCCTAGGAATCCCACAAAAACAATAAATAGTAGCAAGATATTACTATTTATTATATGAGTTGGTGTCTCCCACAAAACAATCAGCTCTCATTTTAGCTTATTATTTTTAATGGCAATAGGACATTGTGACCCATGTTGTGTGCACTGTCTGCTCCTACTTCTATATTTTATTTCACTGGAAAATTTTAATTTAATTGCTTATTTATTGTTATTATGAATTACACGTGTCGACTGAAGATCTGCAGAAGAATCTGATAAGAAGCTCTTATAACATTTACTTAAAACACCATGGGGTTGTTTGGTATCAGGTATAAGTAGATATAGTGCTGGTATAAAAATTTAATACCACCTTAATACTTTGTTTGGTTAGCAAATTTGTATAAGTTATCTCGAAATTAAAATTAGTACCGGGATAACTTATATTTTGTAGAGGTGGGGTAATTAGTGCCGGGATAACTTATATTTTTTTTAGTAATTATGCAATTGTCATTTTAATACAACATACCAAACAGTGGATAAAAAACAATACCAAAATAACTAATCTCAGTATAACTTATCCCAGCATAAATTGTATTGTAACCGAACGATCCCTAAGTTATATACACTGGTGTAATGATTTTTTTCATACTTTCAGAAAAGTTTAACTTCTAAATTCTAATAGCATGTTATTCACCATTTAAATTATTATCTATTATTCTCTTTGTCTCGGATTATTTGTCATATTTTATTTTACACCGCCTCTTAAAAAAATAATAATTAAAATATATTTTTGATTATTTTACCCTTATTTATGTTTTATTGGTGTTTGAACTTATCATTATATTATCCCATAATTGAGATGTTTGTAGCCTTCAAAACAATTACTACTAAGGGTAAAATAGAAAAACAATAATTAAGTTTGTCATGAATATTTAAAATGACAAATAATTTAAAATAATTATTTTTAGAAATCACGATAAATAATTTGAAACAGAGGGAGTAATATTTATCAAGAGACTGATTTATATTACGTTACTTGTGACCTCAATGCAATTCTTTTTACTTTGTTGATATATACAAGTTAAGCTCATTAAAAAATAAATAAAAAATCCTGTGGAAGGGTCGTGCCCACGACTGGGAGGAAGAAAGGCAATCAAGCATGGTCCCTGAAAATCAGGTTCATTAATCTTAACCTAATCCCCTTCAATAAATTTTGTACTTGAAAAATATTTTGATAGATAGATTCCCAAGACAAAATATATATTTTCAGTGAGGAAAAAAAAAAAAAGAGTTGCATGTACTTGGAATAAAGGATTTGTCTATTTTGAAGACAAGGTTGTGAGGGACAAGTTGAATCCCACTTCCATTTTTGTAGTCGTTTTTTAGTGGAGAATTAAGTTGGATACCCTCTGGTTGTTTATCAACCTTATTAGCAAAAAGTACATAAATTGATACATGTTTTCCGTAATTGTTTCCCGTTAATCTCCTAATTATACTTTTTTATGAATTATTATTAACTTTTCATGGAACCTTTGGTTTGTTTATAAGATTAGATTCAGATTATATTGTATTATGTTTTTTTTCTTCTCATATTGGCAAAACTAAAAACAATGGTTTTCAGCTGGAATGAAAATGCAAATTAAAAAAAAAAACAAAAAGCGTAGTCTGATGTACAAAGTATTCCGTACTCAAGTATGGTACGGGAAAAGGTCATGACATATAGGTCATACGGGGAAGGGCCGTAACCTTATACAAGCATTAGTGACTGCTTTTAAGGTTCGAACCATAAACTACATGTCACACGGAAATAACTTTATTGTTGCTACGGGTACCCTTCGAAATACAAATTAAATAGCGGGAAAAAAAAATCGCATGACCAAAGCCAGGTCAGATATATAACTACTTGGATGATTTTGCTCTTATATAACTATTGTTAATCATTACCCTTCACTTTTGGTATTTCATAAAGATATATTTTCTCCAATAAGCCTTTTCGAGACGTTTGAGAAGACATTATGATCATTTTTTTATTTTACCTTAGATCATTTAATTCTAAAATAGATTAAAAAGGGGACGAAGAAGAAGAATGATTAGTGCCTATTACATAGTATCAATTTAACTTTAACTTATGACCAAGTCTTTTAAGTACCTCATTCTTTTTGTTTAATTTAATTTATTTATTAACTTAATCTTCAACTTGGTCCTCTCACTGTCTTTCTGATGCGAGATAGTAAGTTTCAATCATTTCTACAACGAACTTTTCCGTAGAAAGAATATTACATTCTGAATTTCACTTTTCGTCCAAACATTTTAATTAATTATGTATCATCATGATTTGCAATATAAAATATAAAAAAAGGTTAACGCTTGACCCCATGATATATAATTAAAACCCCAGTTTAAAATATTTGCGCATGTCAATTTACAAACTAAAACTAATTAATTGACGAAAATATATTCTTAACTATGTACCCATTATTCGCTAGAAAATATAGGCTTTCGATATCTTCAATCTCTTTACTTCCAAAGGTTTCTTCATCATCCTCTTTAAAATTATATTCCCTCCATTTCAATTTATATAACATACCTTCTTGTTAGTTCGTACAAAAAAAGAACAATATTTTTATGTATTTGAAAATAATTTAATTTTATATTTTTTATTTTACTTATTTTAATCTAGAAGCTTTATAATCACACAAAAATCACTTTCTACAAAGTTTTTAATCCTTAAGCTTTTAGTATCGTAAGATTCAAAATTCAATTTTTTTTTAATTCGATGCCGAGTTAACCTATCCCATATAAATTGAATGGAGGGAGTCCTCTAAAAATCGAGCTTTTGTGTATTTATATCATGTAGGAATGGGCCCGAACGAAACTATCATTAGTGAGGATCTTCGGAGAGTTGATTTTTTTCACTTTACAGAAAAATTATACTAGCAACCCGCGCCCCGCGGTGCAGTGGTGCAAATTTCTCAGAGTAAATTTTTCTTCTCACTTTTTGATCACATTAAGACTTGGTCCTCGAATCCCGAACATGATCCCCGACTCAGTTTCTTGGGCTTATACTCAAACTTCAAAGCTCCAATTCATTCATTTTGACTCTAAACTTGCTTCTCAACTCGAAATTATATCCTACACAAGATAACATACGTAATAAGTACAAAGTATTAATAATTAAGCTAAAATACAATTAAAATATAATAATTAAAGTACAAAACATGGATAAAAATGTGAGTTCCTAGCCTACGGGCAAATGGGTGAGTGAGTAGACAGTTCGCTAATAGTCACAACACTTCTATGTAGTCTTAAAGAATATATAAATTAATATGTTCGATGTATAAAATATTTTAATAAAATATTTAAAAACGATGTATAAATTCAGGAAAAATTAATTAAGTAATCTTTTTCTTTTTCCCGGGAATAGGCATCCTCCTCCCTCCACCTTTCTCTCTCCACCACAACTTAAAATCAAAAATCTGAGTAAACACAAACGTGGAAATAGGAGAGTCGCACCCTTCACGTGCAGCACAACACGTGCCGTCAAGTGGTAAGCCGAAATGCGTGAAAAACGCCGGTAGCCGGTTCACACAGTCGCTCGAAAAACTGAATTTTGAATATATAGGCGGGCCCCACTAAAACTCAAAATGTGGTCCCCACTGTTGTAAAGTCCCAAGACAATGTCCACCGCTACGTCTGACGGCCATACGTAGTAGTATCCGGCGCTTTTCCGTTTTTCCCATTAATTCCTATCTCCGGTCCATGTCTAAAACAAAGATGTTTTTGTAATTTTTTTAAAAAAATCTCTAATGTGTTATAAATACATATTATATTATGGATATTCATTTAGTATTTCGTTGTAAATAAGCTTTCTGAAGAAGCTTATCCATATGAGACTCCGCCGTAAATATGGTTATTTATTCAGTACTCTATTGGAAATAAGCTTCCTGAAGAAATTTATCATTTCGGTATTCCGTTATGGATAAATATTACCCACGACAGAAGATTATCTATATCTGGTACAGTAGCAGCTTACAAGCAACTTACAAGAAGTTTACACAGCAGCTTGTAGTAGCAGCTTGCAGTAGCAGCTTCCTTTCTTTTATAAATAGAGGAGATTTCAGTTCATTATGTACATGAATTTGAAGTTGAATAATAAATCTCTCTCTATACGTGTCTTTGATTTCTTTACTTTAAAGTCTTTATTTTATAACACCTTATCAGCACGAGACTTTGTCATCTCGAGCAAATACTTTGAAAGTATCAAAGGTACGAACTTTCTTCTTGTAAATAATGTCAAATCTTTCTAAACGTAAATTTGTAGTATTGGATATATCGGGCAAAAGCTACGTGTCTTGGGTGTTTGATGCTGAAATTCATCTTGATATGATGGGTCTAGCAGACACCATCAAAGATAAGTAATGTGTTTTACTTGTTATGTATGCTACTGCCATTAAAATAAAATAAAAAAGGTACTTAGGAACCTAGTGAGCCATAATCATTGGACGAGATTCTGGAGCATTTTATGAATTTTAAAACACTATAATTTGTATATCTTTATGTTCCGTTTTTCACTTACTCGTTTTCGAATTAAGATTTTAATTTTACTCCAAAAGAGTAATATTGCATAGGAAACAATAAAGTGGATGACATTGTTAGATCCACTTATACTCCATCAGAGTTTGCAAGAAATATACAACCACCAGAAGTGGTTATGTTTCGTATATCTCATTGTAACTAAATTTTTGTTAACCACCAGAAGTGGTATATGCCTATGGCCACCAGAAGTGATAATTTAGGCTTTCTATGGTTACAATTGAAGATAAGCTAGAGAAATATTCTCTATAGTACATGCATGCCTCGATTTGCTCCTGAAGTAGCATTATCGTAAAAGAGCTTCTAAGATATCACACAATTTGTGTGATTAATGCGCGTTCAGATAATTATGTTCCGTTCCCTGAATGATGAGAACTTTTGATAAATATTAATCCATTTCCTGAAGTGAATGTGACAATATTAATAAAGCTCGTTATGAGCGCTCTATTAATGTAAATATATGGCGATTCACCTCCAGAAGAGGTAATATGATTGAGAGAATATATACTCAATATTTTATATTTTAAATTTGCTCTTAAGTAGTAAAACAATTGAATTTTTCTTCTAAAGCAGGAAAAAATTATGAAAATGTATCTTTTTGTGCTTAAATAAAATAATAAGCTATTCAAAGTTATTTTTAAGCACATTTTCATTCCCTGGAGTAAATGAAGAGGTAGAATAACAAATGATATAAATGTTGTTTTTGTGGCATAAAGATCATTGTCGCACGCACCCGTTGTACGTAAAATATTTTGGAAAATTTTATTAAATATCATTCTAAGGCAAAAGTATTCTTGTAGAATGCTTTCTACTACAACCACATCAGTACATTATGGTTAGTTATTGAGTTCCCCGAAGGAAATAACAAGTCGTGTATCTTTTCTTAAAGGACACAATGACTATGTGGTTGCCGCATTGATACAAAATATTCAGATGTTAATAGTATTTCTCCTTGAAGGAGATATTTGTCACGAAGTTAGTAGTAGAATATTAAAATTCTTGATTTTCGTCATTTATAAATTTAGAATTGGCTTTGTATTGTCTATTTGATTATGATTTTCTTTCATGACACCAGAAGTGTTTGAGCAATATTTGGTAGTACAAAATTTATCAAAAGCTCCCGAAGAGCTATCTGTTTGTCTAGAAGACATATGACACCAGTAGTATCCAATAAATATTAGATTGTGATAATGAATGAAGGCTCTTGAAGAGATTATATATAAATATGTCATTCATATTATATGATTATGGTCAAAACACATGTTGTAGTAAACTTGAAGTTTACTAATACAAATGACAATCATACTGAGACTACAAATGATTGAAAAATTAAAAATCTTCATGCTTCCACAATCATTGGGGGGTTAATATGTATGTGAGAAGTTACCCGCCTTATTCTTTAATTTGTACTACATCATGTATCACAGTAAACCAGAAGTTTACTAATGCAAAAGCAGCTATAGTAAATGAGAAATTTACTTATACAAAAATAGCAAAATTTGTGCCATCGTAAACTAGAAGTTTACTAAGAGATAGCGCATGCCATGATAAACTTGAAGTTTTCATTTGCCATTTTTAAATGAGCTATTTGAGAATTCAGATAAGCATATACTGAAGAACTAGAAGATTCTTCAATAATTCTCTTGTGTTGCTTGTTCTCATAATAAATTGATTATACCAGCTAAAGTTGGGACTAAAACCCCTGATTCTGGAATATATAAAAAGTGAATATGGGTGCATTCACCTATCATGTGAACCACTTATAGATGCATATATAAGATGGTTACATGTGTGTTCATTGTCAACCTGCAGTTTGGCATTTGAAATTGTTTTCTCAACTAAGAGCAAAACTTTCAGATTATGAAATCAAGACAATTAATCTTGATAATGCCGGTTTATATCTAAGCTGGTTTAACATTGAATACCTTCTATTAATGGCTAAACCATTTCTTATGAGAACAAAGCTTCATATGTTGGTCTAAGATTTTCTAAATTGCATATAACAGCACTTGTATGCATCAGACCAATAATATATGTTAAGTCATCCCCTCATAATTGGTTTAGGATCATAAACCAAATATTTTTACTATCTTTTGATGTGTGGTATATGATTAATTTCTCTACCACAATGCACAAAGATATGTTTCCCAAAGAAGATTGGGGATATATGTTAGTTTTTCTAACATTTGGGGGATGGAATAAACAGTTGAAAAATATGCTATATGAATCGAATTATTATTAATATGATCCTCACTTAGAAGATAATTCAAGCAAAATTCCAGAAGCATTTGCTGATCCAAAATTAAATATCATATTTCAGCTGTAAATGCCACTATTAAAATTTAAAGTCCCTGAAGGATAGAGTTTACTGTACGCATGTATCATGGTAGACCAATCAGTTCCAAAGGTAACAATTCTTGAAAAATGATAAGGAGTTAATGATAAAAATGATCATAATGAGGAAGAAATAAGCTCTAGAAGAGCTCACGACATAACATTTCATGAAACTCCAGAAGAAGTTCAGGTATCTGAAAATAAAGAAAGTGATGAGATCTCAACAAGTTATGTCGCTTGCGAACCGATACAAAATGATCGTCGACGATATATTTGATACAATATAGTGCACAATACTGTAAAATATTGTGAGGATCGGACCAGTAGTCCAGACACCTGAAGATGTCATGCCATTTAAATGCGAGTCATAACCTATATGACTCATTTGATCAAATCTCTATAAAGATCCCTGAATGATTTAAAATGCCTGAAGCATATTCAAAATCTCAGGAAATGTACTAAATTAGATTACAAAGATCTTTGTACGATTTAAAGCAATCTAGGCGCATGTGGTATAATCGCCTCAGTGAATATTTGCTAAAAGAGGGCTACATAAATAATGTTATTTGTCCATGTATTTTTATAAAGTAAATGGCTTCAGAATTTGTTATACTTGTTGTTTATTTTGATGACATAAATCTTGTTGGAGCTCAAGAAGAGCTCCAATAAGGAAATTGAATATCTTAAGAAAGAATTTGAGATGACAGATCTTGGGAAGACAAAACCTTGTCTTGGTTTGCAAATTGAACATTTAGCAGACAAGATCTTTATCCATCAATTTGCCCATACAGCAAGGGTCTTAAAATGCTTTTACATGGACAAAGCGCACCCATTGAGTACACCAATGGTTGTTCGATCACTTGAAGTGGATAAGAATTTGTTCCGACCTCCAGAAGAGGATGAGGAACTCCTTGGTCCCGAAATACCCTATCTCAGTTTAATTGGTGCACTAATGTATCTTGCTAATGCTACAAGGCCTGACATAGCATTTTCTGTTAATTTACTAGCAAGATATAGTTCTTCTCCTACACGGATTAAGGATCCGTTCTTACCTCCAGAAGAGAGTGATGAACTCCTTGATCCAGATATACCCAAGTCTCTGCACTGTACTCTTTTTTCCTTGCTCGAATTTTTTCCCACTGGGTTTTTCCTGATAAGGTTTTTAATGAGGCAACTTGCAGTGTATATTATTAGTGTACTCTTTTTCCTTGACTAGGATTTTTTCCCACATGGTTTTTCCTAGTAAGGTTTTAACGAGGCACATAATAATGAACATCTAAATGGGAATGTAATGAAAATATTATTGTGGATGTCTATTTATTACTCCGCTATAGATAATCTTCCTGAAAAAGATTATCCATTTAGTACTACATTGAAGTTTTCTACAAGCAGCTGATTCAGACAAGTTGCAAGGAACTCAATGAAATGACTTGTAGCAGCTTCTTGGTTTGATGAGATTAGTTTAAATCGATCTGAAATAGTGGTGGATAATATTCTCTACAAACTCAACTTTTTGGGAAGATGGTATACAAGATTGGAATGCTGAGACTCAAATATTTGAAACAAGTTTTTCATTAGGGGGAGTAAAATATGCGATGCACTCTTTTTTTGCCTTACTAAGTTTTTTCCCCACGGGGTTTTCCTTATAAGGTTTTTAATGAGGCACTTAGCAATGCGTATTACTAAATATGTGTACTCTTTTTTCTTCACTAGGATTTTTTTCCACGGGGTTTTTTCTAGTAAGGTTTTAATGAAGCATATTATCTTTTAATGAACATCCAAGGGGGAGTGTTATAAATATATATTATATTATGGATGTTCATTTAGTACTCCGTTGTAAATAAACTTCCTGAAGAAGCTTATCCATATGAGACTCCGCCATAAATATGGTTATCTATTCAGTACTCTATTGGAAATAAGCTTCCTGAAAAAGCTTATAATTGCGGTACTCCGTTATGGACAAATATTACCCCCGACAGAAGATTATCTATATATGGTATAGTAGCAGCTTACAAGCAACTTACAAGAAGCTTACACAGCAGCTTGCAGTAGCAGCTTACACAGCAGCTTCCTTTCTTCTATAAATAGAGGAGAAAGGAATAAATCTTTCTTCAATAAGATTTATTTATTGAATTTGAATTTGAATAAATCTCTCTCTACTTGTCTTTGTTTTCTTTCTTTAAAGTCTTTATTTTATAACATAATGTAATATTTGTTGAAAAATAAAAATATTTATTGAAAAATTTGTGAAACACTTTCGCAAACCTACTTCATATATTTTGCAAAATTTTGGAGCGGATTCTAATTTCTGAAAACTACGTAGAATTTTTAAAACATAATTAAGCTTTTATATTTTTATTAACTTAATTAACTTATTAAGAGAACTTATTCATGTGTCGGAATAATTTATATTTCCAAGCACTTGATTCTTTTATCCCCAATAATTGATAGTGGTAATTTATAAACTCAAGAAATTTGTTTGTTTCGATACATTTTAGAAGTAAATAATGCGACAATCCTATTTAAAAGTTCGAGCTGTTAAAAAGAATATATTTTTATTACTTTAATTATATCTTCGACAACTTAAACAACGTGGGAAGTCCGTTTAGCGTTATAGTTCATAATATAATCTTTACAAAGATAAATTAAGAAAACTACAAAGCATGTATATTAAGAGAGAAACAAAACAGCTGAACAAGGCTTGATTTTAAGATCATGCAACCGATGCACACTCGTGTTCTTCCTACTGATTATGGTAATAATCATGTTTGTGAAGTTATTTACGTATTTATTGGAAAAATATGAACACCCTATACGGTTAAGTATATACCTCACTTATTATATATTTTCGTAGATAGTGTAAAACGGGAACCAATATAATCGTTATTCCCCCGGTTCACAATAAGTGACCATTTTATCTTTGACATACCTATTAAGGAAAGACGAACTCCTAGAAAAATAATAATGTATTTACTAAATTAATTTTAATTAATTGTTACATTGATACATTGAAATATAATTAAGGGAAAATTTTGAAAATATAAAATTAAATTCCTTCTTGATTATGTAAATGGACACTTATTTTAAACCAAAATAAAAAGGTAAAATGATCATTTATTGTGGACAGGAGGGGTAGTAATTATATTGGAACATCATCCAATATTGATGTCATATATGTACTCCCTTCATTCACTTTTACTTGTCCAATGTTATAAAAATAAATTTTCACTTTACTTGTTACTTTTAGCATATCAAGAGAAGACAATTTCTTTTTTCCTATTATACCCACGGTATTAATTACTCATTTCTAATTATTTTCTAAAATTTATTAAAAATATGCATCAATTACTATGGATATTATGGGAAATTATACATTTCAATTATTATTTCTTAAGGTACATGTAAAGCTCATTGGAAATAAGTAAAAGTGAACGGAGGAAGTAGTTGTCAAATCTAAAGATTACTTGAAACTAGAAACATTAACTAACCTTACATTGTTGTTCCAGACTTAGGACTTTATGTTATGAAAAAGGAAACCAGTGCTACTCTGGACTTTTGCGATTCTCATCTTCTATATTCTGGACAACTTCAATGTCTCATGTTGAATTAAAGCTAATTTATACTATTAGTTTTCCAAAATTTGAACCACTGTGGTCTTGTTTGGACCAGATAGTGACATGTAAATTTGAACTAAGATTTTCAAGTACAAGACATATATATAGAGAGAGACTTTTTTTTTTTTTGAAAAATTGCAGTTTAATTAAGTATAAGTATCATGTACCGATAAAAACTAGTCACGCCCGAGCTGACTCAAACACCACAATTATTTAAAAAAAATCTCAGTTTTGCATTATTATTTAATTTTGTAACACTTGAATGATGATTAATTTTTTTTTTATAATTTATGTAACGTTTAGTTTGCCGTATTTTATGTTGATGGAATGGAGAATAAGAATATTGGTGTTAACAATACTTGATTAGAGTATTTAATGACAAAACTAACTTTAAAGTAGGCAATTTTTGCATAATAATACTCTCTTTGTCTCATATTATGTGTCATGTTTCTCTTTTACATGCATCTTAAGAAATATTAATTAAAAAAAGAGATTGGACTATTCTACCCTTATTTATGTCTTAAGATATAATTTCTTTTGATTGAATATTTATTTTATTTATGTGTTATCTCTATTTTCAAGAACAATTATTACTATGGATAAAAATAAAAAAAATAATTAATTTTGTCGTGAACTTCTAAAATGACAAATAATTTGGGACAATTACTTTATATGAGACGTATGAAGTATCTAAATTATGCACCGCATAATAATTTCAGCATAAGTAGTTCGTGAATTAAACGCCCTCAATGTTGATGCATTCATAAATTTTTTTGAACTATTCTGTAGTTTAAATGAATGCATTATTATATCCCACTTGCTAATTATAAAGACCAACATCTCTTGCTTGTGAGAAAAGGTTGCAAGTGTTCATCGTCTCACATGCTGAAGTTAATGCAATGTACTTAGTGATAATAATTTAATTAAGACATGAAAATTCGAGCTAAGGTATTTTGTTGGCTTCCTCCTCGATCACTAGTATCAAAGTATTGGCCATTAATAATGAAAAACTCGAAGATTGTGTTCATATATGATGGCCCTTCTTTTAAGAATACAAGTATCTTGTTTGCTTGCTTCTTGATTTCTTTGGGATTAATTAGAGAAACATTGGGATTTAACCGTTGTTTCTCTTCCTATAATTTTGGTTTTCATTATCTTCTCCAATTTCCACGGAAGTCGAAAAATTATCATTTTCAGGGATACCCTAAATTGTGCGGACTTTTCATTTTTGGTGTCGCACACATTTCGACATGGGACAAGAGCGGGTGCGAGAGCGGAATCTGTCCCGAATTCGGTCAACTAACTTCGGATACTTTGATCTGAGTCTATCGACAAATTTAGGAGGAAATTAAGATTTTGATTTCTCAAAAATAAAATAGATTTAAGACATAAGAAATAGCATACCTTTAATGTTGTAGTACTTTTGTTTCATATTTTGTTGAGAGGCCAATGTAATAGTGAGGAAGTGCAGTGTATTTTTGCATATGATGCACGTGGTAGTTAGAGATTAGTTGTTAGGTAATTAGAAATTGACAGCTGTATTTAACTGTTAGTAGTTAGTGGTAGATAAAAGGAGTGAGTTAGTAGTTGTATATATAGTCTTGAATATCAGTGAAACAGTAAACGGTTTTCATTTCTAATTCTCTACCTTCTTCTTCTTGCTCCACTGAAGCTCTCAAGGAGCTCTAATGGCTGATTTCCGTCTCAGCCTCTATGAATTTTAGCATGGTATCAGAGCAACTGATTCTGGTATTTTACCTATTTTTCAAGCTAATTACACAAAATACTCAGTAAATCTCAACATTTTTAGCTTATTTCCAGCTATTGCAGCGGAAAAACTCACATACATGCTCATGAACTCGAATGATACACCTGGTTCAGTACTCGTTCCTATTAAGCTCACCGGATCGGAAAGTTATGGCTTATGGAGTAGATCTATGAGAATTGCTCTCCAAGCTAAGAGGAAGCTAAGGTTCGTGCTAGGTACCTGTAAAAAGGAACTATTTGAAGATGAATTGCACGAGCAGTGGAAAACTTGCAATTCGACGGTACTTTCATGGATCATCAACACCGTTTCTAAAGATCTACTCAGTGGAATCGTGTATGCCTCAGATTCATACATCGTGTGGAAGGATCTCAAGGAGCGATTTAACAAAGTCAATCGCATAAGAATTTTTTAGGTACATCGACAAATAGCCAATCACTCACAAGGTACGAACTCTGTTTCGATATATTTTACCAAATTGAATGACCTCTGGGCTGAATATAATGCCATGGTTCCTCCTACTGGTTGTGACTGTGCAAAATCTAAGGAATCTGTCGAACATTTTCATCAACAGAGGGTGTTACAGTTTCTAATAGACTAAATGACTGGTATGACCAAGCTAGGAGATATATTTGTTAAAATCAACCTATCCTACACTTAACCAAGCCTATGCTATGATAATTGAGGATAATAGTCAGCATTCAGTTGGTCTAAATACAGTTACTGCAAATACATATCCTTTAGCTATGCATTTAACTCGTGGACAACCTTACAAAGGTAAGAGACTTTTTCTGCAGTGTGATTACTGCAATATGAAAGGTCACAGTAAAGAAAATTGTTACAAATTGGAAGGGTATCCTCCCGATTTTAAGTCTAAGAGAAATTTAAATCCTCGTCTGGGAGGATCAGGAGGTCAAATTAACCATGGTGGATAGATATGTTATGGTAAGCACCCTTTCAATGCTATCAACAATGTGACTGGAAATGTTAACATATAACCGCCACCGATGCACTATAGAAATACATGACCAACTGAAATCAAGGCTCAGTATTTTATTGAAGAACAGTATAAACAGATCCTCAATTTGCTAAGCAAGGATGTTGGAGAAGAGCAAGGCAATGAGGCAAACAACATCAATGCAATAGGTAATGCAATTTGTATGATGTCTAAGGTATCTAGTGATGATGAGTGGATAGTTGATTCTGGAGCTACTCATCATGTAGCTTCTAAGAAAAGATTGATAAATAGTGATTATAGTCAACAAATATATGGTAATAGTAAAGTATATTTACCCTCAAGAGATAGGGCAGATATTACTCATACTGGCTATGCATCCTTGTTTGGCAACACAACTGTGAGCAATGTGTTATTTGTCCCTGATTTCAAGTTTAACTTGCTATCAGTCTCCAGATTGACTAACGAACTGTCATGCTCAGTCAATTTTTTCCTTAGCTTCTGTGTCTTTCAGCAACTTTGGAGTGGCAGGGTGAAGGGGATTGGTGGACAAAGAGGAGATTTATACATATACAAAGATATAGACATTAGTAAGCAGAGTATACAACATCCAAGAGCATCAGCAATTCAAAAAGGGGACAACAACTTATGACACAACAAGCTTGGACATCCATCTGCACCAGTGATGAAATCTATGAAATTGTTACATGATCATGTAAATAGTCCACAATTGAATAAGTGCATGATTTGCCCTTTGGCAAAGTAAGCTAGGTTGATGTTTCCCAGTAGTGATTCTAGAGTCGATGCACCATTTTACATTTGTACATATGGATCTTTGGGGGCCCTATAAAATAGCTACTTGGGACAACAAGCATTATTTTTTGACTGTTGTGGATGATTACAGTAGGTATACATGGATCTATTTGTTGAAACTTAAGTCTGAAGTTATTGTGGCCATTAAGTCTTTTTTCTCCATGGTAAAAACACAGTTTGGTGTCATGGTTAAGGTCCTTAAGACAGACTATGGCACTGAATTTTTTAACTCACAATGCAACATTTTACTTTAGGATTTAGGCATACTTCATCAGAGTAGTTGTGTTCACACAGGGGTGGTTGAAAGATAACATAGACACATCTTGAATATAGCATGAGCACTTAGATTTCAGTACAAAGTGCCAATCATATATTGGGGCATGTATATCAAGTCTGCAGTCTACTTTATGAATAGACTTCATACTGCTGCATTTGGGAACAAAAGTCCTTATGAGCTATTGTTCAAAAGGCAAGCAACATTGCATTATTTACGTATGTTTGGATGTCTATGTTTTGCAACTACAGTTCCTAAAGGAGACAAGTTTGAAGAGAGAGCAAGGCCAGCTGCTCTCATAGGTTACTCAGAGTTGCAGAAAGGCTACATCCTCCTAGATCTCAAAACAAATAAGTTGTTTGTTAGATGAGATGTCACCTTCCGAGAAGATGAATTTCTCTTTACTACTGCATACTCAAAGAAATAGTTTACAAATGAGACTGTCAACCTAGACCAATCCTTAACTCTCGACCAACCTCATAATATATCACACTTCTTACCAGATATCACCCACAACACACCAAAGAATCCTACCACCTCATTCACACCAAATTCTCCACATATACCTCATGACATACCACACCATTCACCAGCCACCTCCAATAATAATGACACTTTACCCACCTCATCTGCCAGTGATCCTAGTTCATTTGACCTAGCTCTGGAGCATGAAGGAGGAGATGAATTCAATGAGGAGGCATCAACATCTTTTGATACTAATCTTGGTCATATTTCATTAGATGAAGTTCATTCTCCAGCTACTAGGAAGTCTTCAAGGGATTCCAACAGCCTGTTTGGATGAAGGATTATATAACCACCAAACAAAGCACCAGTAAATATTCCATTTCCAACCACCTATCCTATGACAATATTAAACCAACCTATCAAGCCTATCTTGCAAAGTTCTCTATATTGGTGGAGCCTAAGTGCTACAGAGATGTTGCACAAAACACCATATGGATAGAGGCAATGCAACAAGAAATCAAAGCACTAGAAGAGAATGACGCATGGGAAGTGGTGGACCTTCCAAAAGGAAAAAATGCAATAGGCTCAAAATGGATGTACAAGATCAAATACCAAGCAAATAGATAAGTTGAGAGGTTCAAGGCCAGACTTGTAGAAAAAGGCTACAGTAAAAGAGAAGGCCTTGATTATCATGATACCTTCTCACTAGTTGTTAAAATGGTGACAGTAAGGTCAGTCATAACACTTGTTGTGTCTTAAGGCTGGACTTTATGGAAAATGGATATATACAATGACTTCATACAAGGAGATCTATGTGAAGAAGTGTATATGGATATACTTGAGGGGTTCATAAGACAGGGGGAGTCAAGGGTGTGCAGGTTGATCAAGTCCTTATATGGACTTAAGCAAGAATCTAGACAGTGGAATATAAAGTTAACAGATGCATTGGTGGATGCAGGATTTGTCCAAAACAGTCATAATTATTCATTGTTCACACTAAATAAGTCTAATGACATAGTGATTGTTTTAGTGTATGTTGATGATTTACTCATCACAGGGAGCAGTATTGAGCTGATTAATGAGGCAAAGAAAGTGCTGAATCATTCAAAATGAAAGATCTTGGTGAATTAAAATACTTTCTTGGCCTTGAAGTGCTAAGATCAAGCTCAGGAGTGATTCTCAACCAAAGGAAGTGTGTGCTAGAGTTGATCTCAGGTATGAGAATAGCTGGAGCAAGACCAACCAAGACACTTTTAGAGTCTACTTTGAAGCTAACGACTGTAGAGTATGATAAAATGACAGGAATCACAGGAGATGCAACCTTACAGGACATCAGTTCATACTAGAGATTGATAGGGAGGCTGATGTATGTAACTATCACAAGGCCTGACATCAACTACACATTTCAGACCTTGAGTCAGTCTATGAAAATGCCCAAGAAATTCCACTGGGAAGGTGCAACAAGGTTGGTAAGATACTTGAAGAATTCACCGAGACAAGGCATTTGGTTGAAGGCAGGAATCACACAAGAGTTGACATGTTGGTGTTACTCTGATTGGGCAGCATGTCCAAATACGAGAAGATCAGTGACATGATAAATAGTCAAGTTTGGAGACTCCTTGATCTCATGGAAATCAAAGAAACAACAAACAGCCTCTAGAATTTCAGCTGAGGCAGAGTATAGAAGCGTGGCTTCAGCTGTGGCAGAATTAACCTGGTTACGTGGACTGTTTAAGGAGTTGGGAGTTACCATACATAGTCAAATGACTATGTTTAGTGACAGTAAAGATGCTATGCAAATTGCAGCCAACCCCATCTTTCACGAGAAAATGAAACATATAGAGATAGAATGTCACTTCATTAGAGACAAAATCAAGGCAGTGCTAGCAAAGACTTCGTATGTACATACTATAGAATAGCTTGTAGATCTTCTGACCAAGGGCTTAGGCCAAATTCAGCATGTTCATTTGCTTAGCAAGCTAGGGGTTCTTAACATCTTACACCCTCCAGCTTGAGGGGGGTGTTGAGAGACCAATGTAATAGTGAGGAAGTGCAGTGTATTTGTATGTGATGCACGTGGTAGTTAGAGGTTAGTTGTTAGGTAATTAGAAATTGACAACTATATTTAATTGTTAGTAGTTAGTGGTAGATAAAAGGAGTGAGTTAGTAGTCGTATATATAGTCTTGAATATCAATGAAACAATAGACGGTTTTCATTTCTAATTCTATGCCTTCATCTTCTTGCTCCACTGAAGCTCTAATGGCTGATTTTTGTCTCAGCCTCTATGAATTTTAGCATATTTGCTGCTTTGTGTTTCAGAAAACCAAGAAGTCAAGGGGTCGTGTTCTGAGTTCGGACTTCTAGTAGACAGTAGCAGTGATATATATGGAAAGTTGGTAGTAGGCTTTGAATGACTTTCTTTTTTCTCTTTATAACTCTACCTTTTATAATTTTGAATTTTTTTAGCCGAAAATTCCCGTACCCGTATCTATATTTGGATTCGCACCCCCAAATCTTAAAATTTAGATTTTACCGAATGTTTAACCAAAAATATGAGTCCTTGGTCAAAGCTAAAAGAGAAATTCGGGTTACTGATAATCAGGAGACAAAAATAAAATACTTTTGAGAACAATGACAGAAGGTAAATAGATAAGTATTTCAATGAATTCTCAATAGTATTCCGTGTCCTTACAAATGATGATCCTTCTTCCTTTTATAGATCATTCTAGGTAAAGGAATAAAGCCTCAGCTTTAATGATATAATCATGAGCAATAAATGACTTTAAATAGGCCGTTACACAATTATTCCTATTAAATACCAACTTTATAACGTATCAGACATTTAATAATGAATTTGGGCTCATTTCTGTCATCTGATCCTTGCTTTCAATGCCTTCTAATCTATTGGTTGCAAATAATTTAAATTGGTACGAGACTCGTATCTATACGTCGTCTCGTGCTTATTTAAATTCTTCTTCCCGTGGCTGTTTTCACCGTGCCTCTTAGTCAATTGCTGTTCTTTGACCATTCAACTAATCCACATGTCATGCCACATCATTTTTAATATAAATTCAATTTTTTCCCAATACAGATAGTCCCCCCACTTTCCATTTTTTTATCAATTAAATAATTGGGAAGTGGATCTTCATGTAAAAAGAACTTTTGCCACAATTAATGCTCATGACAGTACTAACGTCTTAGCAGTCTTTTCCATTTAATGCTCTGTCCATGTGTCATTTTATAATTGATTCCGCTATTCATTCCTTTCTTCGAGACTTCTTCATTCTCACTATTTACGAAGTGATAGCTGCCTTTATTATAGGCTTTTCATCATTATACTTAAAAAGTTGACGGTTCCCATTTTACACATAACTTTGTCTTCCTTTGTCTTCTTCACTAATCTTCGACACATACCTTCTTCTTGACAATGTCTTCTTCAAACCCTAACCGTAAAAAAGTTCCAATTCTAGATCAGTTCCCCAACGCCCCTATTAGACACAGAAGAGGCGGAGGAAGTAGGCCTCGAACAGGGTTAGAATCTACGCGAGGCGGTTCCTCTGGTTCTTCTTCAAGGAGTTTTGTTCCAAAAGCCCCTTCTTCTAAGAGTAGGGAAATTCTTGATACTTCTCAAGAACCCTCAGTTGATGATATAGTTCCCAGTGATTTGTCTTTTGAAAGTGACAAAATGTCTCTTCAAAAACAAATTAAAAATTTAGAAAGAGCCGATACTTACCCAACATTAGTAACCGAGCTTACAATCCCCACTATAAGAAGAGATTGTAATTGGAAGGATAGTCTTCGAATGTCAATCCCTTCCCCAAATCAAAGAATTTCTTCTTTTAGAAATAGGTATTCTTCTGTTTACACTTACCCCTTCACTTTGGGTTTTAATCCTCCGATTGACCCAGTTATTCTCGATTTTTGTCGTTTCTTTACCATTTGTTTGGCCCAAATTGGTCCATTGGTATGGAGAACAATGGCTTGTTTGAGATATTTATCATCCAAGGCCAATGTCTATTTCACCTTTTCTCATCTCATTCATCTATACCATCCCAACTTAATACGCCATGGGGTTTTCACCTTAACTGCAAGGAGCAAAAAAGTTTTGGTAAACCCTGAGGATGACAGAGATCGTGGATGGTATATCCGTTACGTTGCTGTCCGTACAGTGGATTTGATTGGTGAAACAAATATTCCCTTTCCTGAGAAGTGGAATTTTGAACGTAAGTTTTCTCTTATTTACCGTACCTACTTTTGAGAATTTCAAAAGAATGTTGTTTTTTAACCTCGTCCCTTCTTGGTTTTTTGTAGCAACCATGGGAGATGTGGAACCTATTCCCAACTTTCGTGGTTGGGTAGACTCACTTTTGAAAATTGCTATTAGGGAGCAAAGAACTTGGAAATCAATTTCTTCCTTACATGGCTGGAAAGTCAAAACACACGGTATCCCCTCTTTTACAAAATTTTGTTTTACATGTTAAGCACTTTTTCCTCAACTTTAATCATGTATATCCATTCTTTAATCAGGATTTGGCATTAGAGGAATGACAGCTGAAGTAGCTATAGCCATTCGCATGTCTGCGAATGCTGCTCTGGATTTAGATAAGGCTCGAGCCTTGTTGCCTAAAAGAAAAGCTACAAAGGAAAGTTCTGAAGAAGAAGAGGAGGGTACCTCCCTAATTACCAGGCCAAGGGCCAGGAGACGAATAGTCATTGATGATGAAATTGAAAACACTCCTGCTCGTACCTCCGCCACCGAGCCTGTTTTTGACGAAGCTCCTCTTTCCTCACTTGTTCCTATTTCCTCCATTCCTCTGCCTACCGTAAGTGTTTCTTTACCAGCTTTAACACCTTCCATTTGTTTGTCAATTTCTACTGCTCCTATATCTGTTCCCTTGGCTACTTCAACCGCACCTGCTTCTGCTCCGGTGTTGGTTTCGACATCTTTTCCCTTCATTCCTTCTATTCCCTCCGCTGCTCCTCTTCCCTCTGTTCATCATACAGAGACAGGTTCTAGCAGCGGAAATATGTCAATGAGAAGTGTTACTTTGGAAGTTCCTGCCAATCATAGCCTCCTGAGGAAGACTGGCAGAGCCGATATTTGGCTCGAACCTCTCATTGGAGATATCGAGAAGAAGAAGATGGAGAGCCATAGCTGCTTAACTTTGATGAACGACGTAGTTCATTCTACTTTGAAGGTATTTCTACCAACAAGTTTTTTTTTAAAATTATCTTCAATTTCTCATTTCCATGACTTACCTCTGTAGGCTAATCTTATTAGCACGGAACTAATGAGAAGAATTTCCTTACTGGAAAGAAAAGCTCGTGAGTCTGAAAAGTCTATCCACGAGGCTGAGGAAATAGCTAGGGGAGCCCAACTTGAAGCAACCAACTGGAAGGAACAGTTCGAAAATGCTCAAGGAACTATAGAAGAGTTGCAAGAAGATAAAAACCTCCTAGAGCAGCAAAACCGTGGTTTAACTTCTGAACTGGCAACAGTCAAAGCTTCTTCAAGCCAATTGAAAAGAGACAAAGAGCTTTTGGAATGCTCTTTATCAGAATAATTATCCAGAGATAGTGAAGAAGTTAGAGAGCTGAAGGCACTTTTGGCTAAAAAGGAAGAATATGCAGGAGAGTTAGTGCAAAGCTTGACTCAAGCTCAGGCTGACTTACAGACTTCTTCTGTCGAGATTCAAGCCTTGAAGAGTTCTCATGCTTCTCTTGAAGCTTCCCTTGATTCCCATTTAGCTGAAAATCAAATTTTAAAAAACGATCTTGCTATGTAGGAAAAGGAATATGGACTTCTAGAGGAAAACTTTAACATAGAAGTGAGTTGGGCTTTTCTGAATTCTCGTCGTGATGCTTTGACAGAAGCTGCTCAAGAGGGTTTTGACTTGTAGTCTGAACTGGCTAAAGTCATAGATACTATCGAGAAAAGCCAACAGTCTACTGATACTCCTTCTCCTGCCCTTGAAGTTCTTGAAAATGTTGCTATTCTAGCTTCAGAGGGTGAAACTTCTACAACCCAGTCTATGGAAGTTGAAGCTTCCGTGACAATCCCCTCAAGTTCAGCTGAAACCGTTCCGGTTGCTGCTTCTTCAGAAGTTGCCACCGTGCCTGTGGCTGAAAGTGAAATTAATATTGCAACTTCTGATGTACTAACCCCTTCAACTGGATGATGGTTTTATCCCTTAGTTTTTAAGGGATTTTTTGGTGAAAGTCCCCAGTTATCATAATGGGGCAATTGTATAAACTTTTATTGACTAAGTTCTACTTAGTTTTTTTAATTAGATCAAGAAATTTGTTAATACTTCAATGTGTTCTACTCTTGCCTTTTCTTTACTTATTTAGGACTTATAGAATAGTTTAGCATTTTTATCCTTTGAAAATGCTTTATGATTCTCCCATGACTTATTGACATGAGGCTTATAAAAGAGGGCCCTTTTATTTTATCGACACTTAATGAAGAAGACGTCTCAACTTCATAATGGTGTTAAAATACGATGAAAGTAATAGGAAAACACACGTTTTGTATGAAACAACTTTTAACAAGTGTTTGACTGTTACATGTATTACAATACATCTACCACTTTTCTCGTAACTGTTTTTCTTGTAACAAATTTGTAAATAACATAAACTAAACAAGGTTTTTTTTATAACCTGTTTCAGTACATAGTCATGACCCTATCTTTACATGTTAAGAAGGGTTTGAGGGGTGACTTTGTTTATGAGTTTGAGAGATGACTCTGTTGTTCTCATGAATGCTGAAGACTTCGTAACTTCTTCTCAACACTTGCTTCAGTTTGGCCGACTTTTATTCGATACTCGTATCTGTTTCTTTGCACCTATCTGTGTATAATATGTAGTCCGTCAAGTGTTTGAGCGGTGAAGTATGAAGCCTCGAACACTTGTTTATTTCTTTTTACTTTGGCCCTTTTCCTGAAACAGAAAGATATACGTGACTCGACTATGTGATTATAGATGAAGACTGCCTAACTCGTGTGTATTTCCATCAGATTAATTGTAACCCTGGGCTAGGAATTTATGCATACTCCATTTTGCCTTGCAGGTTGTGACTCATCATTTGGCACGAGTTAGGATATTTAGCCTAGCATCTAAAATCGTTAGTAAAATATTAAAAAATCAAGAGAAGAATTTTTACATGATGATACCTGACCGTAGGTACTTTCTTAAAAGTAATATCTTTTTAAGTGGACAGCATTCCAATGTGAGGGTAAAATTTTACCATCCATTGTTTCCAACTGGTATGCTCCTTTTCCCGCAATGCCACGAACTTTGTATGGTCCTTCCCATGTTGGACTTAGCTTTCCTGAGTTAACAACTTTTGTAGATTGGAAAACCTTTTTAAGCACGAAGTCCCCAATTTTGAAAAATCTGATGCGTGCTTTCCTGTTGTAATATCGTTCTATTACTTGCTTTTGTGCTGCCATCCTTATCAAAGCAGCCTCTCTTCTTCCTTCAAGTAAATCTAGGCTAACCCGCATCTCCTCATTATTAGATTCCTCCGTTGCCTGATCGTACCGTGTGCTTGGCTCACCTATTTCAACTGGTATTAAGGCTTCCGTACCATAAACCATCGAAAATGGTATTTCTCCAGTGCCTGTTTTGGTCGTTGTACGATAAGCCCATAGTACTCCGGGTAACACCTCAGGCCAATTACCTTTTGAATCTTGTAACCTCTTTTTCAAGTTATTGATAATAACTTTGTTAGTTGATTCCGCTTGTCCATTCCCCACTGGATGGTATGGCGTAGATGTTATTCTTTTGATCTGCTAACTTTGAAAAAATTCTGTAACTTGTGCTCCAATGAATTGTGGTCTATTGTCACATACGATCTCCTTTGGTACTCCAAAGCGGCATATTATATTGCGCCATATGAAGTCTTTAACTTCTTTTTCTCGTACCTGTTTAAATGCCCCTGCTTCTACCCATTTAATGAAATAATCTGTAAGTACGAGTAGAAATTTTACCTGACCTTTCGCTTGTGGAAGTGGACCTACGATATCCATTCCCCATTTCATAAAGGGCCAAGGGGTTAAAACAGTATGTAGTAACTCAGCTGGTCTGTGCATATTATTGTCGTACCTTTGACATTTATCACATTTGGACACGAAAATGGTTGCCTCTTCTTCCATCTTAGGCCAATAATATCCTGTGCGAATTAACGTTCTTACCAGTGACCGTCCTCCTGCGTGATTCCCACAATGTCCTTCATGTACTTCTCTCATGACATATTCGGTTTGAGAAGGGCCGAGACACTTTGCTAGTGGTCCGCCGAACATCTTTCGATAAAGATTACCTTGATATAAACAATATCGTGCAGCTCTTTTGCGAAGCGCGAAAGTCTTTCCTTTGTCATTAGGCACGGTTCCGTGCTGTAAAAAGGCAACAATTTCATTTCTCCAATCCCATGTTAGATGATTAAAATTTACCTCGTTTTTGTCAGGTTCGAGAACAGAATGAAATAGATGTATGACTGAAGCATCTGTATTGTTCGCCACGTCTGCTGCGGATGCAAGGTTTGCTAAAGCATCTGCCTCTGCATTCTCATCTCTTGGGACTTGCATTACTTTCCAAGTTTGGAATTGCTTTACTAAATCCTGTACCTTTGCGAGGTATTCTTGCATTCGTGATTCTCTGGCTGTGTAAGTCCCCAGCATCTGATTAACCACGAGTTGAGAATCACTCTTGATTATAATCTGTGTTATGCCGAGTTATCGTGCCAATTCTAAACCTGCAATTACAGCTTCATATTCTGCTTCATTGTTAGTTATAGAATGACATTTTATAGCCTGTCTAATGGTCTCCCCCGCAGGTGGTACGAGGACTATTCCTAAGCCTGCCCCTTTTACATTAGATGAACCGCCAGTGTATAAAACCCAAGTCCCCGGGTTCGCACCATTAAAAACTAATAATTCTTTCTCTGCTTCTAAATGCATCCCCTGGCTAAAATCAGCCACGAAATCAGCTAGTACTTGAGACTTTATAGCGGTCCTGGGTTGATAAATAACTTCATATTCACTTAGTTCTATAGCCCATTTCGCTAATCTTCCTGAAAGCTCATGTTTATGCAAAATATTTCGAAGCGGAAAAGCAGTAACTACAACAATGGGATGACATTGAAAATAAGGTCTTAACTTTCTAGATGCCATGACCAAAGCTAATGCTAATTTTTCTAACTGTGGGTATCGTGTCTCAGCTTCCAATAAAGACTTACTTACGTAATAAATAGGAGATTGTTTACCTTGTTCCTCGCGGACTAAAACAGCACTTACCGCGACTTCAGATACGGCCAGATAAATGAGAAGTTTTTCCCCTACCTTCGGTTTTGCAAACAACGGTGGTTTTGACAAATAAGTTTTCAAATTTCTAAGGGCTTGCTGACAATCTTCATTCCATTCGAAATGATCTTGCTTTTTAAGTGCAGAGAAAAACTTAAAACACCTTTCTGAGGATTTGGAAATAAATCTCCCCAAAGCTGCAATTCTTCCCGTTAATCGTTGTACTTCCTTTTTATTAGTAAGGATATCCGGGATTTCTTCTATTGCTTTGATCTGAGAAGGATTCACCTCAATACCACGGTTAGAAACAAGAAAACCCAAAAACTTACCTGATGCAACTCCAAATGCACATTTTCCTGGGTTGAGTTTCATGTTAAATTTTCGCAAAATTTTAAAAGTAATAGATAGATGAGAAATATGATCATGAGATTGCTGGGTTTTGACGAGCATATCGTCTATATATACCTCCATTGTTTTCCCTAAATGTTCTTGGAACATTTTGGTGACCAACCTTTGATAGGTTGCCCCAGCATTTTTTAGACCAAAGGGCATTACTTTATAACAATAAGTCCCCCTGTCTGTGATGAAAGAAGTTTTTTCTTCATCACCAGGATCCATTTTGATTTGATTATATCCTGAGTATGCATCTAAAAAACTTAAAAGTTCATGACCTGCGGTCGCATCAATTAGTTGATCTATATGTGGTAAGGGAAAGGAATCTTTTGGACATGCTTTATTTAAATCAGTATAATCTACACAAACACGCCACTTACCATTTTTCTTAGGTACAACCACCGTATTAGCTAACCAAGTTGGATATTTTACCTCACGGATTGATCCGATTTTTAATAATTTTTGGACTTCATCCTGAATCACCTGGTTCTTGAAAGCACCTTGTTTCCGTTTCTTTTGCTTTACTGGTGTGAAAGAAGGGTCCTCGTTGAGTTTGTGAGTCATCACATTTGGAGGTATCCCTGTCATATCAGCGCGGGACCAAGCAAAGCAATCTAAGTTAGCTTTTAAAAATTCGATTATCATACCTCGCATGTTCGTGTCTAAATTAGCTCCGATATAAACCTTCCGTTCAGGCTGTTGATCAAATAACGTCACTGCATCAAGCTCTTCAATTGTTGTTTTGATGCTTTCGTTCTCTTCAGGTTCTTGAATTGTGTCAGGCCTTGAGTCCAAATCTGTTTTCTCTTGTTCAGTTGAAGTTTGATCTTTTTTACTTTCAACTGTTTCCTGTAATTGCTATTTTGCTTTATTTACGGCGCTCGTACTTGTTACAGCGTTGACATTTCTGGCCATCTGCTGATCCCCACGAATTTGACAAATTCCCCATGGTGATGGGAATTTGATAACTTGATGCAGGGTTGATGGGACAACATCCATATCGTGTATCCATGGCCTTCCCATGATCATATTGTAGGCCATTTCCATATCAACTACCTGAAATTTAGTTTCCTTCACAACACCCATAGCAAAAGTTGTTAGTATTACCTCACCTTTTGTTACTACACTTGAGTTGTCGAAACCTGACAAGGTGTGCGCCTTGGGTAACATTTTGTCTTCAGCTTGCATTTCCCGCAGTATCCTTAGTAATATAATATTTACAGAACTTCCTGGATCAATCAAAACTCGCTTTACATTAGTATTATATACAAGTAAAGATATTACCAGTGCATCATTATGTGGAGTTGTCACTCCTTCGTTATCTGCGTCATCGAACGAAATGCTTTCATTGTCAAGGACCTGCCGCACCCGTTTCCCGTGTGTAAACGTTACCTTAGAAACCTTGTTGGAAGCTGTGTAAGTTATGCCATGAATATCTTCTCCCCCGCTTATGACATTCACTGTCCTCTTGGGTGAAGGAGGTTGTGGTGGTTCTTGTCTATTTTTCATATAAGCTTGTTTTCCTTTCTCACTAAATAATTCAGAGATATCCTTGCTTTAATAAATGATCTACTTCACTTTGCAGGAATCTGCATTCTGAAGTTTTGTGCCCGTGATCGTTGTGAAATTCGCACCAATGATCCGGATTGCGTCTACTTGGGTTTGACCGCATTTCTTTCGGTCATCGTACCTTATCTCCCATGCTTCTTAAAACAGCTACGAGCTCGGAGGTAGAGACGTTGAAATTATATCCACCGAATCGTGCCTTTAAACTCCTGTCATCATTACGTGATTCTTGTCTATTCCGATCATTCCTGAACTTTGAAGAAAAGCTAGAATCCCAGTTCCTTGACTTTTGATCGTATTGTTGGTTATCTTGCTTCGACCGTGGGTCCTTTCCTGCGGGTCCCATATATGGATCGTACCTGTTTTTACCTGATCTTTTTTCGGAATCTGACCTTCGGGTACCGCCCCTTTCTTCATGATGGAGCTTAGGTACGGTATCTTCTTCGATTCGCAGCTTCGTGCTATACCTATTGTAAACATCATTCCATGTGGTTGCAGGAAATTCTCGAAGACTTTCTTTGAGTCGTCTCGTGGCTTCAGAACTTTTGTCATTTAAATTACTTGCAAAAGCTATAGCAGCCCAATTGTCAGGCACACGAGGTAGAGTCATTCTTTCACGTTGGAACCTATCAACGAAGTTTCTAAGCAACTCCGAATCCCCTTGTTTGATTTTAAAGATATCTTCCATCCTTTTTTCAACTTTTTGTGCTCCCGAATGTGCTTTAATAAAAGAATCTGCAAGCTCAGCAAAAGAATTAATAGAATTTTCAGATAAAAGAGAATACCAGGTTAATGCACCATTGGTGAGTGTTTCTCCAAATTTCTTGACCAATACTGATTCAATTTCTTGTTTGGTCAAGTCGTTGCCTTTCACGCCGGTTGTAAATGCAGTCACGTGGTCACGTGGGTCTGTAGTACCATCATATTTCGGGATGTCAGGCATTTTGAATTTTTTCGGAATTGGAAGGGGAGCAGCACTAGGCTTCCATGGTTGTTGTGAGTATTTGTCCATGTCTACTCCTTTTATTACAGGTGGAACTCCAGGGATTTGCTCTATTCGCTCATTTTGTTCCTTCAGCTGTTTCTGCAAGGTTAGTACTAAATTTTGCAAATATGAATTATTTAAATTACCTGGTCCCCCTTCTTGTGGTTCACTGGGGGTTGCTCCGTTTCCAGAATTATCAAGACCAGAACGGGGGTTCTCCAATGTATTATTATTAGGAGTCGGCGTAGGTGGCGCAGCAGGCAAACGACTAACAAGTGCCTGAAGATCTTTGCCGACTTGTGCATCGATTAGCTTTTGCAAAGCTTCAGTTGTAACTCATTCAAAATGTTCAGATTGCTCTTGTTGATCAGCACGGGATTCAGTAACAGGAGTGCCTTCACGAGATTGACGTGGTGAATTTAAAGGAGAGGGAACCACGGTATCTTGATTTTGATGTGTTTGATTTTCATGGCTTCCCAATGTGTTGTTACTGTTGTTGTCGGTGTTATTGTTTGACATGGTGACGATAATAGATAAGATATAGTTTAAAAGGAAAGATTATCAGATTCCCGGTAACGGAACCAATTTGTTTAACCAAAAATATGAGTCCTTGGTCAAAGCTAAAAGAGAAATTTGGGTTACTGATAATCAGGAGACAAAAATAAAATACTTTTGAGAACAATGGCAGAAGGTAAATAGATAAGTATTTCAATGAATTCTCAATAGTATTCCGTGTCCTTACAAATGATGATCCTTCTTCCTTTTATAGATCATTCTAGGTAAAGGAATAAAGCCTCAGCTTTAATGATATAATCATGAGCAATAAATGACTTTAAATAGGCCGTTACACAATCATTCCTATTAAATACCAACTTTATAACGTATCAGACATTTAATAATGAATTTGGGCTCATTTCTGTCATCTGATCCTTGCTTTCAATGTCTTCTAATCTATTGGTTGCAAATAATTTAAATTGGTACGAGACTCGTATCTATACGTCGTCTCGTGCTTATTTAAATTCTTCTTCCCGTGGCTGTTTTCACCGTGTCTCTTAGTCAATTGCTGTTCTTTGACCATTCAACTAATCCACGTGTCATGCCACATCATTTTTAATATAAATTCAGTTTTTTCCCAATACACCGAATCCGACACTCGAATCAGTACCCGTATCAGATGCCCTCACTCGAGTCCAAACAACTTAGGAGATACCCATGCTTATCATTAGGGTGCTTATATTTCTGTACCTTTTGGTTTTCGTTCTTCTCCAGTGTCCGGTAATTGGTAAACTTGTAATTTGCTCTACTCATCGCTTTAAAGTTTTGCGTAGAATGTTAAGATTCCCTCACAAGAATTCACAAGGATTCCATGCATGGAGTGGAAAAGGTGACTTACAAACTTTGATAAGATTTCTAAGGTAATTAATTTAATATAGTGAAAAGCGAAATGTTTACTACTGGAAATGTTTTAAAAATTTACGCGACCTATGAGGCTATGATACCACTCACTTAACGAAACTCGCTAATTGGGGACCTTAAACCATGTCAAATTTGACAATAAATTCCACGTGTTAAAATTATACGGGAAAAGATTCAAACTATACCTTTCTAGTTTTGACTCCGTTTTAAAATTACCCAATATTGTTAACATTCGTTTGTTACTTGTGTAAAGTATTTTTTTAAAAGTTTTAAAATTTAAATATTTGGTTGCGAAGTTATACACCATCAATTTGATATTATCAGATATATACATACACACGTCACCTATGCGATTCTATCAATATTTTCCATATTCTTTTTCATATTCTCTTCTTTGGCTATATATAGAGAGAGAATAATAAAAAAAATATTATTCCATTTTAAGCGAAATGAATAAGGAAAAACTTTTATACTTATCACAAATATAACATGGAATTAAGGTATATGAATATGTTCATGTTCGTGCTCATGCCTTGGATACTATATACGGGTAAAATCAGGGGCAGAGCTTTCCCCGATTTCCCAATTAGGAAACAACGTGGAAGCACGGTTCGATGTGATCAGAATCGAGGCCCTGGAACTTCTCATATCTAAACCTGGGGGGGGAGTAAACGACGCCTCTAAGACCGGGCATAGTGGGATAACTAACCCAGATCGAGTATAGCTTCAGGACCTCAGGAAACACGAAGAACGGTTATGCACAGTAAGTAGGGGACTGTAATATTCAGCCTTAATCGGATATCACGGCGCGAACCCCGTCCAGTATCAACCATGGATCGAGATTCACCGGAAAAAGAAGATTTTTACCTTATTTAGACTTGTATTAGGATTGAAATTCCCCAACTATATAAAGGGAAATGTTTTCTTTATTCTAACACACTGTGACACGCAAGTCAAAGCAATAAAAGTTTATTTTTGTCCTCTAACTATTGTTCAAGGCATTATTCATTTGTTTTTTCTACACTCGTGACCAAGCTTGAATCGAGGGTCCAATCAATGACGAATTCTACTGTTCAATCCAAGATTAGGCTTGATCATTACATTGTGATTGGTTTGATTATTTATTTTGTCTTTAATTCATTCACTGTTATCCTTAATTATTTGTATTGAATTAAGCCACATATCCTTAAATTGCATACAAATTTAATTGTTACTCATTTTTGGGGTAAACAGTTTAGCGCCCACCATAGAGCCAAGGATAATAGTGGTGGATTGATACGAATCTCCATAACACTCTTTATTTTACGCTTGTTCTTTGAAATTTTGATTCCATGCTAGCCTAAGGATGTCAAACTCTCAGTTTGCTCACTAGAACGTTGATGCTAAGTCAGGACATCACGGGAAAAACAATAACGTGATGCCTAGTAATGACGTGCCTCCTATTGATTCCAATGGTGTCCTAACTGCAGACCCGGTCGATGCTAACTAGCAGGTGGCCATTAACATTAATTTGCCAACTGACCCCGAAAACAGTGTTCGCGGGGGACCCCGGTCGACGGTTCGAGAAGCGCCCGAAGGTGAAGGTGATGGGTTGAGCCTACGATTAATCTTCGAAATGTTGCAAGCCCAACAAACGATGATAGCACAGTTGCAGAACCAAAGACATTCCCCTAACATGGTCAAACTTGAACAGTCTCGGGAAAATACTTGAAGGGACGAACAAGTTGCTTGGAACCGGGTAAGCTCAGCCCCATGGAAACTTCTGAGGTGATGTAGATACTCGAAGCATTAACAAAACAGGTAGAGTCGGGCGAGAAAAAGATTGAGGCCAAGGACAAGAAGGTGGAAACGTACAACTCAAGGGCCGATCAGATCCCGGGAGCGCCTCCGATATTGAAGGGGCCGAACTCCAAAAAGTTTATTCATAAGTCTTTCCTCCAAGCGCAGCACCGAAGCCAATCCAGAAGAGGTTTCGAATGCCCGACATTCCCAAGTATAATGGGTCCACAGATCAAAATGGGCATCTGACCTCCTATACGTGCGAGATCAAAGGGAACGACTTCGAAGATGACAAAATCGAGTCGGTGTTGCTTAATAAGTTTGGGGAAACTTTGTCCAACGGGGCAATGATATGGTATCACAACTTGCCTTCAAATTCTATCGACTCGTTTGCTATTCTCGCAGATGCGTTCATGAAGGCCCATTCCATGGCCATCAAGGTAGAAACTAGGAAGTCAGACCTTTTCAAGGTCAAATAGAGGAATAACCAGATGCTTAGGGAGTTCATGTCGAGATTCCAGATGGAACATATGGATTTGCTACCTATCACAGATGATTGGATAGTTCAAGCATTCACTCAATGGCTCAACCCCCGAAGTCTAGTGGCCTCTCAGCAGCTAAAACAAAATTTGGTGGAGTACCCGACAGTTACCTGGGCCGACGTCCACAACAGGTACCAATCAAAGATTAGGGTATAAGACGATCAACTCGGGGCTCCTTAGGGATTTGTTAACCCTATCAGAGCCGATGATAGATCTAAGAGAGTCATTGATCAGGAGCCAAGGCCAGTCTGAGATCGATATCATCCATATAGCACGGACCAGAGGGGAAACGAATTCGGGTGCCTCCTAACAAGGAATGAAATGAGAAATGATCGAGGATCGAACGGTCGGGGCCTGATGAGAAAAAGAGGGTTTGACAGGCCACTCGGGAGTAGGGAAACACCAAGATTATTGGAGTGTACTTTCAACGAGGACGCCGCAAGCATCGTGTCATCCATAGGGCACATCAAAAAGATCAAGTAGCCCCGACCATTGCAGTCTAACCCTGCCCAGAGAGATCCTAATTTGATGTCTAAGTATCACAGCACACACAATCATAGGACCGAAGATTTCCGATAGTTAAGAGAAGAATTTGCTCGATTGTTTAACAATGGACACCTCCGAGAATTCCTAAGCGAGCGAGCCAAGAACCACTTCAAAAACATGGATGCTAACAAATAGGTCGAACAAGAGGAGCCTTAGCACGTGATTAACATGATCATTGGGGGAGTCGATGTCCCTCAAGGGCCGATGATAAAACACACTATAGTATCTATTATGAGGGAAAATCACACCCGAGATTATGTCTCGGAGGGAACTATGCATCGTACAACCTCACAATGATGCACTAATAATATCTGTACTTATCAATAAATCTCGAGTTATGCGTGTGTTGATTGATCTAGGTAGCTCATCCAACATCATCAGATCGAGGGGCGTAAAGCAACTGGGTTACATGATCAAATCGCACTGGTAGTTCGAGTATTGAATGGATTCAACATGGCGTGCGAGACCACAAAAGGTGAGATAATCTTACTGGTAATCACTATTGGGACCATCAAAGAAACGAATTTCTATTTGATCGAAGGTGACATGAGATACAACAGTTTGTTCAAAGGCCGTGGGTCTATAATATGAGGGCAGTGCCTTCGACCTTATAGCAAACGTTGAAATTTCCCACACCAGGTGGAGTAAAAACGGTCTACGGAGAACAACCGGCTGCGAGGAAAATGTTCGATGTTGACGTAGTAATCCAGGTACCCGTGATTTCAAAGGGCAGAATCGACCACAAAAGAGGTAACTAAATAGCAATCAATAACATCGGCCTCGGCTGGGCCGAGAGAACAGAAGGAGCATGGAGCGGATAATAAGGACGATTATAGTGTCCCAAGGCCATTCATAGAGCCCGATATCACTGACTCCAACAAATTAACGATCGAGAAGTCAAGTCTTATTGATCGAGTAGCTACCAGATCGAAAGGTATACCTTGGCACAGGGTTAACCCCCGAACTCAGGAAATGACTTATTGATTTTCATAAAGTTTAACACCGATTATTTTGCCTGGTCCCATCTAGACATGATAGGGATGCCGCCGGACTTAACCACCCACAAGTTGAGTTTGGATCCGAAGTTCCATCCGGTTAAGCAAAAAAGAAGGCCATAGTCTGAGATCAAACACGTATTTATTAAGGAGGAGGTATCCAAACTTCTGAAAATAGGTTCCATCCGGGAAGTTAAATATCTAGATTGGTTATCTAACATAGTGGTAGTACCTAAAAAAGGAAATAAACTAAGGATGTGTGTAGATATAAGGATCTGAACAAGGCATGTTCGAAGGATTCTTTCCCTTTTCCTAACAACGATCGAATGTTCAACGTGACGCCCGGACATGAGATACTCAGTTTTTCGATGTCTATTTTGGGTACAACCAAATTTAGATGGGCCCGAATGATCAAGAAAATACTTCTTTCATGACCAAGTTCGTCACTTATTGCTATAACGTTATGTCGTTCAGGTTAAAGAACGCCAGTGCCATCTACCAACACCTAGTAAACTGGATGTTCAAAGAACAAGTAGGAAAATCAATGGAAGTTTATATTGACAACATATTGGTCAAGTCCATACGAGCAGAGGACTATTTAAACATTTGAAGGAAACTTTCGACATATTAAGGAAGTACAACATAAAGCTAAACCCAGAGAAGTGTGCATTTGGGGTCTGTTCGGGCAAGTTTCTTGGATTCAAGGTATCTAATCGGAGAATAGAAATCAACCCCGACAAAATAATGTCCATACAGGACATCACTGTAGTCGACAATGTCAAGGCAGTTCAAAGACTATCTGGGCGGATAGCCGCATTGGGCTAGTTCATCTCGAGATCGTCAGATATGAAACGTCAGTTCTTCTCACTATTGAAAAGGAAGAATAATTTTTCGTGGACTCTAGAATGCCAACAAGCTTTGGAAGAACTCAAGCGATAAAACAACGATCGAATGTTCGACGCGATGGCCGAACATGAGATACTTAGTATTCTCGATGCCTGTTCTGGGTACAACCAAATTCGGATGGACCCAAATGATCAAGAAAAGACTTCTATCATAACCAAGTTTGGCACCTGCTGCTATAACGTAATGCCATTCAGGTTAAAGAATGATGGTGCCACATACCAACGCCTAGTAAACCGGATGTTCGAAGAACAAATAGGAAAATTAATGGAAGTTTATATTGACGATATGTTGGTCAAGTCCCTACGAGCAGAGGACTATTTGAAACATTTGAAGGAAACCTTCGACATATTAATGAACTATAACATGAAGCTAAATCCAGAGAAATGTGCATTTGGGGTCTGTTCGGGCAAGTTTCTCGGATTCATGGTATCTAATCGGAGAATAGAAATTAACCTCGACAAAATAATGGCCATAGAGGACATCACCGTAGTTGACAATGTCAAGGCAGTTCAAAGACTGACTGGGCGGATAGCTGCGTTTGGCTGGTTCATATCGAGATTGTCGGATAAGAGATGTTGGTCCTTCTCACTATTGAAAAAGAAGAATAATTTTTCTTGGACTTCGGAATGCCAACAATCTTTGGAAGAACTCAAGCAATAGCCACCGAGTTGTCCTTTGCACCACACTCCGAAGGCAGACGAACAGTTGTACCCCTACTTGGCGGTTTCCGAGGTAGAAATAAGTGGTGTCCTAGTCCCGAAAGAAGAAGGTACATAATTTTCTATTCATTATGTTAGTAGAACCCTAGGTGATGCCGAAACAAGGTATCCTCGCCTAGAAAAGTTAGCGCTCGCCTTACTAAGCGCTTCTAGGAAACTAAAATCGTACTTTCAATGCCACCCCATATGTGTTGTGACCTCTTACCCGCTGAGAAACACCATGCATAAACCTAAGCTCTTGGGCCAGTTGGCCAAATGGGCCGTAAAAATCAGCGGGTATGATATCTAGTACAAACCCCGGACTGCTATAAAATTTCAGATTTTGGCAGACTTTGTGGTTGACTTTACGCCACATTGATACCCGAGATCGAAAGGGAATTGATGCTCACCTCCGGGGCTGGCTCGAGGATCTGGACCCTATTCACGGACGGTGCCTTCAACGCGAAAGGGTCCGGGATCGGTATCATATTAAAATCGCATGCGGGTAACATAATTAGATAATCCATTAGAAATGTAAAATTGACTAACAATGAACACGAATATGAAGCTATGATTGCAGGCCTAGAACTGGCTAAGAGCCTCGACGCCAAAGTGATCAAAGCCAAATGTGACTCCTTCCTCGTCGTAAATCAAATCAACGGAACGTTCGAAGTAAAAGAGGAACGGATGCGGAGGTACTTGGACAAATTAAAAGTAACCCTACACTAATTCAAGGAATGGATTTTGAAACACGTACCTCGGGATCAAATAGTGATGCCGATGCACTGGCCAACTTGGGGTCGTCTATCGACTCCGATGAATTCGATCGGGGACAGTGGTGCAGCTAATGAACTTAATGGTAGAAGAAGGTCTCGCCGAAGCAAACTCGACAAGTTTGACTTGGGATTGGAGAAACAAATGCATAAACTTGCTAAACACAGGAAAATTACCATCGGATCCCAAGAAATCGAAAGCGCTGCGCGCCAAAGCTGCCAGGTTTAGCATAGTCGAAGGGAAATTGTTTGGAAGATCTTTCTTCGGCCCGCTGGCTAGGTGCCTAGGTCCGGGAGAGACCGAATACTCCATGAGAGGGTCCAATCGAGGACGAATCTACTGTTCAATCTAAGATCAGGCTTGGTCATTACAATGTGATTGGTTTGATCGTTTATTTTGTCTTTAATTCATTCACTTGTTATTTTTAATTAAATTAAACCACATATCCTTTAAATCGCGTATAAATTTAATTGTTACTCATTTTTGGGTAAACATATATATATATGTGTGTGTTAATAGCTAGCTCAGAGTGACAACTAGTTAATTTGTTGGATGAAAATTTATTTTTCACTTTTAGTGGATGAAAATACAGAGCATTTCGTGCAGCTAGCACAGAACCATATATATGAAGTTCATATACAAGATTGAAGAAGTATATATAATCTTGATTATAAAAAAACGGAGAAGATGTATTCTAATACTTCCCGAAAAGCTCTAAAATAAAATAAAAAAGTAAAATTTAAACTGAATTATACCAGAGGAAAATTTTATTACATAGTCAGATATAGACGTTATATTTGATCCTTTTTCCGAAGTATTATGGAATCATCAATCGTGTCAATTTTCGAAAAGCTCTAAGTTTATGCTGGAGCTCCACTAAAATCGAGAACAAATACAAAACAATTTACGAATAGCATAATTATCAATCGGAGGATAATATTAAAGCGCTTCTAATTTATGGAGAGACATATTTTTCTTATACATGATTTGAAATGCCAAATATATCCAATAGTCAAATAATTTATGGAGATTACATAAATTATTGTTCAATTCAGAATCAAAAAGTTGAATGATGAATTCATAATAGAGCCAGAGCATGCCTCACTGGCAATTAAAAGACTTAGCTAAATTCTTCACTATTAGTCTTTACAGTGTGATCCTCCTCATTTACAAATCCTATCTGTAATGCAAAATGAGTAGGGATATTTACTGGCGATTTACCATGTTCTTACCAACAATGTGAACGTCATCACTGACGTCTTCGGTAAAATAAAAACAATTCTTACAAAATGAATATTCACATATATTTTTGATAGTTCCAAAAATATAACATTTTTTAAACTTATAAGTTTTGTCCGCATATTATATGACATGGTTGCCTTTTTATATTTAACCGATATGCTCAAGAAACATATTACTTTGTGGCTAATAAAGTAATCTTGCATCCACATATTTAATTAAGTAAAAATAATAATTGTATATTGAATTCTTTTTCTTCAAGAAATACAACGAAAAAGAAGTGTGATGGATTGGTACTAGTTTCGCTTACCAATAAGAAAAATGTAGGAAATGACCTATGAGGTACATGGGAAAAAATTTGGTTGTTAGTTGGTGGGGTAAAAAAAAAACTTCTTAGAAAATGTTAATAAAGATAAATAGTATTTTTGCAAATTGAGTTTTGATACTAAATTTTAGTACTAACGGCAAATAATAAAGTCTAAGTTACTGAGAAAAGTAGAATGAAGTTAAAAGTTACAATAGTCCACAAGAAAAATAACTTGCGCTATAAGTGAACCGAATCAAATATTTCCTTTCAGTAGAAGGTCAAGAAAATATTTTTTCAATAACCATATATCTTAAAATAACACTCGCACCAATTATTATGTTCGTTATAAATGACCTAGAGACATAAGGAGTAGGATAAGCTGGTATACACTGGAATCAAGGGCATCTAGTGTTTGATGACAATTAAGTTTATTACTCCTTTAATTATTGATTATTTAAGGACCGACTTGTGACTAATATGACTAAAGATCTCCATAAAAAGGCACATTGGATTTGGTGCTCATTGACTTATCCTTCAAACTGGTTTTAGCATAACTCGCCATTAACGTAATTACAATATAACAAGAACGAAAAATAGTTTAGTTTTCTTTCTTTCTGTTAATAGATATATATTCTCGAACGTAGACCCGAGGTATGATGTTGTCGATTTTGGGGGTGTTTCCGTTTTCTTTGCTTCTTAAATTTGATTTTTCACTTGGCTCAATGAGAGGCCAAATTCCAAGATCCCCAAATCATACAGCTTTCCTTTGGGTTTATATGTTTCCCTTGTTTAATACATGCAACGGGATCTGCATATTTAGTTTATTAACCCTCTATGTTATTTGTGTTACTAATGTTTCTTGCTTTAAATCCTCTATTTACAAACTATTTTTTCTATTATTGGTATTATTGGTTTTTGTTAAGGTGTGAATGAAAAATGGAGGGAAATGAAAATTTAGAATTAGTTTCTTTTTACAAAGGAGTTTCGTTCCTCATTGGATAGGAATAGAAGGATTATTGTGCTTATATATAGAAATATTTTTTCTAACCCTTAAAGAGTCGAGAAGAGAAAAAGCCTCGCGCTATTGTCACTCGATCGACTTCAGATTTAGATTTGATCAAAATGATCCAATTAATTGATACATTTTCTGGACCAAATTTATTTCTGTCGAGTAGACCATTTTTTCATGAACATACATCTGCACATATTGAAACTCCAACTGGTTGGCTATAAGTTTGGAGGATTCACCTCATTTTTCACTCACCGTGTTTACCCTAAAATCGAATAACAATTGAATTTATACGCGGTTTTAAGAACACGTGATATATCTTGGTACAAATTGAGAAGAATAAATCAGTATTGAAATAGACAATTAAAGAACAAATGCAAACCACACAAATTGAACAGCCTTGGTAGTTCAGTCACCCTTGAACCAAATATATATCAACTGGCTTAAGAACAGAATAACAAAATAATGATAGCTAGAAAATGATAGTATATTGCTTTGTATTGCGTGAATATGATGTGTTTACAAATGATCAGATCCCCTTTAGATAGTAGGGGAATCTTACTCTAGGTATAATTCTATATGAGGTAATAAATCCCATGATTGGCTAATTAATCGACCTCTTCTTGATACGTGTCCGGATTCGCGTCGTGATCCTCGCCCGATTACGGATATTTCGGCTTTTTGTTATTCGGCTCGATAAGCTTCCCTCAATCTACATCATGTTCGGTCTTGATCTCGGTCGATCTCGATCTTGATCGGTCTTAGGGCTACAAGCTCGGCAACCTAAATTTGCATCATGATTCGATTTAATACAAGGCTGAACCTTGGCTTATCGCGTTCTAGTCTCGATCAGTCATCCAAAAAGGGCAAACCCGATTTTGACCGCATACAGATAGTCCCCTCGTTTCTTGGAGAGAAGATGACGAGAAACGATATGAACTTTTCCAATCCGGTCTCGATATGCCATGACGTAAGCGACAAGCCCTACTATGACATCAGCGACATGTGGATACTGAAACGTCCAAATGGTTCCATTACCAAGGCATTAAATGCCTGTCAGTTGCTGGTCGGCCACTACCGGTTCTGAACCGCCACCAGCAAGCTATAAGTACCGTCACCTCCTTCCTCTCAAACTTTACGCTCAAAATTTCCCTAATTATTGCTTCTCTTCAAAAATCTCTTTGCTTTGCAATTCTCGCTCCTAGATCTCTTGAATTTTAAGCAAATTACATATCATCCTAATTTCCTTCTCTTCTACTTTGCAATGACAAAAACTTTTAAAACCGCACCGCAAAAGGAGGCTGCCTCTTCTTCACGACCTGCTGGTGACGGAGTTACGACGGAACCTCCCCTTGAGGATTTCGTTCCGGAAGGGTGCCCTACTGTCGCCGATTTTTGGATTAAAAAAACCTCCTCAATACCTTCGCCAGAGGAGCCAATCACTACCCTTGTGGAGGGCTTTCTAAGTGTTTACACTTACCTTTCACATTGGGTCCCTTAGACCCTATCATCGCCGCATTCTACAAGAGGTATGACGTGACCCTTACTCAAATTCATCTTTCATTCTGAAAAATAGTGATTCTCCTCCGATTCTTCGTGAGAAAAATCGAGGTGTGTCCTTTCACCCTCAACCACCTTATGTGCCTTTACAATTCCTGAATCTATTGAGGAGGGCTGATTAAACTTGCTTGTTGGGTCGTAAATACCCTATTCTCGTAAATGGGCCGTTTTATCCGAATAAGGACTTCGGACCTGATCCCCGCTAAAGACATGCCGTTTCCGGAGAAATGGAACATAAATTGTGTGTAGTACTTTGCCTTTTTAATTTTGCTATTTTACCTCTTGTCTTCTTTTCTCATCCATAGTTTTTGGTGTTGCAGTTATGACCCAAGTGTCGGAGATAGTCCCGGATCTCAAGCAATGGGTCGAAGGCCTGGTGTTACAGAGACCATACTCCGAGCGTGCTTGGATGGAGTTATCAAAGGGTCAATACGAGCCCTGTGATCATGGTAATTTTCTTTCTCAAAATGGTTATCATTTGGGGATTTTTCAAGCTTACTCGTCTTTTTTCCTTTGTAGGCCTTGGGAAGGATATAGTAATGAGGCCCCCATCTGACGAAGAAGAAGTCCTTCCCCAACCACCTGCTCCGAAGCAGGACAAAGTAAAGAAGAGAAAAAGGGCTCTGAGTTCCCCGAACTGGAATAAACAAAAGCCAGAAAAGGCAAGCCCGTAAACACAAGGGGAGCACAATCGCTCTATCCTTGGACTCAATCCGCCGGCTAAGGGACGAGTACGAAGAAGAAGAAGAAGAAGAAGAATCCAATCTGGTAGCCTATGTGTGGGCTGGTGCTTCGATACAAAAGCCCTCTGTTCCAGAGGAGGTTAACAAGGGAGCTTCGACCAAGGTTCTCGAGCCAGAAAGAGTTGAGGCCACTCCGTCCCAGGCTGAGATGGTCGAGAGGGCGAGGCCTCCTGAGTGACGGAAGATGTTCCAAGGGATGAGCTTGGTGTGATCGATATTTTTGAGTCCCCTCAAATTTCGGATGCCACGATCCGTGAGGCCAATATGTCTGAAGGTCGCTCTTGCGAGGATCCTCAGGGAACGGTCGACATCCACAGCTTCTTGGATGGGGTTGAGTTCGATGCTTTGGAAGATGTCACCGGGCTTGGTGACTTACCGGTGCCGAAGAAAGCACTGTCCCCGGGCGCCACTGAGTCTTTCTCATGCCCAAAACTGGTGGACCGATTAATGCCCCCAAGTATTAAACCTGACCATAGGCGGAATATAGTGTTTTCTGTCTAGAGGATGCCAGGTATTCTCTCCCCCCATGGGGATTGCTAGTTACCTTAGATGCATGGTGACCGAGGAAGACCAAGTCGTGATGAATGCGGTGGGAGTTACTTGCCTGTTCAACGAGGCCCAACATGCTCTGAATCGGGTAACTTCGAGGGCCATTCCATTTTCTCTTTAAAACTCGGAGCCGTAGGTAATTATAACATCTTTTTCCTTGCTTACAAGCTTCGGTGTTGCATCACAAAACTTTCCTTTGAATCTGGGTGGAGCGCGAGGCTGAGGTTCAGGACCTCACTGAGAAAAATGACACCTACAAGATTCTCAGTGAGAAACTTCAGGCATATTTAGTGACGGCTCGGGATGAGCATGTTGAGATGGCCGAATAGGTATTTCGAGTGCTTCACGATAGTGAAGACGAATTGGAGATAATGACTAACAATCCAATTCTGCAGGTTCGGCAGAGGCACGAACAAATCGGGGATCTTCAGAGACAAATAGATGCAATACGAGCATGGTGGATCTTCAGGGCTTTGATATACAGGTTGCACTGAGAACGCCAAAGTAGAGGAAGCTCGAGCTCAAAAGCTGGCCTTCCCCGAGGAAGACTCAGATAGTTTAAGTGATTCTGAAGGTGGGGAAGATCTCGAGGGTGGAGATACCGCCTCGGATGAAGATCAGGCCACTTAGGCCTTTATTTTTGTTTTTCTTTTGTATCTTTTTAGGCCATTTCGGTCGTTGTAGATTTTTTTTGGATTAAGTCATTTTGGCTTTTGTAAATATCATTGTGTAAATATATACAAAGTTTTTTCCCCCTTTGGATTTTGAATTTTTCCTTTGCTTTATTTCTTGAATTCACAAAGGTCGGGATGCCTTAGCATAAAATAGCTTGGGTTGTGTAAGTTCAAACAACCTTTCCTTTACATTATTTCTGTTTTGAGTCACCTTGGAGGTTTGGGGTTACCAGTAACCTTCTCCAAAGTAAGTAACACAGACCATATTTTGTCGATGGTAGTCTTTAAAACCGGTTATGAAAAATTTGAAGGCCTATTTTTGTTACTATTCTCGGACGTCTCTGAGCCATGTTAATACAGACCTAGCCTTTTAATTTGGGCGTAGCCCAGTGAGCTTACTTTCCCAAGTTATTCAGGCTCGCCTAAGATAACAGTTCCCGAGTGGGTATGGCCGTGGCCTTTAAAATTTTGGGGTTGCCTAAGAGGTCTTATGCCCCCGATGCTCAATAGTTCGATCTGTTCGAGTTTGTTTTTCGAATGGTAGTCCCCGAGTGTGGGAGTGATCATCCGAACTCTGGTTATAACCGGCCCTTAAGCTCGTTTCCATGATAGATCAAAAGTACGAAATTGTAAAGGAGAAAAAAAATCTAAGACATAAGATAATTGCAAGGAAAAATAGTTCTCTTTATTCTAGTGAAAAATGGTGACACACACATACATGTTTTGTGCTAGGTCTCGAGCAACCTATGTGAGCATGGTTCATTTGACCGTTTGGCCCTTACAACAATTCTTATCAATCGAGACCCTGCTATCATGAAGTAATTTCCTCGCAAAAATTTGACATCCAAGGGCAATGCCCCCCAGTATAGGTTGATTGTAGAGGAACCTCGGATACTATTAGTGCTGTCTTTGACACCTATTCACGATCGACCTTCAATTCTAAGTTAGCACGATCCACTATTGCCTCGTTAAAAACCTTGCCGAAAAACCCAATTGGGACAAAACCAATTCAAGGGATAAAAAGTGCAACGCGTGCTTTCAGACCTAAAGGCTTCGTGCCACTCCTTGTCGATCACCTGCAAGTGTTAGTAAAAAAAGAATTAAAATAAGGTCGTATCTCAGCAGTAATATCGTTTAAGATGAGTTATGTTCCAGTTGTTCGGTAGTTGTTGTCCATTCATCATTATGAGCATATAGGACCCATTCCCTGTGATCTCGAGAATCTGCTATAGTCCTTCCCAGTTCGGACCCGATTTCCCTTTGTTTGGATTTCAGGTGTTTAATGTGACCTTTCTCAACACTAAGTCCCCGACATTAAAATATCAAAGGCTGGCCCTTCGATTGTAAAACATTTCGATTCATTACTTTTGGGTGGCCAATCGAACAAAGGCAGGTTTACGCCGTTCATCCAATAACTCCAGGCTTGTATTCATGGCCTCATCATTCGATTCCCTCGTTGCATATCAGAATCTTATACTCAGCTCCCTGAATTCGACCGGTATTAAATCTTTGGCACCATAAACAAATGAGAACGGGGTGACCCCGGTACTGGACTTCGAAGTTGTGTGATATGCCTGTCACACCTCCTTTTTCCGCACCCGAGGGGGCGCAGGGGGAGTTTTTTCCAATTAAAGGACAATCGAAACGGTATTGGTTTATTTATTTCAGAGTCACCACTTGGGAGATTTAGGGTGTCCCAAGTCACCAATTTTAATCCCGAATCGAGGAAAAGAATGACTCTATATTACAGTCTGCGTACCAGAAATCCGAATAAGGAATTCTGTTAACCCGGGAGAATGTGTTAGGCATTCCCGAGTTCCGTGGTTCTAGCACGGTCGCTCAACTGTTATATTTGGCTTATTTATCTGATTTTTAATACAATATGAACTTATGTGCAAATTTATCTTTTAACCGCTTTACTATTATTGTTTTTAAAAGAAATGTGAACATCATTTAAAACACGTCTTTGGACTACGTCACATGAAATGCACCCATAATCCGGAACACATTTTATTTGATGTTTTGGGATCGGGATTTGGGTCGCATGAAATGCACGCCCATGTTTAAGAAAGTAAATTATTAAACACGCGCCTAAAGAGACTATCGCGTTATTATTTTGGGAAGGCCACGAAATTCACTAAGCGGCCCTCCTGAATTCTAAGTAATTTAAAACAAGTATTTACTGAGGGCCCCGCAATTTGTATTTTTATTCGGCGAGGCTCATCTCATTCTTATTTTTTAAAGAATTTGCAACGTCATGGAAATGCATCTCGGGCCACGCCACAATCAATGCGCCCGTGACTAGAGACATATTTCGACTCCGTTGAGATTTGGATTTGGGTCACATAAATGTGCACCCGAGTTTAGGGAGATAACATTATTAAAGGCGCGCCTAAAGTAACTAGCGCATTATTATTTTGGGGTAAGGCCGTGAAATTTACTAAACGGCCCGTCCTGGAATCTAAGTATTTAATGCATATATTTTTATGAGGGCTCCGCAATCTGTACATTTTTTTTTTTGGCGAAGCTTGTCCCGTTTTTTTTTATTTATTTTTATTATTATTTTTTCTTATTTTTTATATTTTTAACGGATGCCATTTTTACGCCTTTAACAATACTAAACCTTACGGCTTCTTTACCACTACAATCTCATAGCTTGTCAAGATTTAATAAAAGAAGTTAGGCGAATGAGTGTTTCGGGCGTAGTAACAACATGTACTAATACTAATTTTGTCCAAATAAACTGAGACAACGAAGGGACGAGCGAATCAACGTCAAACTGTGTCTTAGGACTACTAATACAACTAAATCAAATGATATCAAGTAAACAATAATAACATAACACAAAAATGAACTAAAATGCATACGGTGAAACATAAGCAAAAAATCATCATATCAATTTATATATTGCATCTTCGAACATTTAATGTAAAGTTCCTTTATCTAATACATCGAGGTTTACTAACCTTTGAACCTCGGCCAACTCAGGACGACAAACACGACCCTACGGAATTCAAACCAGACCTCACTGGACGCGGAACATCGACGAAACCTCGGACTAACACCTCGACAAACCAAAGACGACCTCGATGGAAAGCTTGGACCCCAAAACTGTCAACGCCCAAGAATGTTGGTGGCTGCTGTATATTTTTTGACGCAGCAGTTGGTACGTGGATATGAAGCAAAGGGGTCGTTCGGACAGTAGGGTGATCGTTTGGGTGGTGGTTATGGCGGACTGGTGGTTTTGGGTTAAGGTCGAGACGGTTTGGGTGGTGAACGAGATGCGTGTGGAGCTGGTTTCAATGGAGGGAGCTGGTGGAGGCAGCCATGGTGGATTCACGGAGGAAGATGGCGATGTCGTTCGGACGTAAGGTGAGTGTCACGACTGGTTTGGTGGGTTACGCCGGGAAGATAAGGACAGTGGCGAGGAGGCAATGAAGGTGGCGACGCTGCTGCTACTCGTCGGGCTGGTAGTTTGGACGACGCAGGCGAGACGCTGTTGGTTGTGGTGCTGGGGGAAGGTGATGGTATGGCGGTTGACGGAGGTGGAGCTCGTTTGTTTTCCGGCGTTCGTTTGGATAGTAGGGTGATGGAGTTGGTCGTGGGACGGAGAGGGGATCGTTTGTGGTGAGGAAGAAGGCGATGGGGCTGCGACGGTGATGGTGTTTGGGTTCTTTTGCTGGGTTCCGGCGTCGGGGGGGGGGGGGTGACGCTTGGTGGTGGTCGTGAGGCAGTTTGGGAGGAGATGGGGTTGGGCTTGTAGTCGTGAGTTTTCTGGTTTTTCCGGGGTAGGGTTCTAGTTCTTCTTCCTCCTTTAGGAAGAAGATGAGTGAACAGTAGTATCCCTCCAGAAAATTTTCCAAGTCCCCCTCTTCCTTTTGCCTTTGTCCGTGTTTTGTACTGGGTTTTGCCCAGAAAAATAAGCCCACGCGTGGTGGGGTTCCCCACGTGTCCTGGATACGGTTTATTATGGGCTAGGTCCGAAATTAGGCCTAAAACCGGGTAGTTTGAACCCGAATATTATTCTTTTGCCCGGACCCGAGAAATAGGAACACGTTGCTTAACTAGTCCTATGTAAGCAAAATAACTACCAAAAATAAGACTAGTATTTAACAAAACTATATCTTTTTTAAATATTTTTAAGGATTTAAAATAGCTACAAAATATTAATAAAACTATTTTTTGTAATTTTCGTTTTTAAATATTAAGATAAAATATGAGGTAATATTTTTGTATTTTTCAAAGTTAAAAATGACTATAAAACCTTAATAGAACTATATTTTTTGTAATTTTCGAAATTATATAAAGTACAAAAATAAAGTGCAATTTTTGTATTTTTCAAGTTTATGAGAGATACATAAACTAAAATTTATATATGTATTTTTTGAAATTTTTCTTTTTGCAACGAAATAAAGTAAAAATAGTTAAAATAGCTATACTAGACCCAATTTCACATATTCACGCTAAAAATGTGAAAAATTCTCGGGGAGGGTCAAAAATCACGTGCTTACAGCTGCCCCTCTTTGACTGGAAACACGAAGAGTTTTCCGACAAAGAACGACTAGACGTGTTTTTGACCCGACCATTACTTGGACGGACTACACTTAAGGAAAGGGAGGGAATGTGACCGAGCCCTGGTATCTGAGCTGACTACATATCCTTGGTTATACAGGAATCAGGCCACGTGTAGTTCGGGAATGAGAGAGATAGTGAAGTGTACCGAGGTGAAGAGCCGATCGAGGTGCCGTTCCGTTGAGGTTCCGGTCCGCGGTCCTGTCATTACAACAAAATGAAAACTGAAAAAGACTAACTAAGCCTATCAGCTACTAGTTACAAGGATTCGTATCTCCTAAGTCTTCTGAAACTTGGTCTTGAGTCTTGAATGGTGCTTCATACAGACTTTGGATTTGATACTTGCTAGTTGTAGGTGTTAGTTCTTGAGCAGACCACATTTGTTCTCCACTTCCGTATTTTTCTCTTTTTGTTTTTCTCTTTTCTTGTTCTTCTTCTTTTTTTCTTGTTTTTTTTTTGTGACCAGCTTCTGTTGATCATCCCATACTATTGATTCGCGTTCTTGAGGCGAGCTTCTAACTTGGATTGAATGCTGGGGATTTCTGTTGTAATCCTTCTGCTTTCCAGTGGGTTACTGCTTGATCTTTGACAGGCGGACTCCTGACTTCTTCGATCTTTGACATACCACAAACTCCGTTCTACAGGCGGGTCCCTGACAATCAAAACAAACAAAACAAATAAAATTTCCTAACCCAGTTTGCACTGGGGAGGTTTGTGAGTCGTTAGCAAAATCGTAGCCCACTGATACTACTGATGCAGTGCTGAGAGTGAACTAAACACTAGATTAGGATGTATTCCCTTGTTATACAGGTGGGCGCCTAACTTCAATGCTTGAAATGTAAAAACTGAATGTATGCCTCTGTTATTATGGGCGGGCTCCCAATTTCAACACTTGAAAAGTAAAAACTGAATGTATGCCTCTGTTATTATGGGCAGGCTCCCAATTTCAACACTTGAAAAGTAAAGACTGAAAAGTATTCCACTCGTTATACAGGTGGGTGCCTGGATTTAGGAAAATGACTCTTTTTTTTCAAACGTTTTTCTTTTCTCTCTTTTTTTCTTCTCTTTTTTTTTTGTTTTTTTTTTGTTTTTTTTGTTATCTTAGGAGAAAGATTCATCAGACTAAGATTTTGATCCTAGGAGAAGGTTCGTCAGACCAGGTCTCTATCTTAGGAGAAAAATTCATCGGACTAAGATTTTGATCCTAGGAGAAGGTTCATCAGACTAGGTTTTTTTTCTTTTTGGTATCTCAGGAGAAAGATTCATCAGACTAAGATTTTGATCCTAGGAGAAGGTTCATCAGACTAGGTCTTTTTTTTTGGTATCTTAGGAGAAAGATTCATCAGACTAAGATTTTGATCCTAGGAGAAGGTTCGTCAGACTAGGTCTCTATCTTAGGAGAAAAATTCGTCAGACTAAGATTTTGATCCTAGGAGAAGGTTCGTCAGACTAGGTCTCTATCTTAGGAGAAAAATTCATCGGACTAAGATTTTGATCCTAGGAGAAGGTTCATCAGACTAGGTCATTTTTGTTTTTTTGGTATCTTAGGATAAAGATTCATCAGACTAAGATTTTGATCCTAGGAGAAGGTTCGTCAGACTAGGTCTCTATCTTAGGAGAAAAATTCGTCAGACTAAGATTTTGATCCTAGGAGAAGGTTCATCAGACTAGGTCATTTTTGTTTTTGGTTATCTTAGGAGAAAGATTCATCAGACTAAGATTTTGATCCTAGGAGAAGGTTCGTCAGACTAGGTCTCTATCTTAGGAGAAAAATTCATCGGACTAAGATTTTGATCCTAGGAGAAAGTTCATCAGACTAGGTCATTTTTGTTTTTTTGGTTATCTTAGGAGAAAGATTCATCGGACTAAGATTTTGATCCTAGGAGAAGGTTCGTCAGACTAGGTCTCTATCTTAGGAGAAAAATTCGTCAGACTAAGATTTTGATCCTAGGAGAAGGTTCATCAGACTAGGTCTCTATCTTAGGAGAAAAATTCATCAGACTAAGATTTTGATCCTAGGAGAAGGTTCATCAGACTAGGTCATTTTTGTTTTTGGTTATCTTAGGAGAAAGATTCATCAGACTAAGATTTTGATCCTAGGAGAAGGTTCGTCAGACTAGGTCTCTATCTTAGGAGAAAAATTCATCGGACTAAGATTTTGATCCTAGGAGAAAGTTCATCAGACTAGGTCATTTTTGTTTTTTTTGGTTATCTTAGGAGAAAGATTCATCCGACTAAGATTTTGATCCTAGGAGAAGGTTCGTCAGACTAGGTCTCTATCTTAGGAGAAAAATTCGTCAGACTAAGATTTTGATCCTAGGAGAAGGTTCATCAGACTAGGTCATTGTTTGTTGTTTTTTTTTTTTATTTTATATCTTTAACAACCACTTAGGAGGAAATGCATCTCCTATGGGTAAAACATAAACTTAGGAGGAAATGCGTCTCCTATGGGTAAAATAAACTTAGGAAGTGCGTCTCCTATGGGTACAATAAACTTAGGAAGTGTGTCTCCTATTGGGGATAACTATTCTTAGGAAGTGCGTCTCCTACTGGGTGAAACTTTTTTAGGAAGTGCGTCTCCTATTGGTACGATGGATCTAGGAAGTGCGTCTCCTATTGGTAAAACTTAACTTAGGAAGTGCGTCTCCTATCGGTGAAACTTTTTAGGAAGTGCGTCTCCTACTGGTAAAACTTATCTTAGGAAGTGCGTCTCCTATTGGTAAAATAAACTTAGGAAGGAAATGTATGCCTCTGTTATCTGGGCGGGCTCCCAACTTCAACACTTGAAAGTAAAAATTGAATGTATGCCTCTATTATCTGGGCGGGCTCCCAACTTCAACACTTAAAATAAAAAAAACTGAATGTATGCCTCTATTATCTGGGCGGGCTCCCAACTTCAACACTTAAAATAAAAAGACTGAATGTATGCCTCTATTATTTGGGCGGGCTCCCAATTTCAACACTTGAAATAAAAAGACTGAAACCAACATATCTTATTTGAGGGCGGATGAACCCAACATATCCTATTTGAGGGCGGATGAACCCAACATATCCTATTTGAGGGCGGATGAACCCGACTGATCCTATTTGAGGGCGGATGAACCCGACATATCCTATTTGAGGGCGGATGAACCCAACATATCCTATTTGAGGGCGGATGAACCCGACAGATCCTATTTGAGGGCGGATGAACCCAACATATCCTATTTGAGGGCGGATGAACCCGACAGATCCTATTTGAGGGCGGATGAACCCAACATATCCTATTTGAGGGCGGATGAACCCGACAGATCCTATTTGAGGGCGGATGAACCCGACAGATCCTATTTGAGGGCGGATGAACCCGACAGATCCTATTTGAGGGCGGATGAACCCGACAGATCCTATTTGAGGGCGGATGAACCCGACAGATCCTATTTGAGGGCGGATGAACCCGACAGATCCTATTTGAGGGCGGATGAACCCGACAGATCCTATTTGAGGGCGGATGAACCCGACAGATCCTATTTGAGGGCGGATGAACCCGACAGATCCTATTTGAGGGCGGATGAACCCGACAGATCCTATTTGAGGGCGGATGAACCCGACAGATCCTATTTGAGGGCGGATGAACCCGACATATCCTATTTGAGGGCGGATGAACCCAACAGATCCTATTTGAGGGCGGATGAACCCGACAGATCCTATTTGAGGGCGGATGAACCCGACATATCCTATTTGAGGGCGGATGAACCCAACATATCCTATTTGAGGGCGGATGAACCCGACATATCCTATTTGAGGGCGGATGAACCCGACATATCCTATTTGAGGGCGGATGAACCCGACATATCCTATTTGAGGGCGGATGAACCCGACAGATCCTATTTGAGGGCGGATGAACCCGACATATCTTTAAGACTTGAAAATGTCTTACCTCGAATACTTGCTGGGGATTGGGATGAATTTTCCTTTTCTACCTTCCCCATTTTTATTATTATTCTTTTTTTTTATTCCTTTTTTGTTTTTGTTTTGTTTTTGCATAGCTTCTTCCTTCAAAGAATACCTCCCTTGATTTACTTACCTGTTGGAGGGTAAAATGTTATCAGCTGGGGGTACCTGACTTCCAGAAAATTTTCTAAATGGAAGGAAAATTTTCTGCCCCAGTTTGATAATATCCCTTGTGGCACGCAGTTCTGGCATCAATACCATTTCCTTTACCTGTTTCAAATCAAACAAAATTGTTAGTTTAAAACATGGTGGTTGGTTGTGATACTCCCAACGGGATGGCTTTTCCTTTTTCCCTTCCTTGCTTTGCGTTGCACAACTTGTTGGGGATGATATTTTGTGCTGGGGATAATCCCTTCCTGCTAGGGGATATCCATCTTCTTTTGTGGCATAGCTTGGAAACTGGCATTTCCCCGACCTTTTAGTCTAGTATGGATTTCGCCAAATCATGCTCACTGCTTTCCTTGCTTTGTTCATGGGCATTGGCTTTGAGGTTTATAACCTTGGTTTTGGCAAGGGTATCCCTTTTGACACTCGTCAATCCTTTTGTCAATTTTCTTTTGCCGGGGATATCTTTATTGACAGTGGCCTCGCGCTTGTTCCTTGCTGACTATACCATTTGGATGTACTAGTCAGATCTCATCTTGAAAAGCTGATGGCATATTTGAAGTCATTTCATACTTGTTCTGACCGGACAGACTCTATTGGGGAAATTTTTTATGAAAGGAGAAAGATAACATAAACAAAATAAAAGACAAAGGAAACGATGACTCTTTTACAAAAGAAACTATAAATAAAAACCTATCAAACGCAGATACCGAATCTAATGGACATGACATGCATATGGGGCCTATCCTTTACCGTCAATCATCTTTCAAGATCCTCAATTGGTGATTCCCCATCTGATTCTTAATCTTATTCGACTTGCAGTGCCCGAAGGGTTTTCACTATCAAGTCTCTCTCATTTTGGCTTTTCTCTCAGCTTTCATCGCCTCATGGCGCCTGTGAAGGTTTTCACCGATAAGACTCTCTCACTTGTATCACTTTCCAGCTGGGGATTTGGAGTGTTGCCGGTATGACTCTTTCTGTTGGAGATTAGAGTCCTTTCTGCTGTGGAACAGAATGTTATGTTCGCCGGTAAGACTCTTCATTTGTCTGACTTGGCATCTTTTGGAGACTGATCGGAAGGTCTTTCTTTGGACCGTAATGTGGGTTTTGGATAGGGCTAGAAAGAAAAGGTATTAAAGGCTCAAAAAATGCATTAATTTTGGGTTATTAATTACAACCTTCGGAATTAGATTTATTTACATCAAACGCAACTTTTTGCCCCAGTTTCTTGCTTGGGGATATTTTAATTGATGATTTTTTTTCGTTTTTTCAAAACTATGACCGAGCCGTGAAGCGCCTACGTATCCTCTTTGAGGAATCAGGTCAAACGTAGTTCCCAATTCCTCTTTTTCATTTGATTTTCTTTTCTTGTTTCTTTGTTATCAATTTTCTTTTCTTTTCTTTTCCTCTCTTTCTTTTTGTCGTTTTTTTTCTTTCTCTCTTTTTCTTTTATTCTTCTTTTTCCATTTTGTTGTTTTCTTTTCTTTCTTTTCTCTTACCCGCCATGCTTGCGTATTTTATTCGTTGCTGCTAATTCCGAACGAGGGGTATAAAAGAAAATAAATAAGGCTCAAAAGGGGTAACGAAGGATAAAGTGTTTGGGTAGCAGAACAAAATGTCTTCGTCATTCCAGTCTTCAAAACATGCTTAGTGCAAACAATACAATTTAAATTTGTAGTCTCTTCTGATGGTGCTGGACTTGACAATTATATTCAACATCTGTTTGTTCATTTGTCACTTCTAACGCACCGTTGGGCGACACTCTAACTCTCATTATCTTGAACAACCCTCATGCCAGTTTGGCGAATCTTGCTTTTAACGGTTTTCTTTGTGCTTAACTTGCCCCAGTTCCACATGACTCGAGCTCTGAATAATCTCAAACCGTTCTTATTTTCTTTAAATGGTCTGATCGCCTTTCCAGGGTTTTATGATTAACTTCAAAGATTAGGCCCAAAGCGTGTGCGCATGTCATGTCACTAGAATCGGCGCTGAACCAAATGATAAAAGGACTAAACAAGAAGATGAATGGAAATAATAAAAGACTGAAATTTTTTATTATTATTTTTTTCATTAGACTGAACAAATGGTTTTAAAAACAAAGCAAACCGGAATAAAATCCTAAACAACTTGGACAAAACTTAAACAAACCGCTATGACAAAACGGAAAGATAAGCAGAAAGATATTGACACAAAACAAATCCGAATTACAATCCTAATAATCCGAACAACAGAAATGACAACAGAATAAGCCACCACAAGCTTTTCTCTTGCTGACCAAGGAACGAGCGTCCTTCCACTTTATCAAGACTGGCATCTTAGCCACTGAGCTTTGCATCGATACTGTCAAGACCATTACCAGCTTCAATATCATCAATCTCCGTCAACAAGTTTCCAACAGGATTCGAATGCTTCCGTCATCAGGCCTGATCCCCGCAGAGTGTGCATCAGGAGGTGCAAGTAAAGGATTCTGGGTGTCATTGTCCGGCTTACCACAAACCAACCACCTTAACTTATTTGCAAAACAAACAGGTTAGAATGGACTCAGTCGGTCCTCATTATTGACAACATCTTTTCTTTTTCTTTTTTTTTTCTTTTTTTTCATTCTTTTTTCTTTTCATTTTTTCATTTTTTTCATTTCGTTTTTTTCATTCTTTTTTTTTCATTCTCTTTTTTTCATTTCTTTTTTGTTGTGGTCGAATCTTATGGAGATTGCCTACGTATCATGACCCCGCATGAATCAGACCTTGCGTAGTTCGGACCAATAAAAGATAAACAATAATGAACATTTTTTCTTTTCACTTTTCATATTAAAACAAACTGGGTTTCAAAGGTTTAAAGATGACCTACAAACTCAAAAATCAAACAACCACATATTTTAATCAAAAGCTTTACAAACTCAAAAACAAAAGGCTAGCTCCCTTTCTCTGTTCGACAAATGCAACCAAACGGTTATTTTTGCAAATGTGGTCCCTTCCAAATTTCACATGAATTTTGAGGCCGGGGAGGATTATTTATGACACTTTACAAACTTGTCCGTTCTTTTACGAAAATAACCTTTTGACAACTGAAAGATACTCTAAAGCTATTTCGGCAAGAACGGTTTAAGACGCGGCCGAAGCTGGCTCGGCTTATTATGACAAAATTCAAACGGTATTCACCTGACCGCTGACTCTTTGTTTTTTTTTCAAATTATAATGAAAACTTAGTGTTGCAAACACGGCCCTTCAGCGCCTCGGGGACGAAGATTTTTAAGGCTGTGTGGGTCAACTGGACCAAATCTTAAAAAATGACCCAAAGGTGGCTGTTTATGCAAAGTCAGCCTTCCGGCGTCCCTTTCGGGAACATTCGGCTATGTCTTGATAAAACAACGTCACCTGACTTCTTTATGACAAAATTAAAATTTGACATATATTTTTTATTTATTTGTTTTTTGGCTATTTTAGCAAAAGGTGGGTTGGACATCACCCGACTTATTTATGACAAGATTAAAATTTTTGATTTTTGGCTATTTTAGCAAAAGGTGGGGTTGGACCCGATGAGGGTTGCCTACGTATCTCACATCCGGTGAGAATCAAACCCGCGTAGTTCGGGCAAATGAACTATTTTTCGAGAAGACCCTTGCCTATTTTTTATTATTATTTTTCACAACAATCAAATAGACTATTATTTTTCTTTTTAAAAAATATATATATTTTTATATAGCAAACAAACAAACTATTATTTTTCATTCGTAACAAACAAACAAATTAACGAAAACATAAAACATTCCTTCTTTTTTGAGAAGGTGGGGTTGGACCCGATGAGGGTTGCCTACGTATCTCACATCCGGTGAGAATCAAACCCGCGTAGTTCGGTCAAATAAGAATAAGTAGGCAAATAATAATAAGCAGATGAACTAACCTTTATTTTTTGAATTTTCGTTTAAAAGAACTACTTTAAAAGAAGCAAGGAAATATTATTTTTTGATTGATTTTCTTTTTTAAAAGAAGGACTAATATTTTTTTTGAATTTTCGTTTTTTTTATTCTAAAGAAAAGAAGAAAATATTTTTCGGAATTTTACCTTTAATATAAGAAATGCTTCTAAAATGTTTTTTTTTTTGAATTTTGAATTTTCTTTTCAATTTTTGAAAGAAGAATCAAAATATTTTCGGATTTGTTTTTTTTTTATATTATATATTTTTTTTTATTTTATTTTTTTTATTTTATTTTTAAAAGAAACAACTAGAAAGACTTCTTTAGAAAGTATTTCTAGTTGTTTCTTTAAAAAATAAAATAAAAAATAAAATAAAAAAAATATTTTTGGATTATTTGTTTTGAAAATTGGGATTCTAAAAACTTTTGGTAAGACAAATGTTCTTGCAACAGATAAAGATATATATATATATATATATTTGCAACAAATAGTAAAACTACTTTCAACGCCCAACTCTTTTTATTTTATTATTTTTATTTTTATTTTGACATTTTCATAAACAGATAAATAAATAAAAACCCATTTTAAAACAAAACCTTTTTTTTTATTTTCATTTTTATGGCAAAACAAACTATTTTCTTTTCTATATTTTTTTAAAAAACAAGACAGAACAATGATGATTTTTCCTCTATTTTTCCTTTGCTTTTAATTATAACTAACTAATAAGACATTCATTTTCATTTTCTCAAAATTTCAGCAGAGTTTCGATACTACTCGGACATTGATTTTTCTCTAAAAATAAGTAGTTATATCTCTACACTGTCATTTTTTCTCCTCTTTTTCACGATTTTTTTTTAATCTGTGGAAAATAATGAAAACATACAAAATCTTTTTTGAATTTTCATGCTTTGTTTTATTTGTAATTTTATTTTTTATATTTATTATTTCTTTCAGAAATGTGGCATGGGAGACATAATGATTTCCAAGACTTCTTGGATTCCGCAAATGCTCCCCATGCGCTTTTCCCAACATATGAAGCGTGAGGGACATATGGGAATTCCAAGACTTCTTGGATTCCACAAATGTTCCCCATGTGCTTTCCCAAAAAGCAAGCGTGGGGGACATAGGGAATTCCAAGGCTTCTTGGATTCCACAAATGTTCTCCATGCTTTGATTAAAATAACATCATGCTGGAAATGACCAAATGACCCATTCGCCCTTGACTGAATATAACATGTAGCACATAGGATGCCATAAGATGGTCTATTATTTTCAGGTTGCTTGTCCTAGACGGACCCAACCCCTGTGTTGAGTCCCCTAAGTCAAATGCACATGATGTAAATAAACGTTCCTACTAGGGATCCGGCATGTGGTTTTGTTATACTAAGTTCATAACCTGGGTATTTGTTCTAGACCTGGCTTACCCAAACGGACAGTTTGAGCCGAAGCGGGGGCAACGTACCGGGAGCACGAAAGTCTGCCCGGCCTAGTTACTTGTCCCAACTCCGTCTTATTTGGTATGACTTTAACAGAAAGGTGGGTCACGCGCACGTGTACACCATAAATTCAGAAGACTCAGAAAGAAGGGTTTCGTAGCAGTTTTATATACACAATTCAGATAATATTAAAGCGGTAAAAGCATCATTTAGCACATTAAGCATATATCATGTAAAAATCAGATAATAAATAAAGCCAAATAACAACAATTATTCTAAGCTCGAATTCTTAACCCTGAACCAGTGGTTCTGGGTTTAATTCCCCAGCAGAGTCGCCAGAGCTGTCACACCTCCTTTTTCCGCACCCGAGGGGGCGCAGGGGGAGTTTTTTCCAATTAAAGGACAATCGAAACGGGATTGGTTTATTTATTTCAGAGTCACCACTTGGGAGATTTAGGGTGTCCCAAGTCACCAATTTTAATCCCGAATCGAGGAAAAGAATGACTCTATATTACAGTCTGCGTACCAGAAATCCGAATAAGGAATTCTGTTAACCCGGGAGAATGTGTTAGGCATTCCCGAGTTCCGTGGTTCTAGCACGGTCGCTCAACTGTTATATTTGGCTTATTTATCTGATTTTTAATACAATATGAACTTATGTGCAAATTTATCTTTTAACCGCTTTACTATTATTGTTTTTAAAAGAAATGTGAACATCATTTAAAACACGTCTTTGGACTACGTCACATGAAATGCACCCATAATCCGGAACACATTTTATTTGATGTTTTGGGATCGGGATTTGGGTCGCATGAAATGCACGCCCATGTTTAAGAAAGTAAATTATTAAACACGCGCCTAAAGAGACTATCGCGTTATTATTTTGGGAAGGCCACGAAATTCACTAAGCGGCCCTCCTGAATTCTAAGTAATTTAAAACAAGTATTTACTGAGGGCCCCGCAATTTGTATTTTTATTCGGCGAGGCTCATCTCATTCTTATTTTTTAAAGAATTTGCAACGTCATGGAAATGCATTTCGGGCCACGCCACAATCAATGCGCCCGTGACTAGAGACATATTTCGACTCCGTTGAGATTTGGATTTGGGTCACATAAATGTGCACCCGAGTTTAGGGAGATAACATTATTAAAGGCGCGCCTAAAGTAACTAGCGCATTATTATTTTGGGGTAAGGCCGTGAAATTTACTAAACGGCCCGTCCTGGAATCTAAGTATTTAATGCATATATTTTTATGAGGGCTCCGCAATCTGTACATTTTTTTTTTTGGCGAAGCTTGTCCCGTTTTTTTTTATTTATTTTTATTATTATTTTTTCTTATTTTTTATATTTTTAACGGATGCCATTTTTACGCCTTTAACAATACTAAACCTTACGGCTTCTTTACCACTACAATCTCATAGCTTGTCAAGATTTAATAAAAGAAGTTAGGCGAATGAGTGTTTCGGGCGTAGTAACAACATGTACTAATACTAATTTTGTCCAAATAAACTGAGACAACGAAGGGACGAGCGAATCAACGTCAAACTGTGTCTTAGGACTACTAATACAACTAAATCAAATGATATCAAGTAAACAATAATAACATAACACAAAAATGAACTAAAATGCATACGGTGAAACATAAGCAAAAAATCATCATATCAATTTATATATTGCATCTTCGAACATTTAATGTAAAGTTCCTTTATCTAATACATCGAGGTTTACTAACCTTTGAACCTCGGCCAACTCAGGACGACAAACACGACCCTACGGAATTCAAACCAGACCTCACTGGACGCGGAACATCGACGAAACCTCGGACTAACACCTCGACAAACCAAAGACGACCTCGATGGAAAGCTTGGACCCCAAAACTGTCAACGCCCAAGAATGTTGGTGGCTGCTGTATATTTTTTGACGCAGCAGTTGGTACGTGGATATGAAGCAAAGGGGTCGTTCGGACAGTAGGGTGATCGTTTGGGTGGTGGTTATGGCGGACTGGTGGTTTTGGGTTAAGGTCGAGACGGTTTGGGTGGTGAACGAGATGCGTGTGGAGCTGGTTTCAATGGAGGGAGCTGGTGGAGGCAGCCATGGTGGATTCACGGAGGAAGATGGCGATGTCGTTCGGACGTAAGGTGAGTGTCACGAATGGTTTGGTAGGTTACGCCGGGAAGATAAGGACAGTGGCGAGGAGGCAATGAAGGTGGCGACGCTGCTGCTACTCGTCGGGCTGGTAGTTTGGACGACGCAGGCGAGACGCTGTTGGTCGTGGTGCTGGGGGAAGGTGATGGTATGGCGGTTGACGGAGGTGGAGCTCGTTTGTTTTCCGGCGTTGGTTTGGATAGTAGGGTGATGGAGTTGGTCGTGGGACGGAGAGGGGATCGTTTGTGGTGAGGAAAAAGGCGATGGGGCTGCGACGGTGATGGTGTTTGGGTCCTTTTGCTGGGTTCCGGCGTCGGGGGGGTGACGCTTGGTGGTGGTCGTGAGGCAGTTTGGGAGGAGATGGGGTTGGGCTGGTAGTCGTGAGTTTTCTGGTTTTTCCGGGGTAGGGTTCTAGTTCTTCTTCCTCCTTTAGGAAGAAGATGAGTGAACAGTTGTATCCCTCCAGAAAATTTTCCAAGTCCCCCTATTCCTTTTGCCTTTGTCCGTGTTTTGTACTGGGTTTTGCCCAGAAAAATGAGCCCACGCGTGGTGGGGTTCAAGGCATATGTCCCCCAAGCGTGGTGGGGTTCCCCACGTGTCCTGGACACGGTTTATTATGGGCTAGGTCCGAAATTAGGCCTAAAACCGGGTAGTTTGAACCCGAATATTATTCTTTTGCCCGGACCCGAGAAATAGGAACACGTTGCTTAACTAGTCCTATGTAAGCAAAATAACTACCAAAAATAAGACTAGTATTTAACAAAACTATATCTTTTTTAAATATTTTTAAGGATTTAAAATAGCTACAAAATATTAATAAAACTATTTTTTGTAATTTTCGTTTTTAAATATTAAGATAAAATATGAGGTAATATTTTTGTATTTTTCAAAGTTAAAAATGACTATAAAACCTTAATAGAACTATATTTTTTGTAATTTTCGAAATTATATAAAGTACAAAAATAAAGTGCAATTTTTGTATTTTTCAAGTTTATGAGAGATACATAAACTAAAATTTATATATGTATTTTTTGAAATTTTTCTTTTTGCAACGAAATAAAGTAAAAATAGTTAAAATAGCTATACTAGACCCAATTTCACATATTCACGCTAAAAATGTTAAAATTTTCGGGGAGGGTCAAAAATCACGTGCTTACAATGCCCAAAGAACTTTGGGCAAAAACTCTCTACATTTCCCCTTGGCATCAGTCAACCTTTTCTTGAGGTTTTGGATTATGGTTTTGTTGTTCGATTTAGCTTGTCCATTCCTACTAGGGCAATAAGGTGTTGATAAGATCCTTTTTATCTTATGATCTTCGAGAAATTTGGTCACTTTGCTTCCGATAAACTGTTTTTCGTTGTCACATGCAATTTCGGATGGTATGCCGAATCGACATATGATGTGATCCCAAATAAAGTCAATGACATCCTTTTCCCTGATCTTCTGGTATGCCTGTACTTCAACCCACTTAGAGAAATAGTCAGTCATACAAAATAAATTGAGCCTTACCTGGCGCCGATGGAAGAGGGCCGACGATGTCCATTCCCACTTCATGAACGGTCACAACGATAAAATAGAATGCAGCAACTCCCCAGGTTGATGAATCATCGGAGCATGTCTTTGGCACTTATCACATTTTTGTGCAAACTCCTTTGCATCGTTTTCCATATCGACCTAGTAATAGCCAGCTCTGATTACCTTTCGAACCAATGATTCGGTGCCAGAGTGGTTCCCGCATGTGCCTTCATGGACTTCTCTCAAAACTTACTCGGTATCTCCCGGTCCTATACATATTGCTAGCGGACCATCGAACATTCTTCTGAGCAAGGTTTCATCCTTGGATAAACTAAATCGGGCTGCCTTTGTGCGCAAGGCCCTCGATTCCTTTGGATCTGAGGGAAGTTTCCCAGTCTTTAAATACTCGATATATTTATTTCTCCAATCCCAAGTTAAGATTGTAGAGTTTATTTCAGCGTGACCTTTTTCAACTACCGACCTTATGAGTTGTACAACTGCCTCCGAGTTGAGCTCGTCGTCTTCGATCGACGGCCCTAAGTTTGCAAGGGCATCAACTTCACTGTTTTGATCTCGAGGCATGTGCTACAAAGTCCATTCTTTAAAATGATGCAACGTTAACTGTAGCTTGTCCAAGTACCTTTGCATTCGTTCCTCCCTGACCTCAAATGTTCCGTTTACTTGGTTTACTACAAGGAGGGAGTCACATTTAGCTTCAATCACCTCCGGCCCCAAGCCTTTGGCCAATTCGAGATCTGTAATCATGGCCTATATTCGGCCTCGTTGTTATTCAATTTTACAGTTCTAATAGATTGTATGACTATGTTGCCTGTGGGTGGCTTCAAAACGATGCCAAGTTCAGACCCCTTTACGTTCAAGGTATCGTCCGTAAAAAGGGTTCAGATTCCCGAAGATGTTCCCGAGTTTACCAACAACTCTTTTTCGACTTCGGGTATTAGGGCCGGTGTAAAGTCGGCCACAAAATTTGTCAAAATTTGGGATTTAATGGCGGTGCAGGGTTAATATTCAATATCATACCCGCTGATTTCCACGGCCCATTTGGCCAATCGCCTCGAAAGTTCGGGTTTATGCATTATATTGCGTAAGGGGTATGTTGTCACAACACATATAGGGTGGCACTTAAAATATGGTTTCAGTTTTCTAGAGGCACTTAGCAAGGCGAGTGCTAACTTTTCTAGGTGAGGGTATCTAGTTTCGGCCTCACCTAAGGTCCTACTAACATAATATATCGGAAATTGCATACCTTGTTCTTCCCAGACTAGGACTCTACTTACCGCTATTTTCGATACTGCTAGATACAAGTACAGTCATTCGTCTGCCCTTGGCGTATGAAACAATGACGGGCTCGGTAAGTATGGATTAAGTTCTTCTAAGGCACGTTGGCATTCCGGGGTCCATGTGAAATTGTTTTTCTTTTTCAACAATGAGAAAAATCGAAGGCTTTTATCGTACGATCTCAAGATGAATCGCCCCAAGGCTGCAATGCGCCCGGTTAGCCTTTGTACAGCCTTCACATTGGCTACTATTATGATATCCTCGATTGCCTTGATCTTGTCGGGGTTGATCTCGATCCCTCAATTGGATACCATGAATTCGAGAAATTTACCGGACCCGACCCCCAGTGCAAATTTTTTTGGATTCAGTTTCATGTTGTATTTCTTCAATATACTGAAGGTTTCCTTCAAATACTTTAAATGGTCCTCTACTTTCAGGAACTTAACTAGCATATCGTCAATATAAACTTCCATGACTTTTCCTATTTGTTCTTCGAACATTCTATTTACTAGTCGTTGGTAAATGGCACCGGCATTTTTTAATCCAATAGGCATTACGTTATAGCAGTATGTGCCATACTTAGTAATGAAAGAGGTTTTTTCTTGGTCATCCAGGTTCATCTGTATTTGGTTGTACCTGGAATAGAACTCAAGAAAATTGAGGATCTCGTGGACGGCCGTGGAATCGATCATGCAATCGATGTTAGGCAAAGGGATATAATCTTTGGGGCATGAGTTTTAGATTTAAGAAATTGAATGAGTTTTTTTCTAACCTTGGGAGTTAACCATGTGCCCAGGTATACCTTTCGATCGGAAAGATGTTCGATCAACACTATCTGCTCCAGCTCTTTGGTCGTGGATTTGGCAGTATTGGAATCATTGGGAGATATAAGGGATCGAGGAACCCCGAAGTCATCATATTTGTCAATCCCTTGCTTGTCCGATTGGGTCGAAGCTGGCATTGATGATTGCTATTTGGCTTCCCGTTTCCCTTTTGAACCTGAGTCCTTTATCGATGAGAGTGTTGATATTGGAATTACTTCATCGACGGCAAACATCTGGTTCGCAGCGGTTTGTTCCCCGTAAACCATCTTTATCCCCTATGATGCTGGAAATTTTAGTACCTGGTGAAGGATCGAAGGCATGGCCCTTATGTTGTGGATCCATGGTCTCCCGAATAGGGCGTCGTATCTCATTTCTTCCTCAATTACATAGAACTTGGTTTCCTAGGTGGTACCGGCAATGTTTACCGGAAATGTTATTTCTCCCTTAGTAGTTTCGCAAGCCATGTCCATTCAGCACTCGGATCATAGGTATGATCTGGTCTTGTATGCTGAGTTATTCTACGACCCTCGACCGAATGATGTTGGCCGAGCTATCTGGATCAATTAGCACACCATTAACTCTAGTTTTATTCATAAGTACGGAAATTACTATCGCATCATTATGAGATTGCATGATTCCTTTTGTTTCTTCGTCGTTGAAAAATAGAGTCCCTTCTGGTAAGTAATCCCGAGTCAATATTTCCCTTATGATTGACACTTTGGTGCATTTCATCATCGGACCTATGAGAACATCGACCCCTCCGATGGTCATATAGATGACGTGTTGGGGTTCTTATTGTCTGTTTTGTTTGTTGGAATCCTTGTTTCTGAAGTGATTCTTAGCTCGGTCACTTAAAAATTCTCGAAGGTGATCGTAGTTGAACAACCAGGCTAATTTCTCCCTCAATTGTCGACAATCCTCCGTCCTATGGCCATGCGTGCCATGATATTTGCATATTTGGTTGGGATCCCTTTGTGCTGGATCAGTTTGCAAAGGTCGAGGCCACTTGGTATCATTGATGCATCCAATGGCCGATATGATGGCAGTTGCGTCCATATTAAAGTTTTACTCCGACAATCGTGGTGCCTCTTTGGGACCGATAGATCTATCGAAGCCATTTTTACTCATGAGTCCTCGTGAATTTTGACCTCGATCATTTCTCCTCTTATTCCGTGCAGAATTTTGCCCAGATGCACTGCCTCTACGATCTCCATTATAAGGCTGATATCGATCCCTATTCGACCTTGGTTCTCGGTCTATATCCCTTTTGATCCTATTGACAGGTCTGATAGGATAAACGGACCCTGAAGGAGCCCCAAGTTGATCGTCCTCAACCTAGATCTTTGACTGATACTGATTATGCACATCGGCCAAGTAATGGCGAGTATTCTATCAAATTCTGCTTCATTTGTTGTGAAGCCATTGAGCTTCGAATGTTGAGCCATTGAGTGAAAGCTTGAATAGCCCAATCATCAGCGATTGACGGCAAGTCTATATTTTCCATTTGGAATCGAAACACGAATTCCCTGAGCATTTCGTTCTCCTCCCTTCAATAGAATTAGGTGGTAAATTATGGTACCACATCATAGCTCCTTTCGATAGGATCTCCCCAAATTTCTTGAGCAAGGCTGATTTGATCTTGTCATCGTCTAGATCATTCCCTTTGATAGCGCATGTCTAGGAGGTGACGTGCTCGTTTGGATAAGTCGTTCCATTATACTTAGGAATCTCGGGCATGTGGAACTTCTTGGGGATTGGCTTCAGAGCCGCACTCGGGGGGGAAGGTTTTTGTACGAACTTTTTAGAATCCAGTCCTTTCAATATTGGTGGTGCCCCCACGATTTGGTTGACTCTGGAGTTATAAGTTTCCACTTTCTTTTCGTTTGCCTCGATTTTCTTTTCTCCCGACTCAATTCGCTTTGTCAGCTCTTCGAGCATCTTCATGATCTCAGAGTTGGTCTCCGTCTCTTTATCGCTCGATTTTCTTGAAATCGATTCGACCCTATGTACAACTTCCTGGGGCGGCTCGGGCTCGACCCTGCTCGGTGTGTGATTCTGATTTTGGAGATGGGCTATTGCTGTCTGTTGAGCCTGCAACTTTTCGAAGTTAACTCGTAGGCTGATCCTGCCATCTTCATCACCACGTGTGTTTTGAGTGTCTGGTCGAGCATCCCCACGGAAGCTGCCTTCCGGATCGACGACCAAATTTCCATTGATGGCTCTATGTGAACTGACGTTGATTGGATCTACAGCCGGAACTCCATCTAGTCCAACAGGGGGTACCTCGTTCCCTGGTGCTACGTACTCATTTTCGTCGTGGTGGCTGAGATCATCACCAACGTGTTGAGGTGCTGACTGAGAGTTTGACATTTTTTAATCCTGTAATCAAAGATACTTCAAAGAACAAGTGTAAAATAGTATGTGTTATGAAAGTTTGTACCAGGTATGGACTAATATCCTTAGCCCCACGATGGGCGCCAAATTGATTACCCTAAAATTGGATAACAATTAAATTTATACGCAGTTTTAAGGACACGTGATATATCTTGGTACAAATTAAGAAGAATAAATCAGTATTGAAATAGTCGATTAAAGAATAAATGCAGACCACACAAATTGAACAGCCTTGGTGCTCGAGTTCAGTCACCCTTGAACCAAATATGTATCAACTGGCTTAAGAACAGAATAACAAAATACTGATATCTAGAAAATGACAGTATATTGCTTTGTATTGCGTGAATATGATATGTTTACAAATGATCTGATCCCTCTTTATATAGTAGGGGAGTCCTATTCTAGGTACAATTTTATATGAGGTAATAAATCCTATGATTGACTAATTAACCGACCTCTTCTTGATACGTGCCGGAATTTTCACCGTGATCCTCGTCCGATTGGGGATATTTCGACTTTTTGTTATTCGGATCTATAAGCTTCCCTTGATCTCCATCCTGTTCGGTCTCGATCTCGGTCGATCTCGATCTTGACCGGTTTCAGGGCCACAAGCTCTGCAACCTAACTTTGCATCATGGTTCGATATAATATGAGGCTGAACCTTGGCTTATCGCGTTCTAGTTTCGACTAGTCATACAAAAAGGGCAAACCCAATTTTGATCGTATACACACCGATATCCGCAAACTTCCCCTCTCTTCTTTGTATGCATAATTTTCAAAAGCAAAATGTAAGTGTGCAGTATGTGACTTGCTTCACTATTTATCATCAATTTAGTACTTTTTAAAGAAATTGCATATTTATAATATCAACTTGAAAATTAAAGTAATTTCCAACATTTGATATTCATCGAGCTCAAAGTTTAGAAACGGCATCATCAAACTAATTTATGATTAATTTCGCTTCTTAATATCATTAGCTGTCGTACGTGAGCAACTCCTCGGTACGGCTGTACCTAACCTAGTGATATACAACCAGAATTAGACCAGTCGTGTTTCAAGTTCAGTCCAAATGTTTCTTGATTCAACAAACATGATATGAACACTCGAAATCTTTTATGTAAACAAAATGGAAACATTTGAAAGATGACTAGGGGAAGTTCCACATGTGAACTCTTTCTCATTAGTGATTTCACTTGCCTGCATACTAAGGGAGACACCAAACTGCATTTTCCCAACGTGTGCCCCGTTGTTATAGTCACTTGTATTTATACTTCAACTACAAAGTGTCTAACAACTATAAGGAAGGGAGTGTACAATTTTATAGATTATTCACTGAATTATTAGTTTTGAATTAAAGAAAGAAATAGAATAATAGAAAATAAAAACATGACTCGTGAATATGTCCAAGGTTTCATTAATGTGTAATATGTATATGTTGCAGCCTAACTTAGACAAGTGCTTGGGACATGTAAATAAAAAATTACCACCCTTTTGATCATGTAAATATTACAAGTTAGTCAAAATTGAATAGCAGTGAAGTAATATCTTAGAATAGATTGGACTAGTTTTTTATTTTTTTTTGGTAATTAATTTTTATAATTACCGGGGAAAATATTTACAAGTATAACAAAACCCTATCAACTATCCACCCAGGCTTGGACATGCAGCCCCAAACCTAGGGTCGTCAAAATTCAGTAACACCAGTTCTAATTATAGACAAGCTAAGGGCAATAATTATAGACAAACTAAGGGCAAAAATTTAACTCTTGAAATTTTTTAGCTAGACTAGGACTCAAGCTTCCTCGACAATGGACCTCTTGGATTACTGTTTTGACCAGCTCCTCACTTCCCCTCTTAGAATAGATTGGACTAAAGTTTAAAGGGATAAAAACATATTAAGCTTTGAAATATTTTAAATATTGTAATGTCTTCCCACTCAAAATAAATCAAATTCGAAGCTAGACGATCAATTATGAACTTGCTTATGCATTTGATTAAAATAGGATTTGCCCAAATATAGTCATTATTTCTTTTTAAATCGATTACGTATAATAGATTTCTGCGCAAACCAGTGCGCACTTTGATTTTTCTACCGGATATCTAGAACCCATTAATTTATATAAAAAAATATCGTCTCTTTTTGGTCCGAATATAATAAATTAGTGCTTAATGAGTAAAACACCAGGACATTAATTATCTGTTGCTTAGGTGTTTGCATTAATTGTGCTAATTGCTGCAATATCATCCATTGTAGGAGCTTAAAATGCAGATTAGTTTCTTCATCGTCTAATGGGCGAAATCAGAAGTTTAGGTGGATTTATAATTCTAACTTAATTAATTAATAAATATAAAGTTGTTATAAAATAAAAGCAATGCAGTAAAATGTAAACAAGAAGAGATAAAGAAAATGGAGAAGTGTCTTCTTCTTTCACTTTGATGTAATTTTTCATTGCAATTACATGGTCTTTTATAGGCATAAAAAGTAAAGATGATGGACATAAAATAGGAAATTTAATCTTTAAGTTATTCACAACATGGGCATCCAATGTAGCATCCAATGTAGTATCCAATGTAGTATCCAAAGTAGTATCCAATGTACAAACTATTCATAACACTCCCCCTTGGATGTCCATGTAAGATAATGTGCCTCATTAAAAACTTACAAAAAAAATATATTGGGATGTACATAGTTATTTATAATGCATTGCTTGCTGCCTCATTAAAAATCTTACCAGGAAAACTCAGTGGGACAAAACTTTGGTTAAGGAAAAGAGTGCAGTGTGTAGTTACTCCCCCTGATGAAAAATCACTTAATGTCTCGAAGACGACGCATTCCAATCTTATATATCAGCTTTTCAAATATTGAGGTTGATAATGCCTTAGTGAACAGATCAGCCAAATTATCACTTGAGCGAACTTGTTGTACATCTATTTCACCATTCTTCTGAAGATCATGAGTGAAAAAGAATTTCGGTGAAATGTGTTTTGTTCTATCTCCTTTGATATATCCTCCTTTCAATTGAGCTATGCATGCAGCATTGTCTTCATACAATATTGTTGGAATATTCTCTTTCGAAGAAAGACCACATGTTTGCTGAATGTGTTGAGTTATAGATCTTAACCAAACGCATTCTCGACTTGCTTCGTGAATGGCTATTATCTCTGCATGATTTGAAGAAGTAGCAACCATAGTTTGTTTTGTCGAACGCCATGATATGGTTGTACCTCCACTTGTAAATAAATAGTCTATCTGAGATCGACCTTTGTGTGGATCAGACAAATATCCTGCATCTGCATAACCAATCAATGATGGCTTGGATTCATTTGAATAAAATAAACCCATATCAATGGTCCCTTGGAGGTATCTGAATATATGTTTAATACCATTCCAGTGTCTTTGTGTTGGCGAAGTACTAAATCTTGCCAATAAGCTTACTGAGAAAGCTATATCTGGTCGAAAATTATTGGCAAGATACATTAATGCCCCAATTGCACTAAGATATGGTACTTCGGCACCAAGAAGCTCTTCATCATTTTCATGAGGTAGGAATGGATCTTTCTTTATATCAAGTGATCTCACAGCCATCGGGGTACTCAATGGATGTGCTTTATCCATATAGAATCGCTTTAAAATCTTTTCGGTGTATGTCGATTGATGGACAAATATTCCATCTTTCATATACTCAATTTGTAGACCAAGACAAAATTTTGTCTTTCCAAGATCTTTCATTTCAAATTCTTTCTTCAAACAGTCTACTGTTTTTGGATGCTCCCCAGGAGTTCCAATGATATTTAAATCATCAACATACATGACGATTATAACAAATTCAGATCCAGACCTTTTTATAAAGACACAGGGACAAATTGGATCATTCTTGTACCCTTCTTTCAACAGGTATTCACTCAGACGATTGTACCACATATGTCCTGATTGTTTCAATCCGTATAAAGATTTCTGAAGCTTTATTGAACAAGTTTCTCGAAAATTTTTATATGCTTCTGGCACTTTAAATCCCTCAGGTACTTTCATAAAAATTTCGTTGTCTAATGATCCATACAAATAGGCTGTAGCAATATCCATTAGATGCATATCAAGTTTTTCTTGTACTGCCATATTTATGAGATACCTGAAGGTGATAACATCCACTACAAGAGTATATCTCTCCATATAATTAATTCCAGCCTTTGGGAAAACTCTTGTGCCACAAGTCGTGCTTTATATCTAACGACTTCATTTTTATCATTTCGTTTTCGCACAAAAACCCATTTATACCCTACTGGCTTTATGCCTTCAGGTGTTCGAACTATGGGTCCGAAGACTTCACGTTTTCCAAGTGAAGTTAACTCTGCCTGGATAGCGTCTTTCCATTTTGGCCAATCATTTCTCTGTCTACATTCATTGACAGATTTTGGTTCAAGATCCTCATCTTGTTGCATTATTTCAACAGCAACATTATAAGCAAAAATGTTATCGATAACAATATTATTTCGGTTCCATCTTTTCCCGGTTGAGACGTAACTTATTGATATCTCTTCATTTTCATTATTTTTAGGTACCTGGACCTCCCCTAAGGTCTTAGCATTTGTTACGTCTTGGGGCTCTTCTTGAGCCACTACCTCTGTGTTATGTTCACTTTGATCACTTGCTTCTTTTCTTTTTCGAGGATTTTTATCTTTAGAACCGATTGGTCTACCACGTTTCAAGCATGGCTTAGACTCATTTGCTTTAATTAATTGTTTTGTCGGGATATCAACTCGAATTGGTGCATTAGCAGCTGGAATATATGACTTAGTCACCCTTGGTAGGTTAGTGAATGCATCTGGCAATTGATTTGCAATATTTTGTAAATGAATAATCTTTTGAATCTCTTGTTCACATTGATTTGTTCGAGGATCTAAATGAGATAGTGATAATGCATTCCAATCTATCTTCTTTTTCAGCTGCTTATTTTCTCCCCCTAATGTTGGATATACTGATTCATTAAAATGGCAATCAGAAAATCTTGCCGTAAATAAATCTCCAGTCATCGGCTCTAGATATTTTATAATAGAAGGAGATTCATATCCAACATATATCCCCAACCTTCTTTGAGGACCCATCTTTGTGCATTGTGGTGGAACAATTGGAACATATATCGCACAACCAAAGATCCTAAGATGCGAAATATTTGGCTCCTGACCAAAAGTCAATTGCAATGGGGAGACTTTATGATAACTTGTGGGCCTTATCCGCACAAGTGCTGCTGCGTGCAAAATAGCATGACCCCATACTGAAATGAGAAGTTTTGTTCTCATAAGCATTGGTCTAGCAATTAATTGGAGGCGTTTGATCAATGATTCTGCTAGACCATTTTGTGTATGAACATGAGCAACCGGATGCTCAATTGTTATCCCAGTTGAAATACAATAATCATTAAAGGCTTGAGATGTAAACTCACCGGCATTATCAAGACGAATTGTCTTAATTGCATAATCTGGAAATTGTGCTCTTAACTTTATTATTTGAGCCAACAATCTCGCAAATGACATATTGCGAGTTGATAGTAAGCACACATGTGACCATCTTGTAGATGCATCTACCAAAACCATATAATATTTGAATGGTCCACATGGAGGGTGAATGAGCCCACATATATCACCCTGTATACGTTCCAGAAATGCAGGGGATTCCATCCTAACTTTAATAGTTGATGGTCTAATAATTAATTTTCCTTGAGAACACGCAGCACAAAAGAATTCCTTAAATTGAAGAATCTTCTGATTCTTCATTGTATGTCCATGTGAATTCTCAATTATTTTACGCATCATATTAGAACCAGGATGGCCCAACCGGTCTTGCCAAATAATAAAATTATCTTGATTAGTAAACTTCTCGTTTACTACGGTATGTGTTTCAATCCTGCTAATACTTGTGTAGTATAAGCCGGAGGAAAGAGCAGGTAACATTTCAAGCACATATTTCTTATCGGACATTATTGTAGTAATATAAAGATATTCAATCTTTTCATCATTTGTAGTCTCAAGATGATAGCCATTTTGGCGAATATCTTTGAAACTTAATAAGTTTCTTTGAGATTTACTACAATATAATGCTTCATCAATAGCCAAATTTGTTCCTCCTGGTAGTAATAAATTGGCTCTTCCAGAACCTTCAATTAATCTTGTACTACCGGATATTGTATTAACATTCGCTTCTTCCATTACCAAATAAGAGAAATATCTCTTATCTTTTAAAATAGTGTGTGTTGTAGCACTATCCAGAAGACATATATCATCTTTATTAATCTTGAGTCCAACTGAAAACTGGGGAATTTTTATATTCTTCATAAAAAAGACAAATAATACATCATAAGAAATATGAAAGACAAGCAGGAAAAAAGCATTAAGAAATACATTAGAAATGTAGAAACTAGCAACACATGATGCATTAGGAAAATACACTCAAGAAAAATAAACTAGTTGCAAACATAAACATAACAACTTTTATAGCTTCATTCCCCAGTAAGATGATTAGTTCTTCAGTCAATATCCTCAAAGAAATCCCCAACTTCTAAATGAGTAATATTTGTTAGGCCTTCAAAATCATCATCTTTATATGCAAGATGTGTCTTAGAATCATATTTATTTGAGAGACATGCTTCATCATCATTATTTTGAAAGGTCAAGTGTGCCTCCACATTATTTTCTTTTTCTTGAGGGAGGCTTGATAAAGTTTGACAAAATGTTCTGGCGTACGACAAATGCGTGCCCAATGACCTCTCATACCACATCGGTGACACATACTAGCTTTACCTTTTGAATGATTAATTTGAGAACCCTTATTGTTCTCCAATTTATTTCCACCATAATGACGATAATTGTTTCGCCCCCTGCCACGTCCACGTTTACGACTATGTCCACGACCACGGTAATTATTTTGTTTTCTTTCAAACTTATCATACGTTGCTACATCATTCACTTCCGGAAATGGAGCTGACCCAGTGGGACGAGCTTCATGATTTTTCATTAATAGAGTATTATTCTGCTCAGCCACAAGTAGGCATGTGATTAACTCAGAATATTTCTTAAAACCTTTTTCACGGTATTGTTGTTGTAGCACCACATTTGAAGCGTGAAAAGTAGAAAATATTTTTTCCAATAAGTCCTCATCTGTGATAGTGTCTCCACATAATTTTAATAGAGAACTTACTTTAAAGATAGCAGAATTATACTCACTTACGGTTTTAAAGTCTTGCAACCTTAAATGTATCCACTCATACCAAGCTTTCGGTAATACCGTAAGTTTTAGGTGGTCATATCGATCCTTCAAATTAATCCATAATTCAAGTGGATCTTTTACGGTTAAATATTCAGTTTTTAACCCTTCATGTAGATGATGACGAAAGAAAATCATGGTCTTCGCTTTATCCTGATTTGATGCTTCATTTCTTTGTATAATAGTATTTCCAAGACCTTTAGCGTCAAGGTGAATTTCACCATTAAGAACCCATGATAAATAGTTCCTCCCGGTGATGTCAAGTGCCACAAATTCAAGTTTTGATAAATTTGACATAGTGAAAACTTAATAAAATATGGCTCAACTTAGCGAGAGTTAAGAATAAAATTAGAGCTTCGTGCTGATAACGTGTTATAAAATAAAAGCAATGCAGTAAAATGTAAACAAGAAGAGATAGAGAAAATGGAGAAATGTTTTCTTTTTTCACTTTGGTGTAATTTTTTATTGCAATTACATGGCCTTTTATAGGCATAAAAAGTAAAGATGATGGACATAAAATAAAAAATTTAATCTTTAAGTTATTCACAACATAGGCATCTAATATAACATCCAATGTAGTATCCAAAGTAGTATCCAATGTACAAACTATTCCTAACAAAAGTCTCATTATATACCCTCTATTAATAAGTGGCAGTAAGTACGAAGTTATTATAATTAATACTTTTTTCATATAAGTGCGTATGCCCCATACAAAATAGTACATCGAAAGGGTGAGAATCGAGGGAATGTGACTGCTAAAGGACACTGTTGATTAAGTTCAATAATTTTGTTTGTTGTATAATAATTTACATCTAAAACAGCAAACTGAATAATTTACATTAAAAAGTACACTCTGTTTTTCAATACAGCTATTAAAAGGGAAAGGAAAACCAAACTGAATAATGAATTCGAATTCATGACAATAAAAGTCAAATTAATTGTATTCAATTGACTACAAGAGTGTCATGACAGAGACATAAAATTACGCTCTTAAAAAGGCGAATAATGACATCTTGGTATTAAGAAAACTAAAAGAATAAAATTAGGAAAGAATTACAAGAAAATACACACCACTTCACACCATAACCAAAAATGGCTTTTATTTTTAAGTTTTACTCGACCTAGCCCATATTGTATATATTTTGAAAATAGTAGCTCTTACAAATTCAAAATCTGTGTTTTTACAACCATTGCTTCTAAAAGCTATAGAGTGAAATTTGTGTTCTCACAACCATTGCTTTCACTCTCTCTTCTTCTCACATCTTTTACATATGCTTTAAGGGGTTGTTCGCCATTACTGCTTCTCCCCCTATATCATCTGGTTGCAATGTAAAAAAATTAAAGAGTAGAAGTCCATCATTGAAGGACATTCAAAGCTTTGGTTTCGAAAATAGGACTTTTTGAGTTTGTTAGTTGTTTGGATTGGGTGTTGACCCAATTGATTGAAAATATCAAAAGAAGTTCAAAATTTAAATTTGAAGTGATTTTGAGCAGATTTGAGTTAAATTTCAGAAAAGACGCAAGGAAGAAAACGAAATCAGTTTTTTTGTATAATAGTGTATATGAGTGTATAAACACATCTTATACATTATTATACACTTTTATACACATTTATACAAGCATCTGTAGACGAACTTCTTCCACGATTTTCAGTTGCAATTCTTGTTCAAAACCAGTCCAAATCTCTATTAAATGACTTCAAATTTTATATACAACCTCCTTATGCTATTTCTAACCAGTCTAAATAATATCCACTCCAAATTTCTCAATAAATTAAATTCGAAATTTAAACCCACATATTTAAGCTTGTTAAAAATCTAATTTTTACCACCCAAATGGATTTGGTTTGTTGAACTAATATTTGAGTCACAGTTACTTAATCAAAAATTAACTTAAAAGCTTGAGCAATCTTTTTTAAAAATTAAATAGTAATTTTGAGAACCTATTAGAGTTGGATATTGAATCTTAACCCATTATTTTTAGGCTAGTTGGTTGTAAATTAAAATATGAGTTATAAAATTGAAAAATAGGGAGCTCAGTTGTTCTTATGTGAAATTTTCCCTAAAATTATTTGAAACCAATGTTGTTGTGAAATTCAAGTAACTCATTCATTACTATCAAATAAAGCTCAAAGTTGCATTTGACTTGCTTCAATGAGACTTGGAAAAAAGTTATAATTTCTATATTTACTACGATCAATTCAGCAATTATTATTTTTCTTAGTATTCATTTCTTATTAAATATAAAATCAGAAGAAACCATAATCTCTAAAAGGAATTAAAATGTTACAGTTCATGTCCAGTAGTATTTGGCATTATACGCTTTCAGAGAGTTAATCATATTAATTTTGTCCATAATTTCTGAACCATTTTAAACGCTTTGTAATGAGAAGAATGGACCATTTGCATCTATAACCGTTTTTTGTGTCACATTTTAACTTGTGTCCGCTTTGCAAAAAAAATTACAAGCGTACCCGCTTTTTCGCATAACTTTAGCATACGGGCTGAAGTAGCAAAGACAATCACGCAAAACTTCAGCATTCTAGTAGCCGGACCTGAAGTTCAGCTCTAGAGCTGAAGTTTTTGTTTTGTAACTATCGAACTTCAGTTCTAGAGCTGAAGTTTTTGTTTGTAACTGGCGAACTTCAGCTCTAGAGCTGAAGTTTTTATGTAACAAGTTTCAGCTTTAGAACTGAAGTTTTTGTTTTGTAACTGTCGAAATTTTTATTTTGTAAGTAGATTATTTAAATGTTGTGAACTCACAAGAGATGAAGGATTGGATGCAGACGTGTGCGACCAAAGTCCGAAAAGAATACATTCAATTTACATATGTTATATGCATTAATCATCTCCTTGGCCTCATACAACCGGTCTTTCTACCTGCTGGAGCAAAGCGTTTAATATTAAACTTCACGAGATCTGTAATTTCAAAAGTAGAAAGAGAGTAGTATTTGTATTATTTATCCTTGTGATTTCATGTGTAATTTATTTCTTTTTCTTGGACTAGGGAAGAAAGGAGGTACACTGCAACGTTGTGGGTAACGTCGTAACAAGTATCAATATTTATTCCTCTCATATGTTAAAACCAGTACAATAGTTGATAATTGATATTATTAAGATCACTTGGTGCAGAGCCATTTTTATAAGTAGATTATTTAGGGATGAACCTTACTTCTGAAAAAAGAAAAGATAAAACTTTGAGGAGGACAAGGAGGAGGAGAAAGGGAGCTGAATTTGTTTAAAAAGTGGATACAAGTTAAAAGTTTTAAAAAGAAATGAGTATAGGTTAAATAAAGGCGACCAAATAGGACGCCCCGTGCAATTTTTACGAGAAGAAACTTATGTTGAGCGGCCCACAATTTTCTTGACCATACAATTAACTTGTCGTATTTCTCTATGTAATTTGTATTTTAAAGTAATTTAACATTTCTACCTAAATTTAATATTTTTAACAGAATTAAATTGAACCTTGTGTCGAAAGATATATATATATATATATATATATATATATATATATATATATATATAAAAAAGAAGAAGAGGAAGTGGAGTAATAATAAATAATAATACAACAAAAAAAGTAATGTCATAGGAAATAACCACGTGCTGGAGCCCCCAAAAGAGTCACAAGAATAATCACATTGCGCAAGAGACCAACTCTGGTGAGTTATCATGTGCTATTTTTGTGGTGAAAGGTTGTTTTTTTGGAACAATTTTACCGAAAATAGAGTCGACAATTAGGTGATATACTTTGTTTACTTCCTCACTCTCTAAAACGCATCCCTTTCTCACGTGCACACACATTAAGGGGTCATTTGGTATGAAGTATAAGAAAAAACAATATGAGTATTAACTTTGTGCATTACTATTTCCTTTTTTTGGTACATTTTTTAACATATATATAACTTATGCTTGTATTAGCTAATAGCTATGCATCATATTTGATATTATTCTATGTATAAGTAATACACAGCAAACTATGATATTAACATGCAAGAGTTTTTAATACTTGCATAAACATAGTTAAAAATATAATTGTGCATTACTATTTCGGTAAACAACCAGTTTTTTATAAGAATTAGGCAATGCTTCAATGCACCAAACAAACAGTGAATACAAAATAATCCCAGCTTCGGAAAGTTACTAGATGCTCCTCCCTCTTCGGCTTTGGGGATAGGAACGGAGGAGGTTCCTCGCTATTGGATTTCGCTAAGGCTTTCGAGCTGGTGATTGTGAACTCGAGTTTTTCGAAGAGGGAGGAGCATCTAGTAACTTTCCGAAGTTCGATTGTGAAAACTCAGATTGATTACCACTTCCTCAGAAGGTGTGATAGAGGGTTGTGTAGGGATTGCAAGGTTATCCCGGGTGAGACCTTCGCGACCCAGCATAGGCTCTTGGTAATGGACGTCGGTATTACGATAAAGATGAAGAAGAGGTATGCTCGTGGTCAACCGAGGATTAGGTGGGGAGCCTTAACTAAGGATAAAGCCCAGGAGTTGAAGGGGAGGTTATCGGCTATGAGAGCATGGAGGAGTAGTGAGGACGCCAGCGCTATGTGGGCTACAACGGCGAACTACGTTAGGGAGGCGGCAAGAGAGGTGCTAGGGATTTCGAAGGGTCATTATGGCAGGCACCAAGGCGACTGGTGGTGGAATGACATAGTCTAAGGCAAAGTAGAGGCGAAAAAGGAAGCGTATATGAAGTTGGTAGGGAGCACATGCGAGGAGGAGAGGAGAGCGAATAGAGAGAGGTACAAGGTAGCAAGAAAGGAGGCTAAGCTAGCGATCACGGAGGCTAAAAATGCAGAATTTGGCCGACTGTATGAGGAATTGGGGGGAAAAGGCGGGGATAAGAAGTTGTTTCGATTGGCTAAAGTGAGGGAGAGGAAGGCTCGGGATCTGGATCAAGTGAGGTGCATCAAAGACGAGGACGGTAGAGTCTTGATGGGAGTCCCAAATTAAACAGAGATGGTAGATGTACTTTCAGGGTCTTCTAAATGAGGAAGGGGACCGTGATATAGTGCTAGGGGATCTGGGGCATTCAGAGAGTCTCTGAGACTTGGGGTATTGTAGGCGTATTAAGTTGGAGGAGGTCGTGGGGGCTATGCATAAGATGAGTCGGGGCAGAGCGACCGGGCCAGATGAAATTCCGGTTGAGTTCTGGAAGTATGTGGGTAGAGCAGGCTTGGAGTGGTTGACTGTGCTATTTAATGTTATTTTCAGGATGAAGAGGATGCCAGATGAGTGGAGGTGGAGTACAGTGGTTCTATTGTACAAGAACAAAGGTGATATTCAGTGTTGTAACAACTATAGGGGTATCAAGTTACTAAATCATACCATGAAAGTTTGGGAGAGGGTGGTGGAGGCGAGGGTGAGGAAGATAGTATCTATATCTGACAACTAATTCGGGTTCATGCCGGGTCGCTCGACCACGGAAGCTATCCATCTTATTAGGAGATTGGTGGAATAGTATAGGGATAGGAAGAAAGATCTGCACATGGTGTTTATTGACTTGGAGAAAGCGTATGGCAAGGTCCCTAGGGAGGTGCTATGGAGGTGTCTGGAGGTAAAAGGTGTGCCAGTAACTTATGTTAGAGCGATCAAGGACATGTATGATGGAGCTAAGACTAGGGTAAGGACTGTGGGAGGCGACTCGGAGTATTTTCCGGTTGGTATGGGGTTACACCAAGGATCAACGCTTAGCCCGTTCTTATTTGCCTTAGTAATGGATGCACTAACACATCATATTCAAGGGGAAGTGCCATGGTATATGTTATTCGCTGATGACATAATACTGATTGATGAGACGCGGGACGGTGTTAATGAGAAGTTGGAGGTTTGGAGACAGGCTCTCGAGTCTAAGGGTTTCTAATTGAGCAGGACTAAGACGGAGTACCTGGAGTGCAAGTTCAGCGCCGAGTCGAGTGAAGTAGGCATGGATGTGAGGCTTGGATCACAGGTCATCTCCAAGAGAGGTAGTTTCAAGTATCTTGGGTCGATTATTCAAGGGGATGGAGAGATTGATGAGGACATCACTCACCGCATAAGAGTGAGGTGGATGAAATAGAGGCTCGCATCTGGAGTCTTATGTGACAAAAAAATGCCATCGATACTCAAAGGTAAGTTTTATAGGGAGGTGGTTAGACTGGCCATGTTGTATGGGGCAGAGTGCTGGCCAGTTAAGAACTCTCATATCCAGAAGATGAAGGTAGCTGAGATGAGGATATTGAGGTGGATGTGCGGGCACACTAGGATAAATAAGATTAGGAATGACGATATTGGGGAGAAGGTGGGTGTGGCCTCTGTGGAAGACAAGATGCGGGAAGCGAGGCTCAGATGGTTCGGGCACGTGCGGAGGAGAAACCTGGATGCTCCGATGAGGAGGTGTGAGCTGCTGGATTTAGTGGGTTCGAGAAGAGATAGATGACGACCTAAGAAGTATTGGGGAGAGGTGATCAGGCAGGACCTGGCACGATTGTAGATTTCCGAGGACATGGCCCTTGATAGGAAGGTTTGGAGGTCGAGCATTAGGGTTGTAGGATAGGGTGATAGTCGAGCTTCTCCTCCTCCATTCCGGGGGTGAAGTGAGTTTGAGTAGGTTGGTCCTAGACATGCTTGTGGTAATGTAGAGTTCACACTAACCTTACTGTTTTCCATAGCTCTAGACCTTAGTTGTGGGTTATGGTTATTGCATGTCATCTATTTTATGGTTTTTAGGATGCTGTCATTATTTCTATGGTTATGTTGGCGTTACTGATGAATTGTCTTTTCTTGTTTTCTTGTTTTATTTTCATCTTCCTGAGCCGAGGGTCTATCGGAAACAGCCTCTCTGCCCTATCGGGGTAGGGGTAAGGTTTGCGTACACACTACCCTCCCCAGACCCCACTTAGTGGGACTTTACTAGGTCGTTGTTGTTGTTGTTGTTGACTAATAACATCATTACTAATACCAGCATTACTAATATACTCTATTTAACACTATTCTATACCTCCCACCAAATGACCCCAAACAACAACAAGTGGCGTATACCAATTGTTATCTCACAAGTAGGATCTGGAATGGATAGTGTGTACATAGTCCTTACACCTACTTTGTGCAGGTAGAAAAGTTATTTCTGATAGATCCTCAACTCAAGAAAAACAAAGTCACAATATAGTATAGAAAAGATTCTACAATATTAAAAAAGCCACGGAGCAAAGACAACACTACAACAGCAATATAATACGAAAAATCGAAGCAAAGAAAAATATTTTAGTAATAGCGATCTAAAAATAAGAAAATATGAGAATAATACTAGTACTGCTGGTAAGGGAAGAAAAAATATTTGATTGCATATTAACCTTCTATGTCAGTGCACACACATTAACATTATAGTATAAATTTAAGCACATTATATTTACCCCAAGTTAATTAATAAAAAATACGTATCTTGCGTCCGCATATTTAGCATTTAAACATGAATAATGTGATATATATTATTTTTAAGTCTTAATTTTTAAATTAAATTATTTGATTTGATATACACACTTAGATGCTAGTAAGTATTTACTTCAATGTGACTACAAAATTGTTTCATGCACGAGCCTCACAGTCGCGTGAGTTTCATTTACCTTGATATACGTAAATAGTAAACAAGGTAAAACCCACAGGCCACCAAAAGCGCCAAATTCTAGGTGTCTCGCATTATTTCTAGTTGTAAAAGTAATTTTAAAATTGATTAAAAAATACAACTCATCTCCTAGTGTAATTACTAATAGTAAAAATTTTATAACCAAAACACCCCTCAGTGAACCCAAATTTTGTAAATTAATTAAGAAAAAAATAAAGGACCCAAATAAACCACCAGTAAGTAACTATGAAAAAATCCTTTATTAATGGGTCAAAGAGCTGAGTTGTTGGCAATATCTTTGAATTTGACTGGCATATTTTAACTGGGCCGGGTATCCTGGGCCTCACGTGACAAGCCACACGTAATTCGAGAATACAATAAGGAGCTGATTCAGCAGGCGTTTGAAATTCACTCATTGGACCAACGCCGTTAACCGGTCCCACTTCCCCTACGTGTCAAAATCACTAACGGTGTCGCAGACTCATCGAGATGTGGCGAATCGTGATTCTTTGCCGTTGGCTCTAACCGGAATCTTCGGTCCCCAGTTACCTACGGCCGGTGACTAGGTGTAGATATTTTACAGAATCTGTTAGTATGAATATATATTTATTTATTTCCCTTATTTGGTTTTAAAAAAATAAGGACTAAATAATAGAGAAAGAGAAAATCTTTAAAAGTAAATAAAAATTGGAGTCCTTATTATGGAGCTACTAATTTCGGCTGGTTGGATCCTATAAAACAGCGAATTGATCGTTTTAGACTCACGCCCAGTTCAAACACAACTCTGTCTCTCTAAAATCTCACACTCTCTCTTTATCTCTCTCTCTCCTCATCATCATCTTACCATTTGGAATTCAAAAGGAGCAAGAAAGTCATTTACAGTATCCATTCATTGCAAAATCTGGATTCATTACTTATTTCTTTTCCTTATAAACTCTCTTCCTTCCTTTACTGTACCCCTTAATTCCTTTTTTAGTCCCAGGCTTTGTTCTACGTGGGGGTGTAGGTGTGTTTTCCTTTTACCATTCCGTCTTTTAACGTTGGGGTCCTCTTTTTGTCAGATGTTGTTATGAATCAGCGTGTTTTTGCGTCTTCTCCTTGACGATTCCATTGCTCTTCTCATCTTTTAAGAGTCTTTGTGTCACTCTCAAAGCAATCATCCTTTACCTTCATTGGACCTGTAATTCCCCTTTTTGTGGTGTTAGAAACAGAGAAATAGTGAAAATAGCTAATCAAAAGAAACGGAGCTTCAATGGATCACCATATGTTATGTCCGATCAAGTACACAGAGCATCGAAACGTTATTAGAAAAGTCACTAAACCCTCCCCTGTAAAATCCAAAAAATTTCCTGAACCCCAAAAATCCAACCAATACAATCGCTCTGTTCCTCCTAAGACTGTTCGGATATCTGTTACAGACCCAGACGCAACGGATTCTTCTAGCGACGAAGAAGACGAGCTTTTCGGAAGAAGACGCGTGAAAAAGTACATCAACGAAATTAGTATTGAAACCGCCGTTAAGTGTGAAGTCAGCATGCCTACCAGTGGCAAGACGGCGGTGAAGAAACGAGCAGCTGACGTTCTTCAGCCCAAGCAAAAGCCAATGAAGGTGAAGGAAGTACAACCCCCACAGTCGGCTGGTGCTGTTAGAAAGTTCCGTGGCGTGCGTCAGCGGCCGTGGGGTAAATGGGCTGCTGAGATCAGAGACCCGGCTCGTCGGGTCAGGCTTTGGTTGGGTACTTACGACACTGCTGAAGAAGCCGCCATGGTTTATGACAACGCTGCTATTAAGCTTCGTGGGCCCGACGCCTTAACCAACTTCATCACTCCTCCCAATCCCGAAATCGAATTCCCTTCAAACTCCGGCTACGAATCCGGCAACGAGTCCCGTAATATTCCTTCTCCAACTTCTGTTTTACGGTTTAGAATGAGCCAGTCCAGTGAAGAAACAGAGCACCAAAGCCGGTCCGAACCGGTTCAGGAAGAAAGTCCATCGGTTCAAGGACCGGTGGAGTGTGAACAGACGGTTCAGGATGTTGAGCCGGTTCAGAATGTTGAACCGTTTGGATTACCGGTTAAGCAAGAAATGGAAGAATGTCAGGGCGAGACCAGCATGATACCAGATTACTCAAACGATTATTTGCCAACAGATGTTTCGTTTTTAGAAGATTTCTTCAATTTCGAAGCAGTGGAACAGACATTATTTGAGGATACAACGACAGGTTTTCCCAATGATTTTGGCTCGTCGTACAATGACACATCATCATCGGATTTTGTGAACGACTTCCTATTTAACGATGATTTTGGCAATTTTGAAGACTTGGGAACATTAGGAGTCGATGATTATTTCCAAGACATTGGTGCTGATTTTTCAAGTGTTGATTCTCTACTAGCAATATAATTTCAGTGTCACAGTCCCGGCTTGCCAGTGTTAATTGGCAAATTTTGTCTTCCGGCAACAACAAGAAATCGGCTACAGTTTTGTTTATTTATTTATTTATTTTTCTTTTGGAGTATAATTTATTTGTTTTAGAATCTCCGTGAAAGTGAACGGAGTGAAGAGTGGAATTTTATTTTAGTTTATATATGTTGGGTTTAGAATAAGTAGAGATCATGTCCTTGGGAAGAGTTGTATCGTAAAACTCTATGCGATTTAATGAGAATCACAATCTTCACTGAAATTTGAGTTGTTCTGAATTCAGTATTTATTTCTTTTATTTTTTCTTCCTCCAGATTTTATCTGTTTCCTTAGTTAAAATATTTGGTGCATATAATTTGTCACTTCACAGAATAAAAAACTAATCAACATCTCGATGTGTACTTAGAATTAATTTCATATGTTCTTTATCATTAATTCTACAATTTTTAATGACAAGTATAATCTAACATCAAATTGATTCTCGAAAGAAAAGAAAAGCAACAAATGTGAATCACCTCTTAGATTTTGTATAGTGAATCCATTTGAATATACTGATACTGCCAAAGTGGCATTCTCTTTGCTACACACCATTAGGCGTGATTTGCCGTTTTGTTTAATTAACCGAGTCAACTTGGTGTGGTTTATCTCGTGTGTTAGTAAAGATTCAAACGACATTTTTTATGAGAAGCACTAGAAAAGATTTATTCTAATTTTGGTGAAATTTGAAAATTAATATGGCTATGCTCCAATTAAAAGATAATTAATCTAAATAGTCGTAATTAAAAATAGTCAATAAAAGTATAATATATACAGCATTTATATACTATATATGTGTGCCGAAATTCAGCCCGAGTGTGTGTGGGTGTGGGGGGTTACGATGAGAATAATCGAATCTATGAAAATAATGGGCTATAAATGGACAAAGGCTCAGCGTAATTACTACGATATTATAGCCTTATTAAGATTGTTACTACCTCTTTTTTGTAACAAGTTCGTATGCTCATGTTAATTCACGTTGAGAATTCAATTGTCGGTTGTTGGGGAAAAAATAATTCAATTGTGGGATATAATGTTTCACCTATAATTAGTGTAATTTCATCCGTTTTAATAATAAAATTATTACATGTACGATTCGTGTAATTTTCATCTGTACAACTCACCTTCTTTTCTGCAAAAAATTATACTCCTATATGGGTTTTAATCATAATATCTAAATATTTGTATGCCGTTAATTGATTAAAGAAACTTGTGCTCTAGTTAAAAATAAAAACTCATATTTGGAACTTCCTTTTCATACCTTAACTTTATGTGGAAACGCAAGTTCATTCAATAATTTGCGCGAAGGCGCAGAAAGATAATTGCATTTGGTGGACAAGTCAATTTTCTTACGAATTGCTCTGCCTACATTTCTTTTTCTTTTTTTCCTTCTAAAAAGAGCGACAGATTTAGCCGAAATTAAGAGAGAAAGGTGAGTGAAAGATGATGAAAAAAAGCAATTAAAAATAGTTACATAGTGCCTTATGTTCTAACAAACTCAAAAATCGACAAAAACCAAAATTAGTTATGCCTCAATATTATTGACAATGCTCCCGAATACCTGGAATATATGTGGCTCAAAGCCTCAAAATAGAGCAACAGTCCAAAGTTTATAATCAGCCAATTAAACAGTTCATAATTCCAATATACATGTAGCTTTGACCATAGGCTACTACTAATGTCAACACCGTCTTTTCTTTTCTTGGTCAACGAGAAACTTCGTCCTTCACTTCATTGGGCGTGAAAAAGAGAATGTTTCTTTCTTTTTTAATTAATTTTTGAGTGTGAATAGAGAATAGATTAGAGTAACATATTTCCCACAAGCAAAAAAGGCTAAGCTAAACGATGAGACACAGGAAATTTATTTGTAAGATATGAGTCATATGCCACCAGCCAAAAATAAAAAATGACCAACTACTCATTTTCAAGCTTAATTTCTTAAAATAAGCCTCCATATTATGGCCCTCACCATCTCTATATCTGCAGACAATTTCGTGGAAAAGATCTTTGAAGTGCACTTTACACTATTTAATTATGATTAAAGTAAATAAACATATGTTATTTTCTCCTAATTGAGAAATCGGAGGGTGGACACACGTCTCAACAGCGCTTTCCAATTTCATTCATACAAATTTAAGATAAAAAATTAGTATTTGTTGTTAGTGGAGTAATTAGTATGAAACAAAAATGGGGTATTCCCATTTAATAGAGTGCTGCAACCAAACAAATACTGCTACTTATCTTGACGTAATTTCAGTTCCCGCTTAATAAATTAATATGCTCATTCTCCTGGAGGATAAAAGAAAAGTATATTGACAATCAAATATGCATGACAATAATTGTTGTTCTCACTTGCCTTACCCAAATATCAGATATTCACGTCAAATCTATAAATATATTAGGTGTACTATTTGAAATATACTTTTATGACGAATATCAATTAATTACTAGAAATATATAAATTTTTATCTTAAATTTTAACGTTAACCATAGTAAACTGTGATAAAATATCACATATGAGTAAAAATAAAGTACTTTCTTAATTTTAAAGTGATATAAGATGGTCAAATGGGCTACCGACCATTAGTTACTTTCACAAGCCAACATAATGATTATGGATTAACTTGTGTGTTCTCTCATGCATGTGTGAGATTGACAGTAGGCTGCTGTTAACCTCCTCTTAGATCACTATCACCTTAATCAAACTTTACTCTTTATTCTTCTTCTTCTAAACTGTTTCCCCTAGTAGTTTTTGCTATTGGAAGATAAGTCAAGATTGACAGACAACGTTGAGGTAATTATATTGCATGTTACATCAGATTTTTTTCATAAGAAATCCTCAAGTGTAGACTAAGATAATTCCGGATAAATAACATACCGCTCATTCATCTACATGTCTCTTATATTTTTTAAAAAACAAATTACTTCATCTTCCGCTGTATGGGTTCAAATTTGAACAACCACGACCGTCGACGAGTACGAAAAACAACAAGATCCTCGCAACTCGACGTCCTGCGGAGGACGACCTTACGACAGACGAAAGATTGTATGACCGTTGTAATAATACAAGTCCATTAGGGGATACTAGGAATATTCCTTATAACTTGTTTTTTATAACTTAGAAGGATTCCACTCCTTATATATATAGCGAAAACAACCTTGTAAAGGGGCACTTCTTGGCTGATCCATAATACTTGCTGTAAATTTGCTTACATAAACGAGTAAGAAGATTGGTTGATCTGGATAGATAAAGAAGTCTTGTTATCCGCATTCTCCTTATCCATCTTTCGTCTAGAGATTATTATACTTAGCTAATATTTAACCTTTCATTTTCTTTGATTGATTTGTTCAAAAAGGTTTCGATATCTATTGAGTCAAATAATTTGGCGCCATCTGTGGGGATTTCTATAGCTGAGATCGTAGTTTCATCTAGATTCCTGAAAGAAATAATCACCTCTCCTTAGCTTCACAAAAGCCAACAATGGCAAGGAAGGGAGAAACAAGGCTAAAAGCAATAATAGGTGTCATGAACAACCTCCTGAATTCCCTCAACAAAGCCAGTGGAGAAGACAACGAAAACGCAATGCCAAGTGCTACACCTGAGGGAGAGATTTGCCCCGCCTCCCCCTGCACGAGGGTTTAATGGTTGCGTGAGAGGGTAACCTCAACATCTGAAACAGGAGAAGCTCCATCGGCCGTGAAAAGACTATTAGAAGAATGGCTGACAAACACCTTGAGCAACATGCTCGAGAAACCCGTTCAGAGGGATATCGAGGACACATTACCCACAGAAACCGCAGTTGTCGCCAATGAGCCAAACACTACATGAACATGTAACACCCGTACTGTTGTTGATGCATGCAACGATGCACTTACGACCATCTTAAAGAAAATGGAAGAGATGAAAAATAAGAACAAAACACTCCGCGACCAGATGGAAAAACTTCAGGAAAGGGTTGATAAAATACCGGGCGCTCTGAAGTTGTTACCAAAACATGATGTGGGCTGATTCGTCGAACAACAATATAGCGAAGGGGAAACACCTCACTCTATTCCAAAAACCTTCAAAATGCTGCCATATCTGAAAAAATATGATGGAACCACGGACCCGGAAGATCACTTAATCCATTACGTTACCGCAGTAAAAGGTAACGATCTATCAAAAGAACAGGTGTCGTCGGTACTGCTGAAAACGTTCGGCAAAACTCTAACAGGGGGAGCGTTGACATGGTATTCCCAACTACCAGCGCGATCGATATCAACGTTTGAAGAAATGGTAGATAAGTTCGTCATCGCTAACGCGGGAGCGAAAAAGGCAAAGGCCGGAGTAAATGATATCTTCGCTGTCAGTCAAACGACAGGTGAGGGATTTCGGGATTTCCTAGCCCGATTCAACAGGGTAAGGATGAGCCTACAGAACGTGTCAGAAGGGATGGCAGTAGTAGCCTTCAAAATGGGCTAAACAGAAACGAGTCAAAAGCAACCAAAAAGCTACTAAGTAAACTCATGAAGTACCTCCCTACCACGTGGGAAGAGATCCATAATGCCTATTGTACCAAAGTGAGGACAGATATGGATGACCTGAATGGCCCGATCCAGCAATTAATATCAGTCCAAACCGAGGCAAGGAGAGATCACCGCAACGACGGTCGAAGGGATCAACTACCACGTTTCAATCGAGAAAGGCACCAGCCCTATATCCGAACATCCAATCCACCTCCTCCACGACATGCAGACGCCGCGCCTCGACCCGTCGCACCTTCCCAAAACGAAAGAGGTATGCCTCCACTGTTATCTGCTCATAACTTTTGTATTTCTCCTTCAAAAATAGTGTATGCACTGGAAAAGCTCGGCACTAAGGTGCAGTGGCCGCAAAAGATGAAGTCGGATCCGAGCACCAGGAGGTCAAACGTTCTGTGTGAATTCCACCAGGAAAGGGGACATAAGACCGATGACTGCATAGGTATGCGACAAGAAGTGGTAAGAATATTAAACCAGGGATACCTGAAAGAACTTCTGAGTGATGGAGGACGGGCCAACTTCTCTCTTGGACGCGATCAACCTCAGGGACCTCCAAAACCACCATCACCAGCTCGTACCATACAAATGATCATTGGCGGCGGCGACGAAATGATAATCAACAATGTGAAATTCACCACCACACAGAAACTCAAACGGACGGTTGTCCACGAATGGTATGACGACCTCGAAGACAGTATCATCTTCGATAAGTCGGATACCGACGATTTGTCTTTCCCTCACTTTGATGCTTTGGTTATAACTTTACGCATCGCGTATACCAATGTAAAGAGAATAATGGTGGATGACGAAAGCGGCGGGTGTATTGTTCACCCACGAGTTCTCATGTAGATGAGGCTCGAGGATAAAATAATACTACGTTGCATAACACTAATGGGTTTCAATAATGTAGAGGAACGAACCTCTGGAGAAATATTGTTACCCGTCCTGGCAGGATGAGTCACCCTGGAGACGACGTTCCACGTCATGAACCAGGAAACAACCTACAATGACATCATAGGGCATCCATGGATACGCACCATGCGAGCTGTCCCGTCAAGATTCTATCAAGTAATAAAATTTCCTACCCCATGGGGGATATTCAGCATCCGAGATGAGCAACATACCACCCAAGAAGTCTACCGGATCACCCAATATTGCACACATACCAAATAACTAAAAGGGGAAAGTGCGGAAGCATAGCAATCGGCCATATTGGGAACCAAACCCGACATACAACTAGAGGCCATCAAAGACCCGGATGTCGTAGAAGCTTGCAAGGAAACCATGGAAGACCTCGACCTCATCCAACTGAACAACACCGATAGCACGAAAAAGACCTATATCGGACACAACCTCTCAAAACCAGGTAAATATTGAGAGTTTTAAACTAACAATGCCTATTTGTTTGCCTTTTCCCATTCAGATATGCCAGGAACCAAGAGATATTGCCACACACAAGCTGAATGTCGATCCTCTTTACCCGCTAGTACGGCAAATGAGGAGAAAGTTCAATGCCACCATCAACGAGGCGGTCAGCGAGGAGGTTGATAAATTACTCGCTAGTAGTTCCATCCAAGAGTCGAAATATCACCAGTAGGTCGCCAATGTGGTCATGGTCAAAAAGAAGAACGGGAAATGGCGGATGTGTGTCGACTTCACCGACCTGAATAAAGCATGCCCGAAAGATTCCTTTCCATTACCACACATCGACCAACTCATCGATGCAACGGCAGGACATGAACTACTAATCTTCTTAGATGCTTACTCTGGTTACAACCAAATTCTAATGGTTGAAGAAGATCAAGAAAAGACCACTTTCATCACCCACTGAGGAACGTACTGCTACAAGGTAATATCGTTTGGACTCAAGAACTCAGGGGCAATGTATCTAAGGTTAGTCACCAAAATGTTCAAAGAACAACTCGATAAGACAATGGAAGTTTACATCGACGATATGCTAGTTTAATCGAAAAAGAAAGAGGATCACATTGGCCATCTGAAGGAAGCCTTCGAGATATTGAAGCGATACGGGATGAAACTGAATCCCGAAAAATGCGCCTTCGGCATAACTTCAGGAAAGTTCCTTGGTTTTCTGGTGTCACAAAGGGGTATCGAGGTCAACCCGGATTAGATAAGGGTCATCGAAGGAATACCAGAGATATTGACCAGCAAGAAGCAAGTGTAGAAATTAACAGGGCAAATAGCCACCCTGTCGAGGTTCATCTCACGATGATCGAACAGATGTCATAAATTCTTCAATGTGCTAAGGAAACACCACGGACTACAATGGAATTCAGAATGCATCGACGCCTTGGGAAAGCTGAAAGCGTACCTGTCCTCGCCACCACTACTCGTCAAGGCAGACCTGGGCGAATGCCTACTTGTGTACCTAGCAGTCTCCGAAGTCGTGGTATGTGCAGTCTAGATCCGCGAAAACAAAGGTACGCAATCTCCGATTTACTATATCAGCAAAACCTTAATTGATGCTGAAACAAGCCCGAACTATCGGGTAGATTGGCCAAATGGGCCATAGAATTAAGCGAGCACGACATAAAATACCAACCGCGAACTGCCATTAAGTCGCAGGTACTCGCCGATTTCGTCGCTGATTTCAGCGCAGAAATATTACCTGAAGTAGAGTAAGAGGCGCTCCGTGCTTCCACACATTTCGACCTCTAGGTCCTGTACACTGATGGCACATCTAATGCATCAGGATCGGGACTGGGACTCGTCCTCGAAGTTCATATAGGTGAAGTAATTCGCTAGTCCATGCGATGCCCCGAGATGACTAACAGCGAGGCTGAGTATAAAAATGTGATTGTAGGATTGAAATTAGCCCTCAAATATAGCACTCGACAACTTGTCCTCCATTGCGATTCTCAACTCGTAGTGAACCAAGTCATTGGACTTTCCAAATCAAAGAACAGAGGCTACAAAAGTACCAGTCATAAATTCACAAACTGCTGCCATAATTCGATGAATGCCATCTCGACCAAATACCCAGGACACAGAATATCGAAGTAGATGGCCTCGCCAAGCTAGCGGCAGCCACCAAAAATATCAACAAGGAAAACACGGTCACTCTTCTCCATTCCGCACTAGACCAAGTCGAGGAACATTCCGTAAACCTAACTTGGGACTGGCGCAACCGTCTCGTAACATATTTGCAGGATGGAAAGCTCCCACAAGATAAGAAAGAAGCCAAAAAACTTTGAATACAGGCAGCCAGATACAGCCTCGTAAATTGTGATCTCTACAAGAGAACATTCAGCGGCCCCCTGGCCAAGTGTCTCGTGCCTAATCAAACAAGACAAAGTGCTAGAAGAAGTACATGAGGGGCATTGCAGCGCCCACACGGGAAATCGCGCCCTCATCTGATGCCTCATCCGTGTTGGATACTACTGCCCCACCATGAAAAAAGAAGTCGCGGACTACGTCAGAAAGTGTGAGCAGTGTCAAAAAAATGCCCCTATGATACACCAAGCGGGAGAACTCCTACATTCCGTCACCTCGCCATGGCCATTCATAAAGTTGGGATGGATATTGTTGGACCCCTCCTAGCAGGATGAGGTAAAGTACACTTCCTTTTGGTTTTAGCTGATTATTTTTCTAAGTGGGTGGAAGTAGGTGCGTACACTCAAATACGCGAGCAAGAGGTCATCGCGTTCATATGGAAAAACATAATATGCTGCTTCGGCATCCCCAAAGAAATCAGCTACGACAACGGACTTCAGTTTGTCGGAAAGAAAACGGTCGAGGTTTTTGAAAAATGGCACATCAAGCGAATACTCTCCACACTGTACCACCCTGCCGGCAATGGCTAAGCCAAATCCTCCAATAAAGTAATACTAAATATATTAAAAAAGAAGCTCGAGGACGTCAAAGGGCTATGGCCTGAACTACTACCAGAAGTACTATGGGCATATCGTACCACACAAAAAACAAGCACAGGTGAGATGCCACATTCACTAGTCTACGGGACTGACGGAGTCATACCCGTTGAGGTCGGAGAGCCTAGTTTTAGATACTCCAACGAGAGCGGACCAAACAACGACGAAAGTAGGCTACAAGATCTGGATGAAGTCGAAGAACGGAGAGACATGGCCCACATAAGAATGGTATCCCAAAAGCAACAAAAAGAAAGGTATTACAACAAGAAGGCCAAAGTGTGACCGCTCAAGGTCGGAGATAACATCCTCAAGGCTAAAACACAAGCAGCAAAAGATCCTAATAAGGGTAAACTGGGAACAAATTGGGACGGACCATACAAAATCACGGCTGCAGCAAACAAAGGAGCATTCCAGTTAGAAACAATGGAGGGGAAACTACCCCAAAATAATTGGAATGTCACTCATCTCAAATACTTCCACTTCTGAGAGGAGGTGTCACCCAAGTCGTACTCTTTTTCCCTCATCCAGGTTTTGTCCCAATCGGGTTTTCTCGGTGAGGTTTATAATGAGGCGCCAAGGGAGGTTCGAAGTATTGTTCATTACCCCGCCCATCGACATGGTGTCCGAAACGAAGTAATAAATGGACTGGATATAGATAATCAAATCTCCATTGTATGTACAGAGTCGATATGTGATTCTCACAAGAATAAAATTAAATCTCCATTGTATGAATAAAGTCAACATGTATCTTCCTACAGCAATATGATCAAACCTCCAACATGAAATGGCCAAGGCCATTGACGAAAATATGAGTTCGCCCTCGTTCGAACCACGACGGGATCCTACTTCGATGATAGTTCGAAGAAACATCCCAATGGCCAAGGCCATCAACGAAAATATGAGTTTGACCTCGTTCAAACCACGACAGGATCCTACTTCGACGACAGTTCGAAGCAACATCCCAATGGCCAAGGCCATCGATGAAAATATGAGTTCAACCTCGTTCGAACCACGACGGGATCCTACTTCGATGATAGTTCGAAAAACATCCCAATGGCCAAGGCCACTGATGAAAATATGAGTTCAACCTCGTTCGAACCATGACAGGATCCTACTTCGACGACAGTTTGAAGCAACATCCCAATGGGCAAGGCCATCGACAAAAATATGAGTTCTACCTCGTTCGAACCACGACGGGATCCTACTTCGATGACAATTCGAAGCAACATCCCAATGGCCAAGGCCATCGACGAAAATATGAGTTCGACCTCGTTCGAACCACGACGGGTTCCTACTTCGACGACAGTTCGAAGCAACATCCCAATGGCCAAGGCCATCGACGAAAATATGAGTTCGACCTCATTCGAACCACGATGGTATCCTACTTCGACGACAGTTCGAAGCAACATCCCAATGGCCTAGGCCATCGAAGAAAATATGAGTTCGACCTCGTTCGAACCACGACGGGATACTATTTCGATGACAGTTCGAAGTAATATCCCAATGGCCAAAGCCATCAATGAAAATATGAGTGCGACCTCATTCGAACTACGATGGGATCCTACTTCGACGATAGTTCGAAGAAACATCCCAATGGCCAAGGCCACCGACGAAAATATGAGTTCGACCTCGTTCGAACTACGACGAGATCCTAATTCGACGATAGTTCGAAGCAACATCCCAATGGCCAAGGCCATCGATAAAAAAAGGAATCGATCTCGTCCAAAAGTCAAAACGACTTAACAGCTCGACAGGTATCCCGGATACCAGACATTGCAAAGAACACCAACAAATCGACAAAATAAATTCTACATTGCATCAAAATGATTATTTACACCTATCCTTACAAATGGGCTCAAGCACGCCCCCTACAAAAGCCCCAAAACAAAAGTAAGTGCAAACAAAAGATTACACATCATCCCTGGTAGGGTAAGCATCTTCGTACCAAGAGTCTGAATCAAGACGGTTCGCATCATCATAGTTGATGTCATCTCCATCAGGTGTAAGAGGATCATACCCGCATGCCTCACGAGCTGCACGAGCTTCGGTATGCATGGCCTGAAGTTGCACTTTAGTTGCCATCCCCTGGGTGTGGAAAGCCTTGTACACATCGAGCCAGGCCTCAGAAAGGACCCATAACTCATACAAAGATGAGGCACGACCGGATTGGCCGAGGCATGAGACGTAGAAGGTTGAGATCGTCAACATGCCTCCTCCGCTCTCAGTGAGTCCACTTGTCCATTCAACACAGATAGCTCCACCTCCAACTCTTTAAAACACCCTTCAAGCCCCGCGACCTTAAGATTAGAGGCCTCCTTCTCCTCAGTGAGTTTTGAGCTACAAACACGGAGGTCATTATCCAAAGACGCCGTTCCAGAAATAGTTGCTGCCAGCTTATTAGCACCGACGTTCAGCTCGCCCTTAAGCCCTCAATTTCCACCGCCTTCGCACTTAATTCAGTGGTCAAACTTGCCACCTTTGATTATAAGATGGCATTCTCGGCCATCACCCTCCTGCTCAACTCAAGCTCATCCTCTTTTACCTTATAGGAGGCCTCAAGTTCACTATTATAGGCGACAACCTTCATAAGCTCCTCATACTGCTCCGTCAGCTCTTTGATCTTGCGCTCTAATTGGTCCTCCCTCTGTTTGAGCCCTTCGCGAAACAACTGAAATTAAGTGTCCTGATTATAAATATCGGCCATCGCGCGGTGCTCAGCACGATACCGTTGATACTTGGACGACATCTTCTCGTAGATGGCCGCTCTCTTCCTTTCCCAACACTCATGCTCGATCTCCATGATGAGGGTCTAGCATAAAAGAAAAAGAGAAGTTAAAAACAAAATACATGTCGACAATTGCCACACAAGCCCAACGACGAAAAGGAAAAGAAAGGCACCTACCTGTAAGGCCATACTAGCGATGTTCTAAGACAACTCCATGTCACTCATTGCCCTAAGCACCTCGTTTTCAGGGGCAGCACATAGAGGAGCTAAAATAGATGCCACTTGCTTACAGTTCATCAACAAGTTGTAGTCCCCCGGGATGACTATGTAATGATAAGACCCTTCCGCTCTAACCTCCATGTGAGTATGGCGAGCTACGAACTCGTTAACGTCCTTCGAGTCGACATCTAAACCTGAGCCTTTGCCCTCGACACGACGGCCTCCAACGTTGGACGGTGCGCCGCCCTCAGCAGAGCACACGGAGCCGGCTCCTGGGTAAACTCCTTCCGTTTGGGGAAATCTACTCATTAAAATGGCGTCGGCTATAAATGCAGGTACAGCTGCCATCTGCGATGCCATGCTTCTATCAGCGTCCACGGCCACATCCTTCCCGAGCTCCATTCTCCTCCTTTTTCTCGACAACGGCTCGTCCCTGTTGGGGGATTCGTCCAAGAGGTGTAGGATCGGTATTGAATAAGCCTCCTCCCTCACGACCATGACCCGAGAGGGACCTTCTAATTGAATAGGTTGAGGATGACCCTCTCGAATAGACTCACTTAAAGTAAATTGCATTTCCGCGAAAGCGACGGCCTATCGGAATGCAGGGACTGGCGCTTTCTGCCTGGAAGCTCCTCGATCTGCCATCACAAAGAGCCATATCAATAAACAACGATATGTAACCAACAAAATGGTAGGGAAAACATTTACCAGATGGAACTTTGGGGCCATAATGCTTTACGAAGGAGGGCCAATCTCGGGTTTCCGCTGCATGGGGCAATAGACGGTCTACCCTATCCCTTATGCCAGCATTAGGGCGGGGCGGATTCCCCATAGCTACAAACGAGAAGCAAACAAACTTTATAGTGAATACAGACGAAGGAAGAGTAAAATGAGTGGCGATGCTTACGAGTCTCGTTCCATCGCTCCGGGAACCTGGCGGAGTCAGAAACGACGTGCTCAGTTTTGATAAAGAAGTACTTGTGCCAAAACTTATGACTTGCTCGATCGTCTGTCCCAACCATCAGCCCTTTTGTGCCACAGTGCCTCAAATGCACCATGGTGCAAGCTAGGCGAGAACAAGTGCAAAAGGTGGTGGATAGAACTATCACATTCCTCCAACTCCGCATACTTGGTCAACATCAGAAATATCTTGAGCGTATACGGCGAAAGTTGTCCTAGGAAAACTTAGTAGAACCTACAAAACTCTTCCACTAATGGGAAGAGAGGAAAAGTATAGCCAATCACGAAAGGGTACTCCTAGAAAGCGCAGTATCCAGGTCTGTGGACCTCTACAAAATCTCTCCCCGCTGGGACCATGTCAACATGAGCGGGAATGCCATACTTTAAACGAAGAGCGTCAATGTGAACTTGCTCCGTCTCAAAGAGTACGGGTGTAGGAGTAAAGGGGGGATTTTTGAGGAAGTCACTTCAATATATGAGGTGTCTCGGTAGTAACTCATCCACCGTATGAAGACTATCACCCTCTTCTACCACTGTATCTTCACCGCTCGAAGGGGGCACTATGGACAGTAGAGCGGCCTCAGGAATCCCCTCACGAGATCGGTGTGACCTTGGCATGCTTTCGTTAAAAAAGGTGTTGACACAACAGAAAAAAAGAGGAAGAAGAAGTTGTGAACGAAGAATGTGAGAAGAAGAAGCAGAAGATTGACAGGGCAAGCTCGGAGAAATAAAGGAGGGGTATTCGGAAGTGAAATGGACAAGAACTTTCGAAAAAACAAACCCTCTACCTATTTATAGAGTTGGGTGGCACCAGAATCGAACCGGAAGGTCACAGAGTGGCACCAAAATCGAAGCAACAAGTCATCAACTCCTGTCTCGAAAACACGCGTAATGATGACGCACGTGAAGATGACATCATTTCCCGGTAAAATGCATTACCTGGTGTCTTTCTAAGCACGTTGACCGCCCACCATTGGTCATGCCGTAACGCCTCAGAGGATCAAATTTCTCTGTAGGAACGCATGGTGTCTGCTCATTGAGGACGCATCAAGTTGCAACCTCGACAAGTGGAGGGACTAACTGTATGGGTCCAAATTTAAACAACCACGGCCGTCGACGAGTACGACAAACGACGAGGTCCTCGCAACTCGACGTCCTGCGGATGACGACCTTATGCAAACGATAGATTGTATAACCCTTGTAATAATACAGGTCCATTAGGGGATACTAGGAATATTCCTTCGAATATTCCTTATAACTTGTTTTTTATAACTTAGAAGGGTTCCACTCCTTATATATATAGCTAACAACAACCTTGTAAAGGGGCACTTCTTGGCTGATCCATAATACTTGCTATAAATTTGCTTACATAAACGAGTGAGAAAATTGGTTGATCTGGATAGATAAAGAAGTCTTGTTATCCGTATTCTCCTTATCCATCTTTCGTTCTAGAGATTATTATACTTAGCTAAGATTTACTCTTTCATTTTCTTTGATGGATTTGTTCAAAAAAGTTTCGATATCTTTTGAGTCAAACACCCCCTCCCCCCAAATGCCTGATATAATGAAAAGCCAAATAATTTGTATTCTTTGATTATAATCTTTTCAAATATTTTTTTCAGAAAAGTAAGACGCTATAGCAGTCTTTGTATTTTCTTAAACTATATAAGTAAATTTTAGTTTATAAAAGTAAAGAAATCAAAATTTCTGATTTTGTAAAAGGCCCTCATACTTTATTTACGGACGGAAAAAGCTCATATTTCTATTAAGAAGCTCAAATTCCCAAAATACCATTTATAACTATATATACATTCTAACAAGCGACCCCATAAATTACTTTGTAGGGAGGGACAATACTTTTAAGGATCGTTTAGTTTAAAACAAGATCAAGAAATTTTTGGGATTATAATTAGGATAGATGATCCTATCTTATAGGGAATATAATTTTGATATAAACTTTATCTTGATTTTAGCTAATATTCCCATCAATACAAATTTAATCTCAAGTTTTATAATGAGATAACTGTATGGGTACAAATTTGGCCACCACGATCATTAGCGAGTAGGATGAGGAACGAGGTTACCATGATGCACCGTATGAAGGTCGTCGTGGTGAAAGGTAACGACTGAGGGCGGTCAGTCGATGAATAACGTTCACGACAGTATACATCTAGTGGAGACAGTAAGAATATGCTTTTCGAATATTCTCTGTGTTTTACCTTTTAGGGTTTTGGGAAATTGTCCCATATAAATAGGAATGGGATGTAACGAAAAAGAGGGGAGAACACTTTGTAAAAGAATCAACAGGTATTGAATACAAAAGCAGACTTGTTCATCAGAGAAAATTCTAAGATTCCCCAATCATCCCACACTTATTCTCTCTTACACCGATTACACCTGTAACGGTTCTACTTACGCATTTAAGTTTTCGCATTTACGAGCAGTTATTCGTTTTAAATAAACTTGTTATATCGTTCGTCTTATTTCCTCATACCATCATTTGATCTGGATTTTATTGTGCTTAACTAAAATTAACCTCATTATTATTATTAATTATTTTAATCAGAGAGGTTTTGACATCTTTTGGTCAAATAATTTGGTATCGTCTGTGGGATTTCTTCAGTTTAGATTTCAGTTTCATCTAGATCATAGAAAGGGATAGTCACCTCTTCCTAGATTTGCACAAACTAATGATGGCAGAAAAAGGAGATGCAAGGCAAAAAGCAATAGTAGGTGTCACAACAAACCTCTTGAATACCATCAACGAAAGCAGCAGAGAAGACAACAAAAATGGGACCCTAAACACCACACCTAGGGGAGACGCTTCACCTGCCCCGCACGAAAGCGTACTCGCTTCGCGCGAGAAGGAAGCCTCCACATCAACAACAGTGAGAAGACTACTGGAAGAATGGCTAACAAGTACTCTGAACAACATACTTGATAAACCCGCCCAAAGGGATAACAGAAATATTGCACATGTAGATGTCACGACGATCGCTAATGAGCAAGATATCCCCCGTACAGGTAACACTTATATTGCTGATGATGCAGGTAATGACTTGCTCGCAACCATTTTAAAGAAAATGGAAGAGATGGAAAATGAGAACATGGCACTCTGTGACCAGATAAAGGAGCACCAAGAGAGGGTTGACAAGATACCGGGCGCCCCAAAGTTTTTGCCAAAACGGGACGTTGGTCGATTCATCGAGCAACAATACAATGAAGAAGCGGCCCCCTACGCCATTCTAAAGACCTTTAAAATGCCATCATACCTAATAATATATGACAGTATCACCGATATAGAAGATCATATCATCCACTACGTCACAATAGTAAAAGGTAATGTTCTCTCGAAAGAACAAGCACCATAAGTGCTACTAAAAAAGTTTGGCAAAACCGTAATAGGGGGAGCGCTGACCTGGTACTCCCAACTACCGGCACGATCAATAGCAACATTTTAAGAAATAGCAGACAAGTTTGTCACTGCCCATGCAGGAGCCAAAAAGGCATAAGCCAGAGTAAACGACATATTTGCCGTTAGGCAGATGCACGGCGAGGGACTCTAGGACTTCTTAGCTCGGTTCAACAGGGTGAGAATGAGCTTGCCAAATGTGTCAGAGGGAATGGCGGTAGCAGCTTTCCAGAATGGACTAAACAGAAACGGGTCGAGAGCGACCAAAAAATTATTAAGCAGGCTTATGAAATACCCTCCAACCACTTGGGAAGAAATCCACAACACCTACTGCACCGAAGTAAGAGCCGACGAGGACGACCTCAACGGTCCGATTCAATGGTTTTTGTCAGCTCAAACTGAAGCAAGGAGAGATCGTCGCAACGATGGTGGAAAAGTCAGTCGGGGTCCCATCTCGACCAAGAAAGGCATTAGCCCTACATCAGGACATCTATCCCACACCCTCCGCGGCACACAGATGCTCCTCCTCGACATGCAGTGCGACATCGACATGAAAACGGTATGCCTCCGCTCCTATCTGCTCTCAATTTTTGTGTCTCTCCTTCAGAAATAGGGTACGCACTAGAGAAACTTGGTACCAAGGTACAATGGCCTCAAAAGATGAAGTCTGACCCAAGCACTCAAAAATCAAACGCTCTCTACGAATTCCACCAGGAAAGAGGTCACAAAACTGTGGATTGCATTGGACTGCGGCAGGAGGTAGTGAGAATGCTAAATCATGACACCTAAAAGAATTGACGAGCGATCCAGGACGGGCTAACTTTGCCGGCGGACGTGAACAACCCTAGGGACCTCCAAAACCGCTTTCTCTCGCTCACCTTATACAGATGATTATTGGCGGGGGCGACGACACAACAATCAATCATGTAAAGTTCACTACCACACATAAACTCAAACGATCGATCATTCATGAACGGTATAATGACCTCGAAGATAGTATCGTCTTTGATAAGTCGAATACCGACGGTTTGTCTTTCTCTTACTACGATGCTCTTGTTATCACTTTACATATTGCAGATACTGATGTAAAAAGAATAATGGTAGATGACGGGAGCGGCGCGTGTATTATCCATCCTCGAGTCCTCGTATAGATAAGACTCAAAGATAAAATAATACTGCATTGTATAACACTAAAGGTTTTAATAATGCAGTCGAGCAGACTTCTGAAGAGATAGTGCTACCCGTCCTAGCTGGAGGAGTCACCCTGGAAACGATGTTTCACGTCATGGACCAAGATACAACCTACAATGCTATCATAGGGCGCCCGTGGATACACGCCATGCGAGCAGTCTCGTCCAGTTTCTATCAAATAATTAAGTTTCCAACTCCATGGGGGGTATTCAGCATCCGGGACGAACAACGCATCGCACAGGAATGCTATCACATCGCCTAGGATTGCGCCCACACCCAACAACTAAAAGGGGTCAGTGCGGAAGCATAACAATCAGTTATGTTGGGAACCAAACTTGACGTACGAACAGACGTTATCAAGGATCCCGACATCGTAAAAACATGTGAGTCGACAATAGAGGATCTTAATGCCATCCTACTAACCGGCAATGACAGTACAAAAAAGGCTTATATTGGGCATAACCTCGCGGAACCAGGTAAGTTTCCTAAGTTCGTAACTAACAATGTCAATCTCTTTGCCTTCTAAGATATGCCAGGTATCCCGAAAGACATCGCCACACACAAACTGAATGTTGATCCCCTCTACCCACCAGTGCGGCAAGTAAGAGGAAGTTCAACGCCGCAATCAACGAAGTCGTCAGTGAAGAAGTCGATAAGTTGGTTGCAAATGGCTCTGTTCGAGAGTCAAAATATCCCAGTGGGTCGCCAATGTGGTCATGGTAAATAAGAAAAACGAAAAGTGGCGAATGCGTGTAGATTTCACAAACCTAAACAAGGCCTGCCCAAAAGACTCCTTTCCATTACCACACATCGACCAGCTCATCGATGCAACAGCATGACATGAGTTTCTAAGCTTCTTAGATGCTTACTCGGGTTACAACCAGATCCTCATGGAGGAAGAAGACCAAGAGAAAACTACTTTCATCACTCACCAAGGAACGTACTGCTATAAGGTCATGTCGTTCGAACTAAAGAATGTAGGAGCGACGTATCAAAGATTGGTCACCAAGATGTTCAAAGACCAACTCGTCAAAATAATGTAAGTCTACATCGATGACATGCTGGTTAAGTCTAAAAGGAAAGAAGATCATATCGATCATCTGAAGGAGGACTTCGACATATTAAGACATTAATTACAGCATGAAACTAAACCCCGAAAAACGCGCCTTCGGCATAACCTCGGGCAGGTTCCTCCGTTTCCTGGTATCGCAAAAAGGCATCGAGGTCAACCCAAATCAGATTAAGGCCATCAGTGGATACCGAAAATGTTAACCAGCAAAAAATAGGTATAAAAACTGACTGGTCGGAGAGCCGCCCTATCAAGGTTCATCTCACGGTCGTCAGTCAGGTGTCTTAAATTTTTCAGTGTGCTAAAGAAAGACAACGGCTACAGTGGAATTCGGAGTGTGTCGACACCCTGAGAAAACTGAAAACCTACTTGTCCTCACCGCCGTTATTCACCAAGGCAGAACTAGGAAAATGCCTCCTTGTCTACTTAGCTGTCTTCGAAGTCACGGTAAGCGCGATTCTGGTCCTTAAGAGCAAATGTACGCAATCTCTGATTTACTATATCAACAAAACTTTCGTTGACGCCGAAATGAGGTATCCCCACCTTAAAAAATTGGCTCTGGCGTTGGTCACAGCTTCACGAAAGCTTAGACCATATTTTCAGTGTCACCCCATAAAGGTGGTGATAATTTTTCTCCTCAGGATCATCCTGCACAAACCAGAGCTGTTTGGTAGATTGGCCAAATGGGCCATAGAATTGAGTGAACACGATATAACATATCAAATGCGAACTGCGAAAAAATGACAAGTACTCACTGACTTGATGACTGACTTTAGTGTGGAAATACTTTCGGAGGTCGAAAAAGAAGCGCTTTGCGCCTCTCTTGGGCGACCCGTCCTCTGGGTCCTTTACACTGACGGCGCATTCAATACGTCGGGATCTGGATTGGGACTCGTACTCGAAGTCCGAATGGGCGAAGTGATTTGCCAATCCATACGATGCCCTGAAATGACTAACAATGAGGCCGAGTATGAGGCTATAATTGCAGGACTGAAATTGGCCCTCAAATATGGTGCACGACGAGTCGTCCTCCACTGTGACTCTCAACTTGTCGTAAACCAAGTTACTAGGACTTTCCAGATCAAGGAGCAGGGGCTACAAAAACACCAAACCGAAATCCACAAGCTACTACCATAATTCGACGAATGCCGACTCGACCAAATACCACGAGCGCAAAATATCGAAGCGGACGGTCTCTTCAAGCTGGCAACAACAACTAAAAATATCACCAAGGATAACGTGGTCACCCTCCTCCACTCATCAATAAACCAAGTCGAGTTACATTTTATAAATTTAACTTGGGACTGGCGTAATCGTATCATATCATATTTGTAGGAGGGAACACTCCCACAAGATAAAAAAAAAGAAGCCAAAAAGCTACGAATACAAGCAGCCAGGTACAACCTCATAAATCACGACCTTTACAAAAAGACATTCGGTAGTCCCTTGGCCAAATGCCTTGGACCAAATCAAACAAGGCGTGTGCTCGAAGAGGTACACGAGGGCCACTGTGGCACCCATACAGGCAATCGGGCCCTCGTCAGTTGTCTTATTTGTGCAGGATACTACTGGCCTACTATGAAAAAAGAGGCTACAAATTACGTCAAGAAATGTGAGGAATGCCAGAAATATGCCCCTATGATGCAGTAGGCGAGCGAACTCCTGCACTCCGTCACTTCTCCATAGTCGTTCATAAAATGAGGGATGGTTATTGTCGGACCCCTCCCAGCAGCGTGATATAAGATACTATTCTTCCTTTTGGTTTTAACTGATTACTTTTCCAAATGGGTGGAAGCAGGTGTGTCCGCTCAAATACGCAAACAGGAAGTCATCGAGTTCATATGGAAAAACATCATATGCCGATTCGACATCCCCAAAGAAATTAGTTGCGACAACGGACCTCAGTTCATCGAGAAAAAGACGACTGAATTCTTCGAAAAATGGCATATCAAGCGGATACCCTCCATGCCATATCACCCAGCTGGCAACGGTCAAGCAGAATCCTCTAACAAGACAATATTAAATATATTACAGAAAAAGCTCGAGGATGCTAGAGGGATATGGCCGGAACTACTACCAGAGGTGTTATGGGCCTACCACACAACGCCAAAAACCAGCATAGGTGAGACACCGTATTCACTGGTTTACGATACTGACGCAGTCATACCCATTGAGGTCAGAGAACCCAGCCTGAGGTACTCCAATGAGAGTGGACCGAGCAACGACGAAAACAGAATACAAGACCTGGACGAGGTAGAAGAACGAAGGGAGATCGCTCACATAAGAATGATAGCCCAAAAACAAACAAGCAGAAAGGTACTACAACAAGAAGGCCAAAGTACGACCACTCAGAGTAAGGGACTACGCCCTCAAGGCCAAAACACAGGCAACAAAAGACCCGAATGAAGGAAAATTGGGAACAAACTGGGATGGGCCATATACAATCACAACAACAACAAGAAAATGAGCATTCCAATTGGAAACAATGGAAAGCAAACTACTACAAAACAACTAGAATGTCGTCCACCTCAAATATTTCCACTTCTAAGAAATGACGCCACCTAAGTCGCACTCTTTTTTCCTCACTTGGGTTTTGTCCCAATCGGGTTTTCTCGGGAGGTTTTTAACGAGGCTACGAGGGGGGCGTCTTGATGTTCAATTTATAATTCATCGCTCAGCCTGCCGATAGCATCTCCAGGCCGAGCAATGAAGGGACTAGATACAAGGATATTACTCCATTGAATGTACAAAATCGATATGTATCTCCAACACATAAATGATATTACTCCAATGAATGTATGAAATTGACAAGTATCTCCAATGTATGAATGAAACAGGCATACAAGACACCCCACGACCAAGGCCATTGCCATAAGAAGAGCGATACCATCCGAGCCACGACGAGTTAACATTTTGACACAGTCGAAATAACACCCCATGGCTGAGGCCATCGCCACAAAAGAATTCGACACCATTCGAACCACGACGGGTTAACATTTCGACATAGGCAAAATAATATCCCTATGGCTAAGACCAATATTAAAGAAAAACGTTCGACATCACTCGAACCACAACGGGTTAACATTTCGACATTAAGTCGAAATAACACCCCATGGCTAAGGCCATCGTCGCGAAAGAGTTCGACACCACTCGAACCGCGACGGGTTAACATTACGACATTAAGTCGAAATAACACCCCATGGCGAAGGCCATCGCTGCGAAAGAGTTCTACGCCGCTCGAACCACGATGGGTTAAAATTCCGATATTAAGTCGAAATAACACCCCATGGCTAAGGCCATCGCCACAAAAGAGTTCGATACCATTCGAACCACGACAGGTTAACATTTCGACATTAAGTAGAAATGACACCCCACGGCTAGGGATGTAACAAAAGGAAAAAGCTCAATATAAGTGCAATATCGCTCGAAACGTAATAGGTATCATTTCGACAACTTGAAATAAGTACGACTAAGACAAAGGGCGTCTCCAAATAAACAAACACGGCAAGAAAATAATTCAGAGGTACACAATAAAAAGTAATTGCTCCATTATATTTGTTATATTACAAATTTTTTTTTTGACAAAGGGATTAAAAACACCCTACAAAAATGGCAAAGCAAAATAAATACAACCGAGTCCTACGCCACATCACCCCCCGTGGCATATACTTCATTGTACCAGGAATCAGAGGCAAGCTTATCCGCATCGTCAAAATCGACATCATCTCCGCTAGGCATGCCAAGGTCATAACCACACGCCTCTTGAGTGGCACACACTTTAATACGCACCTCTCAGAGTTCTGCCTCAGATATTCTCCCATCAGCGTGAAGAGATTTATATACGTCAAGCTAGGCTTCAGCATGAACCCATAGCTCATATAATTCTCGAGGCACGACAGGGTCAGCCGAAGCATAGGACGTAGAGGGTTGTGACTGCCGTCGCACGTCCTCCGCCTTCGAGGAAGCAACTTGTTCATTTAATGCGGACAACTCCGCCTCCAGATCCTGAATATGCCCCTCAAATCTCGCTACCTTAAGCGCAGATGCGTCCACCTCCTTATCCCGCTCCAACCTACAAACATGGAGGGCGTCTTCTAGAGCCACTACCTCAGAGACGGCAGTTGCCCTATCCCTTTAGGCATGAGCCAACCCATCAGCATTGGCACTCAACTCACCCTTAAGGTCGACGACCTCCATTGCCTTCCTGTCAAGCTTGGCAGTTAAATTGGACACCTTTACTTGGAGGTCAACATTTTCAGCCATCACTCCCTTACTCAGTTCGAGCTCATCTTCCTTGACCTTAAGGGCCGCCTCAAGTTCACTACAACGGGCAATAGCTTTCATAAGGTCCTCATCTCGTTCTTTCAGTTCTTTGACCTTATGCGCCAGTTGATCCTCCCTTTTCTTAAGCCCGTCGCGCAATAGCTAAAAGTCGCGATCCAGAGTGAAGATGTCGGACATCGCACAATGCTTGGTGTGGTATTATTGATATTTGGAGGACATCCTCCCATAGACGGTCGTCCTTCGGCTTTCCCGACATTCACGATCGATCTCCATGATGGGAGTCTAATATGAAAAACAAAGTCAAAACCAAAGAAAAGGCTAAGGATACGAAACAGACCCTTCAACGACAAGTCGTAGTCCTCAGGAACGACTATGTGCCGATCAGAACCCTCTGTTCTAACCTTTACACGAGTGTGACGCTCCAAGAACTCTCGTACATCTCCTAGGTCGACGTTCGAACCCGAGCCATCGTCCCCAACGTGTACTCCTCCTCCAACGACGGATGATACACCACCCTCGGTGGAACGCACTGACCCCCCTCCTTGGTATAGTCCTTCTGTCCTGAGGGATCTCCCCGCCAAAATGGTGTCCGCCATAAAAATGGGCACAAGGACCGTCTACGACGTACCAGTTCCATTCTTACCAACATCGATGGCAATGCCCTTCCCGAGTTCTACCCTTCTCTTTTTTCTCGACGGATATTCGTCCCCGTTAGAGGACTCATCCACGAGATGATGGGACGGTCGAGAAGAGATCTCATCCCTTATAACCATATCCCGAGATGAGTCTCTCACCTGTGTCGGTTGAGCACGACCCCCTCGAACGGACTCCTCCAAGGTAAATTGCATCCCCGTCGATGCGATGGACTAGAGAAATGCAGGGACTGGGGCCCTCCTCCTAGAAGCCCTACGACTTGTCACCACGAGGGGTCGTATTTATAAATAACGGCAAATAGCCAAAGGTCACAACGGACGATAACATTTACCTGATGGAGCCTTCGGCCTAAAGCGCTTAATGAAAGAAGGCCAATCTCGAGTCTCCATCGCGTAATGTAGCAGACGGGCCACCCAGTCCTCTATGCCGACGACGGGACGGGATGTACGCCTCACAGCTGCAAAAGAAAGTTACAAATAAATACCAAGTCGGAAAGAACAAAAGTAGATAACAAGTACCAATACCTACGATTGTTATTCCACCGCTCAAGGAATCCAGCGAGGGCCTACACAAGATGCTTGGTTTTGACGAAGAAGTATTTATGCCAAAATTTGCGGCTCGCATGATCGTCTGTTCCGACCACTAGCCCCTTGGTCCCACGATGTGTCAAATGAATCATAGTGCCCCTGTAAAAACTAGGGGAAAACAAATGCAAGAGGTGGCGAAGGTCAACTTTGCACCCCGCTAACTCCGCGTACTTCGTCAATACTAAAAATATCTTGTATGTATACGGAGAGAGCTGTGCCGGGCAGACCTCATAAAACCGGCAGAATTCCTCTGCTAACGGAAGAAGGGGGAATGAATGGCCTATCACGATGGGATATTTGTAAAAAGCACAATACCTCGGCCAATGGACTTCCACGAGGTCCCTCCCAGCTGGAACCATCTCAACATGGGAGGGAATGTTATACGCAGATCGGAGGTCATCGATGTGAGCCCGCCCGGTCTCAGAAATCACCGGAGCAGGAGAAGGAACGCACTCTTTAAGGAAATCATTCTGAGACATAGGGTTTCTCGGTAGTATCTCCTCCACGGTGGGGAGGCTATCCCTTTCCTCTACCACTATATCCTCACCACCAGGTGGAGGTGCTATAGAAAGTGGGGTGGCGTCAGAAATCTCCTCGAGGGAACGATGTGTTCTAGGCATCTCGATGGCAGAAGGTATATCGATAAAACAAGGAACGATGAACAGAAGAAGGAAAAGAGAAAAATCACGAAAGTAGAGATGAAGATACGAGAAGAGATGGCCAAAAAAGATAACACATACACTAGAAAGGAAATGATCGAAAGTTCTTGAAAGAACCAAACCTTCATCTATTTATAAGGTTTGGATGGCACCAAAATCGAAGCGAAATGCTGCCAGTGGCACCAAAATCGAAGCGACAAGCCAATTGGTCTATGCCTCGGGAAGATGCGCAATGATGATGCACGTGAGAGTGACGTCACTCCCTGATATGCTACGCTATCTGGAATACCGTAGACTACACCGCTCTTTCGTTATTGAACAAATCGTTACGATCTAATTGCCAAATTTCTCCGCGGGTATGTGCGACGTCCTCTTATCAAGGACACACAGGGCCGCGACCTTAACAAGCAGAGGGACTAACTGTATGGGTCCAAATTTGACCACCACGACCATTAGCGAGTAGGATGAGGAACGAGGTTATCATGATGCACCGTCTGAAGGTCGTCGTGGTGAAAGGTAACAACTGAGGGCGGTCAGTCAATGAATAACGTCCACGACAGTGTACATCTAGTGGGAGACAGTAAGAATATGTTTTTCGAATATTCTCTGTATTGTACTTTTTAATATTTTGGGAGATTGTCCCTTATAAATAGAAATGGGATGTAACGAAAAAAGTGGGAGAACACTTTGTAAAAGAATCATCAGATATCGAATACAAAAGCAGACTTGTTCACTAGAGAAAATCCTAAGATTCCCTAATCATCCCACACTTATTCTCTCTTACACCGATTACACCTGTAACGGTTCTACTTACGCATTTAAGTCTTCGCATTTATAAGCATTTATTCGTTTTGAATAAACTTGTTATATTGTTCGTCTTATTTCCTCTTACCATTATTTAATCTAAATTTTGTTGTGCTTAACTAAAATTAACCTCATCATTATTATTAATTATTTTAATCAGAAAAATTTTAATATTTTTTGGTCAAACAATAACCCCTGATCCCCACACAACCAAATGGCCCTTCAGGGAATATTTTGCTAAGATCTTAAGAGCATCGGAATAGAAGTTTTGCTCTTCAAAAAAGAAGAGTACTACTTGTTGTGTGTCATCAATACACTTGGCATATAAACAAGCAAAACAGTATCATGCGGAGCTACAAACGAATGACAGTCGTTCCTACCAAAATGACACGACACCTTATTGTTTCAGGTTCCACAGGACCCGCCATACCTTTTCACTACTCATCTTTCTGCACTTTCATTTACTTCCTCAACTGCGCAGTACAAATTTTAATATTATGGGTTCTCTATCGTTTGCCCATAAATTTTCAAATTTATTTTAAAAAATATATTTTGGGTAAAGTTTGATTTAAAAATAAAAATATGTTTGGACATCAGTTTTCAAAAGATATTTCCCAAACTTATTTTGAAAAAATATGAAACATGACTTATATTCATAAGTTCTAAAAACTATCACGAATACATAACAATACCATTATCAATAACATTCATTATATTATCGCAAACCATAGTCCTGAACATAAATAAATTTGGTACAACATTAGCATTTTTATAATGAACTACATAATATACTATCAGATGACCAAGAAGACGAAACAACATTATTACAAAATAATAAAAGGCGGGGGCTTTTTATAAAATATAAAAGTTTGGGGCAATTTTTTTTAAAATGTAATAGTGATACTTTGGCCCAAAATCAGCTAATAAACTGGTTTTGGGATTTGGGATTTTGCCAAAATATAGCCAAAATCTATGGCCAAATATGTATTTGCCAAATAAAATTCAAATTTATTTTGGCAAAATTTATGGCCAAACGGGTCCTTAAATAATAATAATTATAAGTGCTAATAATTGAATTTTAAATTTAACACACACATATATTAAATTTCTTAACATAAAAAAGATGGTTTGGTGGATAAAATATTTCGCATCTACACAGGGTTCAGAGATCGAGCCGCATATTTAGAGGACATGATGTAGGCGGTCTATCATAATACAAATATTAATGATTTTTTTCACGACTCAAACTCGTGAATATATTATTTGAGCAGAAGCTATTGAATCCGAGAGAATTTATATCTAGACTTCTGCCTGCTTTGGGCTTCGGCTTAATAAATATCTTCGTGGAAGCATTCATTAGCATGGCCGTAGCCCATATGCACGTTTTACAGAGATTTATGCTTAAGATGCAAGTTTCAATCATAGTTAATTAGCAGATTAAGCCCCATTTTTATTCTTCTTTCATAATCTCCAGCTCACTCTTCAGGGAAACGGATAATATATATATATATAGAATGGTCAATCACATGCACGCATGCATCCTCATGCACATTGCACAAAACTTCTTATAATTAAGCTAAGTAAGATCCACTAAAAGAGTTTAGCTTCTATATATTTTTTCAAAGTAAAAAAATATATATTGAACAAGTCATCTAAAAAATAATTAGGTATAACAATTCATAAAAAAACAAAATTAGAACATAAAAATGAGACATGTTATCTGCAGCAATAAGGTAAATTAATACTCTAAGTATAACTTACCTATTAGTGTATAAGTTAAATCTTTAGTAAAAGTAACAAGCTTTCATTAACTGTAAATTATTATTCAGCTCTTTAATGTTTAGCTGAAAATAATTACATGTAAATGATAAACATATAGTCCTAATATGAATGTGGTCCTAGATTAGCACGAATTATATACAATTATTTTTGACGTCTCCATTAATTTCAGTGGCTTTTTCCTTTTAAAAGAAAGCTTACATACAGCCATCGTAAGGTGTAAAATCTGTAACTCCTAGCAGCATACACTGAATTTTATTTATGCCTTACCGTGAATCTAATCACCCACCTCGATATTTATGATATTTACCAAATTGTAATATTTGAAGTATCGGTTGATGTGGAATGTGATGACACATTATGTTCAAATTAAAAGCAAACACAAAAAATCTGACAATAAGAAAGTACTACAATTTTTTCAAGTTATTTCATTCCAAGATGCAAAATGAAACTATAAATTTTCACATTGAAAACATTAGAGAAAAAAAAAGGCAACATTTTACACTACTAAAAAACTGACAAAATTCATTCACAAAATACTGACTGAAATCGGTTGAAAAATAAGTAAATTAGTCGCAAAAGTCAAAGAAAATATTTCTGATAAATATACCGACCACTATCGGTCGGCAATAGTGGTCCCACAACAATGATATAAAAATTTTGACCGATGTTGGATGGAAATCGGTCAATCTTTGACCAAGATCTGGTCACACTTGCATATTATCTATCAAAATAAGTTTTAATTGAAAATTTTCAAATATACCGACCGAAATCGGCCAAAAATTTAAAATTATTCTTTCTCGCTCAGGTGTGTGCATATATATATATATATATATAATTTACCAATCGACTTAGGTCGGTATTATTGTTAGATTATTTATTATTTACAATATCTACATATATTTAACAATACACACACACATATATATACACACACACATAATCTTGAATGTTTTATTTTCGATCACCTTATTAATATATGCTATATATATTAATACATATGTTATTGTTGCTAAAACTTAAGTATTAATATAGCACTACATCTTATAGAACTATGCACTTTATTTTTAAATATGTTATGGTAAGTTTTAATCGAATATAGTTGAATTTTCAATTGATACATACACAGATTGGATATAGTGTCCATATAAAATAGTGTCCATATAAAAGTAATTCAAAAAAAAACATATACTTGCGCGCACACATTTCTTCCCCATTTTTCTCTTTTCTCTTTCTCTCGTTCTTTCTTCCACATCCGCCAAACCTTCTCAAATCCCACCCAAATCAACTCATCACTCCCTTCTCACCCAAAATCAACACCCCCCCTCCCGCCCTCCCCCCACTTCGTCTCTCCCCATTCTCCGTTGGTCCCACATTTAATTTGCCGCCCCACCATTGCTCCTCCGCCACCACTGTCGCGCCATCACTGCCGCGCATCAATTACCGCTCCAGTTTCAAAATCATACCTCTCTCCTTTCTTTGAAGTTTAGTTATCTATATTTATTAATTTTAGTTATTTAAATTCTTTCAATTGTATAAACTAGGGTTTACAATTTGGGATTTTCAGATTATTTCATTTGATTATAGTTCTTTAGAGTTAAGGTTTGCCCTAACTGGTTTTGTTTATGATATCATATAAGGTACTTGCTTAATTAGCTCATTTTTATTTTTTTCAATTTTATTGCTCATAATTTAGGTTATTAAACTATGATTTAGGGCATCTTAAATTATAATTTAGGGTTTATTAATTATGATTAATAGTAAGTGAGTTAGTCTAATTGAATGGCTTAAGTAATTAAATATTCTAGCGAATCTAATTATGTTTAATGGTAGGGTTAGAATAATATTGTATTCAAATTAATATGCATTTCAAATTATTTAAATGTTGTACTTTGTAACAAGTTTATGTGTAACTTACTTCTATAAATTAATTTGAATTATTATTAATATAACATGTAATTTATTTGTTCTTTATGTAAATGGAATATCGTAGTTAGATGTATAATAGGAACTATCCCAATCGTCGATTTTTAGGGAAGAATTTATAGAAGGGGTTAAGGAATTTATTAGGCATGCAATGTCACTTAAACCGTTTCGAATTGGAGGGATGATTAGGTGTCCTTGTACGAAGTGTAAGTATTTGAATTTTTTGGGTTCGGCGGATGTTATGACTCATCTTTATAGAAAGGGGTTCATGGGTAATTATTTTGTGAGGACTAGTCATGGACAGGTTGATGGTACTGATGGTGTATTTCGTAACATAGTTGTTGGTAAAAGTAGTAGGTCGGTGGAGAATAGCGTTCAACATCCTAGATATCATGAATGGTTGCGGATGCTTTTGCGATGCACTTCGATTTTGAAACCCATAAAAGTATTGAACAACCTCCTAACGAAGAGGCTAAACATTTTTATGAACTATTAGAGGCCACTAGTAGTCCACTAAGGGAAGGGAGTATGCATTCTCAGTTGTCTGTTGCGGTTAGATTATTAAGTATCAAATTAGATATCAATATTTCTCAAGGGGGAATGGATTCTTTTGTTGGCCTTATGAGTGAACTAGTTGGCCCAACTTTCAACATACCTGAAAATTTCTATAAAGCTAAAAGATTGGTTTCTAAATTAGGACACTCGTCTATGAGAATCGATTGTTGTGAAGATGGTTGCATGTTGTATTATAAGGGTGATGCAGATTTAGAAAGTTGTAAATTTTGTGAAATCTTGTTTTAAGTGGGTTTCCAGTGGGAAAAATATTGTTATGAAGTCAATGCATTATTTACCTCATATTCCTAGATTAAAGAGGTTGTACGCATCGATTCGCTCCTCATATGAGATAACACTATGAAAATATAACGCCACCTGGTGTTATGTGTCATCCTTCAGATGGGGAAGCTTGGAAGCATTTTGATAGGACGTATACGGATTATGCTAGTGAACCAAGGACTGTTCGGTTGGGTTTGTGTGGTGATGGTTTCACACCATTTTCTGTTTCTGTAACACCATATTCATGCTGGCCGGTCTTTATTACACCGTATAATCTTTCGCCTGAAATGTGTATGACTAGTCCATATATTTTTTTAAAATTGTGTTATTCCGGGTCCCTGCAATCCAAAGAGTTTGATTGATATATATTTACAACTTCTGATTAATGAGCTTAAACAGTTGTGGTATGATGGAGATGAAACATATGACATATCAACTAAGCAAAATTTTAACTTGCGTGCTAATTTAATGTGGACCATTAATGATTTTCCTACATATGAAATGATGTCCGGGTGGATGACTGCTGAAAATTTAGCATGTCCTTACTGCATGAAAAATGGTAAAGCATTCACTTTAAGACATGGCCGAAAGTAGTCATGATTTTATTGTCATCCTCAGTTCTTGCCAGTTGATCATGCGTTCAGAAGGATGAAGAACACATTCAAAATGAATACAATTGAACATGATTTGCCACATCTAATTTTATCCGATGAGAATATTTGGGAGAGGGTTCAGAACTTCACTAAAGTTACCGAGGCCCCACCTTCTATATTTCCTAGATATGGTTTTACTCATAACTAGACAAAACAAAGCATATTTTGGGAGTTGCCATATTGGAAGGATAATCTTCTCCGACACAATCTTGATGTCATGCATTTTGAGAAGAACTATTTTGACAATTTGTTCAACACAATGATGGATGATAGGAATAAGACAAAAGATAACCCGAAGGCTAGACTGGACTTATAAGAATATTGCAGGTGACCTGAACTACATTTTCAGTTTGCGAACAATGGTAAGGTATTCAAGCCCAAGGCCAGTTACACATTCACTTTGGAACAAAGACGGCAAATTTGTGAGTGGGTTGCAAACCTAAAAATACCCGAGGGTTATGCTTTGGACCTGGGAAAACGTCGATATAGTTGAAGGAAAGCTGACTCATATGAAAAGTCATGACTGTCATATCTTCATGGAAACCTTAATGCATATTGCATTTTGTGGTTTACTTGATAATATCTGGAAACCCATCACACATATAAGTTTGTTCTTCAAAGACTTGTGTTCTACCACACTGGTACTTTTCCGATTTCCCGGTCTCGTGAGCCTTCCCAGATGCTAATCTTTCTCGTCGTGATCCTTCGAACCATACCGACGATGAATGCTATACAAAATACTCATTGAATAATATTTGAAGTTTTAACTTGTGAAACGTTTTGTTGTTAAGTATGATGTTTTGTTAATATAGTTTAGTGGAGATGGAGATGGTGATAATGTTTTGTTAATATAGTTTTAATAGTAGTTATTGTTGTTGTTATTGGTTAAATGGCAGCAATGTAATGCTGTCATTATAGGTGATTGGTTGTTTGCAGGTGATGCAGCTATAAAACAACTGTATTCTACCAAAAAATTACCCAGGAAACCGATCGACTTCGATCGGAAATGTGCATTTGATTTTCTAGAAAATTAAATTTACCGACGACTTCGGTCTAAATTTTTAAATTTAAATTTAATTATTTAAATAATACCAACCAATTTAGGTCGGAATTAACAATTTTAAATAAAAATAAATAATTATATATTTTAACAATACTGACCGATTTTTGTTGGAATTCAATAACCTTTAAAAAATGAATAATTAAAATTCCGATCGAATTCGATTGCTAATTTAAAAATAATTAAAAATTATTTTCAACACAATACCAACCGAATTCGATCGGTAACATTATTTTGTCTCGGACAACTTGGTAAAGTGCATTAACAGTTACCGATCGATTTCAGTCGGAAAATGTTGACCGTCCGCGGTCACTCCCCGTTTGCTACTATTGTTTTATCGACTAATTGAAAACGGTCGAAAATTGATCAGTTTTTATTGGATTCCGACCGATTTCAGTCGGTTTTTCTAGACGATTTTTGGCAGTTTTTTTTAGTAGTGTTAGTTAGTCGGTTCTGTGATTTTGGTGTTCCATATATAGCCTCATATTGCTAACGTTTTCTTTTTAGATTTTACTACAATAGGGAGTAGAGTAATAAAGTGAAAAATTATAACGAAAATCGAAAAACTATTTGGACCACCGCCGCCTACTAACTTTAAAGATATTGGAACTACTGCAAACTAGGTTAAAATCAATCATAAAAAAATCTTCAGAAAATCTATTAACAGACAGATTTGTCGATGTTATATGCAGATACATTTAATTTGAAATGGCAAGTACAGCAAAAGACAACCCAATAAACCATGCTTTTTCCCTTCAAACTTGCGGTAAATTTTTGTCAATATTCTTCACAAGAAGAAAAGATGGCCGCTGTAATTTGCAGAAGCTTTTACAGTTGGGATTTTCGGATAATATTTTGAAAAAAATTAGACAGAAAGCAAAATGTAAATCTAATCCTCATTTCCCTTATTGTACTAATTAACTCTTTAAGTAAACCACATTCCGAAATTGACAATCTTTATAAACATGGTCGTCGCACTTTCTTAGAAATGAAAACCAAAAATCTGCTTACTTTGCATCAACTTCAAAAACAAAATAAAAAAAGTGGAAACAAACTTCTATGTGAAAAATATAAAAATTAATTTTCCGTTTACAAAATGTATAAAAAATGTACTTAGTTTGATTGGTTATAAAAAATTAATTTTTCGTTTCTTGTACTATAGTGTAAAAGAAATTATATTTCTAGTGAATATTAACATGTTATACTAGCAGATAATATGTCTTACCTTTTCTAGTTATGAGTTTCTTTTATAGCAAATTACTTATAAATATCGAGATGGTGATCGCGTGAAAATTATTTCAGACAAAGTAAATTTGTTTAGGTTGATTAGAGTGGAAAACATGGGGGAGGTAATAGTACGTAATTAACTAGTAACAAAAGGAGGTGTTGGCAGACTGCGGATGCCCAATTTGCTTGGGTATGGCAAGACAAAATAACTGTGACAAATCATCATGTAATGATTATTTGCAAGTGTATTCAATATAGTTCTAATTATACATTATTTTAGAGATTTCTGCAATGTTGAGTAGTGTTAATAGCGGCGAAACCAAGATTTAAAGTTTATGAATTCAATATTGTAATCTGTTTAAGTTATAGGTTCTAAATTAATAATTTGTATATATTTAATAAATTTCTTAAGATAAAATTAAATGTAAACAAAAGCTATTAAGTTCGGCTGAACCCGTATCCGCTGGCTAGCCCGCCCCATATGTTAAATGCTAAATTAATCACTGCATGCCTGCATGATTCCTTCAGGCCTTTCACGTTCTACAAGTTTCTTCTTCCAAGGTAATCAAAATTTCTTTTAAAAATATTAATTAAGTTACACTTTATACAGTGGATGGTTAATTAAGTTACACTTTATACAGTGGATAATATTCATGGTTAGGTCAAAGTTAAAAGTGTGATATATACAAGTTGGGAGTAATAATTAAAAACCTGTTTAGACTGACTACTTTTATTATGGGACCGAACTGATGAAATTAAATAAAAGGGCTACTGGAATAAATATTTATAACTACAACAGCTCTGCCCAGATAACTAACTATACTAGGACACTTGCAACCTCTGTGGTCCACAGTTCTATTTAAAGAAATTCTTCACTGCTTACAAGCCAAAAGGAGTTGGGAAAGAAAGTAAAGGGTACTAAATTTCACACCTAAAACAGTTAAAATTCTTGAAATTATAATCTTTAGGCATAAACATGTTGGTAAGCACCGTATTAAGATTGACTTTGTGAAAGCAACACTTTGGTCCCAAAAATCAAGTCCGTACAAAATAAAGTTGATTTTGTAGCAGAAGAACCAAATGTATGTTGCAGCTAGCTAGATCATTTAAAGTCATTAAGATCTAGTTCAACTTGCTTTACCCTTTTGCTTTTCCTGTCCTTTACAACGTTTTACTTCTCTTTTTCTACCCTATATTGCTGATTTTTCATGCTGACCTCTATAGTTAAACCATTAAACTTGGATTAGCAATTCAAATGGTCAGACGACAAAATATGTTTGATTATTGTAGGTGCTAGAAAGAGTTGCAACTATAATTAGTCGTATGCCTCAATTTATATGATGCAATTGGAGTTTCTACAGCTGAACAAATTTTTCTTTGGCTAGACTTTCTTATGTCTTTTAAATTATAAATTATTAGTATGATATAATACTTTTTTTATCTAAATATATAAATGTTATTTCAGAAAAAAATATAAATTTTGTCCAAATTCGTGATCAAAATTAACAAAATTTGACTACATCATATATATAAACAGGAACATATACACTATTTTCATCAATTCTTGGATGAAGAAGCTAGGCACACATTTCCTGGCCTATTTAATTAATTACTAATGCTATAGCGTATAAGCTGAAACTAAGAGGCCATAGCTTCTTTCCTGCAAAGATGATCGATGAGCATATCTATGTTGAGAGAAAGGGCAAATAAAGTGATTTTGATGATAGAATTATGATAACAAGTCAAAAAAAGTGGGCGACTTATCAATGGAAATTGGCCCCCCACTCTTTACCCCTACTGGTTTGACACATAGTAACTTCTTAAAGAGTAGAGAGCCTCGATACACAAGTCAGAACCGTCAAAAATATAATTTCCTTAGGCCTTATGTATGTGTACGTAACTGATGTACATGTAACATAATCAAAGCCGACACCTTTTGTCACAGGCTTCTCCGGAACCCAATACACAAAACAGCTCAGCCAAGTAACGAATATAGGAATTTACTCGAGGGTATTCAAATTTAAAAAATATAAAAAAAAAAAATCAGACAAAGAATGCTCAATATATATTATATACCTCTAAAACGTAATATTTTATCTATATACACAGTATCATTTTTTGTTGAAAAATTATCAACTAACCATCCTTGTAACCATGTGGCTTCGCCACTGATTGCCTAATTGACTTCTATACACTAATAACATATTTTTTCTTCTTTTTTCGTAGCTTATAAATAACCATTCATTAAAAGTGAAATCAGTACAAAAAATAAGACATGAAATTAATAAGTACGCAGATAATATAAAAGTTTACGATACTATTACTGTATATAAAGGTAAACACATTCAAAATAACCGGGCCAGAGATAGAAATAACTAGGAGTGGCAAACGGGCGGGGCAGAGCGGATATGATTCGGATAAGAAATGGACCAATTATCCAACCCCTCCCATATTTAATACGAATTAAAAAATGGGTTAACCGGCGGATAATATGAGTAACCATATTATCCATGAATTCTTGCATATAATCACTTTTGGAAGAATTCGTAGTCTCCCTAACTTGAGGAACCCCCAAATTTGAGGCTTTATAAATGTAAAAGTGTTACGGTCGAAATCGAAGAGCTCGATTTCGAAGAGTTGATCATACCCCGAGCTCGAGTTCAGGAAGCTCGAAGTAAGAATCAAGCCTGGATTGGATGTGCGCACCTCGAGAAGCAAGTCGGAAACCCGTCATGATCTGCCTCGAGGGTAGTACAAATTCGATGACACTCAAGAAAGAGCGGGAATTTCTCAAGGACATGCGGATCAGGGCATAAATTATGGGATAAGATTTGTACGAAATAGTACAAGTCCGTACTAGGTTGTTATACAGCTGTACTAATAGAATTCTTTACCATAATTGGAAATGTACCATATTTGGGTTTTCCCCTCCTATATAAAGGGTACCTCAATCATTTGTAAAGGTCATATCATTCACTGCAATAGAACATTCTACTCTGCTTTTCTCGTTTATTGTGCTCCACAATTGTTCTTCAGCTTTGTTACTTTTACTTTATAGTTCATACTTTATTGCTCTTAACTCACCTCGAGACCCCCTGAGATAATCGAGCTCGAGGTCCCTATTGCTCCAACAGTACTGGTTTAGTTCATCAATTCTTCTTACTTAAACCTAATATTACTTGTATATTCACTAGTATTAAAATAAATCACATATCTTTAAAACCATAACTCATATTTAATTGTTACTCTTATTTTTCGAGGTAAACAGTTTGGCACCCAACGTTGGGCTAAAGATAATTGTGATTATTTTAGTGCTAGTTTTCTGATAACACACGTTATTATTCACACTTTTTCTTGTCAAAGATTCTTTGATTTCAGGCTAAAACATATCTAGCACACAAAATGCTCCTGACCATGACAACAAAGGTCTCGAAGAAAATAACATTATAGGGGTCGGTGTACCACCAATCAATCCTGAGGGAGCGCCAAATATGGATCTAGTTGATATCAGTTCACATAATTCTCTAAATACGGACTCAGGCGTAGATCCCGATGGAGATGTACGCAGGGAAGCCCGAGCCGGAGGCCAAGGAACACGAGGAATGGAAGAAGGAGGAGTCAGCCTCCAAGTAATATTCGAGATGCTGCAAGCTCAGCAAGTCGTCGTCTCTCAACTTCAGAGTCAGAACAGAACTCCAAACACCGCCGAACCAGTGAATGCCCAGCATACTGAACCAGAGCTTGAAAGGCCCGATGAAAGCGGCTCGGGGACTAACCCCACAATCATGAAAATGCTCGAGGAACTAACTAAAAGGATTGAGTCAGGAGAAAAGAAGATAGAAGACAATGATAAGAAGGTGGAAACTTATAACTCCCGGTAGACCAGATACCGGGAGCACCTCCAGTTTTGAAAAGTCTAGACGCCAAAAAGTTCATACAAAAACCTTTCTCCCCAAGTGTGGCTCCAATGCCCATTCCCAAGAAGTTTCGCATGTCCGATATACCGAAATATAACGGAACAACTGACCCTAACGAACATATTACTTCATACACTTGTGGAATTAAAGGAAATGACTTGAATACGACGATGAAATCGAGTCAGTATTATTGAAAAAGTATAGGGAAACACTATCAAAAGGAGCTATGATTTGGTATCACAACTTAGCTCCTAACTCTGTTGATTCATTTGCTATGTTGGAGGACGCCTTCGTGAAAGCACACGTCGGGGCCATAAAGGTGGCCACAAGAAAATCGGACATCTTCAAGATAAAACAAAGGGACGACGAGATGCTAAAGGAATTCGTGTCCCGGTTTCAGATAGAATGAATGGAATTACCACCTGTCTCTGATGGATGGACAATTCAGGCCTTTATGCAAGATTTGAATGAAAGAAGCTCGATTGCATCTCGACAACTAAAGTAGAACTTGATCGAATATCCAGTTGTGACATGGTCAGATGTACACAATTGTTATCAGTCAAAAATTAGGGTCAAGGACGACCAGTTGGGAGCCCCCTCGGGCTTAGTTCATCCTAACAGATTCGTAGCCAAGCCCCTGAGGGACACAGACCGGGGATCAAGATTCATGAATAAGGATGACTGAGACACAAAACATGCAAGAACTCGACTAGGCTCCGAAATATCCAACTCACAAGTCATTTAGCTAAAGACTGGATGTCCAAAGCCAATGGCCTCTCCTCCGATGAAATAAATGTCAAACTACCCATACTCTCAGCCTTTTTTATCAAGGCATCTGCGACCATATTCTCCTTGCCCAAATGATAGTTGATGGTGATATCATAATCCTTCAGTAACTCAAGCTACCTGCACTGCCTCAGATTAAGATCATCTACTTAAACAGATGTTGCAAACTGCGGTGATCGGTGTAAACCTCGTAGGACACCCATAAAGATAATGCTTCAATATCTTAAGGGCCTGAACTATTGCAGCCAACTCCAAGTCATGCACATGGTAATTCTTCTCGTGGGGCTTCAGCTAATCTGAAGCATATGCAATAACTCGACCCTCCTGCATCAATATAGAATCCAAACCAACGCGTGAAGCGTCGCAATACACAGTATATATCCCCAAATTGGAAGGAAAAACCAACACCGATGATGTAGTCAAAGCGGTCTTGAGCTTCTAAATCTCACCTCGCAATCATCGGACCATCTGAATTGAGCACTCTTCTGGGTCAATCTAGTCAAAGGAGGTGCAATAGACGAGAAACCCTCCACAAACTGGCGATAGTAACCTGCTAGTCCCAAGAACTCCCGATCTCGGCCGCTGTGGTAGAACGAGGTCAACTCTAAACTACATTGATCTTCCTAGGATCCACCTTAATAGCTTCACATGATACAACATGCCCCATGAAAGCCGGAATCTAACCAGAACTCACACATGGAGAACTAAGCGTATAAGTTTTGTTCCCGTAAGGTCTGAAGCACTAACCTCACATGCTACTCGTGCTCCTCTATACCACGCGAGTAGATCAATATGTCATCAATGAAGACAATCACAAATGAGTTAAGATATGGCCAGAACACCTGATTCATCAAATCCATAAATGTCGTCGGGGCGTTAGTCAAGCGAGGGACATCATTAGAACCTCATAGTGCCCATATCTTGTTTAGAAGCTGAAGGTGTTAGGCATCCCTCTTGGTCCACAATTGTGGGTCCCGGCCAAACTTATATTCACAAATTAGTCCATATAAATAAACAGTTGAATCAAATAAGTTGCAAGTAAAGCACGTTGGATAGTTCAAGTAGTAAGATAAAAGTTTGAACAAGTTGTAAAAGACGAAAAATTTAAATAAAAAAAGGGTTTGGTAGAGAGGGGTCCTAGGTTGTTTGTCCTATAGGATCACCCCACGCAATGTCCGGTAAATACTCCTCGATGAGGGGCTACATATGACATTAACGCGTAGTCATCATATCCCACGTCTACCCTTCCCATCCCCTTATTGGTCATGCAAAATGAGTGTTTGGTCATTGAAACTTATTGCGTGCTGCTACTCGTCCCTTCTTAATGGTCCCGGAGGGAGTTAGGACCTCTACCTATAAGTAGTTCTAGACATATCCCTAGGGTTTAGAAAGGCGAAAATTCTAAGGCGACAGTCAAAATATTTAGTACTTCCACATAACGGGAGCAATTAAGAGGCTCACAGTTTCCTCCTCAAACAAACATACGAGTAGCACAACTCAAACACAGTTAAGGTCTTTATTAATCAAAGTCCTAAAGCAGGATCTCTAAGTGACTATGCAGAAATAGACTAAACTTTTTATACCCAGAAGTTATAACCTAGTAGTTGCCTAGGGATTCCTTTTTAAAAAGCTTATTAGAATCATAAACGATAGAGACAACTTCAGGGAAATGCAGTTTTTGAAAACGCCCTAAGGCTTGCCTATATGCAGTAGACTATGTCTATGTTAACGCAGGAACAAATAGGTTTTCGAAATAGACCCCTTTAATACCTATAGGCATGATATCTAATGAGATTGAAGCAATTTTGAAAGAACTTGTTTCAGGAAATATTTGACACTTAATAAGACCAGTTTTTTAATAGAACTAGGCGTTATGAAGTTGATTCATTAGGCTAATTAAATTACCAGATAAAATTGCAAGTAGGGATCCCTATAGGCATGATATCTAGGCATATTACTGATTTAAGAATATTTGCAGCAACATACAGAAAGACTACTCGTGCACTAACCTCACATGCTACTCGTGCTCCTCCATACCACGCGAGTAGATCAATATGTCATCAATGAAGACAATCACAAATGAGTTAAGATATGGCCAGAACACCTGATTCATCAAATCCATAAATGTCATCGGGGCGTTAGTCAAGAGAGGGACATCATTAGAACCTCATAGTGCCCATATCTTGTTTAGAAGCTGAAGGTATTAGGCATCCCTCTTGGTCCACAATTGTGGGTCCCGACCAAACTTATATTCACAAATTAGTCCATATAAATAAACAGTTGAATCAAAAAAGTTGCAAGTAAAGCACGTTGGATAGTTCAAGTAGTAAGATAAAAGTTTGAACAAGTTGTAAAAGACGAAAAATTTAAATAAAAAAAGGGTTTGGTAGAGAGGGGTCCTAGGTTGTTTGTCCTATAGGATCACCCCACGCAATGTCCGGTAAATACTCCTCGATGAGGGGCTACATATGACATTAACGCGTAGTCATCATATCCCACATCTACCCTTCCCATCCCCTTATTGGTCATGCAAAATGAGTGTTTGGTCATTGAAACTTATTGCGTGCTGCTACTCGTCCCTTCTTAATGGTCCCAGAGGGAGTTAGGACCTCTACCTATAAGTAGTTCTAGACTTACCCCTAGGGTTTAGAAAGGCAAAAATTCTAAGGCGACAGTCAAAATATTTAGGACTTCCACATAACGGGAGCAATTAAGAGGCTCACAGTTTCCTCCTCAAACAAACATACGAGTAGCACAACTCAAACACAGTTAAGGTCTTTATTAATCAAAGTCCTAAAGCAGGATCTCTAAGTGACTATGCAGAAATAGACTAAACTTTTTATACCCAGAAGTTATAACCTAGTAGTTGCCTAGGGATTCCTTTTTTAAAAGCTTATTAGAATCATAAACGATAGAGACAGCTTCAGGGAAATGCAGTTTTTGAAAATGCCCTAAGGCTTGCCTATATGCAGTAGACTATGTCTATGTTAACGCAGGAACAAATAGGTTTTCGAAATAGACCCCTTTAATACCTATAGGCATGATATCTAATGAGATTGAAGCTATTTTGAAAGAACTTTTTTCAGGAAATATTTGACACTTAATAAGACCAGTTTTTTAATAGAACTAGGCGTTATGAAGTTGATTCATTAGGCTAATTAAATTACCAGATAAAATTGCAAGTAGGGATCCCTATAGGCATGATATCTAGGCATATTACTGATTTAAGAATATTTGCAGCAACATACAGAAAGACTTATTAGAACTGAATCGGAGTTGAGTCCTATAGGCATGGCATATATATTTGAACTGATTTAAACACGATTGTTTGGGACCTATAAGCATGATCTCTAACATGACAAAATGCAGAACCTTATGAACATGATTTCTACCTGATGCAAACAAAATTGGAAGTGAGATCCTATAGGCATGATTTCTATTATTCAAAGTAGTCAGATTTAAAAGAGGAAAACCCTATGAGCATGTTTTCCATTGAGTAAAGCAGGCTGACTTCAAAAATGAGGTCCTAAGTGCAGGATTTCTACCCGTATTACCCTTTAAAGCATACATCTACCCATCCTTTTACTAAATACCCCAAATATTTGTTTACAAATTATTACAGGCCAATGAATGAAGTACATAAGTAGAAATGGAAATCAAGAAGCTATTATATAGGGAGCCTGCAATTAGGCCCAAGTTTCCCAAAGCCTCCAATGGTCTCACAAGCCTCATTCCCATAGACAAATCAGAGTCTAGGTGCATCAAAGTTCCCTAAGGGTCTCAAGGACCCCGGGCAATGCTTACACCTGGACTTAGCAACCAAGAGTTGAACCAGTGCAGTGTGGAAAGGCCAGCTTCAGTATGCCAGAGTTCAGAGGGCTCTCAAGAGGATCCCAAGGCAGTACACATACTAGAGGGGGCAGAACTTATTGACTAAAAGTGAAGTGAAAGTGCAAGACACAAGTTGAAAGAGGTTTATTAAAGATTGGATTTGAAAGTCTGTTTTGAAAGCAATTAGTAAAGCAACAGAGATTGTTTGAAAAGAAGTTGGAGTAGTGAACAAAGCTCAAACACCTTAAGATAGGATCACACACAGCTAGTCTACAGAATCCAAATAAATTCAGTAGTCACATAGAGGTCAAAGGGTTTGGGGATACACAGACATTTGACTGCAAACACATAACCCAGCAAGGGCCTTAGGACTGGTTTGGACATGCTCAGAAATAGTTGTACTGACATAATCACAAACCAGTCAGGAAGAACACATAGAAATGGGGTAATAGGATTTGGGGAATCATAGGATGGTAAGCACACAAGAAGTAAAAAGGTAATTGACAAGGCATGCTTTGAAACCACATAAGGGAATACATTAATCTAAAGGGAAGGGGAGACATAATAACATGCTAATAATGTAACTTAACTACAAGTTTCACAACATAACCACAAGTAGAAGCAGACTAGAAATAAGAGAAACTGAAACAATAAGAGAAATATGTTGTTGTTGTTGTGACTTTAAATCAAAACTAGGACATACCAGTGAAGAGAGAAGTAAGCAGAATGAAAGAACAAGAGAGTACAGATGATTACCCTTGGCTTGCAACCATCTAATAGCAGCAAATAACACAAGAGAGATGGGAGAGCAGAGGTTTTTAGTAAGAGAGGTAGTTTTTGAAAACCAAGTGTTTGTGCCTGTGTTAATGAAAGACTTAGAAAATTTATAGTTGAAAGTAGGTAGTGAAATAAGGTAAGAATCATAGTAGCATAATAATTGAAGAACTCAGAATCAATCAATTAGAGAATCAAGGAAGTACTCCCTTAAGTTAAGGGAATCAAATCAAGCGGGAAGATTCAGTATCATATAAGGCAAGAAAAAAAATCAGTGCATGACTAAATAAGGAAGGAGTCAAGGTTCAGTAAGTATAGAGCAGTCAATTAAGACTAAATTAATAAAAACTTAATCAAGGACACTCAGTAGAAATAAAGTATCATAGCAAATATGGTAACGAAATTAGTCAGCTTAAACAGACGGGGTAAAGCTTTTAGGGCTTTTAAAAGAAAATCTTTCAATCACCATCAATTAAGAAAATCAGAATCAATCAAGAGGGAATCATGATTCTGTATTTTTAACATATAAATAGAGAAGATCAAACAGACGTAGCAAACAGGCAAGGTTAGCCATAGTGATAGAAAGAAGCAAGAGATGAATAAACAAAATGAGCATAGTCATACAGAAGTGACATAAGTAGGCTAAGGATTCAATAAAACACATTCGAAGCATGGTAACCACGGAAGATTAACAATAATCAAGTAAACAGGCTAACACACAGAACCAAAGCAAAGAAAATCTTAGAAATTAGGGCTTTTGACATAGGCGAATTAAAAGCAGTAAAAACATAACATCGGTCAAATAAGCAAGGAAAGAGGTTTAATCATAAATAAAATTGGTTAAAACAAGTGTAGAGAGAACTCCGAGAAAACCCTAATTTTTTAAAGAAAGTAAAAATGGTTTAAAGTTGAGGATTTTTCAGAAGAATTTCGAGAATAGTGCAAATCATAGGAAGAAACAAACTTAAAGTGTTAAAAATAACACAGATCTAAGAGATTCAAACGAGAGTTAGGGTTTCAAAGGGAACCCAGATAGAAACGAAAGAACCTGTTGTAAACTTCACCGATCGTAACATATAAGGTGTGATTTTGCCCAAATCACACCGGAGAAGCCATGAGTAACAGAAATAGAAACCATAGATCCAAATCGACATGGCTCAGGACCCTTGAAGACCTTAGAGATAATGAGCAAGGCGGTGGAGTGACCATTGGAGGCTTGGGGTTGAAAGGTAGTCGCCGGAGATGATCGGAGAAGGGAGGAGATTGACAGAGTCTAGGGTTAGGTTGAGAGAAGAGAGAAGATGAAAGGATTTGAAGGCGGTGGATTTAGAAAATGGTTTAGGGTTTGGGGGGGGGGTGTATGAATTAAAAAAGGAAAGAACAAATGAGGGTCGTTGATCTTTTAGATCAACGGCCAAGATCTGATAAGTTTGGGTCGGGTGGGAAGTGTTTGGGGCCTAGGTCGGGTTATTTAATAGGAGATTGGGTTGGGGAGGGGTCTGAATTAGGCTAAAATTGAAAGCCAAATCTGGCTATGATTTAAATAGCCAGTGTTCCCTATTTTAATTTATAATAAATAATAGGTAATTTATGAAAAATAATTTAAGGTGCCAAAATGATTTAAAATATATAATTATAATTTTAAAAATATATGGACCAATTTTATGCATAAAAATATAATTATACCTTAAAATGGGCTAACATTGCAATTATATGCAATTTAGCTTAAAAAATACTAAATATAATTATAAAAATGCATTCAAATTATAGGAAAAATGCATAATTATCCCCCTAACCTATATATGGATTCCCAATTACACACTTTTTCTTTGCGGGAATCCTATTACCCCCCTAAACTTACTTTAAATGGAATTATGTGCACCCATAACACTGACGTGGCATTTTCCCAAAATAGGATTCCCGCAAAGAAAAAGTGTGTAGTTGGAAATCCGGGTATAGGTGAGGGGGTACTTATGCATTTTCCCAAAATTATATTAGCCATATTTTGGCATAAGTATAGAAATTAAATGAATAACTCCTCGTAACAATAATTTTGAAAATAATTATTGGGGATTTTATGAATAAAAGAGGAGAAGATAAATCAATTTAAACCCTTAAAATTGTGAAAACAATTATAAAAATCTTGTGCATGCTTATATTTACATATTTATGTTATTTTGAAGGTATTTATGCATATTTAAAATATATAGAGAAAAATTGGGTATCAACAACCGGTGAAGCAAAAGAGGAGACCTCAGTCGCATACATTCATCAAAGAAGAAGTAACTAAACTTCGCAAGATAGGATCTATTAGGGAAGTAAAATATCCCGAATGGCTAGCTAACGTAGTGGTATTCCACAAAAAGGGGAATAAACTTAGTAGGTGTGTAGACTACAAAGATTTAAAAAAGGAATGCCCTAAAGATTCTTTCCCATTGCCCAACATCGATCGTTTGATCAATGCTACGGCCGGCCACGAGATCTTTACTTTTCTCGATGCCTACTGATCGAGGCAAACCCAGTACTACTATAAAGTAGCAAGAGTGGTTGAAGCAACTTTTACCCGAGAAGGTCAGGATTGATTTCCACAGGGAGCTAGAGATTGGAGTTGAGTTTCTATCTAAATTGGAGTCGCGTAATTGTTCCTAATTACACTCTATTCATAATTGGTTTTGATATTACTTCTAATTTTATACTACTAAGATGCTAAATTCGGCTAAGTGAAGCTAAGAGTAAACTATTAAAGGTTGTCTAAATTGGTAAAAGGCACTAGGGAAGTGACTTTCTCCTAGGTGGGTGATTGACGGATTCTCGAGTCTAAGGCTAGATTATCATATTTGGGGAGTATGATATAACCAATGCACGATACTTCTCACTCTATACCTCTTGGTAGTTTGTGTGATTTTGCCCTAATTGACTTTCTCAAGACCAATTGGGTATGATAATTTGTGCAAGCAATAGAGGTTCAAGTCGGGTATTACTATCTCTAGGTTTAACCCTTTAATTGGGGCTATCAATCTCTTGAATACGCCCCAATTCCTTGTTGGACCAATTTCATAGACTTAGGTTGTCTTTATCAAGAAGAGCCAAAATCAACTAGGCATAAACTAGTGTTTGCAACCATTAATTCAAAATTTAAATCATAAATTAGTCCAAATATGAAACACCCATATGCATTCAAGCCTTAAAACACAAGACCCATCAATTACCCACACTAGGGCTGAGCCACAACCCTAGCTAATGGGTCTAGCTACTCATGATTATAGAAGAAAATAAACAAATAGATGAAGATAAATCCATAATATTTAATCACTAGATAAAACTTGAATATTCAATGATGAAACAAAGATAAAATTACTCAAAATAGAAAAGGAGTACTGTTCACGAGCGCAGCTCTTCGTCAAAATACAATTGATGACCTAAAAATAGGAAAAGAACCGCACAAAATCGAGTGTGGCCGCACTAAGGCTCTTGGCTGAAACAAACTGCTCTCTAAATTTGGCCACCGTGGGCCGCACAAAATGCACCGCGGCTGCGGTGGCTTCTGTTGCGGTCCGCACGAAATAGACCATAGATGGCATTGGACATATTCATCCAACTTGGCAACTCTCTGATCTTGGGCTTTGCGGACTGCACAAAGTCGAGTGTGGCCGTAATGAAGTCAATGCGGTCCACACAAAATACTTTGCGGCCGCATTGCTTGGCTCCCTGAAATGAACACTCTCTGAACCTCCTCTTTGCGGATCGCACAAAATGCTGTGCGGCCGCACTAGTACTTTTATACTGAGCTTGGCCTTAATCTTGGTACTTGTGCATGTTTCACTTCTTTTTGAGCTGGTATTGACGCATTGTCACCTTGTTGACCAAACCCTGCAATCAAGTACACCATGTGAGCCTTTAGGACTATTTTGTATGCATTTCTAATCAAAACTTAAGTACGAAAGAGTGTAATATGCATCATAACCCCTAGTTATCACCTACTCCGGGTACAACCAAATTCAAATAAACCCGGAGGACCAGGAAAAGACTTCGTTCATCACGAAGTATGGTATGTATTGTTATAATGTAATGCCATTCGGACTAAAAAAATGTAGGATCCACATATCAACGCCTAGCTAATAAGACGTTCGAACATCAAATAGGCAAATCCATGGAAGTTTATATTGATGACATGCTAGTTAAGTCCTTATGCACAGAGGACCATTTGACCTATTTGCAGGTGATATTCGATATCCTAAGAAAGTACAACATGAAGCTCAACCTCGAGAAATGCGCTTATTGAGTCGGCTCGAGCAAGTTCTTGGGCTTCATGGTGTCAAACAGGGGTATCGAGATCAACCCCGATAAAATCAAAGCTATCGAGAAAATCACCATAGTGAACAATGTGAAAGTTGTACAACGGCTGACCGGAAGGATAACTTCCCTAGGCCAATTTATCTCGAGGTCATCAAATCGAAGCCATCATTTCTTTTTCATACTCAAGAAAAAGAACAACTTCACATGGACTCCGGAGTGCCAACAAGACTTGGAAGAATTAAAAAGGTATCTCTCGAGCCCACCCCTGCTCCATACTCCGCAGGAGGATAAAACACTCTACTTGTATCTAGTCGTGTCCAAGGTGGCGGTAAGTGGCGTGTTGGTTCGGGAAGAACAAGGTATGCAATTTCCTATCTATTATGTGAGTCGGACCCGAGGAGATGCTGAAACCAGGTACCCATATTTGGAAAAGTAAGCTCTTGCATTAATAAGCGCATCTAGGAAATTAAAACCATATTTTCAATGCTATCCTGTATGTATAGTGACTACGTACCCACTTCGAAATGTCTTGCATAAACCCGAATTATCAGTCAGATTGGCCAAATGGGCCATCAAACTTGGAGGATATGATATCGAATATCAGCATCGAACGACTATCAAGTCTCAAATTTTGGCAGACTTCGTGGCCAATTTCGCACTTGCCCTCGTACCCGAATTAGAAAAGGAACTCTTGATAAAAACGAGTACGTCATCAAGGGTATGGACCCTCTTTAAAGATGGTGCCTCGAATGTGAAAGGATCCGGGATCGGCATCATTTTAAAACCACCTATGGGCAGTGTCATTAGGCAATCTATCAAGACTTCTAAATTGACTAACTATGAGGGAGTTTGAGGCCATGATTGCAGGTCTCAAACTAGACAACGGACTTGGAGCAGAGGTCATCGACGCAAATTGTGACTCCCTTTTCGTAGTAAATCAAGTAAACGGGAGCTTCGAGGTTCGAGACGATCGAATGCAGAGTTACTTAGACAAACTTCAAGTGATATTGCACCGCTTCAAGGAATGGACACTGGACCATGTACCTCGAGAGCAGAATAGCGAGGCCGATGCACTTGCAAACTTGGGGTCATTGGTTGAAGAAGATGATATCGTCCCAGGGACTCTCGTCCAACTATCAAAGTTGGTGGTTGAAAAGGGCCATGCAGAGATTAATTCAGCATGTTTAACGTGGGATTGGAGAAATAAGTACATCGACTTCTTAAACTATGGGAAGCTCTCCGCGGACCTAAAGGAGTCAAGAACACTTCGAGCCAAAGCAACTTGATTCTCACTCGATGAAAATGGAATGTTGTGCAGAAGAACCTTCGATGGAGCACTGGCAGTGTGCTTGGGACCCGGGGACACCGATTATGTATTAAGAGAAATCCACGAGGGCACTTATGGGAACCATTCTGGTGCAGACTCTTTGGTTCGCAAGGTGATCAGAGGGGGTATTATTGGGATAGCATGGAAAAAGATACCAAGGAAGTTCGTTCGAAGGTGTGATAAATACCAAAGATTTGCATCGATGATCCATCAACTCAGTGAACAACTCCATTTGGTCTTATCCCCGTGGCCATTTATGAAATGAGGGATGGACATCGTCGGCCCCCTACCAACGACGCCAGGTAAAGCTAGATCTATTTTGTTTATGATTGACTACTTCTCAAAATGGGTTGAAGCGCAAGACTTTGAGAAGGTAAAAGAAAAAAAAGTCATCGACTTCATATGGGACCACATCATATGTCGGTTCGGAATACCCGCCGAAATAGCATGTGATAATGGGAAACAGTTCACCGGCAACAAAGTAACAAAATTCCTTGAGGACCATAAAATCAAAAGTCACCTTACCACCCAAGTGCAAATGGTTAGACCGAGTCCACAAACAAAACCATAATTCGAAACTTAAAGAAAATGTTAGATGATGCAGAGGGGAAAAGGAGAGAAGTATTGCCCGAGGTGTTATGGGCATATCGAACGACATCAAAGTCGAGCACGGGGAGACCCCATTTTCGTTGGTATACAGGTCCGAAGCTTTGATCCCAGTCAAAGTCGGGGAACCGAGCGTCAGGTTTTGGAATGCCACTGAGGACTCAAATCACGAAGCTATGAACACTTCTCTCGAACTACTCGATGAAAAATGTGTGGACTCATTAATTCGATTGGTCGCTCAGAAACAAAGTATCGAAAGGTATTACAACAGAACGACGAACCTCTGACATTTCGGAGTCGGGGACTTAGTCCTAAGGCCGAGACCCAAACAAATGGAAACTAGGCCCTAATTGGGAAGGACCGTACCGTGTCCTCGGAATCGTAGGGAAAGTATCCTACAAACTTAGCACACTGGAAGGCGAGCAACTACCAAACAATTGGAATGTAGCATTACTCAAACGATATTACTGCTGAGGTGAACGTCTCCCCCTTTTTCATTTGTATTTAAAACTAACTCCTTGCAGATGTTCGATTGGAAACATCGAGGAACCTTTCAGCTCGAAGACCTTGTCTTTTAAAGTGTGTGTCGCACTCTTTTTCCCTTAGATCGGGTTTTTCCCAAATGGGTTTTACCGGCAAGGTTTTTAACGAGGCAACACCAATATGCTACCTAAGGAATATTCAACAAGTATTCAAGGCTTCTTTTCAATCAACCTCGAACATTGGGGGCATCACCCTCGGAGGACGCATTTTCAAAGAAAGAAATTCACGCCAAGGAGGGCCTTGATAGGGGAATGTTGTAACGGGCCAAACAGTCAAATGAATCGTGTCCATATAGAATAGTTGAGCCCTCAGTGGCAAAACATGTATGCATGTATCAATTATTTGAAGAAGCATTCTTATTATATCAAAACAATTTGTGCCTTAAAGAAGTCTATTATTTTCACTTTTAAAGGCTCAAAGGCCGAAACCCCGAATGCACCCGAATAACTCAAAGACTATCATCAACAATCGACACATCGAGTCATCAAACACTCGAACTTATAAGACCTCAAAGAGCATACTCGAGCTAACAAGTCCTCAAAGAGGAACCCCCTCGAAAATGATATATTCGGGGTCTAACTTTTCGATCAAGCTCGGAAAATTATCGGGAAACATGTCCAAGTGACAAATCCGAAGGCTACGGCCATACTAAAGACTATGGACACATAAAGGCTACGGCCAAAATAATGCTATTCGGAGACGTCCGATTTCCACTATAAATTAAAGGCCTTCAAACATTGAAAAATCAGTTAAATCAGTCTACCCCCGGCAAAAGCAAAATTTAAAGGGCTTCGATAAATTCGGCCCCCCGAAAAATCAATGAGATTTGATAAATTTAGCCCTCGAATAATCCAAAGGCTTCGAAAATACCAGCCTTCAGAAAAACCTCAAAAGGTATTCGATTATGTCTACACAAACAAAATGACTAATAAGGTTCTGATACGTTGAACCTTCGAAAAACCCAACGGGTACAAAAACACAAGCTAAGGCATAACTAAAATTTCACTAAGTTTTTTAGCTGAAATGAGGGAAAAATTTATATAGCCATTTTAGAGATCGAAACGGCCCAATTTAAAGAGCCTATGGGCCAATTTTAAAAGATCCTAAGGGCCGATATATAAGAGCCTAAGGGCCATCTTAAAAAGAGCTTAAGGGCCAAAAGCTTATGAGAGTCCGAGACTTCGTTCTCACTCAACTAGAACTCAAAGGCCCCATTGTTCCGAGCTCGCATCAAATTGATTTTAAGCTTAGCTCGAGGACCATCTAAAACCTTAAAAGGTATTACCTTGAGCAATAAAAACCTAAGGGTTTATTACAAATCTGAACCGATACTCGAGCTAAGTATTTGAATCATCGAAATTTTCCACAAACGGGGACAAAATAAAATTCCACACAAATCAAGGTTAGAGCGAAAATATACTTTATATTCACAAGGAAAATTTACAAAACATTTACAACGACCACAAGGGGCCCTTGCTAAAAAATTCAAAAACTACATCTTTAGCGGCTCTATCTTCGGGAGTCTCCTATCTTTCGGGACATCTTCTTCGGTTTCCTCGTCCCCAGAGCCACTCGCCACATCCTCGTCATCGGAGACAACGTGAAACCTAGCATTAGTTTCTCGTGCCTTTACCTCAGCTATCTCTCTGGCAAGGTCGAACCCTCTGCCTTGGATTTCTTCAAGAGTCTCCCTCCGAGCTTAGCACTTAGCCAATTCATTGCTCCGTCTTCCCTGGTCGGAGGCATCGCTCAACTCAGCTTGAACATCCGCGATTTCCCTCAAGTATATGACTATGGATTTTTCAGCCACAACCTTCGTCTTCTCAGATTCGGCCTTAGCTTGTACAGTTTCAGCCTAAGCCTGCGCGGCTTAGGCCCGGGCTTTAACAAGCACGACCTCCAACTCTTTGATTTTCCTGGACTGAGCCAGACGCTTCACTTTATTACATTGGAGCCGAGCTTCAGCCAAGGCCAGTTGGTCCATAACAGCTTCCTTGTCGGCAGCAAGTTGAACCATGTTCTTCTTCTACTGATGACAATCCGCTCGAACTTGATCTACCTCACCCCGGAGCTGCCCAATCATATCTAGTTTTTGTTGCAGCTGAGATATCAAAGTGTTAGCCTCTAAAGTAGGGCCAGGAAGGCCGCACTCTGTTAAAATCGCAGTTACCTATTCATCTAGATCGGACTCACTCTTTTGATCTTTGTCCAATGCGGTTCGTAGATCCTTAAGCTCCTCTTCCTTCTGGCTACAGAGGAGCCTCAGGGCATTCTCTTCGCCCGAAACTTTCTTGAGCTCGGCCTCGCATTGGCTCAGCTCAGCTCTAAACTTTACAATGACCTGTAAGTGAAATGGAGATATGTCAGTCAAGAGAAAAGAAAGGAAAAAAATTACAATAAAAAGGGCAAGTCCTTACCCGGGAAAGGAGACGTTAGGCCTCTTTGAAAATGGAAAACGCATCATTAAGGTCATTAGCATCCTCAATCCTAGCGTAGCAACCCTGAAAGGGTTCGTCCTCGATGACCTTGTTCGGATCGGGCATATGCCAAGCGTTGGCTTCTTCGATTGCCCCCTCAGAATAAGTTGGCAATAAAAGGGAGTGAACTATTGTCGCGGCCCCGAGCTCTTCACTCAGGGCGTTCTCATTAACATTGGGGGTCTCAGCATTTACCCCCTATGGTATAGTTATTGAAGACGAAGGGACAATCTCAGCCTCCAGGGAAACAGGGGCCTTGCCCGTTTCTTCCTTCGAGGAATCCTTGCCACGGGATTCTTTACCATAATTGGAAATATACCATATTAGGGTTTTTCCCTCCTATATAAGGGTACCTCAATCATTTGTAAAGATCATCTCATTCACTGCAATAGAACTTTCTACTCTGCTTTTCTCGTTTATTGTGCTCCACAATTGTTCTTCAACTTTGTTACTTTTACTTTATAGTTCATACTTTATTGCTCTTAACTCACCTCGAGGCCCCCTGAGATAATCGAGCTCGAGGTCCCTATTTCTCTAATAGTACTGGTTTGGTTCATCAATTCTTCTTACTTAAACATAATATTACTTGTATATTCACTAGTATTAAAATAAATCACATATCTTTAAAACCATAACTCATATTTAATAGTTACTCTTATTTTTGAGGTAAACAGTTTGGCGATCACCATTGGGCTAAAGATAATTGTGATTATTTTAGTGCTAGTTTTCTGATAAGACACGTTATTCTTCACACTTTTTCTTGTCAAAGATTCTTTTTCAGGCTAAAACATGTCTAGAACAAGAAATGCACCTGACCATGACAACAAAGGTCTCGAAGAAAACAACATTATAGGGGTCGGTGTACCACCAATCAACCCTGAGGGAGTGCCAAATATGGAGCCAGTTGATATCAGTTCACATAATGCTCTAAATACGGACTCAGGCGCAGATCCCGATGGAGATGTATGTAGGGAAGCCCGAGCCGGAGGCCAAGGAACACGAGGAATGGAAGAAGGAGGACTCAACCTCCAAGTAATATTCGAGATGCTGTAAGCTCAGCAAGTCGTCGTCTATCAACTTCAGAGTCAGAACAGAACTCCAAAAACCGTCGAACCAGTGAATGCCCGGCATACTGAACCAGAGCTTGAAAGGCCCGATGAAAGAGGCTCGGGGACTAACCCAACAATCATGAAAATGCTCCAGGAACTAACTGAAAGGATTGAGTGAGGAGAAAAGAAGATAGAAGACAATGATAAGAAGGTGGAAACTTATAACTCCCGAGTAGACTAGATACCGGGAGCACCTCTAGTTTTGAAAGGTCTAGACGCCAAAAAGTTCAAACAAAAACCTTTCTCCCCAAGTGTGGCTCCAATGCCCATTCCCAAGAAGTTTCGCATGCCCGATATACCGAAATATAACAGAACAACTGACCCTAACGAACATATTATTTCATACACTTATGGAATTAAAGGAAATGACTTGAATACGACGATGAAATCGAGTCAGTATTATTGAAAAAGTATGAGGAAATACTATCAAAAGGAGCTATGATTTGGTATCACAACATAATTACAAACTCTATTGATTCATTTGCTATGTTGGCGGACGCCTTCGTGAAAGCACACGTTGGGGCCATAAAGGTGGCAACAAGAAAATCGGACGTCTTCAAGATAAAACAAAGGGACGACGAGATGCTAAAGGAGTTTGTGTCCCGGTTTCATATAGAATGAATGGAATTACCACTGGTCTCCGATGGATGGACAGTTCAGGCCTTTATGCAAGGTTTGAATGAAAGAAGCTCGATTGCATCTCGACAGCTAAAGTAGAACTTGATCGAATATCCAGTTGTGACATGGTCGGATGTACACAATTGTTATCAGTCAAAAATTAGGGTCGAGGATGACCAGTTGGGAGCCCCCTCGGGCTTAGTTCATCATAACAGATTCGTAGCCAAGCCCCTAAGGGACACAAACCGGGGATCAAGATTTATCAAAGAACGGTATCAACCATATGCCAATCAAAAGAACAACGACCCGAGCCACAACACTTCTCGGAGCGATCGGAGAAGCGACTGAGTTCAAGGTTCTCAAGGACTCATAAGCAAGAACGGGTTCGATAAGCACGCCGACCCCGCTGAGATCCCTCGATTGTCAGAGTACAACTTCATCATAGATGCATCAAGGATCATCTCAGTTATCGGGAAAATCAAAGATACTAAGTGGCCCAGGACAATACAGACCGATCCCTCTCAAAGGAACCCGAACTTGATGTGCTAGTATCATGGCACACATGGTCATAGAATAGAGGATTGTAAGCAGTTAAAGGAAAAAGCGACTAGGTTATTCAATGAGGGCCACCTTCGAGAATTCCTAAGTGATTGGGTTAAGAATCACTTTAGGGAAAGAGATGCAGGCAGGAAGAATGAACCTGAAGAACCTCAAAATGTCATTCACATGATCATCGGCGGAGTCGACATCTCACAGGGACCTATATTAAAACGTACCAAAGTATCCATAACAAGGGAGAAACGGACTCGAGATTATATGCCCGAGGACACCCTCACATTTAGCGAGAAAGACCTCGAGGCCTTATCTCAGCCTCACAACGATGCACTGGTAATTTCTATCCTTTTAAATAAAGTTCAAGTTAAACATGTTCTCGTGGATCCAGGTAGTTCGGCAAATATAATCAGGTCAAGGGTCGTGGTACAGCTCGGGTTGCTCGATCAAGTCATACCCGCATCTCAAGTCTTGAATGGCTTCAACATGGCAAGTGAAACAACGAAGGGAGAAATCCTCCTCCCAGTCAACGTGGCCAAAACCATACAAGACACCAAATTTCATGTCATCAAAGGTGACATGAGGTATAATGCTTTGTTTGGAAGGACATGGATCCATAGCATAAGGGCGGTGCTATCGACTCTTCATCAGATGATGAAGTTCCCAACAAAGGATGGCGTGAAAATAGTATATGGAAAGCAGCATGCAGCTAAAGAGATGTTTGTAGTGCATGACTTGGCACCGGTATCGGCACCATCCATATCGAAAAAGTTGAAGGACGAACAGGTGGCCAAATAGCAATTACAGCCCATACCCTCGGTTAAGCCCGAGGGACAGGTGTTCGATGAACAGGTGGCTGAGGACGAAGAAGAAGATTTCTTCATCCCCCGAGCCTTCGTTTCCCCCAATGAAACGAATGCGATGAAGTCCACGGTCGAAGAATTCGAAGCAGGCCATATTGATCGAACATCTTCCAGAACGAAAGGTATACTTGGGGACGGGGTTAACCCCCGAACTCAGGAAAAAACTCATTCAATTTCTTATCAATAATATTGATTTCTTCGCCTGGTCCCACTTAGATATGACAGGGATCCCACTGGAGATAACTACCATTCGACTAAGTGTCGATCCCAGATTTAAACCGGTGTCGCGCCCCTTTTTTCCTTATCAGAGAAAGTCCGATTTTTGACATTCACAAGGTGTAATGACTTATTTCTTTTTGGGAATTAGGTTATTTGAAGAGTCGCCACCTAACGGATTATGGTGCGTTAGGGCACTTAAAGTGATTAACGCTTGGACTGGTTTGTATTACTAGAGATTAGGGTAAGGGCTCGAAGTAACCTCGAGGGGAAGGTGTTAGGCATCCCTCTTGGTCCACAACTGTGGGTCCCGGCCAAACTTATATTCACAAATTAGTCCATATAAATAAACAGTTGAATCAAATAAGTTGCAAGTAAAGCACGTTGGATAGTTCACGTAGTAAGATAAAAGTTTGAACAAGTTGTAAAAGACGAAAGTTTTAAATAAAAAGAGGGTTTGGTATAGAGGGGTCCTAAGTTGTTTGTCCTATAGGATTACCCCACGCAATTTTCGGTAAACACTCCTCGATGAGGGGCTACATGTGAAATTAACGCGTAGTCATCATATCCCACGTCTACCCTTCCCATCCTCTTATTGGTCATGCAAAACGAGTGTTTGGTCATTGAAACCTATTGCGTGCTGCTACTCGTCCCTTCTTAATGGTACCGGAGGGAGTTAGGACCTATACCTATAGGTAGTTCTAGACATACCTCTAGGGTTTAGAAAGGCAAAAATTCTAAGGCGACAATCAAAATATTTAGGACTTCCACATAATGGGAGCAATTAAGAGGCTCACAGTTTCCTTCTCAAACAAACATACGAGTAGCACGACTTAAACACAAATAAGGTCTTTATTAATCAATGTCCTAAAGCAGGATATCTAAGTGACTATGCAGAAATAGACTAAACTTTTTATACCCAGAAGTTATAACCTAGTAGTTGCCTAGGGATTCCTTTTTTAAAAGCTTATTAGAATCAGAAACGATAGAGACAACTTCAGGGAAATGCAGTTTTTGAAAATGCCCTAAGGCTTGCCTATATGCAGTAGACTATGTCTATGTTAACGCAGGAACAAACAGGTTTTCGAAATAGACCTCTTTAATACCTATAGGCATGATACCTAATGAGATTGAAGCAATTTTGAAAGAACTTGTTTTAGGAAATATTTAACACTTAATAAGACCAATTTTTTAATAGAACTAGGCATAATGAAGTTGATTCATTAGGCTAATTAAATTACCAGACAGAATTGCGAGTAGGGATCCCTGTAGGCATGATATCTAGGCATATTACTAATTTAAGACAATTTGCAGCAACATACAGAAAGACTTATTAGAACTGAATCGGAGTTGAGTCCTATAGGCATGGCATCTATATTTGAACTGATTTAAACACGATTGTTGGGACCTATAAGCATGATCTCTAACATGACAAAATGCAGAACCTTATGAACATGATTTCTACCTGATGCAAACAAAATTGGAAGTGAGATACTATAGGCATGATTTCTATTATTCAAAGTAGTCAGATTTAAAAGAGGAAAACCCTATGAGCATGTTTTCTATTGACTAAAGCAAGCAAACTTCAAAAATAAGGTCCTAAGTGCAGGATTTCTACCCGTATTACCCTTTAAAGCATACATCTACAAATCCTTTTACTAAATACCCCAAATATTTGTTTACAAATTATTACAGGCCAATGAATAAAGTACATAAGTAGAAATAGAAATCAAGAAGCTATTCTATAGGGAGCCTGCAATTAGGCCCAAATTTTCCAAAGTCTCCAATGGTCTCACAAGCCTTATTCCCATAGACAAATCAGAGTCTAGGTGCATCAAAGTTTACTAAGGGTCTCAAGGACCCCGGACAATGCATACACCTAGACTTAGCAACCAAGAGTTGAACCAGTGCAGTATGGAAAGGCCAGCTTCAGCATGCCAGAGTTCAAAGGGCTCTCAAGAGGATCTCAAGGCAGTATACATACTAGAGGGGGCAGAACTTATTGACTAAAAGTGAAGTGAAAGTGCAAGACACAAGTTGAAAGAGGTTTATTAAAGATTGGATTTGAAAGTCTATTTTGAAAGCAATTAGTAAAGCAACAAAGATTGTTTGAAAAGAAGTTGGAGTAGTGAACAAAGCTCAAACACCTTAAGATAGGATCACACACAGCTAGTCTACAGAATCCAAATAAATTCAGTAGTCACATAGAGGTCAAGGGGTTTGGGGATACACAGACATTTGACTGCAAACACATAACCCAGCAAGGGTCTTAGGACTGGTTTGGACATGCTTAGAAATAGTTGATACTGGCATAATCACAAACCAGTCAGGAAGAACACATAGAAAATGGGTAATAGGATTTGGGGAATCATAGGATGGTAAGCACATAAGAAGTAAAAGGTAATTGACAAGGCATGCTTTGAAACACACATAAGGGAATACATTAATCTAAAGGGAAGGGGAGACATAATAACATGCTGATAATGTAACTTAACTACAAGTTTCACAACAGAACCACAAGTAGAAGTAAACTAGAAATAAGAGAAACTGAAACAATAAGAGAAGGATGTTGTTGTTGTGATTTTAAATCAAAACTAGGACATACCAGTAAAGAGAGAAGTAAGCAGAATGAAAGAACAAGAGAGCACAGATGATTAGCCTTGTCTTGCAGCCAGCTAATAGCAACAAATAACACAAAAGAGAGGGGAGAGCAGAGATTTTTAGTAAGAGAGTTAGTTTTTGAAAACCAAGTGTTTGCGTCTGTGTTAATGAAAGACTTAGAATATTTATAGTTGAAAGTAGGTAGTGAAATAAGGTAAGAATCATAGTATCATAATAATTGAAGAACTCAGAATCAATCAATTAGAGAATCAAGGAAGTATTCCCTTAAGTTAAAGGGAATCAAATCAAGCGGGAAGATTCAATATCATATAAGGCAAGAAAAAAATCAGTGCATGACTAAATAAGGAAGGAGTCAAGGTTCAGTAAGCATAGAGTAGTCAATTAAGACTAAATTAATAAAACCTTAATTAAGGACACGACTCAGTAGAAATAAAGTATCATAGCAAATATGGTAACGAAATCAGTCAGCTTAAACAGACGGGGTAAAGCTTTTAGGGCTTTTAAAAGAAAATCTTTCTATCACCATCAATTAAAGAAATCAGAATCAATCAAGAGAGAATCATGATTCTGTATTTTTAACATATAAATAGAGAAGATCAAACAGACGTAGCAAACATGCAAGGTAGCCATAGTGACAGAAAGAAGCAAGAGATGAATAAACAAAATGAGCATAATCATACAGAAGTGACATAAGTAGGCTAAGGATTTAATAAAACACATTCGAAGCATGGTAACCATGGAAGATTAACAAGAATCAAGTAAACAGGCTAACACACAGAACCAAAGCAAAGAAAATCTTAGAAATTAGGGCTTTTGACATAGGCGAATTAAAAGCAGTAAGAATATAACATCGGTCAAAATAATCAAGGAAAGAGGTTTAATCATAAAGAAAACTAGTTAAAACAAGTGTAGAGAGAACTCCGAGAAAACCCTAATTTTTTAAAGAAAGTAAAAACGGTTTAAAGTTGAGGATCTTTCAGAAGAAGTTCGAAATAGTGCAAATCATAGGAAGAAACAGACTTAAAGCATTAAAAATAACACAGATCTAAGAGATTCAAACGAGAGTTATGGTTTCAAAGGGAACCTAGATAGAAACGAAAGAACCTATTGTAAACTTCACCGATCGTAACATATAAGGTGTGATTTTGCCCAAAATCACACCGGAGAAGCCATGAGTACAGAAACCCTAGATCCAAATCAACATGGCTCAAGACCCTTGAAGGCCTTAGAGATGATGAGCAAGGCGGTGGAGTGACCATTGGAGGCTTGGGGTTGAAAGGTAGTCGCCGGAGATAACCGAAGAAGGGAGGAGATTGACGGAGTCTAGGGTTAGGTTGAGAGAAGAGAGAAGATTAAAGGATTTGAAGGCGGCGGATTTAGAAAATGGTTTAGGGTTTGGGGTGTATGAATTAAAAAGGAAAGAACAAAGGAGGGTCGTTGATCTTTTAGATCAACGGCCAAGATCTGATAGGTTTGGGTCGGGTAGGAAGTGTTTGGGGCCTGGGTCGGGTTATTTAATAGGATGTTGGGCTGGGGAGGGGTCTGAATTAGGCTAAAATTGAAAGCCAAATCTGGCTATGATTTAAATAGCCAATTTTTCCTATTTTAATTTATAATAAATAATAGGTAATTTATGGAAAATAATTTAAGGTGCCAAAATGATTTAAAATACATAATTATCATTTTAAAAATATATGGACCAACTTTATGCATAAAAATATAATTATACCTTAAAATGGGCTAACATTGCAATTATATGCAATTTTGCTTAAAACAATACTAAATGTAATTATAAAAATGCATAAAAATTATAGGGATAATGCATAATTACCCCCCCCCCCAACCTATACCCGGATTCCCAACTACATACTTTTTCTTTGCGAAAATCCTATTACCCCCCTACTAAACTTACTTTAAATGGAATTATTTTTACCTTTAACGCTGACTTGGCAGAGTGTGTGTAGCAAGAAAATCGATTTTTAGATTAATTTTTATTTTTTTTACCATTTTTTCTTACTTTTTTTCCTTTTCCTTTTCCTTTGTCTTTTTTCTTTTACTTTTTTTTTCGTTTTTTCTCTAATTCCGACGAATATTCATTCACTGACGACTTTGTCTAACCATTTTCTTTTATTTTTTTTGTTTTCACACACAAATTAAACTCTCAAAATATTTTATTCATAAGCAGAGCAAAATATACTCAGATTTGGGGGGGAAAATTCATCATCAGAAAACTTTCCCACGCCAAAAAAAAATGATATATTTAAATTTTAATTGGAAAAAGTTTTCTCAGCTTATATTCGTTTTTATTTCTTTTTCTCTTCCTCCCACCCATAAATTACACTTTCAAGAAAAATTTATATATATATATATATATATATATATATATATATATATATAAAATAAAACACACTTAGATCGGGATAAAAATCTATCGCCGGAAAAAAGGGTATTTGTGAAATTCCGACGACCACCATTTTATGCCGCCGGTGACCAAAACAAAAAGAAAGAGAATGAAATAACCAAAAAATGAGAATAATAAGAAATAAGAAAAAAGGATAAGAAAAAGAAGAAAGAATAAAAAAAATACTAAAAATACATGGGGGGCGCGTGTAGCTCACCACTTGCCAAGAATTCAGTTGTCTAGTTTTAGGGTGCAAATAATTCCATTTAAAATAAGTTTAGGGGGGTAATAGGATTCCCGCAAAGAAAAAGTGTGTAGTTGGAAATCCGGGTATAGGTGAGGGGGGTACTTATGCATTTTTCCAAAATTATATTAGTCATATTTTGGCATAAATATAGAAATTAAATGAATAACTCCTCGTAATAGTAATTTTGAAAATAATTATTGGGGATTTTATGAATAAAAGGGGAGAAGATAAATCAATTTAAACCCTTAAAATTCTGGAAAAAATTATAAAAATCTTGTGCATGCTTATATATGCATATATATGCTATTTTGAAGGTATTTATGGATATTAAAAATATATAGAGAAAAATTGGGTATCAACAACCGGTGAAGCAAAAGAGGAGACCTCAGTCGCATACATTCATCAAAGAAGAAGTAACTAAACTTCTCAAAATAGGATCCATTAGGGAAGTAAAATATCCCGAGGGCTAGCTAACGTAGTGATATTCCACAAAAAGGGGAATAAATTTAGAATGTATGTAGACTACAAAGATTTGAAAAAGGAATGCCCTAAAGATTCTTTCACATTGCCCAATATCGATCGTTTGATCGATGCTACGGCTGGCCACGAGATCCTTACTTTTCTCGATGCCTACTGATCGAGGCCAACCCTGTACTACTATAAAGTAGCAAGAGTGGTTGAAGCAACTTTTACCCGAGAAGGTCGGGATTGATTTTCACGGGGAGCTAGAGATTGGAGTTGAGTTTCTATCTAAATTGGAGTTGCGTAATTGTTCCTAATTACACTTCTATTTATAATTGGTTTTGATATTACTTCTAATTTTATACTACTAAGATGCTAAATTTGGCTAAGTGAAGCTAAGAGTAAACTATTAAAGGTTGTCTAAATTGGTAAAAGGCACTAGGGAAGTGACTTTCTTCTAGGTGGGTGATTGACGGATTCTCGAGTCTAAGGCTAGATTATCATATTTGGGGAGTATGATATAACCATTGCACGATTCTACTCACTTTATACCTCTCGGTAGTTCGAGTGATTTTGCCCTAATTGACTTTCTCAAGACCAATTGGGTATGATAATTTGTGCAAACAATAGAGGTTCAAGTCGGGTATTACTATCTCTAGGTTTAACCCTTTAATTGGGGCTATCAATCTCTTGAATACGCCTCAATTCCTTGTTGGACCAATTTCATAGACTTATGATCTCTTTCTCAAGAAGAGCCAAAATCAATTAGGCATAAACTCGTGTTTGCAACCATTAATTCAAAATTTAAATCATAAATTAGTCCAAATATGAAACACCCATATGCATTCAAGCCTTAAAACACAATACCCATCAATTACCCACACTAGGATTGAGCCACAACCCTAGCTAATGGGTCTAGCTACTCATGATTATAGAAGAAAATAAAGAAATAGATGAAGATAAACCCATAATATTTAATCACTATATAAAATTTGAATATTCAATGATGAAACAAAGCTAAAATTACTCAAAATAGAGAAAGGAGTACTGTTCACGAGCGCAGCTCTTCGTCAAAATACAACTGATGACCTAATAATAGGAAAAAACCAAACAAAATCGAGTGCGGCCGTACTAAGGCGTTTGGCTGAAACAAACTGCTCTCTGAACTTGGCCACCGAGGGCGTACAAAATACACCACGGCCGCGGTGGCTTCTCTTGCAGTCCGCACGAAATGGACCGCAGATCGCATTGGACATATTCCTCCAACTTGGCAACTCTCTGATCTTGGGCTTTGCGGACTGCACAAATCGAGTGCGGCCACAATGAAATCAATGCGGTCCACACAAAATACTTTGCGGCCGCATTGCTTGGATTCTTTAATTGAACACTCTCTGAACCTCTTCTTTGCGGACCGCACAAAATGCTGTGCGGCCGCACTTGTCCATTTATACTGAGCTTGGCCTTGTTCTTGGTACTTGTGCATGTTTCACTCCTTTTTGAGTTGGTATTGACGCATTGTCACCTTATTGACCAAACCCTGCAATCAAGTACACCATGTGAGCCTTTAGGACTATTTTGTATGCATTTCTAATCAAAACTTAAGTACGAAAGAGTGTAATATGCATCATAATCCCTAGTTATCACCTACTCCAGGTACAACCAAATTCAAATGAACACGAAGGACCAGGAAAAGACTCTGTTCATCATGAAGTATTGTACGTATTGTTATAATGTAATGTCATTTGGACTAAAAAAATGCAGGAGCCATATATCAACACCTAGCTAATAAGACGTTCAAACATCAAATAGGCAAATCCATGGAAGTTTATAGATGTCATGCTAGTTAAGTCCCTACGCACAGAGGACCATTTGACCTATTTGCAGGTGACATTCGATATCCTAAGAAAGTACAACATGAATCTCAACCTCGAGAAATGCGATTATTGAGTCGGCTCGAGCAAGTTCGTAGGCTTCAAGGTGTCAAACAGGGGTATCGAGATCAACCCCGATAAAATCAAAGCCATCGAGGAAATCACCGTAGTGAACAATGTGAAAGTTGTACAATGGTTGACCGGAAGGATAACTGCCCTAGGCCGATTTATCTCGAGGTCATCAAATCGAAGCCATCATTTCTTTTTCATACTCAAGAAGAAGAACAACTTCACATGGACTCCGGAGTGCCAACAAGCCTTGGAAGAATTAAAAAGGTATCTCTCGAGCCCACCTCTGCTCCATACTCCGCAGGAGGATAAAACACTCTACTTGTATCTAGTCGTGTCCGAGGTGGCGGTAAGTGGCGTGTTGGTTCGAGAAGAGCAAGGTATGCAATTTCCTATCTGTTATGTGAGTCAGACCCGAGGAGATGCTGAAACCAGGTACCCATATTTGGAAAAGTTAGCTCTTGCATTAATAAGTGCATCTAGGAAATTAAAACCATATTTTCAATGCTATCCTGTATGTGTAGTGACTACGTACCCACTTCAAAATGTCTTGCATAAACCCGAATTATCAGTCAGATTGGACAAATGGGCCATCGAACTTGGAGGATATGATATCGAATATCAGCCGCGAATGACTATCAAGTCTCAAATTTTGGCAGACTTTGTGGCCGATTTCACACCTGCCCTCGTACCCGAAGTAGAAAAGGAACTCTTGATAAAAATGAGTACGTCATCAGGGGTATGGACCCTCTTCAAAGATGGTGCCTCGAATGTGAAAGGATCCAGACTCGGCATCGTTTTAAAATCACCTACGGGCAGTGTCATTAGGCAATCTATCAAGACTTCTAAATTGACAAACAATAAGGGAGTTTGAGGCCATGATTGCAGGTCTCAAACTAGACAAGGGACTTGGAGCAGAGCTCATCGACGCAAAGTGTGACTCCCTTTTCGTAGTAAATCAAGTAAAAGGGAGCTTCGAGGTTCGAGATGATCGAATGCAGAGTTACTTAGACAAAATTCAAGTGATATTGCACCACTTCAAGGAATGGACACTGGACCATGTACCTCGAGAGCAGAATAGCGAGGCCGATGCACTTGCAAACTTGGGGTCATTGGTTGAAGAAGATGATATCGTCCCGGGGACTATTGTCCAACTATCAAAGTTGGTGGACGCAAAAGGCCATGTAGAGATTAATTCAACATGTTTAACATGGGATTGGAGAAATAAGTACATCGACTACATAAAGAATGGGAAGCTCTCCGCGGACCCAAAAGAGTCAAGAACACTTCGAGCCAAAGCAGCTTGATTCTCACACGATGAAAATGGAATGTTGTACTGAAGAACCTTCGATGAAGCACTAGCAGTGTGCTTGGGACCCGGGGACACCGATTATGTATTAAGAGAAATCCACGAGGGCACTTATGGGAACCATTCTGGTGCAGACTCTTTGGTTCGCAAGGTGATCAGAGGGGGTATTATTGGGATAGCATGGAAAAAGATACCAAGGAAGTTCGTTCGAAGGTGTGATAAATACCAAAGATTTGCATCGATGATCCATCAACTCAGTGAACAACTCCATTTGGTCTTATCCCCGTGGCCATTTATGAAATTAGGTATGGATATCGTCGACCCCCTACCAACGGCGCCAGGTATAGCTAGATTTTTTTTTATGATTGACTACTTCTCAAAATTGGTTGAAGAGCAAGACTTCGAGAAGGTAAGAGAAAAATGTCATCGACTTCATATGGGACCACATCATATGTCGGTTCGGAATACCCGCCGAAATAGCATGTGATAATGGGAAACAGTTCACCGGCAGCAAAGTAACAAAATTCCTTAAGGACCATAAAATCAAAAGTCACCTTACCACCCAAGTGCAAATGGTCAGACCGAGTCCACAAACAAAACCATAATTCGAAACTTAAAGAAAATGTTAGATGATGCAGAGGGGAAATGGAGAGAAGTATTGCCCGAGGTGTTATGGGCATATCAAATGACATCAAAGTCAAGCACGGGGAGACCCCGTTTTCGTTGGTATATGGGTCCGAAGCTTTGATCCCAGTCAATGTCGGGGAACCTAGCGTCTGGTTTCAGCATGCCACTGAGGACTCAAATCATGAAGCTATGAACACTTCTCTTGAACTACTTGATGAAAAATGTGAGGCCTCATTAATTCGATTGGTCACTCAGAAACAAAGTATCGAAAGGTATTACAACAGAACGACGAACCTCTGACATTTCGGAGTCGGGGACTTAGTCCTAAGGAAAGTCACTCTCAACACTCGAGACCCAAACAAATAGAAACTAGGCCCTAATTGGGAAGGACCGTACTGTATCCTCGGAGTCGTAGGTAAAGGATCCTACAAACTTAGCACACTGGAAGGCGAGCAACTACCAAACAATTGGAATGTATCATTACTCAAACGATATAACTGCTGAAGTGAACGTCTCCCCCTTTTTCATTTGTGTTTAAAACTAACTCCTTGCAGATGTTCGATTGGAAACATCGAGGCACCTTTCAGCTCGAAGACCTTGTCTTTTAAAGCATGTGTTGCACTCTTTTTCCCTTAGATCGGGGTTTTCGCAAATGGGTTTTACCGGCAAGGTTTTTAACGAGGCAACACTTATATGCTACCTAAGGAATATTCAACAAGTATTCAAGGCTTCTTTTCAATCAACCTCGAACATTGGGGGGCATCACCCTTGGAGGACGCATTTTCGAAGAAAGCAATTCACGCCAAGGAGGGCCTCGATAGGGGAATGTTGTAACGGGCCAAACGCTCAAATGAATCGTGTCCATATAGAATAGTCGAGCCCCCAGTGGCAAAACATGTACGCATGTATCAATTATTTGAAGAAGCATTCTTATTATATCAAAACAATTTGTGCCTTAAATAAGTCTATTATTTTCACTTTTAACGTCTTAAAGGCCGAAACCCCGAATGCACCCGAATAACTCAAAGACTATCATCAATAATCGACACATCGAGTCATCAAACACTCGAATGTATATGACCTCAAAGAGGCATACTCGAGCTAACAAGACCTCAAAGAGGCACCCCCTCGAAAACGATATATTCGGGGTCTAACTTTTCGATCAAGTTCGGAAAATTATCGGGAAACAAGTCCAAGTGACAAATCCGAAGGCTACGGCCATACTAAAGACTATGGACACATAAAGGCTACGATCAAAATAATGCTATTCGGAGACGTCCGATTACCGCTATAAATTAAAGGCCTTCAAACATTGAAAAATCAGTTAAATCAGGCTACCCCCGGCAAAAGCAAAATTTAAAGGGCTTCGATAAATTCATCCCCCCGAAAAATCAATGGGATTTGATAAATTTAGTCCTCGAATAATCCAAAGGCTTCGAAAATACCAGCCTTTAGAAAAACCTCAAGAGGTATTCGATTATGTCTACACAAACAAAATGACTAATAAGGTTCTGATACGTTGAACCTTCGAAAAACCCAATGGGTACAAAAACACAAGCTAAGGCATAACTAAAATTTCACTAAGTTATTTAGCTGAAATAAGGGAAAAATTATATAGCTATTTTAGATATCGAAACGGCCCAATTTAAAGAACCTATTGGCCAATTTTAAAAGAGCCTAAGGGCCGATATATAAGAGCCTAAGGGCCATCTTAAAAAGAGCTTAAGGGCCAAAAGCTTATGAGAGTCAGAGACTTCGTTCTCACTCAACTCGAACTCAAAGGCCCCATTGTTCCGAGCTCGCATCAAATTGATTTTAAGCTTAGCTAGAGGACCATCTAAAACCTTAAGAGGTATTACCTTGAGCAATAAAAACCTAAGGGTTTATTACAAATCTGAACCGATACTCGAGCTAAAGTATTTCAATCATCGAAATTTTCCACAAACAGGGACAAAATAAAATTCCACACAAATCGAGGGATAGAGCGAAAAGATACTTTATATTCACAAGGGAAATTTAAAAAACATTTACAACGACCACAAGGGGCCCTTGCTCAAAAATTCAGAAACTACATCTTTAGCGACTCTATCTTCGGGAGTCTCCTATCTTTCGGGACATCTTCTTCGGTTTCCTCATCCCCGGAGCCTCTCGCCACATCCTTGTCATCGGAGACAACGATAAACCTAGCATTAGTTTCTCGTGCCTTTTCCTCAGCTATCTCCCCGGCAAGGTCGAACCCTCGACCTTGGATTTCTTCAAGAGTCTCCCTCCGAGCTTAGCACTTAGCCAATTCATTGCTCCGTCTTCCCTGGCCAGAGCATCGCTCTGCTCAGCTTGAACGACCGCGATTTCCCTCAAGTATATGACTATGGATTTATCAGCCACAACCTTCGTCTTCTCAGCTTCGGCCTTAGCCTGTACAGTTTCAGCCTTAGCCTGCGCAGCTTAGGCCCGGGCTTTAACTAGCTCGGCCTCCAACTCCTTGATTTTCCTGGATTGAGCCAAACCCTTTGCTTTATTACCTCGGAGCTGAGCTTCAGCCAAGGCCAGTTGGTCCATAACAGCTTCCTTGTTGGCAGCAAGTTGATCCATGTTCTTCTTCCACTGATGACAATCGGCTCAAACTTGATCTACCTCACCCCGGAGCTGCCCAATCATATCTAGTTTTTGTTGCAGCTGAGATATCAAAGTGTTAGCCTCTGAAGTAGGGCCAAGAAGGCCGCACTCTGTTAAAATCGCAGTTACCTATTCATCTAGCTCGGACTCGCTCTTTTGATCTTTGTCCAATGCGGTTCGGAGATCCTTAAGCTCATCTTCTTTCTGGCTACAGAGGAGCCTCAGGGCCTTCTCTTCGCCCAAAACTTTCTTGAGCTCGGCCTCGCATTGGCTCAACTTAGCTCTAAACTTTACGATGACCTGTAAGTGAAATTGAGACATGTCAGTCAAGAGAAAAGAAAGGGAAAAAATTACAATAAAAAGGGCAAGTCCTTACCCGGGAAAGGAGACGTTAGGCCTCTTCGAAAATGGAAAACGCATCATTAAGGTCATTAGCATCCTTAATCCTAGCGTAGCAACCCTGAAAGGGTTCATCCTCGTTGACCTTGTTCGTATTGGGCATATGCCAAGCGTTGGCTTCTTCGATTGCCCCCTCAGAATAAGTTGGCAATAAAAGGGAGTGACCTGTTGTCGCGGCCCCGAGCTCTTCACTCAGGGCGTTCTCATTAACATTGGGGGTCTCAGCATTTACCCCCTATGGTATAGTTATTGAAGACGAAGGGACAATCTCAACCTCCAGGGATACAGGGGCCTTGCCCGTTTCTTCCTTCGAGGAATCCTCACCACGGGATGAGGTTTCCAGTTCGGAAGGTTTGGTGGCCTCGACTGGTTTCCTGGTCCTAGCCACCAGCGCCGACTCTCCATCTTCATTTTCTTCATCATCCGGGGAGTCATGGGCCGAACCTGCGCCCGTTTGAGCAAATGTTTTCCGCAGCCTTCGAGCAGGGGTTTTCTTGTCTTGAGGGTCTTCGGGTTTCGAAACCCTTTTTCTTTTGTTGTCCTTCTCGGACTTCGAATTTGAAAGCTCTACCTTTTCCTCGGGCGAAGCCGGCCTCATCTCGGATGCATCGCCAAGTCCTGTACAGGTAAGCTTGAGTAAGTGAAAACATCGTCAATGTATGGAAAGTATTGAAGGGCATTTACTGTAGTTCTTAGCCTCCCACTGGCCCTTCGATAATTCATGCCACTTGCACTCATCGTAGGAAGAAGTGGCAGCTAACTTTCGGACCCAATCCTCGAGGTCGAGCACCGCCAGGGGCGCCCAAGCATTGGCTGCCAAAAGAAAGATAAAACCGTTATAGAAAAAAGAAGCAGAATATGAATAAATACGGGAAATACGAACTCCACTTACGATTAAAGTTACACCTCTCTGGGAACGGCATTTTATCCCCGAGGATGACGTCCGAAGTTCTTACTCTATTAAACTAGCTCATCTAACCCCAATCTTTGGGTTCGTCAGTGCTTGATGTCACACCTCCTTTTTCCGCCCCCACGAGGGTGCAAGGGAGTTTTTTCCAATTAAAGGACAGTCGAAACGGGATTTATTTCTTTATTTCAGAGTCGCCACTTGGGAGATTTAGGGTGTCCCAAGTCACCTATTTTAATCCCGAATCGAGGAAAAGAATATGACTCTGTCTATTTAACAGTATGCGCACCAGAAATCCGGATAAGGAATTCTGTTAACCCGGGAGAATGTGTTAGGCATTCCCGAGTTCCGTGGTTCTAGCACGGTCGCTCAACTGTTATATTCGGCTTGATTATTTTGATTTGTAAAATATATTTTTATTGCATGATTTTATTGTTACCGCTTCTATTTAAATTGTTTATAATTAAAGACCCTTCTTCGAATCGAATCACGTGTACGTGTATTCGTTTTATATATTAATATTTTTTAACGTGAAAATCGTGTCACGCGTACGTATACACAATATAATAATTATTATTTATTTTTTTCGAAATTTTTTATTATATAAAAAAAAGACTTAAGTTCGAAATTGTGCTAAAAATAAAATTAAGAACGTTCGTCGCTCTTGTATAATTAAATATTGAACCGCACATCTCGAGTTATATGAAATTAATATTGATATTCTCCGAAGAGTCCCCTTTTTATTAAATGTTCGTTCGAAGTTGCGCGAACGCATAATCCGAATTGCTTTTAGAAATATAATCAGGTTACGCGAACGCATCCCTAATCACGCAAAAGATTCTTAATAGTAGTATAGATTTCCCATAAATGTTTATTGCATCCATCTATTTTTAAATGTAAGAATCGTGGAGAATTACCGATTGGGATGCCACCAAATTTCTTGACAAAGAATTCAAAATTTATTAGGCGTTGCTACAAGTCTTATTTTACGTGTATGAATTATATACCTCAAAACTATTCAAATTTTAAAGAATTAATGATATGAAAAAGAAACAAACAACATGTAACTAAAAATACTGCCATTTTTATCGTGGATACAACATTAACATATACAAAAATTGAATCGCATATAAAACTGGAAAAAGAATTAATTTGATAAACAAATTTATAGTTTCTGAAGAATTTTTATTGTTACATTTAATGCGAATTCTATTTCTACATATCATTGACATAAAATGTTGCAATTCGTGCTTGTAAATCTCATATCCTTCTCATATACTTGTTTTTAGTCCAAAGTTATAATTGTTTGGTTAATTTGTTTACAAAGATTGAGTTTGAGATAAATAAACCAATTCTTATTTTCTGCCTATGCGACTATTTGCAAACACTTAACTCTATATTTTGTAAAAAAAAAAAATCATTGACATTATTTCATATATTAAAAGAAATGAGTTGATCGCGTTCCTAAAATAACTAAGCCATTAGTTATTAAGAAAGAGAACTAATCTACTAATTGATTTAATACTATATTAACCAACTAAAACAAAACTGAAATTTAAACTAATAAAATTTAAATGAGTAGAAGACATCCTTATAATTCCAAACTTCATTTACTTGCCATGTTGAAGTTCTTCACAACATGAGTTTAAAAGATATGTACCTGATATTGGAAGCAAAAGAAAATGAAGATGAAAATCAGCAACAGTAATAACAGTGCAATAGCAACAACTGCCCAGCAACAGCAACAACCCAGTAATAGACTGGTGGAGTAGTCATCCCAAAAACAAAAGCTTTAAGCTTTAAATGTAACAACAACCATTAATACTAATTTCAAACAAAGAAAGAAAGCAATATATTTTTTAGCTTTTATTTTTATTTTGAAAGCTTAAATATTTTTTGGAATTTTTCTCTCTTCTATTCTCTGTCCGTTTTTTTTTCTCTCTATCTGTATTCTTCTCCTTCCCCTTTGTCTTCAAGACTTCACATATATAACACATCCCATAAACCTTTTAATTAATTAAAATCAATACTTTTTCTCTACACAACCCATTATCTTTCCACTCATCCCCATTACATTAAATAAACATATCACACCACCCCATTATATTTTGTCCCCCATGCTTTATTTAAAATAATGCAAGATTCCCCTTTAATTTAAATCTTGTCCCCCATTTATATTAAATAATCATATCACAACCCACCCCATTTCATTTTGTCCCCCATGCTTCAAATAAACAATTTCACACAATTCCTAAACTACCCCTTCCGACCTTACTGAAATTACCAAACTACCCCTGAACGTACTACAAATTTACCAAACTACCCATCAGCTATAACACATCAATTAATCAAACTTAACCAAAATATAGACAATATGATCAATTTCTAACAATGTTCAAACAACAATATGAACATGGATGAACATCATAACAACAATATCACATGAACACGATTTTAACAACATTTCAACAACAAATCACATGAACACGAATTGAACAACAAAGAACAACTAAAATTTGATTGAACAATATTTTAGCAACAAACAATCCTATTTTCGGATTCAACAACAACAACAAACAAAGTATGAAGATTTCTAAATTCAATCATATTGAACTTAAAATCAACTCTAACAACATTACAACAAACAATTCTTATATTAAACTTAAAACAAGATTATGAGAACAATTCAAGCAATAATCATAAATGGTAAACAAGAAATCAAACTATACAAAATTCGGATTCAAGATCATCCAAACAAAGTATGAACATGAATGAATCTATTTTAAGACAACAAACATGACGGATTAAACGATTAAATCAATATATTCCTTTAACACAACTAAATTCTTTTTAGGACAAATAACAAGATCGACGAATAAACAATTATGAACTTAAGCTTGAACCTAACAATATTAACAATTTCTAACAATACATAAACACATGAAACAAATTGAAGAAATAGTTAATTAAATTTCAATTTGAATCTAACAAACATCAAACTAACAAATATTCATACAAACATGAAATGAATATGAAAACAACTAATTAAACTTCTATTTTGAAATCTGAAAATTAATTTAACAATCAACATGAACATGAACAAACCAAAAAATCAAATATCTAACCATAGACATGAATAAAACAAACATTCGCCGATTTTAGATTCGAAAAATATCAAAACAAAATACGGACAAAATAAAATTCAAAAACTACTAACCGGATCGAAACGAAATATGTACGGACTATTTCGACGAGCCTCGACCTATGTAGGGACTGTTTTGACGACCCCAACCAAAACTCGACTTACCGGGCCTCGACTCAACCAAAGACCCTTGAACTTTGACGAAGAAGATGAAGCAACAGTAGAAGCATCACGTGAAGCAGAAGCAGCTGGTCGTGGCAAAGGTTGAAGCAGCAGCAGCAACATCCATGTGTGCGGCGAGCAGAAACAGAAGCGTCGGGTCGTTTGGACGCGCGGATGAACGTGAAGATGCAGCAACTGGGTTTCTTTGCTGCTGTTGTTCAACGCGAAGACGCAGCAACTAGGCTCGAACTGGATGACGTTTTTGGTTTGGGAGCTGTTGTTCGACGTCCTGGCTGGATCGTAGTAGAAGGGTGAGTCGAAGGTGTTCGAGAAATGATGGTCGAGCTGGGCTGCTGAAGAAGACGACATTGCGACTTGGTCGGGTAAACGTGAGGCTGATCCAATGGTTTCTTGGTTGCGAGAAGATGAAGCAGAAAGGTCGTTTGGGTCGTAGCAGTAACAAAAAGCAGCTCGTGATGCTAGGGTCGACGCAGCAGCGCTGCTGCTCGTCAATGGCGGACATGGAGGGGCGCTGTTGGTTTGACGAAGATGAAGGAGAAGAAGCAGCAGCCATGGACGGGCTGCTGCGTGTGTGCGTGTGTGTTTTGTTGATGGGGAGGAAGAAGGGCTGCCATGGATATGTGTTTGGAGTTAGTTATGGAGAAGAAGAAGATGGAAGGGGGGCGGGTAGGTTTTCTTTTGTTTTAGGGTTTTTTGTTTGTGTTTTGTGTCTTTGAAATGCAAGATAGGGGTATTGGGTCTTTTGGGTTATGGACTGGGTCGACCCAGTTCGAAATGGACTGCGTCGTAGGGAAGATTGGGCCATTTTTTGGGCCTATAGCTTGAAATTGAAGAAGAGGCCTAATTCCGACTTTCTTTATATTTTCGCTCTCTTTTCTTCTTTTATTTTTTCTAAAACTAAATTATAAAAATACTTAAACTATTATTAAGAACTAAATTAAGTTATAAAAGCGCAAATTAACTCCCAATAACAATTAACACACAATTAAGTATTAATTAAGCATAAAATTGTATATTTGGACATTAAATGCTAAAAATGCAAACGATGCCTATTTTTGTAATTTTTAATTTTTGTAAAACAAATTTAATTACTAACAATTGTAGAATTAAATCCTATATGCAAAATGCGACATATTTTTGTATTTTTTATTAATTTAGCAAATAAACATGCACAAATAAATACAAATAATTATTCAAAATATCACAAAATATCACAAAATTGCACACCAAGAAAAATTACTTTATTTTTGAATTTTTTGGGAGTAATTCTCATATTGGGCAAAAATCACGTGCTTACAGCTGCCCCTCTTTGCCCGAAGACACGAAGGGTTTTCGTGCAAAGATAAAGCGAGCGATTTTTTGCCCATCCGAGTACTCCGTTGAAGCATTTTTTTGAAAAAGATTTGACCGAACCTTTGCTTCAAAGGTTTCCTACATATCCTGGGTTAAACAGGAATCAGGTCAATGTAGTTCGGAAAACTTTGGTAGCTGGGACTACCGTTGGACTGCATTGTTACTGTTGTTGCATGCTATTACTACTGCTTACTGATCTCCTTGTTATAACGTGCTTAAAAGAAAACAAGAAGCTAAGCTATACTGCAATTTTTCTGTTGCCTTGCTTTCTTGTTTGCTTGCCTTTTTTCCGGTGTTTTTCTTCTTTTTGACACATGCACTTGAGTTTGTGCTGTGACCTCTTGTTGCAACCTTCTGTTTCCCGGTGCCGGGGAATTTTATTATTTCCTGCTGGGGATTCCTATTGTAACCCTCTGTTTTATTGTTCTCTGACTTGATCTTGAAATGTATGCCTCTGTTATCCGGGCGGGCTCCCAACTTCAATACTTGAAAATTAAAGACTTGAAATGTATGCCTCTGTTATCTGGGCGGGCTCCCAAGTTCAATGCTTGAAAATTAAAGACTGAAATGTATGCCTCTGTTCTATGGGCGGGCTCCCAACTTTAACAACAAAAATGAATGCCATTCCTCTCTTCAGGCGGGCTCCTGACTTCAACAACAACTTTGAAAATAATTCGCCATTCCTCTCTTCAGGCGGGCTCCTGACTTCCACCAATACATCGCCATTCCTTTCTTTAGGTTGGCAAGATTTCAACAACTTTTTTTTAAAATGCCTTTCCTCTCTTCAGGCGGGCTCCTGACAACAACTTTGAAAATAATCGCCATTCCTCTCTTCAGGCGGGCTCCTGACTTCAAACCATACATCGCCATTCCTTTCTTTAGGTTGGCAAGATTTCAACAACTTTTTTTAAAACGCCTTTCCTCTCTTCAGGCGGGCTCCTGACAACAACTTTGAAAATAATCGCCATTCCTCTCTTCAGGCGGGCTCCTGACTTCAAACCATACATCGCCATTCCTTTCTTTAGGTTGGCAAGATTTCAACAACTTTTGAAAACGCCTTTCCTCTCTTCAGGCGGGCTCCTGACAACAACTTTGAAAATAATCGCCATTCCTCTCTTCAGGCGGGCTCCTGACTTCAAACCATACATCGCCATTCCTTTCTTTAGGTTGGCAAGATTTCAACAACTTTTGAAAACGCCTTTCCTCTCTTCAGGCGGGCTCCTGACAACAACTTTGAAAATAATCGCCATTCCTCTCTTCAGGCGGGCTCCTGACTTCAAACCATACATCGCCATTCCTTTCTTTAGGTTGGCAAGATTTCAACAACTTTTTAAAACGTCTTTCCTCTCTTCAGGCGGGCTCCTGACAACAACTTTGAAAATAATCGTCATTCCTCTCTTCAGGCGGGCTCCTGACTTCAAACCATACATCGACATTCCTTTCTTTAGGTTGGCAAGATTTCAAACACTAAATCGCCATTCTATTCTTCAGGAGGGCTCCTGACTTCAACAACTTCTTCTTTTTTTTTCAAATTCAAACTTCTTCTTTTTTTTCAAATTATCCTATGAGAAAATTCATCAAACTAGGATTTGATATCTTATCTTAGGAGAAAGATTCATCGGACTAAGATTTGATCTCTTATCTTGGGAGAAAAATTTCATCAGACCAAGATTGTGACTCTAGGAGATAAATCGTCAGACTAGGTCCATTTTGTTGTGATCTTAGGAGAAAGATTCATCCGACTAAGATTTTATCTTGGGAGAACAATTTCATCAGACCAAGATTTTGACTCTAGGAGATAAATCGTCAGACTAGGTCCATTTGTTGTGATCTTAGGAGAAAGATTCATCCGACTAAGATTTTATTTTGGGAGAACAATTTCATCAGACCAAGATTTTTTATCCTAGGAGAAAAATGTAGTAAAGATCAATGATTTGAGATACTTACCTTCGTAATTTCTTCTTTTCTTTTCTCCTTCCTTTGCGCTGCTTTGTTCTTGCTTGCTGGGGATAATACCACTGTGGGAGTCTCCTTTCTTCCCCTCCTTCAAATTTGTTTTTGGTTTTTTTTTTTCAACACTGCTGGGGATAAAAGTGTTATCTTCTTGGGATAACGTTGTTGAGGTTAACGCTGCTGGGGAATTTTATCCCTTCAAATCGATGCTTCATTCTTTTGGAAGCTGCTGGGGATGATAATGGCTCTTTGCTTTTCTAAGCACAAATGTCATCCTTTTGTTCTGTCCGCTGGGTATCAATTTCCTCCATTGGAAACTTATTATAATGGGGCAACACTGGTTCAAAGACCACTTCTCTTGAGACTGGTGTTATTTTTTATTCTTCCTCAAATGGGTACCTGACTTCCAGAAAATTTTCCAAATGAAAGGAAAATTTTCTGCCCCAGTTTTACAGTCTCCCTTATGGCATGCATTTCTGTCATCAATGCCATTTCTTTTACCTGTTTCAAAACAAAATTTGTTAGCTTAAAGTGTGGTAGTTGGTTGTGATACTCCACTCGTATGGCTTTTCCCTTTCTCCTTCCTTGCTCTGCATTCCACAACTTGCTGGGGGATGATATTATTTGCTGGGGATAATCCTTTTCTGCTGGGGATATCCCTCTTCTTTCGTGGCATGGCTCGGAGACTTGCATTTTCCCGACCTTTTAGTCTTGCATGAATTTCCCAAATCATGCTTATTGCTCTCCTTGTTTGTCCACGGGCCTTGGCCTTGAGGTTTTAATAACCTCTGATTTCGGCAAGGATATCCCTCTTGACACTCGTCGATCCTTTTGTCAATTCCCTTTTGCTGGGGATATCTTTCTTGACATTGGCCTCGCGCTTGTTCCTTCCTGACTATATCACTTGGATGTATTAGTCAGATCTTATCTTGGAAAGCTGATGGCCTATTTTGAAGTCATTTCCCACTGGTTCTGACCAAACAGACTCTACTGGGGAAATTTCTATGAAAGGAAAAGATAAAAGGGAATAGAATAAAAGACAACGGAAAAAGATGACTCTTTAACAAAAGAAACTATAAATAAAAACCTATCAAACGCAAATACCGACTCTAATGGTCATGACATGCACATGTGGCCCATCCTCTGCTGTCAATCATCTTTTAAGACCTTTAATTGGCGATTCCCCATTTGATTCCCAATCTTATTCGACTTGTAGTGCCCAAAGGGTTTTCACTATCAAGCCTCTCTCATTTTGGTTTTTCTCTTAGCTTGCGTCGCCTTATGGTGTCCGTAAAGATTTTCACCGATAAGACTCTCTCATTTGTATCACTTTCCAGCTGGGGATTTGGAGTGTTGCCGGTATGACTCTCTCTGCTGGAGATTAGAGTCCTTTCTGCTGTGGAACAGAATGTTATGTTCGCCGGTAAGACTCTCATTTGTCTGACTTGGCATCTTTTGCAGACTGATCAGAAGGTCTTTCTTTGGACCGTAATGTGGGTTTTTTTTGGATAGGCTTAGAAAGAAAGGGTATTAAAGGCTCAAAAACAAATCAATTTGGGGTTCAAAATTACAACCTTCGAAATCATATTTGTTTATAACAAGCGCAACCCTTGCCCCAGTTTCTTGCTTGGGGATTATTTATTTATTATATATATTTTTTTAATTTTTTTGTTACACTATGCATATTACGCACATTATGCGCACTATGCACCCTATGACCGAGCCGTAAAGCGCCTACGTATCCTCTTTGAGGAATCAGGTCAAACGTAGTTCCCAATTCCTCTGTTTTCTTCTGACTTTCTTTTATCAATTTTCTTTTATTTTTCGTTTTTTTTTGGTTGATTTTTTCTTTACCTTCCAGGCTCGTATTTCCTAGTCGTTGCTATTGATTCCGAACGAGGAGTATGAAAGAAAATAAAATAAGGCTCAAAAGGGGTAACGAAGGATAAAGTGTTTAGGTAGCAGAACAAAATGCCTTCGTCATTCCAGTCTTCAAAACATGCCAAGTGCAAACAACACAATTGAACATAGATTTATAGTCTCTTCCGACGGTGCTGGCCTTGACAGTTATGTTAAACACTTACTTTTCATTTGTCCTTTCTAAAGCACTGCTGGGCGACACTCTCACTCTCATGCACGACCCTCATGCCAATTTGGCGAATCTTGATTTTAACGGTTTTCTTTATGTTTTACTTGCCCCAGTTCCACATGACTCGGGCTTCAAATAATCTCAAACCGTTCTTATTTCCTTTAAATGCTTTGATCACCTTCCCAGGGTTTTATGATTAACTTTATAGACTAGGCCCAAACTGTGTGCGCATGTCATGTCCCTAGAATCGGCATTGAACGAAAATGACAAAAGGACTAAATAAAAAGATGACTGGAAATAATAAAAGACCGGCTTTTGTATTAAACTTCCGGCGAAATGGTTAGAAAAACAAACAAAACAACCCGAATAAAATCTTAACACAACATTAACGAGACTTAAACAAACTGATACGACAAAAATGGAAAGATAAGAAGGTTTGACACAAGACAATATTCGGATTACAACCCTAAGAATAATCCGGATAACAGAAATGACAAAAAAATAAACCACCAACAGCTTCTCTCTTGCTAACCAAGGAACGGAGCGTCCTCCCATTTTATCAAAATTGGCATCTTAGCCACTAAGCTTTTCATTAGTATTGCCAAGACCATTATCAGCTTCCATATCATCAACCTCCGTCAACAAGTTCTCGATAGGGTTCGAGTGCTCCATGTTACTGTTATCGATCACAATCCGCCTTTCTTGGATGATTTTCTCTACTTCCCTTTTCAAATTACGACAACTCTCAATGTTGTGCCCTATGACATTGGAGTGGTACGCGCATTGCGCTGCCGGATCAAAGTTTCTTGCACGTGGATCTGGAGTATATGCGGGGAGCGGCTCAATCAAGCCAGCATGCTTTAGCCTTTCAAACAGACTTGCATAAGATACTCCGATAGGGGTGAGAGCTTTTCCTCGTTTCAACAACCTTTCGTTCCTAAATGCTTGATTGGGCCGGAAACCTGATCCAGGGGGCTTCCGGTAGGCTTGTGAGGGTGGATAGGCCTTCTGTGGAGCTGGGTATTTGGAAAGTGAAGCCCATCTTTGGGAATCTCGTGGAGATAAGTAGCATCGGGGAGGGGAGTAGCGTGGGCGAGTGATGGAGCTACTCGGGTAGCTAGGAAAACTGTCATAAGTGGGTTGGGATGGAGAGTATGGGGGATGGGTAATGCCAGAGTTTGAAAAGCTTGGCGGTGGTGGGGGTGGTGCTTTCCCAGTTATCCATGCTTGATACATGTCTGCCACATGTTGTCTCAGCATTTTCACTTCTTCTACCAACCCGTTGTTCTGTTCGACCAATTGTTGTCGGTCATCAGTACCGACCCATCCTGTTCTGAGGTTCTGTGTCATTTGCTTTGCGGGGAGGAGTTACCACAACCAACCACTTTTCTATATATGAACACAACAAAGGGAAGCCATCATGTTAGTGTCAGGGCATTTGACAGATAATCATATATTAGAGATGCAATGCACCTAAGCAGTTAAACTGTTCTATCAGAAATGCGATGCACTTGCGCTTTCCTTTATTTTTCTTTCTTCCTTTTTTTTCATTTTCAGTGGTGGTCGAATCTTATGGAGATTGCCTACGTATCATGACCCCGCATGAATCAGACCTTGCGTAGTTCGGACCAATAAAAGATAAGCAATACTAATCATTTTTTTTTCAATTTTCATATTGGGTTTCAAAGGTTTAAAAATGACCTGCAAACTTGAAAATCAAACAACCCACATATTATAATCAAAAGTTTTACAAACTCCAAAACAAACGGCCAGCTTCCTTTCTCTATTTGACAAATGCAACCAAACGGTTATTTTTTTGCAAATGTGGCCCCTTCCAAATTTTGAGGCCGGAGAGGATTATTTTATGACACTTTACACACTTGTCCGTTCTTTTACGAAAAATAGCCTTTCGACAACTAAAAGATACTTTGAGGCTATTTCGGCAAGAACGGTTTAAGACGCGGCCGAAGTTGGCTCGGCTTATTATGACAAAATTCAAACGGTATTCACCTGACCGTTGACTCTTTGTTTTTTTTTTTCAAATTACAATAAAAACCAGGTGTTGCAACACGGCCCTTCAGCGCCTCGGGGACGAAGATTTTTTAAGGCTGTGTGGGTCAACTGAACCAAATTTTAAAAAATGACCCAAAGGTGGCTGTTTATGCAAAGTCAGCCTTCCGGCGTCCCTTTCGGGAACATTCGACTATGTCTTGATAAAACAGCGTCACCCGACTTCTTTATGACTAAATTAAAATTTGACATATTTTTTTTTCGGCTATTTTTAGCAACAGGGGAGGTTAGACACCACCCGACTTATTTATGACAAAATTAAAATTTTGACACGTTTTTATTTATTTATTGGTTTTTGGCTATTTTAGCAAAAAAAAATGGGGTTGGACCCGATGAGGGTTGCCTACGTATCTCACATCCGGTGAGAATCAAACCTGCGTAGTTCGGGCAGGTCATGAATAAAGTAAGTAAACTAATTTTAAATTATTATTATTTTTGAATTTGTAAAAGAACTGTTTTAAAAGAAGAAAGGAAGTATATATATATATAAAAGAAGAAAGGAAGTATTTTTTTTTGGATTTTTGATTGATTTTCTTTTTAAAAGAAAGACTTCTAAGAATTCCTTTTCTTTTGATTTGAACTTTGAGAATTTCAAAAGTAAAAGGAAGATATTTTTTTTGTTTGAATTTTTATTTGTTTTCTCTTATTCTAAAGAAGAAAGAAAATATATATATATATTTTTTGAATTTTACCTTTAATAAAAGAAAAGCTTTCTAAAAAAAAAATATTTCTTGAATTTTGAATTTTCTTTTCAATTTTAAAAGAAGAAGGAAAATATTTTCGAATTTGTTTTATTTTATAATATATATATATTTTTAATAATTAAAAAGACTTTCTAAAGAAGTCAATAATGGAAAATATTTTTGGATATTTTTTTTTTTGAAAATTGGGAGTCTAAAAAAAAATTTTCCAAACTTTTTGGGCAGGACAAATATTTTTGCAACAAATAAAGATATATATACATTTTTTGGAAATAAAGAAAAACTTTTTGGATTTATATATATATATATATATTTGCAACATATATATATTTGCAACAAATAATAAAACCACTTTCAACACGACTCTTTTTATTTTATTATTTTGAATTTTTCAGAAACGAATAAAATAAAAACTATTTTAAAAGTAAGACTCTTTTTCATTGTCATTTTCAGGGGAAGACAAACTATTTTCCTTTATATATATATATATTTATTTTTTATTTTTTTGAAAAATAAGACAAAACAATGATTTTTTTTTTCTTTCTATTTTTTCTTTGGTTTTAATAAAACAAACTAATAAAATATTTTTTTTTCATTTTCTCAAAATTTCGGCAGAGTTTTGACAGTATTTGGGCATTGGTTTTTTTTTCAAAAATAAACAGTCAATTCCCTAACCGCTATTTCTTTTTTTTCAATTTTAAAATATTATTCATGATATTCAAAAGTCAGTCAACACACAAATCCGGATCAAGTAAATGCGCAAGTAGCAGCAAGTAAGATGCATCAGGATGGTCATTTTTTTTTTGGTACACCTGTCCTAGACAGACCCAACCCCTGTGTTGAGTCTCCAAAGTCAAATGCACGTGATGCAAACAATCGCTCCTACTAGGGATCCGGCATGAAGCTGAGTTATTCTAAGTGAAAAAAACCTGAGGCATATTGATCTAGCCCTGGCTTACCCAAACGGACAGTTTGAGCTGAAGCGGGGGCAACGTACCGGGAGCACGAAAGTCTACCCGGCCTAGTTACTTGTCCCAACTTCGTCTTATTTGGTATGACTTTAACAGAAAGGTGGGCCACGTGCACGTGTGCACCATAAATTTAGAAGACTCAGAAAGAAGGGGGTTTCGTAGCAGTTGTATATATTCATAATTCAAATAATATTAAAGCGGTAAAAGTGTCATTTAGCACATTGGGCATATATAAAAAAAATCAGATAATAAATAAAGCCAACTATAACAGTTATTTTAAGCTCGAATTCTTAAACCCTGAACCAGTGGTTCTGGGTGAAATGTTCCCCAGCAGAGTCGCCAGAGCTGTCACACCTCCTTTTTCCGCCCCCACGAGGGTGCAAGGGAGTTTTTTCCAATTAAAGGACAGTCGAAACAGAATTTATTTCTTTATTTCAGAGTCGCTACTTGGGAGATTTAGGGTGTCCCAAGTCACCTATTTTAATCCCGAATCGAGGAAAAGAATATGACTCTGTCTATTTAACAGTCTGCGCACCAGAAATCCGGATAAGGAATTCTGTTAACCCGGGAGAAGGTGTTAGGCATTCCCGAGTTCCGTGGTTCTAGCACGGTCGCTCAACTGTTATATTCGGCTTGATTATTTTGATTTGTAAAATACATTTTTATTGCATGATTTTATTGTTACCGCTTCTATTTAAATTATTTATAATTAAAGACCCTTCTTCGAATCGAATCACGTGTACGTGTATTCGTTTTATATATTAATATTTTTTAACGTGAAAATCGTGTCACGCGTACGTATACACAATATAATAATTATTATTTATTTTTTTTCGAAATTTTTTATTATATAAAAAAAAGACTTAAGTTCGAAATTGTGCTAAAAATAAAATTAAGAACGTTCGTCGCTCTTGTATAATTAAATATTGAATCGCACATCTCGAGTTATATGAAATTAATATTGATATTCTCCGAAGAGTCCCCTTTTTATTAAATGTTCGTTCGAAGTTGCGCGAACGCATAATCCGAATTGCTTTTAGAAATATAATCAGGTTACGCGAACGCATCCCTAATCACGCAAAAGATTCTTAATAGTAGTATAGATTTTCCATAAATGTTTATTGCATCCATCTATTTTTAAATGTAAGAATCGTGGAGAATTACCGATTGGGATGCCACCAAATTTCTTGACAAAGAATTCAAAATTTATTAGGCGTTGCTACAAGTCTTATTTTACGCGTATGAATTATATACCTCAAAACTATTCAAATTTTAAAGAATTAATGATATGAAAAAGAAACAAACAACATGTAACTAAAAATACTGCCATTTTTATCGTGGATACAACATTAACATATCCAAAAATTGAATCGCATATAAAACTGGAAAAAGAATTAATTTGATAAACAAATTAATAGTTTCTGAAGAATTTTTATTGTTACATTTAATGCGAATTCTATTTCTACATATCCTTGACATAAAATGTTGCAATTCGTGCTTGTAAATCCCATATCCTTCTCATATACTTGTTTTTAGTCCAAAGTTATAATTGTTTGGTTAATTTGTTTACAAAGATTGAGTTTGAGATAAATAAACCAATTCTTATTTTCTGCCTATGCGACTATTTGCAAACACTTAACTCTATATTTTGTAAAAAAAAAAAAAATCATTGACATTATTTCATATATTAAAAGAAATGAGTTGATCGCGTTCCTAAAATAACTAAGCCATTAGTTATTAAGAAAGAGAACTAATCTACTAATTGATTTAATACTATATTAACCAACTAAAACAAAACTGAAATTTAAACTAATAAAATTTAAATGAGTAGAAGACATCCTTATAATTCTAAACTTCATTTACTTGCCATGTTGAAGCTCTTCACAACATGAGTTTAAAAGATATGTACCTGATATTGGAAGCAAAAGAAAATGAAGATGAAAATCGGCAACAGTAATAACAGTGCAATAGCAACAACTGCCCAGCAACAGTAACAACCCAGTAACAGACCGGTGGAGTAGTCATCCCAAAAACAAAAGCTTTAAGCTTTAAATGTAACAACAACCATTAATACTAATTTCAAACAAAGAAAGAAAGCAATATATTTTTTAGCTATTATTTTTATTTTGAAAGCTTAAATATTTTTCGGAATTTTTCTCTGTTCTATTCTCTGTCCATTTTTTTTTCTCTCTATCTGTATTCTTCTCCTTCCCCTTTGTCTTCAAGACTTCACATATATAACACATCCCATAAACCTTTTAATTAATTAAAATCAATACTTTTTCTCTACCCAACCCATTATCTTTCCACTCATCCCCATTACATTAAATAAACATATCACACCACCCCATTATATTTTGTCCCCCATGCTTTATTTAAAATAATGCAAGATTCCCCTTTAATTTAAATCTTGTCCCTCCTTTATATTAAATAATCATATCACAACCCACCCCATTTCATTTTGTCCCCCATGCTTCAAATAAACAATTTCAAAATGTACAATTCCTAAACTACCCCTTCCGACCTTACTGAAATTACCAAACTACCCCTGAACGTACTACAAATTTACCAAACTACCCATCAGCTATAACACATCAATTAATCAAACTTAACCAAAATATAGACAATATGATCAATTTCTAACAATGTTCAAACAACAATATGAACATGGATGAACATCATAACAACAATATCACATGAACACGATTTTAACAACATTTCAACAACAAATCACATGAACACGAATTGAACAACAAAGAACAACTAAAATTTGATTGAACAATATTTTAGCAACAAACAATCCTATTTTCGGATTCAACAACAACAACAAACAAAGTATGAAGATTTCTAAATTCAATCATATTGAACTTAAAATCAACTCTAACAACATTACAACAAACAATTCTTATATTAAACTTAAAACAAGATTATGAGAACAATTCAAGCAATAATCATAAATGGTAAACAAGAAATCAAACTATACAAAATTCGGATTCAAGATCATCCAAACAAAGTATGAACATGAATGAATCTATTTTAAGACAACAAACATGACGGATTAAACGATTAAATCAATATATTCCTTTAACACAACTAAATTCTTTTTAGGACAAATAACAAGATCGACGAATAAACAATTATGAACTTAAGCTTGAACCTAACAATATTAACAATTTCTAACAATACATAAACACATGAAACAAATTGAAGAAATAGTTAATTAAATTTCAATTTGAATATAACAAACATCAAACTAACAAATATTCATACAAACATGAAATGAATATGAAAACAACTAATTAAACTTCTATTTTGAAATCTGAAAATTAATTTAACAATCAACATGAACATGAACAAAACCAAAAAATCAAATATCTAACCATAGACATGAATAAAACAAACATTCGCCGATTTTAGATTCGAAAAATATCAAAACAAAATACGGACAAAATAAAATTCAAAAACTACTAACCGGATCGAAACGAAATATGTACGGACTATTTCGACGAGCCTCGACCTATGTAGGGACTGTTTTGACGACCCCAACCAAAACTCGACTTACCGGGCCTCGACTCAACCAAAGACCCTTGAACTTTGACGAAGAAGATGAAGCAACAGTAGAAGCATCACGTGAAGCAGAAGCAGCTGGTCGTGGCAAAGGTTGAAGCAGCAGCAGCAACATCCATGTGCGCGGCGAGCAGAAACAGAAGCGTCGGGTCGTTTGGACGCGCGGATGAACGTGAAGATGCAGCAACTGGGTTTCTTTGCTGCTGCTGTTCAACGCGAAGACGCAGCAACTAGGCTCGAACTGGACGACGTTTTTGGTTTGGGAGCTGTTGTTCGACGTCCTGGCTGGATCGTAGTAGAAGGGTGAGTCGAAGGTGTTCGAGAAATGATGGTCGAGCTGGGCTGCTGAAGAAGATGACATTGCGACTTGGTCGGGTAAACGTGAGGCTGATCCAATGGTTTCTTGGTTGCGAGAAGATGAAGCAGAAAGGTCGTTTGGGTCGTAGCAGTAACAAAAAGCAGCTCGTGATGCTAGGGTCGACGCAGCAGCGCTGCTGCTCGTCAATGGCGGACATGGAGGGGCGCTGTTGGTTTGACGAAGATGAAGGAGAAGAAGCAGCAGCCATGGACGGGCTGCTGCGTGTGTGCGTGTGTGTTTTGTTGATGGGGAGGAAGAAGGGCTGCCATGGATATGTGTTTGGAGTTAGTTATGGAGAAGAAGAAGATGGAAGGGGGGCGGGTAGGTTTTCTTTTGTTTTAGGGTTTTTTGTTTGTGTTTTGTGTCTTTGAAATGCAAGATAGGGGTATTGGGTCTTTTGGGTTATGGACTGGGTCGACCCAGTTCGAAATGGACTGCGTCGTAGGGAAGATTGGGCCATTTTTTGGGCCTATAGCTTGAAATTGAAGAAGAGGCCTAATTCCGACTTTCTTTATATTTTCGCTCTCTTTTCTTCTTTTATTTTTTCTAAAACTAAATTATAAAAATACTTAAACTATTATTAAGAACTAAATTAAGTTATAAAAGCGCAAATTAACTCCCAATAACAATTAACACACAATTAAGTATTAATTAAGCATAAAATTGTATATTTGGACATTAAATGCTAAAAATGCAAACGATGCCTATTTTTGTAATTTTAATTTTTGTAAAACGAATTTAATTACTAACAATTGTAGAATTAAATCCTATATGCAAAATGCGACATATTTTTGTATTTTTTATTAATTTAGCAAATAAACATGCACAAATAAATACAAATAATTATTCAAAATATCACAAAATATCACAAAATTGCACACCAAGAAAAATTACTTTATTTTTGAATTTTTTGGGAGTAATTCTCATATTGGGCAAAAATCACGTGCTTACACTTGAAAATAAGGCTTTTGTTGTTCGGCGTTGCAGCTTGATGAGCCCTCGAAATAGCCGGGGCCGATATAATCAAACCAGGTGGATGAGGGTGAATTCCAAACCCTCAGACTTTTCAGAAAAATACCGCAACATTTTCATGATACGCCAAAAAGAAGGGTAAATCTGGCCAAGGGTGATTTCGTACGTTTTGCAGAAGCCAATCACTACCAGGTTGAGGGGACCCAGTGTGAAGGGATAAGTGTAGACACTTAAGAACCCCTCCGCATGGGTAGTAATACTTTCGTCGGGGTTCGGGATCTAAACATCGACCTCATCTCCCAAGCCATAGTCCTTCTTTACATCATTGATAAGCTTCGCCGTGACAAGCTAATATATCGAGATGCATGTTCGCATAGGCCTGGGACGTCGTGGGGATGCTCAATACTTAAGTACTTCTTAATAATACAAGTACCGGGGGTGATTTTCTCAAGCGTTGGCGGCACCACCGGTTTGGCCGGCCAGGAGGCAGAAGAAGACGATGCTTTGTCCCTTTTGGGGACCGTTTTGGAAGTTTTGGCCATGGTTATAAGCTAAAGAATATGGATTGTGCAGGGGTGTGTTGTTTCTGGCGAGAGCTTGGCGTTTTCCAGCGCTTAAGGAGCCGAAGGAAATGGGAGACTAGAGAGAGAGATGAAGATAGGAAAGGGTTGAAGAAAGAGTAAAGTTCTTTACTTAGAGAAATCACCTCATATTTATAAAAGGGCAGCAGCAGTTCGACAGCACTAGTGGCCGGCCAATACTGGCATGCATTCAATATTTTTGGGGAAGTGGACCGACGGGACATATTTGGTCACTTCAAATGCTTATGTCACAGGCATGATGCCATCACGAGAGGTTCGGAAAAATTGAGGTTTAAATCGTTTCTTATCATCTTGTTCTAAGAAATGCGGGGACTATCTGTATACGGTCAAAATTAGAGATCTCGATTACGAAGACTTGATCATATATACCCCGAGCTCGAGTTCTGGAAGCTCGAAGTAAGAATCAAGTCTGGATTGGATGTGCACACCTCGAGAAGCAAGTCGGAGGCCCGTCATGATCTGCCTCGAGGGCAGTACAAATTCGACGACACTCAAAAAAGAGAGGGAATTTCTCAAGGACACGTGGATCAAGGCATAAAATTATGGGATAAGATTTGTACAAAATAGTACAAGTTCGTACTAGGTTGTTATACAATTGTACCAATATAATTCTTTACTATAATTGGAAATGTACCATATTAGGATTTTCTCCTCCTATATCAAAGGGACCCCAATCATTTGTAAAGATCATCTCATTCACTGCAATAGAACATTCTACTCTGCTTTTCTCGCTAATTGTGCTCCATAATTGTTCTTCACCTTTATTACTTTTACTTTATAGTTCATACTTTATTACTCTTAACTCACCTTGAGGCCCCCTGAGATAATCGAGCTCGAGGTCCATATTGCTCTAACAGTACTGGTTTGGTTCATCAATTCTTCTTACTTAAACCTAATGTTACTTGTACATTCACTAGTATTGAAATAAATCACATATCTTTAAAACCATAAATCATATTTAATTATTACTCTTATTTTTCGAGGTAAACAAAAAGTTAGACCATTTGGTTATCCGTTGGTTATCCATTGGTTACTCATTGGTTATCTATTTTCTAAATGTATAATATGATTCTTGTCCATAGTTGACCCATTTTTAAAAAGTTCATTATCCAACCCATTTTTTGTGGATAATATGGGTGGTTAACTGTTTTCTTTTAACCATTTTGCTACTCCTAGAAATAACTAAGAACGATTCGGTTGAATTTAATAGTTTGGCTCAAATTTTATATTAGTGTAAATTTTTTATTAAATGTGTGTGTGTGTATATATATATATATATATTAAATTCATGACTCAATTATTAGCATATAATGAAATCGTGTCATTCTGTTTCCGTAATTTATAAAGTTGAACTTCTTGCACCGCCTTGATGAAATATACATGCAATTTAATGAATAGCAACAATTAAACTTCAGTCCAATTGGTTTGCTACGGGAAGGACGGGGGATGGTCTAATTCTTGGTACCCAAAAGTGTACTCGCAATTGTTAATCCTGTCCCGTCCCGTCCCGCTTCAAGTTAAATGGGATGGACCAATATTAAACGGGACACGGGATGGGACGGGACGGCCATTTCGTCCTGTTTGTCCCGTCCCATTTTGTTCCGTCCCGTCACGTCCCGCCAGTTTTTTTTAAAAAAAAACTAGTCGTTGGGCAACGGCTTAAATTGGAAAAATAGCCGTTGCCAACGGTCCAAACAGCCCCTACCCCCCCCCCCCCCCCGAAACACCCCTTATCCCTCCAAATTTTTAATATAACCCTTAAGTTTATTAAATTACACTTTGGCCCTATTTTCTACTATAAATACCCCAATTCTTCTGCATTTTTTCCCACAAAAAATCAATTTTCTCTCTCAAATCTCTTTCGCTCTAATATTCTATCTATATTCTATATTATTCTCTCAAATTTGTTACTATCAAGTATCAACTATCAACTATCAACTATCAAGTGATAACTTTCAAGTATTTGGGCAATTTTTTTGGAGCAACTTTCAAGCTTCAAATTAATTCGTCAAGTATTTGGAGCAATATTTTGGGCAATTTCTTCAAGTTTCAATATTTAATCATGGTGCACTCGTTCCATCTCCTAATTTTAATATATAATTTTTGTGTATCATTTTAGTGCTTAATTTTTGTGTTTACTTTACGTGTTATATTTTCGTATTTCATTTGTGTGTTTAATATTTGTGTTAGGTTTTTTAATTTAATTTCGTATTTAAATTATGGCACCTAAAAATGTATTTGGTATTTTTTTTAAAAACAGTTAAAAAAAATAATAAAGGTGAAAGTAGTAATAATCCTAACTTGATTCTTATCTTAATCAAGGATTGAAAAATATTAAAGACGACGAAGGCAAGGAACAACTTTTGTCATGGTGGTGAGAGCGTGGCAAGGCTTTTCCAACACTTTCAATTATGGCCCGAGATATCCTGGCTATTCAAGCATCATCAGTAGCATCGGAGAGTGCTTTTAGCGCGGTAAGATTTCAAATTGGAGATCATAGACATTCATTAGCGGAGGACAGTCTAGAGATTTTCATATTATTCAGAGATTGGATTAATGCAGAAAGAAGAAATCTTGGTTTTGAAAAATTAACCACTACGGAAGAAGAAGAATACAATGAGATACTAACCACTGGGAGCGATGACAGCATGGAGCTCATGAAATATCAATCAACATTGCCAATTCCAACAGAATGTCCGAGAGATATTATTGATAAGTTACAAAGAAGCTATATAGGAGCTTACAAATATTGATATGATAATTTGTAATTGGCTACTAAAAGGCCTAGTTCAAACATAACCCTTCCTAGAAGGTGGTTGCGTCGATTAGGTGCTATTCAAAAGAATTATATTTGTATTTGAGATTTGAAAGTTCTATTAATAAAATAAAAGGCTCTAAGCGTTGAATTTTATTTATGAATTGTCTTAGTTACTTAATAGTTAATACTTTAAAATTATATTAAATAAATTATAACTCTATTATAAATTTATAATTACTAGAATATTTCATTACAAGTCTTTTGTTTTAATATTTTATAATTCTTTACTTAGTTTTCTAATTTTCATTTTAACATAGTAACATTTAAGTTTATTAAATAAGTCAAAAATCTAGCCGTTGCAAACTTTAAAAACATAGTAAATTTCAAAAACTAGACGTTTTTTTCAAAAAAAAATACATTAAGGCCTACGAACTCGTCCCGTCCCGTTCCGTTGTTAGCGGGACGGGATGGGACGAACGTTTCGTCCCGTCCCACCACCATCCCGCTTAAATGTCGTCCCGTCGTGTCCAGTTGGACAGCCATACTAATATTTAGTACTCCTACATGTTATTGACGCTGCCCACGTACGTCGATTTTGGCTGCTCGAATTTAAAGAAACGCATGCTATAATTCATTTTTGGTTGGTTGCAAATTGCATCTGACTTAAAAACTAAAATTAGTGGCGGAGAGCAATTCTCACACAAAGACAAAACCGTAATTAATTAAACGCTCTCATTCCTTCTCGGATACAATGTGAATACAGGATATTTTGTGTATGCGGGATCCTCTCTTCTCCGCAGAACTTCTGATATGTAAACATATAATCAAATAAAATCACTTTGATATATGTTTTTCCAAATAGAAATTTTTTACTCTTGCCTAGTATCCATCTAAAGGTAAAACGTGGTGAATGTGTATATATATAGGTAAGCGCTTTTTCATATGAGGATATTTTAAGTTTACAATGCTATAGTGTAAATCTCACCCTCCCTTTGTAGAAAATTCAATGGAAAGCCAAATAATTCTTAGTTAATCGGGTTATTTCGCGTTTTAATTTATTCAAGGATCTTACCATAAAGCAGCAATATCCAGTATAACAGGCGAGTATCTAAGTATTAGAAGTTGAAAAACAAATTTCTATATGCAACCAAATTAGTCAAAAGCACCTTTTGAAATTCCGTTCGATTTCTATAACTAGAATCAGCCTTTCCGCGATATAATTCTAAATTCTAAACTACTCCCAATCAAAATTCTTGGTCAAACTAAAATCTCCAAAGGTTGACTATAGAGACTACTCTTTGACATGATTGGCCAGGTGTCGTTGCCACATCAGCCAATGGCGCTAATTTCCTCAAAATTCGACTACTAGTTTTTGTAATTTTTTTTTTTAATTTAATAAAAAATTATGCGTTTCATTTGAGAGATGTGTAAGCATTTCACTTCTTGTTTTCCACTTCAAACCCATGGACTTTTCTCTTCTTTTTTACTTTAAAGATTTTTCTTTTACATTAAATGTTCACATCCGTCCTTTTCTGTAGCATACCTTTGAAATTGTTTTGCTATGTTTGATTATTTTTGTAACTTTAAATTGTAAACATAATCAACGAAAGGGAACGTGAAATGTTTATGGGCAGTGGGCTTGTCAGTACCAAACTGTATTATAATGATGAGGAGTCAACAAAATGGTATCATGAGTCACGTGGTTTGGGTCATCATCTGCTCAAGTGGGAAAAAGGCCCTGTACAAAATGGGCCCATTATTTACCCACCGACACCACTTTTATGGGCCCGGGTTGTAGGTTACGCGTTAAATCCTCTCTTTCGCGGGTCGGGTCCGGTGAATTTTCTTCACGAAACGGATCTGCCAACTAGTCATATGATCAATATAGAGATTTGTGCAAACCCGTGAAAATAGCACGGCCAATTCAGTATTCGGATTGGTAATTGAAAAATAGTCAATGTTTGTAAAGCTACTGAAAAATAGCCATTATTTTACAGAAACACGGAAAGTTCTAGCATAATATGCTGAATTATGGAACTTCTGTGAAAAAACTTCCAGCATATTATGTTGGAACTCTAGCATACGAAAATTTTCAGCATAATATGCTGGATTATGGAGCTCCTGCATAAAAACTTCCAGCATATTATGTTGGAACTCCTGCACCATATTATGAAATTCAAGCATATTATGCTGGAATCTAATATGTATAAAATACAAACTCCAACATATTATACTGAAATTTTTTCGAATTTTAAAGAGTGTTTTTGTTCAATTTTTATCTTTCCATGAAAAAATGGCTAAATTTCGATTACTTTTGAAACTGTGGCTATTTTTCAATTACCAGTTGTAAATCCAGTTATTTCTGATTTTTTCCACATAAAAACCAGACCAAAGTAAAACAAAAACGAATATCGACATGTAAATAAATGGTAAAATCTTACTCGTACCCGATGTTTAGAAAAAAATAATGTACTTACTATAGTTAAGTAATACATGTGATGAAAATACACATTAAGTAATCATAGTTAAGTAATAAAAGAATATGCGGAAGACAAGTATCATCTTATCATTGGTTTGGTGTAAACAGTGTTCGAGTAAATTTAAAAATTAATATGTACTATTTTACATACACTTCTATCGGTTACTCATTAATTTGTGTTTTAATCTCAAATTATTGTTTAACCATGTTACGTTATACTTGGTGTATACACCAGGTTTTAGATATAAAAAGAAAATTCTAGTCTAATCTTTGTTGCGCTTATAACTATAAAAAATCATTCTGAGAATTAGTTTCCTAGAATAAGTTACTCCAAATATTGAGTACTTACTTATTCACTTCACCAAAAGAAGATAACATATTTAGCTTGTTTTTTTTTTTTTAATTTAAATTCAATGGGTTACTTTTTTATAAAGATAAGTGAAAAGATGCTCCAGAGCTCAGTCTAGTGGAAGAAATGAATTAGAGTTTGATGACCAACAAGTGAAAGCCGCCATAATTAGCTTATAAATAATCATGTAAAACTAAGGTTAGTAGCTATAGAGATTTAATTAGTAAAGTTTCAACAACCTTAAAATCCCAAACTCAAATATTCGAGACATAAAATGAGTTATTTGATTCTCTAAAACCGTTACTAAATATGGTTAAATCTATTGTGAAAAATGATACATAAGAAAAATAGAAAGAAAGAAATTAAAGAAAAGTGAATAGAAGAAAAGTCATGGAAAAAAACATTCATGATTGTCTAGCAAACAAAGATTGAGATCTGATTAAATTACAATATTATGGATGTGTAATATATGCATCAACGTACCAAAAAGATGAACGCATGATTGTATCATAAATACATCACCCTTTTGGAGTTGACCAGTAAAAAAAGAAATTGATCTTAGACTCTATGCCGATTGCCGAAAGCACATAAATTTTGCACGCCTAAATTCTTTTATTAAAAGATTAAGGAGAAAGAAATGAAGGAAAAGGTCGACAAGAAAAAGGAGAATGTTTTTCTGTTGTTTTGTCTTATCGACATATGATGTGGATGGCCCTTCAAGTATGGAATGCTATGCTCGGTATGATTTTGGTGAATATAAGATTTAACTTTGACGAGTTCAATTTTTAATATTTTTATTTGAATTTATTATATTTTTAAAATTATGATATTCATATCTATTAGTACTTATTTACAATTTTAGTGAATTCAAAATGTTCTATGACGAAAATACGAGGTTGAGATGAATCCGCTGCTATAATATTGCATCTATATGGGTCAAAATCGGACTTAGAAAATTAGGCGTGGGAAGGTCGTTAAGGTCGACAAGCAAAGTAGAGGTCGACTGAAGCCCAACAACGAGCAGAGCAAGCCGTTGAAGCTGAGGTCGAATAACGAGGAGTAGGAATAACGGCTAGTGTAGTCTTGGGACTAGAGATGGGAATATTTAAGAGAGCATTTCCTTTGTTGTACTTTTTTAGGGTTTTCAGAGAACATCACATATCTATACTATATTAAAAGCACGAAGGCCCTTAGCGAAATGTCGTTCGCCTTTTTTACCCTCTTAAAATATAGTTCATATTAGACAAAATAGTCATTTAATTATTTTCCTAAAATTGAGTTATTTAAAATCAACTAAAATTATGGCTATTAAATCTTTCCTTATTTGAATAATGTAGGAACTTCTAATATTTAGGAAATTAAAGTTATTGAGTAAAATTATACTTACAAAAATAATTTTCTTAGCAATAATTTTGCAAAGTAAACTATATTAAAAGTTGAACTTTTAAGTTAATTATTTAAAACACATAATATTAACCATATTAAAAGTTATATTAGATGTTAAACTCTTTGCATTATACAAGACTTCTTAGATCAACTAATATTTTTTTTTGTGATTTTTTAAACGTGAGTATTTTTTAGGAGTTCGAAATTTTAAAATATATTGATCATTAACTCTTTCTTTATTTGAACTAAGTAAAAACTACTAATATGTACCAACTCAAAATATATGTAAATCCCTATCCCAACATTTTGAACTTTATAATATTTCTAATATAACTTACCAAGTTAACCCATTCATACCAACCACTCAATTTTCTCTTCCTCCTTTATAATATCTGGTCATGAAAAGTTAATGATGTAAAGGTTAAACCTCAAGGTCTTTAAAATTGCATTCTTTCCAAACTCATGAAAAAAAATAAGGAATAAGAAGATTTGTCCAAAAAGAGAATTTACTAACACAACTCTAAAGTTACATCATAATTTTATTACACTAATAATCTTGAACTTATAGTAAAAAATATTTCAGATTTTAAACGAGAAATAATGAGACGTGGTCAATAAGAGTAAATTGCATTAATAATTTTGAAAATATAACTGTCCAAAGTAAAATGTCATATCGATATTTTACCCGTTGAAAATAATTTTTTATTGAACAAAATTATAATTACAGTTAAATATAAAATTTTGGATGAGTTCATACTAAGAATTTGAATAAAAATAAATTACTTTTTAAAAAATAAATAATTAAGTTCTTAGAACTAATAGCAAAATAAATTCAATTCACTTCTTTTTAAAACTATTCATATACAAAAAATTATTTTTCAAGTTGATAAAACTCATATGGCACATATATTTTAATTTTCATAAGAAAGATACCGGCGAAAAGAAAAATTAGAGATAGAGAAAAATTGATTATATCAAGTTGGTTAAGTGCAAATTTGAAGCGATAAGGATAAAATATTAAAAGACAAAATGTATTCTAAATGAGTTGTATTTTTTCTTCATTCATTATTATAAAGAGTGACAACTGCCTATATTTTCTATATATTATTTCTTGTAAAATATTAACTCAATATTGGCGGAGCAAACGAGAAAACAAGAATAATAAGGCATTCGATGACTTATGTGATGACATATTACTTTTTTTCTATTTTTTTATTTTACAACCCAGACATATTATGTAGTATATATAAGAAAGATAGAGAGAGATTTTTTTCCAAAATCGTATATTTATGAATATAGGATACACGCGCAAAGCGCGTACCCTAAGACTAGTAAATAGAAAAAGAGGGAGAAGCGGGGCAAGGGAGATTGATTCTGAGAGAACTACTGTAAGAAGTTGACCCTTGAGAGAAAATACAAAGAGAAAATACAAACTTCACATTTCCATAGTGATTGATTTTATCAATTATTCTTCCCTTTTACTCTCATGATCCAAGAAAGTATTGCTCATATTCTTGTTTGCTGCCATATTTCATTGTCAGAAGGAAGAATCTTTGACATCATTTGATATTTGGGTAAATTGTTCTTCCTATTTACATTTATTGTCATTTCCCATATTTATTGTTCGTATGATTGAATACACGACTCTAAGCACTAGGTAAACGATATCATTTAAACTCTAAGCTAGATCTAAAAATTATTATACTTGACTAGGATTCACCTTTCACCTCAATTATCTTTTAATTAGTTTAACAAAAAATACTATACTTTTTGGTTTTCCAATGAGAATTCAACAGAAAAGGATGACAAAGAACAACAATTATATATTGCTAGACTACATATAACATAACCTGTAAATGCCACCATTCCTTTCCCAACCCCACCAAAGGATTTTCAGTTTTCACACTCACCAGCTAAAAACGCAATTTGCAAAAGTAGAGATTTGAAAAGGGCCCTCCCAGATCCCATGCAATTACTTTGCAGACATTCCTCTTTGCAAAAAAGGATTGCTGATTTTGCAAGTAATCTCTGGGCCTGACTCTGATTGTTGTTTAATACTAATGGCATTTGTTGTATTTTTTAATTCTTACTTTCCTCTAAGCATAGCATGCTTATCTGGTTATTTAGGATTATCCAGAAAACAAGGTGGACCATCTCATTTTAATTGCTGCTCATTAGGTCTAGTCCCCAAATAATCATACTCTTTAGTAGAAAATTAATTGAATAATCGTGTTCACAACTATACGAGGAAGAAGTCTTTAGGATACAATGGATGTCTGAGCGGTTGAAAGAGTCGGTCTTGAAAACCGAAGTATTTATAGAAATATCGGGGGTTCGAATCCCTCTCCATCCGCGAGGTCATAAGTTCTCTCTTGCGTTATCTATAGATAAGAACGAATAGGATTGACTCGACTGATATGATAGATGGAATGGAAGTTTGTGTTCTATTTAGTTAGGATCACTTTTAGCCCGTGGCATAAACTATTTATATTTATTAACCGAAAAAGTGTATAAAATATGTATAATTTTTGTATAACATACAGAATGTGTGTGTATATATATACAAAAAAATATACGTTTTTTCGGCTTTTATTTTGAGAGCGACCATACAATGTCGCTAAAGTCTTTGGTGGACTTCAATCTGGGAATGAGCTCATATTTTTGGGCTTTCAGGAGAACCAACGAAAACCCGAGTCTTACATTGAGTTCAAAGTAGAAAATTTTCATATATAGTTTTCAGCCCCCCTAATTGAAAAATAGCCACTATCATGGAGTTTCAAATTCCACAAGTTGTCATTGGAGTTTTTGCAGTTAAATTTAAACACTAGTGACTAATTTTCAATTATAAAGTTGTAGTCTTGAAAATTAGACAAGGTACTAAGGTCACCTTAATCATTCAAGAAGCCAAGAAGTGCCCGTCAATTTTAAATATTGTATTCGCCTCTAATTACAATGTCCACAGAGGACGCATAGGGGCAGAAAATAGAATTCAGGTATCTCCCAATCTTTCCCGAAAACTGCTATTCTCATTCCAAGCTCAACATTTGACCTGGTGTACTCCTATAGTCGGACTTTGACACAATTGACAATTAGCATTCGTGCATGTTTATTCATCTTCTAACATTCATTACTAATAAACATCATTTCTGCATGTTACATTTAGATAAGGAATGACATGTTTTTTGGTAACAAGTAGTCAAATTTCTTGAACTTTTCGCTGAAACATACATAGTAGTATAAAATTGGTCATATGTTCCAAAGAAATGTTAGCTGTCGCTCTTTACAACATTAAAGATAGCAAACACAGTCAATATAACCCGTCTGATTTGACTACCATAAGAAACTTGGTGTTTCCACCTTGTAAGCTTTGGCTACAATAAGAACCTAGGCGTAATTGGGACAAACAAAAATTCTTCATTTGTTAGCTTTCTTCGAGTTATACAATTTCATACTCCATAAAGACACAGTTGACATTCTATCTTATATACACAAGACTCCACTTTTTATCAGAAATTAAGAGAAACACCACTGAACACAAACTCACATTCTGCTTTAATAGATCTAAAAGTTGGTGTACATGACTAAGCATATAACAATCACCAAAACAAAGCTCTCCCATCAATCAACAAAACTTCAGCAGCCAAGTGGAAGCAGTTACCTAATACCTCTTTCCCCGCTATTCTCAACGTACCACGTATAGCAATCACCAAAACAAAAGCTCTCCCATCAATCAACAAAACTTCAGCAGCCAAGTGGAAGCAGTTATGTAATACCTCTTTCTCTGCTATTCTCATCATACCAACTTTATTTTACGTGTCAGCCCCTGGCTGACAAAACATCCAAATTTAGACCGGAAGATGACCCCTCAAGCTGAGAAACTTTTCTCATATTTCTGTTGTAGCCGACATCTTGTCCTAATGGGAGGTCCAAAAGGTATTTTTCCTTGCTACCAGCTTGCTGCAGATGCATCAGTGCAAGCATGCTGATTGCAACAAGGGCCGCGTTTCCCAAAATTCCACCCACTTGATCCACTCTAAGAGACTTCCTAATGAAATTAAAACTAGAGAAGAGTATATTGAATAGAGCATTTGATCTCTTCCCCTTCTGTCGCATGAAATTCTCACCTGGGGGGTTTGAAGTAGGACCATAAAGATTTTCAGGAGAAACAAACTGACTGGCATTACGGACGTCTCCCACCAAAGATAGAGCTTCTTCAATGAATTTATAGTTCTTACCCTGATGTTCAGCCAATCGCATTGCAAGTATAATTCGGCTTTGCTCTAAGCGAGCAAGTGCAGCATCCCTTTCTGCACGTTGCTGATTTTGCACGGTCTGGTATTAATACACCAAAAAAGAAGAAAAAAGGTAACTAAAGTTAATTATGTGTTAGACGTAATATAATATTAAACTCAATCAAACTGTGAATGTTATAAAGCAAAGAGCCAACTAAGTTATCACTATGCAAATGCTTCAAGAGGACTATATTTCAGCAATAAAGAAAAAGAACCCAGAAACAGTTAAATGACAGGATATATTTATTTGCATCCTTGTGTAAATCAAACTCAAGGTTTCCTCTACTTTAAACATACTTTTGTCAGTGTAAAAAGCTCAAATCAACTACTTGTCTTCAAATACATCTCCCTACCATTTCTACTTGCTTTTTAACTTTCCCTTTAACCGATTCTCTTGATTCTGTTTATAAAGTACTTTGCGCTACTCGCACACCTCCGCACTGCTTTGACCCAACCCACTTCAAATAATGCACTTCGAGAAGAAACAGAATGCTTTTACTGCAATTACTCCAATATTTTCCAAGCTGACTAGCAGAACAGTTGGTCTTATGCATTGTGTACCACGACTTCCCTCAGGAACCAAAGAAATCCACAAGAACCAGAGCAGCTCCCAATCGGGAATCTCCCTAACTTACCAGTGTTAAACAGAAACTGCAGAGCGATTCAACCAGAAAATTGGCATCCCTTCTAGGTTTCAGACATATATGTAGCATGTCGATAACTAACAACCGGAATAATTCTCAATGGTGAAATTTATGAACATTTTGACCATTACTATTTCAAAAGAAATTATGAACACTTTGGAGCATCACTTTAAAATAAATCTAACAGTTTATAAATGGAACACTTCACACTCGTCATGAAGCAAATTCTGATCCTAAAATATTGAGATCAGTGATAAATATTGGGTGGAAGTGGACATAGTTCTTAAAGTAATACTCTGATAGATAGGTGATATCCCTGATTCAACTGCAATCCCAAAATTTTGATGATGGATTTACTATTTTTTTGGATAAGTTATGACAGATTTAGAATTACAATCGGTTAGCTCTTTAACAGTTATACTCTGATCTTTTTCTTTCTTCTTTTCTTATTTTTTATTTTGTTGTGATAAGCACTATGATCTTTTGTTTGCTTGAAGCCTCCTCAATTGTATAGTGCTTTTCTTACTTTGATTGTTAGTCACGTATGGATGGCCCTTGAATAATGAATAAACTTCAAACAAGTTGGCATCTGTATCTCCTAAGGTTTCTTAATTCCACCTTTCTAATTCAAATATCAAATATTTAACAATAAAGAAAATGCCAAATATTTATGCAATTATGGAAAACAGAAATATCAGTCAATCCAAAATTTCCTGGTACTTTTGGTTTGGTTATGTTCGGAAAACAATTGGGTTTGGAACTTTAAATACTTCAATCTTTCGCTTGGGTCTCAGCTGTAAAAGAATAGAACCATTAAGGTAGAAGAACCAAAAACTTCAAGTAACCAAAAGTTATACTTATACCACATAAATGCCCCAAAAAATCTAAAAAATGTGAAATCAACTTCTTCTAAGCTCTGGTGGCTAAGACATTACAGCTCTCTCACTTTCTTAGTTCCATCAAATCTGTTAGTTTCACCTCTTGGATTATGGAAGATTGTGACTCCAATGGTCACTTGTCGTCTCATTTTGGGTTTCGACAACTTGCAAAGCCAAAATTGAAAGTATTGCAGCGTCTAGTGGTGGTTTTTGCTTATTGTTGTTTGTCTAGATGAGGAATCTGCTTTATTTATAGCTGGAATCTGCCTTCGCATTTTCTGATCTAGTCCTGTGGAGTGTGGACACAGTCTATTCTTGTTGAAAAAAGAACTCAGATTATCTATTAGGAAAACCAAAAGAGATCAGTTCAAACCAGTTACCAGATGATTGGCCATCCCTACTACTCCTAGTTGCTCGCTCCATTTTATTGCTAATGATCCTATCAATATCAAGTTTTAACATTATATTGCACACACCCATTAAGTTCGATACAGCTCTTTAACGTACATGTACATCTTTATATTATTTTCAATAAATATCAACTGATTAATTGATACCAACCTCAATGAACATACACCATGAGAGATGCATACACTAAACCCAGCTAGTTCATAACCATTCTCCCATCCTCATTCAACCCAAAAGAGTTGCTTAATATGCAGAGTAAAATAAACGTCGCTAGCAACCTAAAAGAGAACTGCATTTATCTGGCTATCCCACATGGCATTGTCTTAGGAGTTCTACAAAACTTTTTCTGACAAAAATACTACCAAGTCTGCAGAACATATAGTATCAATCTTTTCTCTGTGGACAGCACATAGAAACCAGCTGTCAAAACTCAGAAGACTCCTGTTTCATTTCAGTTTAAAGCATTGTTCAAAGATCATGTTAGACACCATCTTACCCAATCGTGAATTGCATGTCACAGTATCAAATAACCAAAAAATCTCTGCAACAATTTCTCCACAGTGGACAACACGGAAATTTTCAGAGCTAATTTGATAACAGTAACATCAGTATGACAAAAATACACCGTTTTAATTAGAAGCATGAACTCCTTTTGTTTTCTCTCTTTTATTTCGTATTCCCAGCCCTCCAGCGTCTCTTGCAAGTAGTGCAGTTATTGCTGCAGAGCGCTAAATAAGATGTAACACATATACTTGAAACATGCGTTTTTAATTCAATTTAGCATTCGCATTAATAACAGCATAATGTCTAGTGTAGAAAAACATCAAACTAAGGCTTACCACAACGTTCGGTAATTTCTATTCCCTATTTTGTTACCGGTCTCGTTAGGTAACCGAAATTGAATAAACAAAATAGAACAATAACGCCATAAGACTGAAAAATAGATTAAAAATAAAATAGAAAAGTAAAAAGGAAGTTACATGGAAGAACTCGAGCTGGTCCTCAAGGTGTTCAAGAGCGGTACGAATAGCGTTGAGACTCTTAGCCTCATGAACGGCGTTATCATCATCGTCAACACGGAACTCCTTAACGAAAACATAGCCGGTTTTCACCTGATCTCCATTGTTAGGGTTTTCATCGGAATTTAGGTCGGGTTTCTTCTTAGACCGGTGATTGTAGAAGTTGTCATCGGACTTAGAACGAGACTTAACGGAATTGAGGAAGTGAGCTCGAGAAACGGAGTGAATAGCATCGCTGAGCTTATCGTGTAAATCCCAGATTTTCTCGAGCACAGCTTCGATTTCATACACCTCCATTTCCCATTTCATGGAGGAAACCACACTCCGGAGGGAAAGTATATTGAAATTTTATTAAAGTAAGGGGGTCAAAAGTAGAATAAAAGAAAAAGGGAAAGGGAGTATTCTAATCTAGGGTTTGTGTGAACTGTGAACCTGCAATTTTTTATTGTTTTAACTTTTACTCCAGTTTAGAATTTTGTCCCTTATTTCCCTCCTTTTTTCCGCAATAACCAACGCATATTTTGGTGGGTAGTGACATACACGATAGAGTGGCAAAAACATGGCACTCCTATGCCGTTACAGCGTGGAAAAGTGAGGTTCACGAGTCAGGTGTATTTTCATCATCATCATTTATCAATTAATTTCATCTCAACAAAGTTTTAAAATACAAAGTTGGGGTTCGCCTCAGGGGCAATGTAGTCTCTAAACACCTTTGACTCAAAAATGTTAAAACATTGTTTCTTTGATTGGACAAATCTTAACTGAGAATAATAATCTCTAGAAAGAGCGATCAATCAAGAGAAGATGGATCACGAGATTTCTTTTTATTCATAAATAGCAATGTAGCCAGGATCCCCTCTGCAAGGTTATTACCCTCTCTATATATAAAGAGCCAGACTCTTCTAAGCAGTGAACGACAAATTACAAGGAATATTCCCAATGTCCCCTAATGGGCATGCATTATTACAAGGGTCGTCCATTCCCTGGTTTGTCTTAGGGTCATCTCTCTCAGGACGTCAATTCAAGGAGGCTCTGTCAATCGTCGTACTCGTCGTTGGTCGTGGTCAGTCAAATTTGGACCCATACAATTAGTCCATCCGCTTGTCAGGGTCGCAACTGGATGCGTCCTCGATGAGCGGACACCATGCGTTCCTATGGAGAAATTTGAGTAGTTGAGACATTACGAAGTGGTCAATGGGGGATGGTCAGCGTGCTTAGCAAGACACCGGATAATCTACTTTACTGGGAAATGATGTCATCATCACGCATGTTCTCGAGGCAGGAGTTGATAGCTTGATGCTTCGATTTTAGCGTTACTTTGTGACTCTCTGCTTCGATTCTGGTGCCACACAACCCTATAAATAGGTGAAGGGTTTGATCTTTCGAAAGTTTTTGGCCATTCCACTCTTGATAACCTCCTTATCTCTCCGAGCTAACACTGATAATCTTTTGCTTCTTCTTCTTATATTTTTCGTTCACAACTTCATCTTCTTCCTTTGTTTCTACGGTATCAGCACCTCCTTTCTTTCAACAGAAGCATGCCGAGGCAACACCAATCTCACAAAGGAATTCCTGAAGTCGTTCCATCGTCCATGGTGCCCCCTTCGGGCGATGAAGACACGGCGGTAGAAAAGGGTGACAGCCTTCCTACGGTGGAGGAATTACTGTCGAGACACTCCTTGTCTCGAAGTGACTTCCTTAAAGATCCCCCTCCTACTCTGGACCCCGTACTCTCTGAGACGGAGCAAGTTCATATTGACGTTCTTCGTGTGAAGTATGGCATTCCCACTCATGTAGATATGGTTTCGGCGGGGAAAGATTCCGTAGATGTCTATAGACCTGGGTACTGTGCTTTCGATGAGTACCCTTTCATATCCTCTCTTCCCCTTAGCGGAAGAGTTCTGTAGGTTCTACCAAGTTTGTCTGGCACAATTTTCGTCGTATACGCTTAAGATACTTTTGTTGCTGACCAAGTATGCGGAATTGGCGGAGTGTAACGTTTCAATTCACCACCTTTTGCACCTGTTCACGTCTGGCTTCCACATGGGTACCATGGTGCATTTGAGGCTCCGTGGTACGAAAGGGCTGGTGGTCGGGACAGATGACCGGGCAAGTCGCAATTTTTGGCACAAGTACTTCTTTGTCAAGACCGAACATGTCATTTCTGACTTCGCCAGGTTCCCGGAGTGATGGAATGAGACTCGTAAGTGTCGCCACTCGTTTTACTCTTCCTTCATCTGTATTCATTATAAAGTTTGTTTGCTTCCCTTTTGCAGCTATGGGACGTCCACCTCGCCCTATTGCGGATATCAGGGATTGGGTAACCTGTCTGTTGCCTCGTGCACCGAAAACCCGAGATTGGCCCGCCTTCGTGAAGCGTTATGGACCTAAAGTCCCCTCTGGAAATATTTTCCCTACCACTTCGTTGGCCGTATGACCTCTAATCGCAAGGTCGTCAGGCTCGAAGGGCATGTCAAAGAACTGGAGGCGGAGCTGTCTGTGTTAAATGGACAAGTGGCCTTGCTGAGGGCGGAGGATGCAAGTCGACATTCTCAGCTTTCTATGTCTCGTGCCTCAGCCTATCCGGTCATGCCTCATCGTTTATATGAGTTGTGGGTCCATGCTGAGGCCCGGCTTGACATGTACAAGGCTTTTCACGCCGAGGGGAGGGCAACTGAGGCAAAGCTTCAGGCCGTGCACACCGAAGCTCGTGCAGCTCGTAAGGCCTACGGGTATGACCCCCTTACACCTGACGGGGATGACATCAATTCTGATGATGCAAACCGTCTTGCTTCGGACTCGTGGTACGAAGATGCTTACCCCACCGGGGATGATGTGTAGTCTTTGTTTGTACTTGTTTTTATTTTGGGGTTTTTGTAAGGGGCATACTTGAGCCCGTTTGTAAAGACAAGTGTAAATAACATTTTGTTGCAATGTAAAAATATATTTTGTCGATTTGTTCTTCTTTGCAATGTTTCTGATATCCGGGATACCTGTCGAGCTGTTAAGTTGATTTAGATGTTGGGCGAAGATTCCTTTTTTCGTCGATGGCCTTGGCCATTGGGATGTTGCTTCGAACTGTCGTCGAAGTAGTATTCCGTCATAGTTCGAACGAGGTCGAACCCATGTTTTTGTCGATGGCCTTGGCCATTGGGATGTTGCTTCGAACTGTCGTCGAAGTAGGATCTCGTCATAGTTCGAACGAGGTCGAACTAAGGGTGCTTAATGGGTGGGTCGGGTCGGGATGGGTTGGGATTTTTTGTACCTGTACGGGTTATGGTCCGAGCCGGTTACGGGTTGGGAACGGGTTCGGGTTCATCCGGGTAAAAATTAAACCGTACGGGTTACGGGTTGAGGGGGCCGGGCCGGGTTTAGTGTATTTTTTTTATAAAATTTTGTATTTTGTATAACTATTGTAAGTTATATTAATATAAAGAATACAAGTAAGATGGAAAAAAATTGCACTTATAAATTTCAAGTGCTACATTTATTTCAAAATTCAAACTTACAAATTGAAAGGTTTACATTTAACAACAAGTAAATTAACCAAAAAGGAGTAAATTCAAAGGTTTTGCATTGCCTTAGTAAGTTCTTCATAATCAATATGAACTGAGTGACCTTCTTCTGGAGTGTTAAATTAGGATGGGTTACCATGTGTTAATATATCTCCAAGTTTCTCGTCTTCTAGGCTATCAACATCTTCACGCCCTTGATTTCTTCGTTCCGATCTAATCCAATCTCTGAAACATACTAAAACTTCCAAAGCATTGCTTCCCAATAAGTGACGGTGTCTCCAAGTTGTTGTCTTTCTTGGCTAAATGCACTCTCTGATGCAACAGTTGAAATTGGCACATTCAGCACGTCCCGAGCCATAGCAAAAAGAACAGGAAATTGCTTTCCATTCTCATGCCACCATCCCAACGGTGAAAATTCCTTTGTGCGAGGCTCTTTTTGCTTCTGCAAGTAGAATTGAAGTTCATTGATGTTCCTGCTACTGGTTTGAGTGTTAGAAAATGTAGAAAAAATATTACAACTATCAAGGCCTTCTTCATCATCCACAGTAGCAGAAGTGGCACTGTGCATAGTGGGATTAACATTACCTACACTACGAGCAGCATCATCAATTACATTTGTATAATAATTATATAATTGCTGTAAATATTCATTTAGCTTGTTCATACAAGTATATAAATCTGGGGTTTCAGTTGGTCCAATCTCCATATAAGTATATAAAGCATTCATTAATTGGTGACAATTATACATCTTAATAGAAGGTTTTAAAACAGCACCAATTAAGTAAATCAGAGGAATTGGAAAGAAATATTTTTTGAATTTTGCTGGCATTTTTTCAACAACATCCATATATTTTTCTTTCTTCTTAAATTCAAAGAGTAGAAAAGAAATTTCAGCTATAAGTACTAAAGTCATAGTAACAATAGGGTAATATGCTCCAGAAAACTCAACAGTAGCTGTATAAAATTTATGTAAAAATTTAACAACATCATTAATGACCTCCCAAGTAGTAGTTGTTAACATACGGTTTAGATCAGTACAATGCGCATTAGCAACTTCAGTTATTGGGAATCTATATTTGTAGCAACATTTTAAAAATATATATGTATAATTCCATCTAGTAACAATTTCGCCTGGCATGAATTTGGGTTTAAGGTTATACTGGACACACTTATTCTTAAATTCCTTTATTCTAGATTGTCTATTATTTCCTTGAATAACACCAACTTCTCTTCTAACATGAGTAATCTCAATTGAAAATAAATCAAGGCCGCTTTTAACAATTAAATTATAAACATAACATGCACACCTAACATGAAAAAATTCATCAAGAGGTGGTTGCAAATGCAGTTTTAATATTGAAATTGCAGCATTATTGTTAGAAGCATTATCAAAAGACATACACAATACTTTTTGCTTGAGATTATAAAATTCAACACATTCACAAATAGTACTGCTTATAAACGCAGCAGTATGACTCTGATCTTCATCATATTTAAAAGCGATAATACATTTTTTCATACAAGTAGTATTATCTATCCAATGACATGTAATTGTCAAATAATCATTTCCATTAACAGCATGGCCAATATCAGAAGTTAGACAAACTCTACAAGGAAGGTGGCTAAACAAATAATGTATGTATGTTTGATATTGTCCATGCAGTCTAAAGATATCAGCTCTACAAGTACTTCTAGGGATATCTTTAAATAAAGGATTGTAAATCATTTGAATATACATAATAAGATATGATGAAGAAGCAAAAGAAAAAGAAAGACAACCTAAAGCAATCATTTTTGCTAACTCCTCACGATCCTTCATTTTATCATATTTCACAAGACCACCAGTAGTAGGGTTTAGAGTTGATTGATTTCCATCTCCATCAGATCTCGTTCTATAGGATGCTCAGTTCTCATATGTCTACTAAGTGTCTCAGTCCCCCTAATTGTCCCCCAGTTTTATGTTTAAAAGTATCATTACAAAGTTTACATTTAACTATATCAGTGCCTTCTATTTCCTCAAAGAATTTCCAAACCTTACGTCTTTTTTTACGATTACTAGTCGGGGCCACAGGTGGTCTATTACTAGAAACACGACCACCACCCCTGCTAGCAGCTCCAACACTACTAGGTGTAAGTGGTATCTCATCTTCCATTTCTAATTTATTATCATCTATACCAAAATCTTCCTGCAATTGTTCATAATCTATATTATTATCAGGTAATGTTTCAGGAATATTTGGAGAGGTACGTAAATTACTACCAGATGTTGAAGCAGAAGTACTACCTCTTTTTTATTTCCCCGATTAGTAACCTTGTTACAAACTTTTTTGCAGCATTAAACATATTGTAAAAATTTAACTTCTAGCAACAAAACAAATAAAAATGCAAATAAAATAGTAAATAAGAGAAAAAGTTGGAGGGAGTGCACCGAATTTGGCAATAAATTGAGCACTTGATGATTTCGCAACTCCAATGTTACCACGAAGAAACGTCAATTGTTCCAATTTTGAAGTTCAATTGTTCAAACTTCAAAAAATAAATACTACGATAAATTAAATTCAAAAAAAAATAGCCAAATAGTTGATTGCACTTTAATAGGTAAAGAATGAAATTGAAAAACGAGAGAATATGATAATTGAGATTGAGAATTGAGAGATGAGTGAAAAAATGAGGAAGGGGGGAGGGGGTTATTTATCGATTTTGAAAGGAGGGTTAATTTTTGTAAAAAAAAAAAATGGGCTAATTGTGCAATTTACCCGTTGGGCAACGACTATTTTCTGAAATGGACCGTTGACAACGGTCAGATCTGGCCTAAATTAAAAAAAATTAATTTTTTTTTACCGTTAAACCGGTCCGGGCCGGTTAACCGGTTTAATGGTACTATTCATCCAACGGGTTGTACCGGTCCGAGTAACCGGTATTTCAAATGTGAACGGTGCAACCCGTGTGACCCCCTTAGCCCAGCCCAACCCAGCCCAACCCCGTTATACCGGTCTAGGCTGGTTCCAGTTTTAACCGGTATGGGCCGGTCTGAAACCGGGTTGACTCGGCCCGTTTAACACCTTTAGGTCAAACCCATGTTTTTGTCAATGGCCTTGGCCATTGGGATGTTGCTTCCAACTATCGTCAAAGTAGGATCCCGTCGTAGTTCGAACGAGGTTGAACTCATGTTTTTGTCGATGGCCTTGGCCATTGGGATGTTGCTTCGAACTTTCGTCGAAGTAGGATCCTGGTGTAGTTCGAACGAGGTCGAACTCATGTTTTTGTCGATGGCCTTGGCCATTGGGATGTTGTTTTGCACTGTCATCGAAGTAGGATCCCGTCGTAGTTCGAACGAGGTCGAACCCATGTTTTTGTCGATGCCCTTGGCTATTGGGATGTTGCTTCAAACTGTCGTCGAAGTAGGATCACGTCGTAGTTCGAACGAGTTCGAACTCATGTTTTTGTCGATGGCCTTGGCCTTTGGGATGTTGCTTCAAACTATCGTTGAAGTAGGATCCCGTCGTAGTTCGAACGAGGTCGAACTCATGTTTTTGTCGATGGCCTTGGCCATTTCTTGGAGATTTGATCGTATTCCCGTAGGAAGACATGTCGACTTTATTCATGCAATGGAGGTTTGATTATATACTTGTAAGAATCACATGTCGACTCTGTACACACAATGGAGATTTGATTATATTCTTGTGAAAATCACATGTCGACTCTGTACACAATGGAGATTTGATTATATTCTTGTGAGAATCACATGTCGACTTTGTACATACAATGGAGACGATTATCTATATCCAGTCCCTTCAGTACTTTGCTCCGGGGACCATGTCGATGGGCGGGGTAATGAATCAGCACTCCAAACCTCGAGACGTTTCCCTTGCCGCCTCATTAAAAACCTCCCCGGGAAAACCTGACTGGGACAAAACCCGGGTGAGGGAAAAATATTACGACTTAGGTGACGCCTTCTTTTAGAAGTGGAAGTATTTGAGATGGGCGACATTCTAGTTGTTTTGGAGTAGTTTTCCCTCCATTGTTTCTAACTGGAATGCTCATTTGTTTGCTGCGGCTGTGATTTTGTATGGTTCGTCCCAGTTTGTTCCTAGCTTTCCCTCATTAGGGTCTTTTGCGGCTTGTGTTTTAGCCTTGAGGATGTAATCTCCGACTTTGAGCGGTCGCACCTCGACCCTCTTGTTGTAGTACCTTTTCACTTGTTGCTTCTGGGCTACCATTCTTACGTGGCCCATTTCTTTTCGTTCTTCGACTTCATCCAGATCTTGTAGTTTATTTTCGTCGTTGCTCGGTCAGCTCTTGTTGGAGTATCTCAAACAGAGCTCTCCGACCTCAACGGATATAACTGCTTCAGTCCCGTAGACTAGTGAATATGGCATCTCTCCTGTGCTGGTTTTTGGCGTAGTGCAGTATGCCCATAATACTTCCGGTAGTAGTTCAGGCTATAGCCCTTTGGCATCTTCAAGCTTCTTTTTCAATATATTCAGTATTACTTTGTTGGAGGATTCAGCTTGAACGTTGCCGGCGGGTAATATGGCGTGGAGAGTATTCGCTTGATGTGCTATTTTTTGAAAAACTCGGTCATTTTCTTTCCAATGAACTGGGGTCCGTTGTCGCAACTGATTTATTTGGGGATGCCAAAACGACATATTATGTTTTTCCATATGAATGCGATGACCTCTTGCTCACGTATCTGAGTGTATGCACCTGCTTCCACCCATTTAGAAAAGTAATCAGTTAAAACCAAAAGAAAATGTACCTTACTTCGTCCCGCTGGGAGGGGACCGACTATGTCCATCTCCCACTTTATGAATGGCCATGGTGAAATGACGGAATAAAGGAGTTCCCCTGCTTGATATATCATAGGGGCGTACTTCTGACACTGTTCACATCTCCTGACATAGTCCGCGACTTCTTTTTTCATAGTGGGCCAATAGTATTCGGCGCGGCTAAGGCACTGAACGAGGGTGTGGTTTCCTGTGTGGGTGCCACAGTGCCCTTCGTGTACTTCTTCCAGAACTCGCCTTGTTTGATTTGGCCCAAGACATTTGTCTAGGGGGCCGCCGAACGTTCTTTTGTAGAGATCACCGTTCACGAGGCTATATCTTGTTACCTGTACCTAGAGCTTTTTGGCTTCTTTTTTATCTTGCGGGAGCATTCCGTCCTGCAGATATGCTACAAGGCAGTTACGCCAGTCCCAAGTTAGGTTTACAGAATGTACCTCGACATGGTCTATTGTGGAATGGAGGAGGGTGATCATGTTTTCCTTGTTGATATTTTTGGTGGTCGCCGCTAGCTTGGCGAGGCTATCTGCTTTGATATTCTGTGCTCTGGGTATTTGTTCGAGGAGGCATTCATTGAATTCCGGCAATAGTTTGTGAATTTCCGACTGGTACTTCTGTAGTCTCTGTTCTTTGACTTGGAAAGTCCCAGTGACCTGGTTCACCACGAGTTGAGAGTCGCAATGGAGGACGAGCCGTCGGGCACCATATTTGAGGGCTAACTTCAAACCTGCAATCACGGCTTCATACTCGGCTTCATTATTAGTCATCTCGGGGCATCGTATGGACTGGAAAATTACTTCGCCTATAGGGACTTTGAGGACGAGTCCCAATCCCCAGTCGTTAGAGGCGCCAACGGTGTAGATGACCCAGAGGTCGGTGTGTGTGGAAGCGTGGAGCGCTTCCTGTTCTACCTCGGGCAATATTTCCGTGCTGAAATCAGCGACGAAGTCGGCTAGCACCTGCGACTTATTGGAAGTTCGCGTTCGTACGTTATGTCGTGCTCGCTTAGTTCTATGGCCCACTTGGCTAGTCTACCTGATAGTTCAGGTTTGTGTAGGATACCTCTTAGGTGGAAGGCTGTCATCACCTTTATGGGGTGACATTGAAAGTACAGTCTAAGCTTTCGTGAAGCTACGACTAATGCCAGAGCTAGTTTCTCAAGGTGAGGGTACCTTGTTTCGGCATTGATTAAGGTTTTGCTGATATAGTAAATCAGAGATTGTGTACCTTTATTTTCACGGACCAAGACTGCACTTACCGCAACTTCGAAAACTGCTAGATATACAAGTAGACATTCGCTCGGGTCCGCTTTGACGAGTAGTGGCGGCGAAGATAGATACGCTTTCAGTTTTCTCAGGGCGTCGACGCATTCTTCATTCCATTGCAGTTTGTGGTCTTTCCTTAGCACATTGAAGAACTTGTGACATCTATCTGAAAATCGTGAAATGAACCTTGATAGGGCGGCTATTTGCCCTGTTAATTTCTGCACTTGCTTTTTGCTGGTTAGTATCTCCGGTATTGCATCGATAGCCCTGATCTCATCCGGGTTGACCTCGATACCCCTTTGTGACACTAGGAAACCAATGAACTTTCCTGAAGTTACGACGAAGACGCACTTTTCGGGATTCAGTTTCATCCCATATTGCCTTAATATCTCGAAGGCTTCCTTAAGATGGCCAATGTGATCCTCTTTCTTTGTCGACCTTGCTAGTATGTCGTCGATGTAAACCTCCATGGTCTTTGAACATCTTAGTGACTAATCTTTGATTCGTGGCCCATGCATTCTTGACCCAAACGACATCACCTTATAGCACAATACATTCCTTGGTGAGTGATGAAAGTTGTCTTTTCTTGATCTTCTTCAGCCATTAGAATTTGGTTGTAACCGGAGTAGGCATCCAAAAAGCTCAGCAGTTCGTGCCCCGCTATTGCATCGATAAGTTTGTCGATGTGGGGTAATGAAAAGGAGTCCTTCGGGCATGCTTTGTTCAGATCGGTGAAGTCGACACACATCCGCCATTTCCCGTTCTTCTTTTTGACCATGACCACATTGGTGACCTATTGGGGATATTTCGATTCTCTGATGGAACCGTTGGCGAGTAATTTATCAACCTCTTCGTTGACCGCCTCATTGATTGCAACATTGAACTTTCTCCTCATTTGTCGTACCGATGGGTAAAGTGGATCGGCATTCAACATGTGTGTGGCGATATCTCTTGGGATTCCTAGCATATCTGAGTGGGAAAAAGCAAATAAATCGGCGTTGTTAGTTAAAAACTCACGATACTTACCTGGCTCTGAGAGGTTGCGTCCAACATAAGCCTTTTTTGTGCTATCGGTGTTATCCAATTGGAGGGGATCGAGATCTTCTACGGTTGCCTTGCAAGCTTCTATGATGTCCGGGTCTTTGATGGCCTCTACTTGTACGTCGGGTTTGGTTCCCGACATGGCTGAGTGTTATGCCTTCGCACTTGCCCCTTTTAGTTGTTTGGTGTATATGAAATCTTGGGAAATCCGGTAGCATTCTTGGGTGGTGCATGGCTCGCCTCGGACGCTGAATATCCCCCATGGGGTGGGAAATTTGATTACTTGATAGAAACTTGACATGACGGCTCGCATGCGTGTATCCATGGTCTTCCTATGATGGTGCTGTAGGTTGTTTCCTGGTTCATGACATGGAATGTCATTTCTAAGGTGACCCCTCCTGCTAGGACGAGTAGCACTATTTCTCCAGATGTTTGCTTCACTGCAATATTAAAGCCCATTATTGTTATGCAATGCGGTATTATTTTATCCTCGAGTTTCATCTGTACGAGAACTCGTGGGTGAATAATACATGCGCCGCTTCCGTCATCCACCATTATTCTTTTTACATCGGTATCCGCAATGCGTAAAGTTATAACCAAAGCATCATAGTGAGGGAAAGACAAACCGTCGATATCCGGCTTATCGAAGATGATATTGTCTTCGAGGTCGTCATACCGTTCGTAGGAAACTGTCTGTTTGAGTTTATGTGTGGTGGTGAATTTCACATGGTTGATTACCATATCGTCGTCGCCGCCAATGATCATTTGTATGGTACGAGCTGGTGATGATGGCTTTGGATGTCCTTGAGGTTGATCGCGCCCACGAGCGAAGTTGGCCCGTCTTTTATTGCTCAACAGTTCTTTCAGGTATCCCTGGTTTAACATCCTTACTACTTCTTGTTGCAGACCTATGCAGTCTTCGGTCTTGTGTCCTCTCTCCTGGTGAAATTCACACAGGACATTCGACCTCCTGGTGCTCGGATCCGACTTTATCTTTTGCGGCCACTGCACCTTCGTGCCGAGCTTTTCTACTGTGTACACTATTTCTGAAGGGGAAACATAAAAATTATGAGCAGATAGCAATAGAGGCATACCTCTTTCGTTTCGGAGGGGTACGGTGTGTATGAGAATGACATCCGCGTGTCGTGGAGGAGGCAGATTGGGTGTTCGGATATAAGGCTGATGCCTTTCTCGATTGAAATGTGGCAGTTGATCCCTTCGCCCGTCGTTGAGATGATCTCTCCTTGTCTCAGTCTGGACTGATGTTAATCGCTGAAGCGGGTCGTTCAGGTCGTCCTCGTCTGCCCTCACTTCAGCGCAATAGGCGTTGTAGATCTCTTCCCACATGGTGGGGGTACTTCATGAGTCTACTGAGTAGTTTTTTGGTTGCTTTTGACCCATTTCTGTTTAACCCATTTTGAAAGGCTGCTACTGCCATCCCTTCTGACACGTTCGGTAGACTCATCCTTACTATATTGAATCGGGCTAGGAAATCCCGAAGTCCCTTGCCCGTCATTTGCCTAACGACGAAGATATCATTGACCCTAGCCTCGGCCTTTTTCCCTCCCGCGTGAGCGGTGTCGAACTTATCTGCCATCTGTTCAAACGTCGATATCGATCATGCTGGTAGTTTGGAGTATCGTGTCAACACTTCCCCCGCCAGAGTTTTGCCGAACTTTTTCAGCAACACAGACGGTACCTGTTCTTTTGATAGGTCATTACCTTTTACTGCGGTAACGTAATGGATTAAGTGATCCTCCAGGTCCGTGGTATCATCGTATATTTTCAAATATGGCGGAATTTTGAAGGTCTTTGGAGTAGAATGGGGAGCTGCCCCTTCGCTGTATGGTTGTTCGACGAATTGGCCCACATCGTGTTTTGGTAAAAACTTAGGTGCGCCAGGTACTTTATCAACCCTCTCCTGATGTTCCTTCATCTGGCCGCGGAGTGTTTTGTTCTTATTTTCCATCTCTTCCATTTTATTTAAGATGGTCGTGAGTGCATTGTTTCCTGTATCAACAACAGTACGGGTGTTACCTGTTCGCGTAGTGCCTGGCTCATCGGCGACAACCGTGGTTTCTGCGGGTAATGTGTCTTTGATATCTCCCTGAAGGGGTTTCTCGAGCATGCTGCTCAAGGTATTTGTTAGCCATTCTTCTAGTAGCTTTTTCACAGCCGGTGGTGCTTCTCCTGCTGCGGATGTTGAAGTTTCCCTCTCGCGCGAGACCGTTAGACCTTCGTGCGAAGGAGGTGAGATTTCTCCTTCGGGTGTAGCACTTGGTGTTGCGTTTTCGTTGGCTTCCCCACTGGCATCATTGAGGGAATTCAGGAGGTTGTTCGTGACACCTACTATTGCCTTTAGCCTAGCTTCTCCCTTTCCTGCCATTGCTGGCCTTTGTGGAGCTAAAGAGAGGTGGTTATTTCTTTGAAGTATCTAGATGAAAACTACGATTTCAGCTATAGAAATCCCCACAGACGGTGTCAAATTGTTTGACTCAAAAGATATTAAAACCTTTTTGAACAAATCAATCAAAGATGAAGGGGCAAATCTTAGCTGAGAATAATAATCTCTAGAAAGAGCGATAGATCAAGAGAAGATGGATCACGAGATTTCTTTTTATTCATAAATAGCAATGTATCCATGATCCCCTCTGCAAGGTTATTACCCTCTATATATATAAAGAGCCAGACTCTTCTAAGCAGTGAAAGACAAATTACAAGGAATTATTCGAAGGAATATTCGCAATGTCCCCTAATGGACATGCATTATTACAAGGGTCGTCCATTCTCTGGTTTGTCTCAGGGTCGTCTCCCTCAGGACGTCAATTCAAGGAGGCTCCGTCAATCGTCACACTCGTCGTTTGTCGTGGTTAGTCAAATTTGGAATCATACACACCTTAGGTCGATTGGATTGTGGGACAAGAAATAATAATGTCTTGAAATAAAATGCGAGATTATTTTATGTTTGGCTGCATTTTCAATTCTATAATTATCAATTTTGAGATTGTTTATATTGCAATTATGGTATTACTTTTTTAATTCTCAGAGTGAATAACTAGCTCCAAGGTGAAGCTAGTAAGACTTGTGCTTTAGGCTCCCAAATTTTGGGACTCTCCTTTTTTTTAGGAATAATAGGGTTATAAGCTTTCTCCCTTTTTTTCAAAAAAAAAAAGAGCACTTTTAGTAGAAAGTACAAAAAATTCATATAAAAGAAAAGAATATTACTATAATTTTTTACTTTCTATTAGTGGTAAAAAAATGAGATCATTAAAAGACGAGAATTTGAAAGAACGTTGGTTTAACCTTGAATATTTTTTTTGTAAAACATAATAATTATTCTGATATTGATGGTTTAAACTTATTTTTTGAATTAAAAGTATTAAGAAAAATAATACAAGTAGAAATAATACTCTAATTAATATACTTAATCAAATAAAAAGATTTGATTCTTTTTTCAAATGCTTATATTGCTTATAGAATAATGTTAAACAATTCATGTAACAATTGCTTTAAAAAAAAGAAGTTTTTCGAAATTAAAATTGAAAAATCTTAGCTAAGATCAATAATGTCTCAAGAAATATTAATGAGTTGGTTATATTGTTAATGGAAAAACTATTAAAAAAAATTAATATAATATTTTTTGTAAAAATTAGGTCTCTTATTAAACTTTCGCTTTAGGCTACTTATGTACTTGAGCTGCCCATCTCTCGTAGTTACTAATCTGATAAAACACCAAAATAATAAAGATGTCTTTTTCCAAAGCTATTTTCTCAAAGTCCTCGAAAAATTTCAAGCTAAATTTAAAATAATAGTTTATCCTAACTTATTAGTGTTAGACCAAATATATATTTTATACTATATTTTTAGAATAAATAAATCAACCATATATAAATAAAAGTATATTTACTAAATAATTTTGTTATTATTTTATTATTATTATGAATAGTTTGTACATTGGATGCCCATGTTGTGAATAACTTAAAGATTAAATCTCCTACTTTATGTCTATCATCTTTACTTTTTATGCCTATAAAAGGCCATGTAATTGCAATGGAAAGATACACCAAAGTGAAAGAAGAAAATACTTCTCCCTTCTTTCTATCTCTTCTTATTACATTTTACTGCATTGCTTTTATTTTATAATACGTTACTAGCACGAAGTTCTAATTTTATTCTTAACTTCCGCTAAGTTGAGCCATATTTTATTAAGAATATGAAAATTCCCCAGTCTTCAATTGGACTCAAGATTAATAAAGATGATATATGTCTTCTAGATAGTGCTACAATACACACTATTTTAAAAGATAAGAGATATTTCTCTTATTTGGTAATGAAAGAAGCGAATGTTAATACAATATCCGATAGTACAAGATTAATTGAAGGTTCTGGAAGAGCCAATTTATTACTACCAGGAGGAACAAATTTGGCTATTGATGAAGCACTATATTATAGTAAATCTCAAAGAAACTTATTAAGTTTCAAAGATATTCGCCAAAATGGCTATCATATTGAGACTACAAATGATGTAAAGATTGAATATCTTTATATTACTACAATAATGTTCGGTAAGAAATATGTGCTTGAAATGTCACTTGCTCTTTCCTCCGGCTTATACTACACAAGTATTAGCAGGATTGAAACACATGCCGTAGTAAACGAGAAGTTTACTAATCAAGATAATTTTATTATTTGGCATGACCGGTTGGGCCATCCTGGTTCTAATATGATGCGTAAAATAATTGAGAATTCACATGGACATGCAATGAAGAATCAGAAGATTCTTCAATTTAAGGAATTCTCTTGTGCTGCATGTTCTCAAGGAAAATTAATTATTAGACCATCAACTATTAAAGTTAGGATGGAATCCCCTGCATTTCTGGAACGTATACATGGTGATATATGTGGGCCCATTCACCATCCATGTGGACCATTCAAATATTATATAGTTTTGGTAGATGCATCTACAAGATGGTCACATGTGTGCTTACTATCAACTCGTAATATGGTATTTGCGAGATTGTTGGCTCAAATAATAAAGCTAAGAGCACAATTTCCAGATTATGCAATTAAGACAATTCGTCTTGATAATGTTGGTGAGTTTATATCCCAAGCATTTAATGACTATTATATTTCAACTGGGATAACAATTGAGCATCCGGTTGCTCATGCTCATACACAAAATGGTCTAGCAGAATCATTAATCAGACGCCTCCAATTAATTGCTAGACCAATGCTTATGAGAATAAAACTTCTCATTTCAGTATGGGGTCATGCTATTTTGCACACAGCAGCACTTGTGCGGATAAGGCCCATAAGTTATCATAAAGTCTCCCCATTGCAATTGGTTTTTGGTCAGAAGCCAAATATTTCCCATCTTAGGATCTTTGGTTGTGTGATATATGTTCCAATTGCTCCACCACAACGCACAAAGATGGGTCCTCAAAGAAGGTTGGAGATATATGTTGGATATGAATCTCCTTCTATTATAAAATATCTAGAGCCGATGACTGGAAATTTATTTACGACAAGATTTTCTAATGGCTATTTTGATGAATCAGTATATCCAACATTAGGGGGAGAAAATAAGCAGCTGAAAAAAAGATAGATTGGAATGCATTATCACTGTCTCATTTATATCCTCCAACAAATCAATGTAAATAAGAGGTTCAAAAGATTATTCATTTACAAAATATTGTAAATCAATTGCCAGATGCATTCACTGGCCTACCAAGGGTGACTAAGTCACATATTCCAGCTGCTAATGCTCCAACTCGAGTTGATATCCCGGCAGGATAATTAATTAAAGCAAATGAGTCTAAGCCATGCTTGAAACGTGGTAGACCAATCGGTTCTAAAGATAAAAATCCTCGAAGAAGAAAAGGAGCAAGTGATCAAAGTGAACATAACACAGAGGTAGTGGCTCAAGAAGAGCCCTAAGACGTAACAAATGATAAGACCTTAGGGGAGGTCCAGGTACCTGAAAATAATGAGAATGAAGAGATATCAATAAGTTACGTCTCAACCGAAAAAAGATGGAACCGAAATAATATTGTTATCGATAACTCTTTTGCTTATAATGTTGCTGTTGAAATAATGCAACAAGATGAGGATCTTGAACCAAAATCTGTCAATGAATGTAGACAGAGAAATGATTGGCCAAAATGGAAAGACGCTATCCAGGCAGAGTTAACTTCACTTGGAAAACGTGAAGTCTTCGGACCCATAGTTCGAACACCTGAAGGCATAAAGCCAGTAGGGTATAAATGGGTTTTTGTGCGAAAACGAAATGATAAAAATGAAGTCGTTAGATATAAAGCGCGACTTGTGGCACAAGGGTTTTCCCAAAGGCCTGGAATTGATTATATGGAGACATATTCTCCTGTAGTGGATGCTATCACCTTCAGGTATCTCATAAATATGGCAGTGCAAGAAAAACTTGATATGTATCTAATGGATGTTGTTACAACCTATTTGTATGGATCATTAGACAACGAAATTTTTCTGAAAGTACCTGAGGGATTTAAAGTGCCAGAAACATATAAAAGTTTTCGAGAAACTTGTTCAATAAAGCTTCCGAAATCTTTATACGGATTGAAACAATTAGGTCGTATGTGGTACAATCGCCTGATTGAATACATGTTGAAAGAAGGGTACAAGAATGATCCAATTTGTCCTTGTGTCTTTATAAAAAGGTCTGGATCTGAATTTTTTATAATCGTCGTGTATGTTTATGATTTAAATATCATTGGAACTCCTGGGGAGCTTCCAAAAACAGTAGACTGTTTGAAGAAAGAATTTGAAATGAAATATCTTGGAAAGACAAAATTATGTCTTGGTCTACAAATTGAGTATATGAAAGATGGAATATTTGTCCATCAATCAATGTACACCGAAAAGATTTTAAAGCGATTCTATATGGATAAAGCACATCCATTGAGTACCCGGATGGTTGTGAGATCACTTGATATAAAGAAAGATCCATTCCGACCTCATGAAAATGATGAAGAGCTTCTTGGTGCTGAAGTATCATATCTTAGTGCAATTGGGGCATTAATGTATCTTGCCAATAATTCCCGACCAGATATAGCTTTCTCAGTAAGCTTATTGGCAAGATTTAGTTCTTCGCCAACACAAAGACACTGGAATGGTATTAAACATATATTCAGATACCTCCAAGGGACCATTGATATGGGTTTATTTTATTCAAATGAATCCAAGCCATCATTGATTGGTTATGCAGATGCAGGATATTTGTCTGATCCACACAAAGGTCGATCTCAGACAGACTATTTATTTACAAGTGGAGGTACAGACATATCATGGCGTTCGACAAAACAAGCTATGGTTGCTACTTCTTCAAATCATGCAGAGATAATAGTCATTCACGAAGCAAGTCGAGAATGCGTTTGGTTGAGATCTATAACTCAACACATTCAACGAACATGTGGTCTTTCTTCGAAAGAGAATATTCCAGCAATATTGTATGAAGACAATGCTGCATGCATAGCTCAATTGAAAGGAGGATATATCAAAGGAGATAGAACAAAATACATTTCACCTAAATTCTTTTTCACTCATGATTTTCAGAAGAATGGTGAAATAGATGTACAACAAGTTCGTTCAAGTGATAATTTGGCTGATCTGTTCACTAAGGCATTACCAACCTCAATATTTGAAAAGGCGATATATAAGATTGGAATGCGTCGTCCTCGAGACATTAAGTGATTTTTCATCAAGGGGAGTAACTAAACGCTGCACTCTTTTCCTTAACCAAGGTTTTGTCCCACTAGGTTTTCCTGGTAAGGTTTTTAATGAGGCAACAAGCAATGCATATTATAAATAACTATGTACATCCCGATATTTTTTTGTAAGTTCTTAATGAGGCATATTATCTTACATGGACATCCAAGGGGGAATGTTATGAATAGTTTGTACATTGGATGCTACATTGGATGCCCACGTTGTGAATAACTTAAAGATTAAATCTCCTACTTTATGTCCATCATCTTTACTTTTATGCTTATAAAAGGTCATGTAATTACAATAGAAAGATACACCAAAGTGAAAGAAGAAAACACTTCTCTCTTCTTTCTATCTCTTCTTATTTACATTTTACTGCATTACTTTTATTTTATAACAATTATCGTATTATTGTCCCATTAGCATTTGTTCACTATCCAAACTAGGTTGAATTTTTGGTTATGCGCTCCAACTTTATGGTGCTATTACTCCTATGAATTATTTCAAATTGGATACACCATTGGATGCCGAGGTGCCACAAATAGTATGCTCACTCTCTTGAATGTGTGTGAAAGGCAAAAAAAAAAAAAAGTAAGTTAACTCTAATTAATATGAACACATATCATTTTTAAATAAATATTTTATAATTAAATACACATAATTAATTAACAATATAAATACAATAAAATTTTCTTTTTCATCAACAACTCTCTCATTGTCTTTTAGCCATTTATCATCTTTTTTAGACCTTTCCTTTGTATCTACTTCAACCATCAATTAATTTGCATCTCCTTCTCTTCACCTCCAAGCCACCACTAAGTGATCGAAGCCACTGATTGCTCCTCACTTGGCAACCATATATGCATTCATCTTTCAACTTTCATTGTAATACTTAAGAGAACTCGATTACCACCATTTTTAAACCACAAAAAAGGCGATTAGAAAAGTTTGGCCAAGTGTCCAGAGGCTAAAAATACTTTTTTGATTTCTTTTAATAAAAATTTAGTTGTTTGGCCAACAGAAAAAGTCATTTTAAGCTGCAACAGAAGCAATTTTTCTATTGTTAGGAAGAAATTATTTTTTTCTACTTTTTTCAAGAAGCAAAAATATAAAATTAATTCTATCAATACAAAAATATCTTTACCATAAATTTATATTTAAGAAACTATCCCTCATTAATTTAAGCCATCTATCTTTCAACCGATATAATTCTTTTCTTCTTTTTTATTTTATTTTATCATTTTTTAAAAAAAAAACCATCTCTCATATGTTTCTCCTCATCCTCTTTAGAACTTATGCATTGTTCACTCAATTATTGCATTTTAGTTTACTTGTACAAAAAGTATTTGATAAGTGTCATATTTCTTTAAAATTATAATTATTGTATTGCTTTCGATTTTATTCAAAATTTAACTTAATATTTTTTAGTATTTTCATAATTTCATTTTAAGCATTGACCATATCTCGGTTGTATGCATTAGTAATTGATCATTTGTCAAATTAACCGTTGTATTATCAACATGTACTTGTGATTTTTGGATCTTATGTTTAATTTATATTAATTGATGTAGTTTAGTATATTCGAATCATCATCAAAAGCAAGTCATCATAAGAGAATTATAATTCAAGTAAAAGCTTAAGTTTGGGGGAGTTAATAAGTGGGGATTTTGACTACTTATTAGTGCCTTTTAACTTTCGTTTTAGTCCAAAAGTGTTTAATGGTATTTTCAAAAATTGATGAAATATGCTTAATTGCAGGAGTGTTGGAAAATAAGCCACAAAGATGAAATCAACCTAAAAAATGAGTGATCTGAACTCAAGGACAAAAATCAGGCACAAAGGCCCAAGTGCGGACCGCAGAATTCCATATGCGGCGCAGAATGTGAAGGAAGTCTGTCAGAGTCCAAGAGAAATATGCGGACTGCACAATTATTGTGCGGCCGCAGAAGCTACATCAGAGCTAAAGTTCAGAGAGTCACCATTTAAAGCCTAAAAGAAATGCGGACTGCGCATTTATTGTGCGGCCGCCGTAGTCAGCCACACGGCCGCACTCAGAATTGTATGGTCCGCAGAAGGGCCTTGTGCAGCCGCACTCAAATTTGTGCGGTCCACAAAACTTGAGACATGCGACCGCATTCCAGAGTTGTGCGGCCGCAGATCCAGCTCCTGCAAGACAGAAGAAAATGGAATTGTGCGGCCGCAGAACCTCCAAAAGGGCAATTTTGTCTGAAATTTTTAGCTTTGTATAAATAGATTAGTTTCATGAAATTAGGTCAAGTTTTGAAGTTTGAAACTCCTGTAGCTGTTTTTCCTTACTGCTTTAGGCAACTTTAGCTCACTTTAGTGATTTAACATTGGATTTTCATCTTTTAATCGTTGAATATGAGTTTTATCATCTTTTCTTCCTTGTTTTCTTCTATACCCATTATGAGTAGCTAGATTTTTAACTAGAGTTGTGACTTAACCCTAGTATGTAAACCTAATGAGTGTTTAATTTATGGCTTGTTTATGGTTGAGTGTTTGTTATTTAGCCTTGTTCATACTTTTTATTGTAGAATTAATGGTTGCAAATATTAGTTCATGCCTATTTGACTTGGTCTCTACTTGAAAAAGAGAGATTTAGTCTAGAAAAACTTAGCTAACACGAATTTGGGATGAAATCAAGAGATTAATAGTCCCAATTATAGGGTTGAACCTAGAGGTAGTAAATTCTGACTTGACCATTTTATCAATTGTTTTGTTCAATACCCATTTGGACTTGAGAAAGCCAAATTGAGCAAAATCACTCTCTTACCGAGAGGCATTGAGTGGGTAATTAAGTGTTGATAGCTATAATATACTCCGATCAACAAAATAAACTTTAAAGTTTACAACCCGTTAGGAAAATACCTAGGTGAAGGTCATAACCTAGGCCTTTTACAATATTTGAAAAACAACCAAAAACGATATTTTCTAGTTTTATATTTTTAGAATTGCAATATTTAGCATAATTTTAGAAGTAAAAATCAACCATATTTGTGGAAGTGCAATCTAGATACTTCACGTGCTTAGTCAAAATATATACTACTTTATCCCATTCTTATAGCTCCCTATGGAATTCGACCCCTAATCTTAGTTGGGTATTACTATTGCATCGACCGTTTCATAACCTTGAATAGAGGTGTGACTTGGACGAGATCAATTTTTGGCGTTGTTTCTAGGGAGCTAAAAATGGGTTTATCTATATCTTTGGTTTTGTGTGTGAATTGTCTTCTTTTCCTTCTGTGTTACTAAACTTTTTGGTGAAACAATGGCTCTCAACAACAATGATCCTCTTGGAAACATGCCTATGGGGGATGTGGACGTGGAAGATGATACAGTTGAAGAGGTTCCTCTTGAACCTCAAGCAAATAGACCAGACCGACCGCCTTAAGACAACGTTCCCGTTCTACCCCTTCTACAAAGAGCGACTCCATACCGGGTGTTGCCGAATGAAAGGTATGCTAGTACCATAGTCCCGCCCTGCAGTAGGGCGGGAAACCTTTAAATCACAAATGTTATGCTTACATTGTTAGAGCAACGAGGATTCTTCACCGAGGCTCCGAATAAAATGCGTACAAATACTTGAAGGGTTTTGTGGACAATTGCTGGGGGAGTAAACAGACAAAAAATTTCGAGGAAGCTTTATGATTGAGGTTATTTCTTTTCAGTCTACGGGGAAAAGGCATTGGATTGGTTAGAGAGATTGCCAAATCATTCTATCCATACATGGGATGAATTTGCGGAGAAATTTATTTCCAAGTTCTTTTCTCCCGGGCATATGACAAATCTTAGAGATGAGATTCTAGCATTCAAACAAGAACCTAATGAAATTTTGCATGAGATATGGGAGAGGTACCGAACTATGGTGAAAGAGTACCCAAACAATGACATGACGGAGGCTATGATTCAACAAACTTACCAATCAATGTGTGGTAAACCAACTTGCCGGTGGAAATTTCATGACAACGCCGTATGCAGAAACTTGCGAGATTCTAGATTAAATGGCGGATACTTCATCGGCATGGAAAAGTAAAGCAAACGTTCCTCAAGGTGATCCAAATGTGATTCACTTACATAAAGAATTACATGATCATGGGCAAGCAATTGCCGAGTTGACTACCACGATGAATCAATTAGCCAAGGCTCAACTTCAAGAAGTGCAAGGTCCTAAGCAAGTCAATGCAATGGAGGGAGTTAGTATGATGGTAAACAAGAGAAGGCAAAAGGGTCTGCAAGTGCAAAACCATGTGGAAAATTTTGTGCAAGATGATAGTGGGTTTGATCAAGATGAATCTTACAATGAACAAGAGGAGGAAGTACAATATGTGAACAACTTCCAAGGTCAAAGAAACAACTCTCAAGGCTCAAATCAACAACAATGACGACCTCAAGAAAATCAAGAGAATTGGAATTCAAACAACCAAGGCAATTGGAATGGTGGTAACAACCAAGGGAATTGGAACAATCAAGGAAATTAGAATGGTAAAAATAACCAAGGCAATTGGAGTAACAATAGTCAAGGATATTGGGGAGGCAACAACCAAGGAGGGTGGAACAATAACCAAGGCAATCGGGGGTCGGGTTTTCAAAGGCCCCCGATGTATCAACAATCGAGCAATCCACCTCCTTATCCTTATCATGGCCCAAGCTCTTCCAACAATGAGATGGGAAGAATTGAGAACATGTTCAAACAAATGATGGAGAAGAACGCCGACTCCGATGCTCAACTAGCCTCTCACAACACTTTAATTCTCAATTTGGAAGTTCAATTAGGGCAAATCTCGCAAGCTTTAAACACTCGTCCTAAGAGGGCACTACCAAGTGATACAGTGGTAAACCCAAAATATAGGAACAGTACGGGACATGCCATAGTCGTTACTATAAGGAGCAGAAAAGGTGAAGATGCAACCACCTCAAGTCAAAAGAAACTTGTGAACGATGAGCACTTGGTACAAGAAGATTAGATCCCGGGCAATGAATTGCAAGCAATTGATGAAGTGAGGATTCACATTGATGACAGTGTGGAGAAGACTAATGAGGAAGTGAAACCGTCTAGGGAGCACATTGATGACATACCAGAACCGGTAGTGCAAAAGGCTAAGGCACCCATGCCTAGGCCTCCTCTTCCATACCCTCAAAGGCTTGCCAAGCAAAATGGCGAGAACCAATTCAAAAATTTCATTGACATAATGAAGAGTCTATCTATTAATGTACCATTGGTTGAGGCTTTGGAGCAAATGCCCGGTTATGCAAAGTTCATGAAGGACTTGGTGACAAAGGAGAGGTCGATGAATTGTGAAACTATAAAGATGACTCATCAAGTGAATGCAATTGTGTGCTCAATGGTTCCTAAATTGGAAGATCTTGGCACTTTCACTATCCCTTGTACTATTGGGAATGCCAACTTTGCTAAAGCTATTTGTGATCTTGGGGCAAGTATCAATTTGATGCCCTAATCAGATTTCAAGACTTTGGGAATTGGGCAACTAAGACCCATATCTATGAGATTACAAATGGCAGATTGCACCATAAAAAACCCATTAGGTATAACTGATAATGTGTTGGTTCTTGTTGACAAATTCATTCTCCTAGCGGATTTTGTTATTCTTGATTGTGAGGTTGATTATGAGGTGTCCATCATTCCTGGGAGACCTTTCTACAGGAAAAGCTCTAGTTGATGTTGAAGTCTGAGAACATACCTTCTGGGTTGGTGATGAGAAAGTGGGTTTCCATGTGTGCAAGTCTATGAGGCAACCTAATAGCAATGAGGTGGGCTTTTTCGTGGACTTGGTGACCGATGTGATTATTGATGAAACAAGTGTCGTGTTGAATGTTGATGATACTTTGGAGGTCGTCTTGTTAAATTTTGATAATGAAGAAATGGAGGGTTAAGTGGAGTGTGTGAATGCTTTGCAAGGAATGAGGTTGTATACTTATGAGCCCCACAAATTGTCCTTGGATCTTGAGAATATAACCACTCCTCCAACAAAGCCTTCAATTGAGGAGCCTCCAATTTTGGAGTTGAATCCATTACCTTCACATCTTTGATATGAATTTCTTGGCCCTTCTTCTACTTTACCGGTTATTCTTTCCTCTTGTTTGACTAACTGCAAGTAGATTCCACTTTGGCAGTGCTACAAAAGAGGAAGAAGGCTATTGGATGGACTTTGGAGGATATTCGGGGGATAAGCCCCGCATTTTGCATGCACAAGATCAACTTGGAGGAAGGTGCCAAACCATCTATTGAACATCAAAGGAGACTCAATGAATCCATGCAAGAGGTTGTCAGAAAGGAGATCATCAAGTGGCTGGATGCCGGGGTTGTATACCCCATTTCCGATAGTTCGTGGACTTATCCGGTTCAATGTACCCCAAAGAAAAGGGGCATGACGGTCACCAATGATAATAATGAATTGATTCCTACAAGAACGGTGATTGGGTGGAGAGTGTGTATGGACTATCACAAGATTAACAAAGTCACAAGGAAGGATCATTTCCCACTTCCCATCCTAGATCAAATGCTTGATAGATTGGCCGGTTGTGCTTTCTATTATTTCCTTGATGGATATTCCGGCTACAATCAAATTTTTATTGCTCTAAAGGATCAAGATAACACTACTTTCACATTTTTATGGTACTTTCGCATTCTCGCGGATGCCATTTGGGTTATGCAATGCACCGATGACTTTTCAAAGGTGTATGATAGTTATCTTCACGGACATGATGGAGGATTTTCTTGAAGTCTTTATGGATGACTTTTTCGGTGGTCGGGGATTCTTTTGATGATTGTATAGAAAACTTAGACAAAGTTTTGGCAAGGTGCTCAATTGGGAGAAGTGTCATTTCATGGTTTAGGAAGGCATTGTCCTTGGACACAAGATCTTAAAGAATGGCATTGAAGTTGATAAGGCAAAGATTGAGGTGATTTCTGAACTTCCACCTCCAACTTCAGTCAAAGGCGTGCGGAGTTTCTTAGGCCACGCGGGATTTTACCGGCGGTTCATCAAGGATTTCTCTAAAGTGGTAAACCCTTTGTGTAAGCTTTTGGAGAAAGATTTCAAGTTCCATTTCAATGATGATAGCATGAGAGCCTTCGAGTTGCTAAATCTCAAGTTGACTACTACTCCCATCATTACTACTCCAAATTGGACTGTTCCTTTTGAGTTTATGTGTGAAGCAAGTGATGTAGTGGTTGGGCTATTTTGGGGCAACATATCAACAGGATCTTCCATCCGGTATATTATGCAAGCAAGACCATGAATATTGCCCAAGTCAACTACACTGTTATGGAGAAAGAGCTTCTTGCCATTGTGTTTGCTATTGCAAAGTTTCGCCCATACTTGATGGGTGCAGAAGTGATTGTTCATATGGACCATGTGGCACTTCGTTATCTCATATGCAAGAAAGATTCTAAAGCCCGTTTAATGAGATGGGTACTTTTGTAGCAAGAGTTTGATATTGATATCCAAGATCGGAAAGGGGGTGAAAACCAAGTGGCGGACCACTTGTCTCATTTGGAGGAAGAAGGGAGGCCGAATAATAGCCTTAAAATATATGACTCCTTTCCCGATGAGCAACTTTTGGCTATATCTATGAAGGAGGTGCCTTGGTTCGCGAAATTGGCAAATTATCTTGTGAGTGGTATCATTCCGATTGAGTTCTCTTCAAACCAAAGGAAGAAGCTCAAACGGGATTGTTAAGACTACTATTGGGATGAATCGTACCTTTTTCGAATTTGTACGGATGGAGTGATTAGAAGATGTGTATCGGAGGAGGAACAAAGTAAAATTCTTGGGCTTTTCACTCTTCGCCTTATGGTGGTCACCATGGTGGAGCAAGAATGGCGTCCAAAGTGTTAAGTTGCAGTTTCTATTGTCCCACTCTCTACAAGGATGAAAGTGAACTTGTCAAACGTTGTGATGAATGTCAAAGGGCCGATGGAATCTCAAAGAAAAATGAAATGCCCCTCACCGCTATATTGGGGATTGATATTTTCGATGTGTGGGGTATTGACTTCATGGGACCTTTTGTGATTTTTTGTGGAAACACCTACATCTTGGTCGCGGTTGATTATGTGTCCAAATGGGTTGAGGCCGTTGCTTTGCCCAACAATTAAGCGAAAAGTGTGGTGGCGTTTTTGAAGAAGAAAATCTTTACAAGATTTGATACTCCAAGGGCTATCATAATTCATAAGTGATGGGGGTTCGCAATTTTGCAACAAGGATTTCGACACCTTACTCACCAAGTATGGTGTCACTCACAAAGTTATGACCCCCTATCATCCTCAAGAAAGTGGTCAATTGAAAGTCTCCAACCGGGAGATAAAGAGTATTTTGTCAAAAACAATGAATGTCAACCTGAAGGATTGGTCAAAGAAATTTGATGATGCTTTATGGGCTTATAGGACGGCTTACAAAACACCGATAGGAATGTCTCCATACTGGTTGGTGTTCGGGTAAGCTTTTCATCTTCCGGTGGAACTTGAGCACAAGGCCATGTGGGCGTTGAAGAAGTTGAATCTTGAGTGGGATGTTGTCGCCAACTTAAGGGTGGCGCAATTGAATGAGCTAGATGAGTTCTGGTACCATGCATATACAAGTTCATCCTTGTACAAGGAGAAGATGAAGTACCTCTATGACAATTACATTCATAACAAAGAGTTCAAAGAAGGTGATCTTGTATTATTATTCAATTCTCAATTACGGATGTTTCCGGGAAAGTTGAAGTCTAAATGGAGTTACACGTTTAAGGTTGTTGGTGTGACATCCTTTGGTGCATTAGACTTGAAAAATAAAAATGATGAGGTGTTTAGAGTCAATGGTCACATGGTGAAGCATTATTTGGGAAAATGTAATGATGGCCACAGCGTGGTGGTTCTTCATTTCAAGTGATGATGGTAATCTGCGTCGTGCTGTGATGTTAAATCTGGCGCTTCTTGGGAGACAACCCATGTGTCTTTTTTTCTTTTTCTTCTTCTTAGGATAGGCTTTGTTTTGTGCTAATTGGTTTTGAAGTGTGTTGCAGGAATGAGTGTGCTTTGCAGGGACTGTGCTCAGAAAAAATTGGCTAAGTATGGAAATGGTGTGGACCACACAAATTTGAGTGCCACAACAGAAAGAGATCTGCGGCCGCACAATTCTTGTGCGGATCGCACAACTGAAAAGTCAAAAGTGTACACTCTCTAAAGTTTGCCTGTTAGAAAAATGGCCAAAATGCGGCCGCATAAGGAAATGTGCGGTCCGCACCAAATTCTGTGGCCAAACCCACTAATGTGCGAACCTCATATCGACAATGGGTACAAGCGGTGACAGGTAAGAAGTGAGGACCGCACACAAAATTGTGCAGCAGCACTCAGCTCGTGAATCCTTGCCCTAACCAGCCACCTATAAATAGTTCCTGCTCACCACTGGTCAAACTTTACACTCTCTGAATATTTGACACTAAGGAAAGCATAGTGCACTCAATTGTTTCAAAGATCTCACACTTATTTCATCCTCTTTGATTCTTCCTTGCATCACTACATTAATTGTATGTTCAATCCATCTAAAGATTTTTCAATTTTCTTAATTTTTGTTAATAGTTAGTTTGGTTATTTTGAGGCCTAATGTCAAATTCATCATCATGTGTGCTTAAAATTACGTGGGTAAGTTCCTATTTGCTAATTGGGAGATGGGTAAACTGTGTATCATGACTAAATTGCCAATACCCTGTCAAATTTGTGCTTGAATGAAAAACCCCTAAGTTAACTACCCTGTGTTTTTGAATTGTGCGGATGCACAAGACATTGTGCGGTCCACAGATCATTAGGCTAGGCCAATTGTTGTGCATTGATTTTGCGGACCGCACTCAAAATTGTATGGTGCGTAGAAATTGGACCGCGACCGCAGAAAATTGTGTGCAGCCACAAATCGAGCATTTCTCTGTTATCAGAGAGTTGCATGTTTGAAGTAGAATTTTTGCGGTCTCACTCAAATTGTGCGGTCCGCACATTCCAATCTGCGGACTGCACTTCTGTACTCTGCATATTTTCATCTGCAAGTACCTACAACTATCTGATACTGTGAACTTGAACTCTAACTGATTCCTATTGCAATGTATTGCAGACAATGGTTAGATCTCGTGGAAGAGGTGATACATCCAAAAGAATGGGTGAATCCTCCCGAGATTGAGGCATGGGTAACATACCACTCTTTGTGCAAAGAGTAATAGCAAAGAAAGCAACAGCGAGGAGAGCCCCAGAGCCTACTAAATCCAGTTCCTATATCCCGTCTAGGGAAGCATCAGAGGGAAATTCAATACAAGAGCAGCTTGATGCACAGTCATAGCCAAGGCAGCTCCCGCGGAGGTTCCAACTCAGAGATGAGCCTTCCAACTCAGTTAGCTCTTTTGAGGGTTCGGAAGATGACAGCCAGGGTTCAGAGCCCTCTTCCTCACATGCCCCCACTGCACCAGTTACAATTGATGATGATGATGATGTTTCGGATGACAGTCGAGGGGGAGATACCCAAGTTGCCGGCCTTTAGAGGTCGAAGAAAAAAGAAGTCTGGGAAGATAGATTTGTGAGCCTAACAATTTTCAACAGGTTTCGAGAGTGGTGGCCTCAGAGATCGCTCACACTTGAGTGTCAATTTGTTTTGAAGGACTTGGACAGGTACACCCCGAATGTGGCAAGATAGTTTCGGGAGAGAAAAGGGTGGAAATGGTTCACTCAACGCGTGGTGGATGCCAAAAAACACTTAGTCTGGGAATTCTACGCCAATATGGCGCATATCAAGAAAGGGGACTAAGGTGACTAAAGTGAGGAACAAAGTCAAATTTGATCAAACCTCACAGAACACTTATTTGGGGCTCGGGGATGTAGAGCGGTACAATACTTGGAGAAGTTTTCATTAGGTGATGCAGCTCGCCCACGACTAGCGAAGATATTGGCAGCTCCAAGACCACCACCACCATGGATCACAGAAGGGTTCCCATTTATCGGAACACCCTCAACTTTGAAGCTAAGGGTTGGCAAACATTTGTGTGTAGCCGAATAGATCCAAGCCGGAATGAGAACAATCTCCTAGTACATGGGTCAGTCCTAGTTGCCTCCATCATGGATGGGTATCTAATCAATATGGGTGCCATCATGTCGGCCAATATGTCTTTGGTCGGAAGGTAGGGTGAGAGCTCCTACCCGTATCGAAACACTATCACAGAATATCTTACAGATGCGATAGTGGAGTCAAAGGCTTTTGATAAAAAGGTTCGGGCGAAGCAGCCCTTCACATGGTACTCTTTAAAGGGCCCGAGGAACCCTAAGAACAAGGGTCAGTCAATTACTACCATGGGCCAGTCTGATGATCTTTCGGTGGTAGTTATAGCTTCATCAGCTATACCTTTCACAACAGCCGATCCTTCTAGCAGTACACCTGCCATACCTCTACCTCCATCTTCCAGGCCATCAACATCAGTGCCTCCATCTTCTACTTATCCACTTTCGGCGCTGCGAGTCTCCCAGACACTGGTGAGTCTCAAAAACTAGATGCAGACAGCTACTATAAAGATATCTGACCTACCCAGTGTTGTTGCAGCATAGTCTTCTACCCTAGCACCCCAGATTTCTCCCACAATAGAGGATACTTTGAAAAAGATTCTGTAGAACCACAAGACTTGGTGGACATGGAACAACAATTGAGGAACTTAGGAAGTAGGTGAAAAAGATGAGGAAATTTCAGGTTTCGAAGAAGTCATTTGACAAGTTGAGATGGGAGGTGACCAAGATAGCAACAACTGGGGATCTTTCATTTGACGTGCTGATGGAGACAGCTCCAGCAGCACTAGCAGACCCAACAACACCATCAACACTAGAGGCACCAGTTAGTCAATCTGAGGAGCCAGACCTTGATACCCACATTGCTGAGGTGGTGCTACATATGTTCACCAACCCAGCTACTCCCCGAGCAGAGGATAATGAGATACAATTGGAGGAGCCTAAGGGTGGCGATGCTGCTATGGACACAGAGACCACATAGGGAGTCTTCTCTACTCTTTCCCTTCCTTGATTTTTATTTTGTTAAGCATTGGGAACAATGCTTATTCTTATTTGGGGTGGGGGGGGGTGGGGATGGAGTTTATTTGATTTGATGACATTTGACATTGGTATGTAATAACTGATAACATTTTCTTTTCCTTTTTATTTATGTACATATTATTCTCTATCCTTCTCTCTCTTTAGTTATGTATATATTTTCTTTCTTCCTCTCTCATCTTGTATATTAATTTATGCTTTCAGTAGTTTATTTTATAGCTTTTTTATTTTGTGTTCTTAGTAGTCAGTGTTTAGTCTATTAGCTTCTTATTTGCTTTAATAACTTCTTATTTACTTTAATAGCTTCTTTTTAATTTAGTAGCTTCTTTTCATGTTTAAGTGATCAGTAAGCCTTTAGTTTTCTTAATGTCACGGTTCTTTCCAAAGGTGGTTTTTGTGTGAACCGGGTGACTCTTCCCAACGATGGATGGCGTGACAACCTTCTTAAGGGATTGAATCCGTTTTGGTGCTTTAGTAAGAGTAGTAGTAATAATGAATAAGATGGCCTAATTGAGTAAAACTAGAAGAGTCAAGCATGCTTCACTTGGTACCAACACACTTAACTACACGCTTATAACAAGTTCTTGGAAAGAAATAGCTCTAGTTAGTGACCTTTCTGACTCTTGTGTTGACTTAAGCAATCATCTAGTGGTTTACTCGAACCATTAATGATTTTCAATCTTGAATGTGGTTTTTGTTGGCCCTCGACTCTATACTCTTTAACAGTCTAGCTGTGTGAGAAGTGAGATGTTTTGTTGCAAGTCCAAGTACCCGTGTGAATGTTCTAGAACTTACCCCGAATGTATTTCTAGGCAAAATTCTAAGTTTTGCTTGGCTTGAGAAGTGATTGTAGTCTCTCCTTGACCCGCTTGAAATTTTTTATGTCCCACCAATGTTGCTATCCCTAGTCAATCCATTTGAGCCTAAGACTTTTCTTATTTGATAACCACATTACAAGCCTTTACCCGTTTTGTAGTGACCCTCTCTTAGCACCTCGAGCTTTCCTTAACACTCTAGAGAAACTATTGGCTAAAACATAAGTTTGGGGGAGAGACGAGGAGTTTGAAAGTAGTATCAAGACACAAAAAGAGAAAAGAAATGAAAAAAAGGAAAGACAAAGAAAAAGAAAGAAAGAAAGAAAGAAAAAATTGCAAAAAGAAAGTGAATAAAGTGAATAAAGTGAAGAGATGAAGGAATTCAAAGAAAATCAATGATGCAAAGCATGGAGAAACCAAAGAAGGAGAAAATGAACACCATGACCAAGAAAGAGTGATGTTAAGTCTCTCTAGTTCCCCTAAAGGAAAAGAAAATGACTTTAAGAGTCGGAAAAATATGAGCCAAAAAGAGAAAATGGAGTGCTTAAGGAAAGATGAACCCGTTCTATTCCAACAGTTCCTACCTTAGTCCAAAAGCCTTCGTTACTATTCCAAAAATGCCCTATGTGATTTCAAGTCGAGTGAACTTGCATTAGTGGTGATTTACATGAGAGACAAGCATATGGTACTTAGAGGCGTACTTGTGACATTCTTTTCAGAGAGATGAGGTAACTTTTTACAAATCCTTGAATTGAGTGCTACATTCTTAAGTGAGATAGCTAACAGAGAGTAGAGGGGGAGGGGGGGAGGGAGTTTGGGATCCACAATGAGCTACATAAAAGAGCGATCTTTCTTGATGAATAAAGTCAACTCTTGATGCTCAAGTGTCACATCAGAACTATTTGTGCTTAAAACATCAAATCATTGTCTTGTTGATAACTCATAAGTGTTGTAAGTAGTGTTTGGTCCCAATTGATGTGTGAATTGATGCACCTTAGATTAGCTGGAATAACTCTTAACTTGTGGAGATGGGAATTACTTTAATTTCTTGAGAACAAGCAAAAGCTTAAGTTTAGGGGAGTTGATAAGTGGGGATTTTGACTACTTATTAGCGCCTTTTTACTATTGTTTTGGTCCAAAAGTGCTTAATTGTATCACCGAAAACTGATGAGATATGCTTAATTGTAGAAGTATTGGAAAATGATCCACAAATATGAAATCCGACTCAAAAAGGAGTGATCTGAACTCAAGGATAAAAATCAGGCACAAAGACCCAAGTGCGGACCGCAAAATTCCATCTGCGGCCGCATAATCCAAGAGCAATATGTGGACCCCACAATTATTGTGTGATCGAAGAAGCTACATTAGAGCTAAAGTTCATAGAATCACCATTTAAATCTTAAAAGAAATAAAGACTGCACATTTATTGTGCTGCCGCAGAAGTCAGCCACGTGGCTGCACTCAAAATTATGCGGTCCGCAGAAGGGCCCTGTGCAGCTGCACTCAGATTTGTGCGGACCGCAGAACTTGAGACATGCAGCCGTATTCCAGAATTATGCGGCTGCAGATCCAGCTCCTGCAAGACTGAATAAAATGTGCAAATCGCACTTGGAATTGGGTGGCCGCGAACCTCTAAAAGGGCAATTTTGTCCAAAATTTCTAGCTTTGTATAAATAGACTAGTTTCACGAAATTAGATCAAGGTTTGAAGTTTGAAAATCCTGTAGTCATTTTTTCTTACCGCTTTAGGCAACTTTAACTCACTTTAATGATTTAATATTGGATTTTCATCTTTTAATCTTTCAATAAGATTTTTATCATCTTTTCTTCCTTATTTTCTTCTATACCCATTATGAGTAGCTAGATTTTTAACTAGGGTTTTGACCCAACCCTAGTGTGTAAATCTAATGGGTGTTTAATTTATGGCTTGTTTAGGTCGGGTGTTTGTTATTTAGCCTTGTTCTTGATTTTTATTGTATAATTAATTATTGCAAACATTAATTCATGTCAAATTGGGCAAAATCACTCTCTTACCGAGAGGTATTGAGTGGGTAATTGAGTATTGATAGCTATAATACATCCCGATAAACAAAATAAGCATTAAAGTTTACAACCCGTTAGGCAACACCTAGGTGAAAGTCATAGCACTAGGCCTTTTACAATATTTGAAAAACAACCAAAATTAATATTTCCTAGTTTCATATTTTTAGAATTGCGATATTTAGCATAATTTTAAAAGTAAAAACCAACCGTATCTGTGGAAGTGCAATCTAGATACTTCACGTGCTTAGTCCAAATATATACTACTTTATCCCATTCTTATAGCTCCCTGTGGAATTCGAACCCGACTCTTAGTTGGGTATTACTATTGCATCGACCGTTTCTTAACCTCGAATAGAGGTGTGACTTGGACGAGATCAGTCAGCCATTAAAAACTTAGAAGCTTTGACTTCAAAAATCAAATTTTACAAAATTATTTTTATTTGTTTGGATTGAGTGTTATTGAAAATGATTGGGAATATTTTTTGGAGTTTATGTCTCAATTTTGAGAGAATTTGGTGAAGATTCGATGTTATTTTGGTTAGAAATTCGTATTGAAACTCGGATAAGAAGACTTAAAAAATTATTTATTTTTCTTATGTCAGATGTGGAAATGGCATACACAATATATACATGTTTACCTTGAAAATGGTAATTACAATTAGATTTGATTTTATGGTTCTAAAAATATGCGATCTATTTTTATGCTAGTTGTTAGGCTATAGATGCCAAGTGAAAGACTAGAAAATAAGATAAGAGCTTGTAGATAATGTAATAACCAAACCGAATGGTTAGAAATCGGGGCCTCGAGCTGACGTATACGGGGCCTCGAGGTCGAGTCGGATGCCCGACTTAGGGCAATAGAGGGAGGATTAACAGTTATGAGAGCTACGATGGCAGATCTTTATGATCAATAATGAGAAATAAATGAAGAATAATAAATAGAACACTATGAATATAATCAACAAATATAAGTAATGAAATCAAGAGAATATGTTAGAAAGCAAAGAGAATATTCTTGTATATTCAATATTGTGTATCAGATATGTTTACAAAATGACAAGGATCCCCTTTATATATGAGAGAGAATCCCAACATAGTACAAATGCATTTATTACAAAGATATGGGGCTGGTACAACTATTTAATGCCATGGTACGGGCTTGAACTAGCCAAATAGACTAGGTCAGCTTTAGTCACATGCCTTGGGAACTTCCCACTTTTTCACCATAACTATCGCTCTACACTGCCCCTAGGTCAAACGTCGATAACCCCTCGGGCGTTAATCTCGACCATAATCTCAAGCCTATGGAAACATGCTTACGAAGCGTCGTAATGACCAAAAATTGGACCTTCCGATTTTACCGTATAATTAATTGTATATAAATTGTAGTTTTTGACCAAATTTTATACAAAAAATTATATTTAAGTTATAAATAAATTATAAATTTTTATCTAATATGTATATATTTTGTAAAATAATTTAGTTACTTTTTGTAATAGGAAAATTTAGATAAACCGAATAAATTAGTTTAAAATCTTGTAAATATACGAAAAAGTTCCAAAATGGGGTAAATTTGGTTTTTTTTTCAAAAATTTTGGACATCTAGAATCTACCCATTTCAAATTCGTCTATTTAAAGGTAAATATAAGACGATTTTGTATGACCCAAATTTATATCTAGGTTTTTATACAATTAGATTTATAGAGAAAATGGTTAATATAAGTCAATATTAATACCCCAAATTACAGATCTAGTGTATTTTAAAGAATACCGCATGTGTGTTGTTAGATAGCAATATCTTGGAGAAATAATGGAGCAATAAATAATTTAAGAATGTGAAAGAAAGCAATAAATGACATTTAAGTAAATAATGTAACAAGTTTCATCCGACAAGGGTGATATTTTTCACTGATTCTTCTGACTATGATGGATAATGATAAGCCTTTGAATATTCTGATTCTTCTTTGATCGAGAGAGAAAAGATAGACAAAGAGGTATAAAGGCAAACTTTGTATGTATATGATAAAGAGAGAGAATCTTCAAAGAATGTCAATATTGTTCTTTACAAAAGTGTTCAATCCCCTTTTTATAACTACATCTATTCCTATTTATAAGGGTACATGGGCCACAAAAATCCTAGATAGTATAACAACTAGGAATATTCACTGGAATATTCTCTAGGGAATATAAATCCTGAAACTAGCCGTTACTGCACGCCGAGGATGAATGCTCGCCCTCGTCCTCATCCTCGTCTTTTATCGGTCCACATCGACCTCGTCGACGACTTGCCATCTTCACATGACGCCGACCTTTTAAAATCAGATTAGCATTTCATATCGCGACACGTGGCAGCCTTCAAAGGCTTTATCTCAATTGACCTGATCAACATATGACATGAAGTTTTTATCCATACAGTTAGTCGCTCTGCTTATTTTGGTCATCCTCGTGGACAGGTTCGATGAGAGAATAATGATGCTCGTATTCCTTGTAAAGGGTGAATCACATGGCGCTTTGAGGGCCTTATATTTCGAACCCTTAATCTTCTTGGGTAACTTCTGGAACAAGCCTGTCATTGAAGGGATGTGACGTCATGATGACGCATCATGGTGACGCTTTTTCCCGATATGTTATGTCAGTACACTCGTGGCCTTTTCATTGGTTCTGCCATTTTGATTTCGGCCGCCATTATGGTGACATGCTCCAGTTTCGAAAGTCCTCTTTTACAAAAAGAGAGATGATCATCAGTATCCAAATTTTACCGTCATTGTTGTTGTTTAGACTTGCACTTGCTTTCATTGAATTCTCTTCTCTTGCTCATCATCTTATAACATTTCTTTCCATATTCTCGGCTATCTTCTTCTAATTTTCTTGAAACTTCATAATCATGTCGAATTAAACTTCTAGTGTTAATGAAGAGAATAAACCCGCTCCACTAGCTGTTGTGGCCCCCATTCGTGGAAGAGACGCCATCTCCATTGTTGAAGAGGAGGTTCTCCTTCAGTAGAGGAGATTATTCTCCGCAATTCTTATGCAAAACCAAATTTTCGCCGACCACCAAAGGCGGTGGTTGAGGTTTTCCAGTCTTCTTTGATGACTAAGCTCTTGGTGGAGTTCAAGGACAAGTATGGCCTCCCTGATCAAGTGGAGCTCGTACTTTCCGATTATGATAAAGTGCACACTCACCGTCCTGGGTACTGCGCTCTTTACGCTTACACTTTCACCGGTGGCTATTTGTTCCCTCTTCCTTCTCTAGTAGAGGAGTTTTTTCGCTTTTATCGGGTCTGCCCTACTCGCTCCCTTCGTTTATAAGGTGATTAAGATGTTGTCTAAGTTTACCGAGTTGGCTGGTGTTAAGATCACCGTACGACACTTAGTATACCTATACTTGCCTAGCTTTTACCGGGGCACGATGTTGAACCTTCGACATTGTAGAGGCAAGCCCCTGGTTGTTAGGATGGACAACAAAGGTAGTCAACATTTTTGGCTCGACTTCTTTTTCAAGATCATAGTCATCGTGACTGATATCAAAGATTTCCCGGAAACCTGGAACCACTCTCGTGTATACTCCGAGTTTGTGAATTAATCCTTCTCGTTCTGTAGCTATTGATCGAGCTCTTCAGTTGGTGGTGCATCTTGTTGACCGGGTTAGCCAAGTCCTTCCCTGTACGGTAGGGATTCGAGATTGGTTGAGCTTCTGCAAGAAGTTCAAACCGGTCCTCCCCCTGAAAGTTAATGTCTTCTTTTCGATGATGTTACATTTATACTCGCCTACTTTATCGTGCTCATCTTTTACACTTCCTCCAGGTTTTGTCAAGGGGGTTGCAAGAAGGAACGTGGCGTTCCTTTAGGGGAAGAAGAGTTGTTGCTTTCTCTACCCCTGCATTTGCCCATGATTTGCACCAACAAAGATCTTTGCACATTTACTACATCGGTTATGCCTCCTTCCATGTTAATTTTTTTTTTTTGAATTTTTATTTTTTAACTTCTTTTAGGCCATATGTTATTATATTTCTTCAAGGTATCCATGTGGGGTAGTTTTAAACTAGGTAATTGATAAAACATGCTAGATTGGGTTGGCTTAACTGATTTCTATAGGTATACCATGTTGCAAAGTAGTTTTGAAAAAGTTTTTGCATAACCTAGGTAAAAATAAGACCTCCCCGTTGTGTTCTTGAATGTGTGAACCGCACTTGGAATTATGCGGTCGGCAGCCTGCTAGTTAAGGTAACTTTGGTTGGATGGTGTTTATGCGGCCACACTTTAATTATACAGACCGCAGAATTTCTGGAATGGTCGCACAAATGGTCCGCATTGTCCATCAGAGGTTTGCCCTCTAAACTTCTAAAGTGCAGATCGCACTTCAAATTATGCGGGCCACAGATAAATTTTGCAGTCGCGCATGACCTCTACACTGTCATTCAGAAAAGAAACAGCTGAGCTCCTTGTGCGGCCGCACTTGGAATTGAGCGGTCCGTACTTCCACTCTGCGGACCACACTTCACCCATTTCTTCTGCATGTTTAACCAACAGATACCTCACTACTTCTATGTTGTTCTCACTCATTTACATGAGTCTTAGCTATGCTGAACCATGACTTGCAATTGGCAATTCTCTTTGTGTTTATACAGACAATGGAACGCTCACGAGGTCAGGGTGATTCTGCGAAAGGAAGAGGAGAAGCTTCAAAGGGTAGAGGTAGAGGTACCTTGCCCATAAGTGTGTAGAAAGATATATCAAAGAAGACTACAATAGGATGAGGGAGAGGTAGAGACCTCTCCGAGTCTAGCTCATATGCCCCATCTAGGGAAGCCTCCTAGGGAAATCTGTGTGAACTCCGGAGAAGCACATTGAGGAGTAATCCAGGCCACCGAGGCAATCTGAGCCTCTGGATATGCCTTATACATCCCACAATACTTTCCCAAGGTTCAAAGAGTGCCAGTCAGGAGTCCAATGCTGCTCTGGGCTCTGATTCTAATGATGCCCTGGATGATAGAGAGGGGGTACAGGTGCACAAGTAAGGTTGGCTAGGTCAAAGAAAAAGGAGGTATGGGAAGATAGATTTTTGCGTTGCCAGGCATTTTTTATTTTCGAATGTGATGACCTATTAAGTCCTTGGCTCATGAGCGGCAGTTCTTACTGAAAGATCTTGAAAAGTACAATCCCGCTGTTCTAGAGCAGTTACAAAAAGGAAAGGGTAGATGTTATTCACGAAAAAGCTAGTGGATTACAAGCTGTAGGATCCGAGGAACTCAAAGATGAGTGCTCAACCTTTTACTACTGCTAGGTAGTCTGATGAGCCGGTAGTGGTAGTTTTTGGTCCATCTGATATTCCATCCACATCAGCCGAGCCTTCTACCAGTGCAATAGCTTCTATGCCTGAGCCACCATCTTCAGCTTCTCCTATATCTTCTTCCATAACTCTTACTACAATTCCTACTCTAGCTCTGAGACTGGTGCCCATACCTACAAGTCCATTATCTGCTTTGCGAGTCTCCAGATATTGGCGAGTCTCAACAACTGGATGCAAGCAGCTACTTCAAAGTTGTCTGAGATTTCCAATGTTTTTGCAGGAAAGACGTCTACATAGGCACCCGGAGATCTCTCCGATATTGATGAGAAGTTGAGCAAAATCTTGGACAACCAGAAGGTGATTATGGATACATTAGTACAACATGGTGCTGTGATCGAGAGGTTGACCAAGCAAGTGAAGAAGATGAGGAAGTCCTAGGCCAGCAAAAATTCAGTTGATATGATTTGAGTTGAGGTGACTCAGCTAGCTACAGCTAGAGGACTGCCATTTCACATGCCAATTGACCCATCCTAGCCCCACCCAGATCCATCTACACAGGATGCTCCTGCTGCTCCACCTGAGGAGTAGTTCCTTGTTGCTGACACTACTGATGCAGTACGTGCGATGTTCATTTCTCTAGCCACTCCCAGACTTGATGATGACATTCAGTTGGCTCAGCAAATTGGGACTAATGTTGCTGGGGACACAGTGATGACCGAGGACACTTAGGCAGTGTTTTCTCCCTCTCTACTTTTGCTATTATTTTGTTAAGAATTAAGGACAATGCTTATTTTTATTCAGGGGAAGGGGGTTGGTGGGCTTATTTGATACATTAGATACATTTGGATACTCTGGAATGTAATCATTAGATGATTCTGCTTTATTTTTTTTATTTATTTAATCTATCTTTGGTAGTGGTTAGTTTTATTAACGTCTTTAATTGTTTACTTTTGATTTCATTTATGTTAGTAGCTTTTATGTTTTCTTAATAGTGTGTGTCGCATCCCATTTTCTCATGAAAGCGGGTTTCGACATGTGACAACTCTTTTAAATGGGTATTAAAAGAGAAGTGTTGTCACCTAACGAGTTTAAGGTGTGTTAGGGCACCTATTTTCAAATAACTCTATTTGACTAGTCCGTGTCACCAAAGATCGGGTAAGAGCTCAAATTACCTCAAAGAGAAGGTGTTAGTCACTCATCGAGGTCCACAACTGTGGGTCCTGGACAAACTTTAAAACTATGTGGATTATGTAATTAGGCTAGGTGATCAAATAAATACAAGAAAATTTAGAAATCGAAGAATCTTATTAAAACATATGAGAATCAGTACAACTCTTAATGACTACAAGGATACAACTACATCGATTTATGTTAAGTGCCTAAGTGTAAATAACAAGTATATAAAGAAAGGGGGGTCCTAAGTTTTTTAGCCTAAAGGATTACCCCGTGCAACATAAATAATACTTCGCAACTCCCTTTAGATAGGGGTTGCTCATATTATTCAGCGTACACAAATTATCATCTCATATTACCCGATTACTATGTTGAAGTTGTTTACTTAAAAGCGTTCTAATTCTTTTCTAAGTCATACCCTATGCGTGCACTACTCGTCCCATGCCTATGGTCCAGGAGGCTTTGAACATCTATTTGGGTGGCTCACTTAGCGTTATTTGGGTGGTTCTAGACTTTACTTAGGGTGCTCAAAATGATAAAACTAGGTGCACATGCAAAACAGGTAGGACTACACATAAAGTCAATGAATGGCTCAAGTTAGCCTCCACACATAAGCAACACAAGCATGCGGCCAGATTTCATATTAGGTAGTAGGCAGTTTCAGAATCGAGGTGTTGTTTAAAACCTATAGGCATGGCTTCTAAGTGACCGCACAGTTTAAGAATATCTCATGGACAGTGCCGCTATTCGGATTATCTAGATTACATATTACAAATTATGAAAATCTATAGACATGATCTCTAAGTGATTTGTGCAATGGAGTAGTGAAAGCCATTGGAAAACTTAGAATTATTAGTGTTTGATCCTATTGGCATACAAGCGAGTAGCAATATTTATAGCCAGATTCTCTAATAGTTAGTATTTAAACGCAAATTTATCGTGCTTATTCCTATAGGCATGTTATCTAGGTGGGCAGAGTAATAAGACAACAGAAGCAATCGATTAGTTAATCAATTAAAGCCCTATAGACATAGTATCTAGATGAGTATTAGCAAATGCATATATTAATACGATCCTATAAGCATGTTATCTGATAAGCACACTATAATTGCACAAATTGAGAGAATAGTTATTGATGCTTGATTCCTATAGGCATGGTATCTAATAACGCATAGGAGTAGACATGTGAACAAGTAAAGCACTTAAACTCATGCTTCTGATAATGTGTGGGCATTAGACAAGTTGAGTGAGTGAAGTTTTTGAATTTCTATAGGCATGATCTCTATTAGTGTATAAAAATAGGCACGCCAAACAAAGTAGCAAACAAGCATGTAGACCCTATAAGCATCTTATCTACCTATTCATATGAAATTTAAAACATCCCAGCCCCCTTTTCTAATAATATCCCCATCATTCATTATTACAAGTTATTACAGACCATATTGAATGATTACAGACCCAAAATATGAATACAGAATAACCCAATGACACATCTAGGCCTTCAAACAGGCTTAGAACTTCATATGGGCTGCATGTCCAAACTCCAAATGCAGATAGTGCATCCCAGAATTCCAGCACCACGGAAGGTCCAACATACCAGGCCCAAATGAATGACTTATTTTACTCAAATGGATGCCAAGTTCAGTCATATAAGCGACAAACTATTTATACAATTTAACTAGACATCTTAGATACTTAATTCTTAAAGCCATAGCTAACAACATCTCTAGTTAAGACATATAAACATGACTAGGCTAGATTGAAGGCATACAAGATACATATGAGACAAGTTGAGGCTTGTAATTCCAGAAAGGAAGTTTAAGCGACAAAATTGGTCACTATAGGATAATGAACCATTCCAAAGAGAGTTGCAAAGTAAAGCATGATCTAAAATTAGCCTAAAGGACTTTAGACATAGGAGTTTTACATGAAGGTCTAGCAGAATCAAGGATAAGAACAAGTGAAATAACAATCTGCACATAGAAATTCTAACATGGCAGCCTAGTGAGCATGACAAATAGGCTAGTGGGCATAGTCTATAATGGTTGACAAGCAATCACATGGGAAAAATTAACATGCTGAGCATCAATCATAATACCAAAGTTTAGAAACATTGCCAAGATTAGCAGGATAGATAGGAATCAAGACTTGGACTAGTTAAACTTATATAAAAGAAAAGGCTATGTACGGAAGTCTTAGGTAATATTTTAAGAATACATAATTGAACAAGTCATAAAGCATGCACTAAATTTATAAATAGCATAAAAACATGTCATGTTGGTTTAGAAGTTCAGGAAATACTAGCATTTAGAAATTACACGAGCATAGATCAATCATAAGAAAGTTAACAAGTGGTACGGGAGTGACTCAATAGGAAATGACACATTAGGTATAAATTAATCTATTATAAGAATCTGAAACAAGCAGGTAGATGAACTCATGACAAGCAGCAGAATAGCATTCAGTCATACACAAACACACTAAGCTAAGCAGGCTTAAGACTGCTAGAGGTCGTAGGCATACATAAAAACTTAGAGCTTTAGGCGAGTTCTAATACTAGGAAACATAAGGCTATATGATAACTTCACAGCAAAGAGGACCATAAACATAGTAGCATATTGGTTCATCGAAGCTTAAGTGACACAGATATACAGAGCATGAACACAAGCATAGAAAAAATAAAATTGCGAGAGTCAAAGGTACTTACCAGTTACAAATTAACGAGCAAACAATAAGAAAAGCAATTTCCATAGGTAATTCAATGAACAGTAGCAAAGAGCAGCAGAATCTCCAAAATTCCAGTGCGTTAGAGTTCTCAAGGGTTTCGAATGAACCCCAAGCAGTGCTCGCACTGAGAAATAACACAATCGAATTCGAATGGCCTTGACTTTTAGCCGGCCAAGGTCTCAGATTTCAGTGTATAACGAGTGAGAATGAAAGAATAATAGTGATTAAGGTTCGTTTTAGGGGAATTAGGGGAGGGGTTTATATAGTAGTAAAGATCAACACACAAAATAAGGAAATACAGTAGATTAAACACAAATAAGGAAAATATAGCATGCAAAATCAACTAGAATTAGTTTTAGGACAAATCTAGGAAACCCTAGTTTAGATGAAGAACAAAAATGGCAACAAATCTCACTGAATCAAAGATGTGGGGCCTAACAGTGAGTGTATCAAGTCAAGAACATGGTAATAGTACAAAGTCGGAGTCGAACGAACGCCTATTGATAAGCTTCCATAAATAACTCAGCACCAAACGAGTAATGTCAAGAAGATGGGAAAGAACGCCTGTGAGTACAGAAAAAGGAAAGGAAATATGTAAGATCTCCATATTTTCTTGGGTATAGGTTAGGATTTGGGGTGAGGCGACTAGGGTTTGAGAGGAGAAGAAGGGAGTATAGAAGATTTAGGGTGGCGGTCTCGGGGAAATGGGTGTTAGGGTTTTGGGTTGGGTAGTTTAAAGATGGGTGATGGCGTGTGGGTCGTTGATCTCCGAGATCAACGGCTGAGATTGAAAGAAAGAGTGGGGAGAGTCGTTTAGAACGGGTACCGATCGGGTTAATTAAAGGGTCGTTTGGTTTGGGGTTGGGGGGTTATTGGGCTAAGGTGTGTGGGTGCTTATGTCTTGATTTTGGTCCGAAATTGACTTAAAATTGGGCTAAAATTTAAATACACGAAATTCATCAAAAATAAATTATAAAAAATTATTAATAAATAATAAAAATATTATTTATGCAATAAAATACTTAAAAAGAATAGCTTAGTATTATAAAAATATAAGAAATGATACTTTAGTATAAATAATATAATAAATACAATTATGTATAGATTGTAGGTTATTATTGCAAAGTCACGTAAATAGCTCATAAATACAAATATAATTATATAAAATAGAGTAAAGTATTCTAAAACCTATATATGGATGAAAAATAATAAATTTGAACGATTAAGTCATCACAAAATAATTTAAAGGGGATAATTAATAAATAATCAAGTAATTAAAATGCAAAGAAATCAATTTTAAAGCTCTAAAAATTACGAAAAATTATAGAAAATACTTGTATAATTCTTGTAGACTAAGTAATTACGCAAAATAAAAATTTAATTTTGAAAGTATATATACTATTTGAAAAAATATGAGGGCAAAATTGGGTATTAACAGTGTGGATAATAAGTCTTTGATTTTCTAAATGCCACGGTTCTTTCCTAAGATGGTCTTTTATGTGAACCGAGTGACTCTTCCTGAGGATGGATAGTGTGACAACTTTCTTAAAAGAATGAGTCTGTTTTGTGTTTAGGTAATAATAGTAGTAAGTAGCCCTATTAAGTCATTCTTTTAAAAGAGTTATTCATGCTTCATTTGGAACCAACACACTTAAATGCATGATAATGGTTTGAAACAAGATTTTTGGAAGAAAATAGCTCTAGTTAGTGACTTTGAGGTTCTTGAGTTGACTTTGATAATCATTACGTAGTTGATTGGACATAGTGATCTTTAACTTGACTATGATCGTTATAGGCTTTAGACTCTATCCTCTTTTATGATTTAGTTGCATGAGAGATGAGGTAAATTTTTGTTGCTAGTCTAGATACTTGAGCGGATAGTCTAGTACTTCCCCGAATATATTTCAAGGCGAAATTCTAGGTTTGCTTGGTTTGGAAAATGATCGTTGGCTTTCCTTGGACCTTTTGAGCTTTCTATTTCCACCCTATGTTTGTTATCCCTAGTCAACTCTGTTGAGCCTTTAGCCTTTCTTTGTTGGTAACCTTGCTACAAGCCTTTACCCGTTTTGTTTATAATTCTCTCTTGGCACCCGGACCTTTCGTAACACTTTATATAAAAAGTAGCTTAAGGCATAAGTTTTGGGGGGAGGGGGGTTGAGGAATCTAAAGAGGTACCAAGGCACCAAAAGAGAGAAAATAAATGATCTCTATGAAAAAAGAAGGTAAGAAAAGAAAAAACAAAACAAAAATGCCAAAAAGAAAATAAAAAGGGAAAATGATGAAAGCAAAAAGAGGCAAATATATCTAGTGCATCAAGGGATAAAAAGAATGAAATGAACAATAAAGAGTGATGGTAAGTCTCTCTAGCCCCCAAGAACAAGAAATGCCTCTAAGGGTTTGGTCAATGTGAGCCAAGAAATAAAAAGTGGAGTGCTTAATGGAGGGCGTAACCACTTATCCATATGGTATTCTACCCCAATCCAAAAACCTTTATTACAACCCGAAAGATGTCCTACTTGATTTTGAACCGAGTAAGCTTACATTAGTGAAAATCTACATGAGGAGCAAGCTTATGGTACTTGAAGCTTTACTTGTAACATTCCTTTATGAGAGAAGAGTGAACTCTTTATTGCTTTAGAAATTGAGTGTTAGTTATTTAAGTGAGCATGGAAAATGGAAGGTAGAGGAAGAAGAATTTGGATTCCATCATGATTTATATGATAGAACATGAGTTTTGGATGAGTGAAGTCAATTTTTGAAGCTCAAATGTTTGTAACGACCCAGCCAGTCGTTTTGAGTATTTTAGCCCTGATCCTCAATTTGCTGCCTCCTCTATATTGTATTATGGTTATGGACTTGCCGAGGGTGTTTGGTTTTGGTTCGGGTAAGTTTCAGAGTGAAATAGGACACATAATCCCCAAGTTAGAGCTAGGGGTGTGCATCAATCGGTTCCATTTTATTTTCGTGAAATTCGGTTTTGTCTATTCGGTATTCAATTTTTGATTGTTGCACCAATATCCGAACCAAAATTAGTTCGGTTTTTTTGTTCTTATTGATTCAGTTCGGTTCGGTCGATTTTCGATTTATTTCGGTCTATTTGGGTATGTCAAAAAATATTCAAACATGTAGCACATACCCAAGAATTTATTAGCATTAACTTTTATTGTACACTAAAATGTCCACATCTTATCAGTTAAAGCACTTAAGCTTTTGCAAATATATAGAAAGTGCAGCAACATACATCAACTGGAGTAAACTCAACAAAAATAAAATATAATAGATCTCATTATTCATCTTTAGTCAAGTAAAAGAATGGGCGAAACGCTGGCTAGTCTGTCAAATAATATTTTTTGTTCATTTCAATTTAACATTCATGGACATGCTAAGCCTAGCGAATGGAAGAGAATGGGAGAATAGATGTACCCTAACGGGCTTGCAGCAGTAGAATATCCAATAAAGGCAATTATTATGACTGGTGAATGGGAAAATAGAAAATGGAATTGGAACACCAATTTAATTATTATGGGTTGGGATATTTAGTTTTAAATTTTAGTAAGAAAATTGCGTTGGTATTTAGCATTAGCCTTCAGTTAATACATTGTATGCGGGTAAAGAGAGGAGAGCCCACCAACACTCTTATTAGAAACTTCAATTTTTCGGTTAACCAAAAAACTGCAATCTCAAAATCAATCACCGAACCGAACACCAAACTTTAAAAAATCATAAACCGCAAAGCGACCGAATAAACCAAATAAGCCAAACCGAGTAAACCAAAATTATCGATTTGGTCGATTTTTCCGGTTCAGTTGGTATTATGCACAACACTAGATTGGAGGTTTAAGTTGAAAGAGTTGGTTGTAGTTTGATTTTTGTATAGACGATTCCAGAATAGAGTTTTGACGGTTTCAATAGCTCCACATGCTAATTTTGGACTTAGAAGCGTGCCTGAATGTTGATTTGTAGTCCCGTAGGTCGTTTCGGCGTAAGTTGGTGAAAGTTAGAAGATTTAAAGTTTGGAAGATTGGAAAGTTTGACCGGAGTTTACTTTATTGATATCGAGGCCAGATTTTGATTTCAGAAGTTGGAATAGGCTCATCATGTCATTTATGACTTGTGTGCAAAATCTAAATTCAATCGGAGTTGTTTTGGTATGAATCGACATTAGTTTTGAAATTTGGAAGTTCATAAGTTTATTAGGCTTGATCGATGCACGATTCGTGGTTCTAGTATTATTTGATGTGATTTGACGCTTGGAGCGTATTTGTATGATATTTTAAGACTTGTTGGTATGTTTGGTTAAGGTCCAGGGGCCTCATGTGTAATTCAGATCATGTTCGGCGCATTTCGGAACTTTAAGGATTGCTGAGTTGCTGGTTTTTCTACAGGTCTGGTTTCCTTCTACGCATTCACGAAGGCTTTCCCGCATTCGCGTAGAATCTGCGGGAGTTACTGGAAATTTACCCTTCATGTTCGCGAAGATGGCCATACATTTGCGAAGGTTCAGTAGGTTTGTGCACTACGATCGCAGGCACAGTCACATTTGAGAAGAAGAGGGGCATGCTGGGGACCATGTATTTGGCCTACACGTTCACGAATGAGGCTTTGCATTCACGAAGCTTGGGATCATTTGGCCATCGCGTTCGCGAGTGCGCTCTCGCGTTCGCGGAAGAAGAATTTTGGTAGCAGCTTAATTTGTGCTTCGCAAACGCGAGGCACTTTCTGCGTTCGCAAAGAAAAAATCACTAGGCAGTAGAATACAATTTCAAAAACGAGGGTTCATCTCATTTTTCATATGTTAGACCTAGAGAGCTCGGTGTGGGGCTATTTTTCGAGGGTTCTTCAAGGAGATTGTTGGGATAAGTGATTCTAACCCGGATTGGACTATATTTCATGAATCTATTACTATTTTCATCATCTAATTAGGGATTTGAGTTAGATATTTGGGGGAAAATGGTAAAAACTTCCTAGATTAAGTTTTTGAGTTTTGAAAGGCGATTTGAGGAAGAATTTGAGTAATTCTTGTATGGTTGGACTCGTTATTGAATGGGTTTTGGGATTTTATAATTTTGGTTGGGTTTCGAGACGCGAGCCCGGGTTGACTTTTTGAGTTGACTTTTTCTTTCTTTGCAAAGATCGTAATACTATTATCCGAATTAGCTTCCTATAGTTTATATTTATGGTATGAAGTTATTTTGGCTAGATTCGAGCTGTTCGGAGTTGGATAATAAAGGGAAAGGCCTACTAGTAGGTTGAGTTAACGTGTTTTGAGATAAGTGTCTTGCCTAACTTTGTGGGGAGGGGGGAATACCCTTTAGGATTGGTGTTGTTTTGTGATAATTGTGATGTGTGGAACTCATGTACGCAAGGTGACGAGTGTGTACACGGGTTAAATGTGGAAATTTATCGATTTAAGATGTGTAGATTCCTTTCATGCCTTAACTGAGTTATCGTAACATGTTATTTTTTATCATCATTAGTCTATTTTCACATGTTCCACTTGTCTTATATCTTACTTGCTAATTGCTCTACATGTTTAGTCGAAGTTCTTATTTCCTTTATTCCGTATTCATTATTTAACCTCTGAGCTCTTTACTTGAAGTTGTTATTCTTGGATTCTCTTGTTGTTAAAATGGGTATTGAGGTATAAGGGTCGTGATTCACATTGCGGCAAAGTGTTACATTGTGAAATATTATTCTTGCTGAGTTATTCCCTACAGGTTATTATTGTTGAGGCTTTTGCAAACTTTGTGGTTGAGCCATGGTCTCTTTATTGTGAAAACACTATTATTGTTGGTTTCTGTGGCAAGTTGTGATGTTAGGCACTTGAGGTACGATTTGTGACACATTGTGATATTGATATGAATGGGGTAGTATACGATTTTGGGGTTGAAACGCATGCGGTGAGATAAGGTGGGCTTGATACGCGTGGTTAATAAGGGAACTACTAGAAGCTATGCGGTGTGATAAGGTGGGTAAAACGTGGGATGCTATTTCGGGAAAATAATTTTAAATCTAAATGCAAGGCTCCCGCGATGATATAAGGAAAAATTGTGAATTATTCTTGTGATTTTCAGACTACGAGGCAGTACCTTAATAGTGAATCTTGTTGGTATTTCTCTATCGCTGCACTTGTCTTGGGTTCTTTTTGTTTCCTTAGCATATCATTCCTTGTTTTTCTCCATGTTGCATTAATTGTTTCCGTTCCATGTAGCTTACCTTGATATGTCATTTATTGTTTCAATTTCATTGCTATCATTACTACACTAATATACACTTATTTAGTTCTTCTTATTTGTTTCAATAGGGCCTTGACCTGACCTCGTCACTACTCTACCGAGGTTAGGCTTGTCACTTACTTGGTACTGTTGTGGTGTACTCGTGCTACGCTTCTGCACATCTTTTTGTGCAGAGCCAGGAACCTCATACTAGTCCAGGCATTAGTGAGTTGAGTTCGTACGTGGAAACTTCAAGATACACCTGCCACCATCTGCAAGCCTCGGAGTCACCCTCCATCTACCTTTACATTTTCCTTCTTCTATTAGTTACAGTTGTATATGGATGACTATTATATCGTTGTAGAGCTTGTGATTCGATATCACCAGTTTTGAAAAATTGTATATGTTGAGCAGTGGAGTTTATTTTATATAGTTGTTGAGTATTTAAGAGTTTATTTGATTTTTCAGTTATTTTTACATGTTTGTTAAGTTTACCTAGTCTTATAGACTAGGTATCTTCACGACATCCTATGGAGGGAAATTTGGGGTTGTGAGAAGTTGGTATCAGAGATTTAGGTTCATAGGTGTTATGATCATAAGCAAGTTTAGTGAAGTCTCGTAGATCGGTACGGAGACGTCTGTACTTATCTTCGGAAGGTTATGTAACTATTAGGAAAAGTTTCATTTCTTTGATTCCTTATTGTGTGAATTTATTGAATTCGGAATTCTAGATCTCTGTCTTTCTATTCTCCCATAGATGGTGAGGACATGCACAACTAAATCGGATGATGAGATACCCACGCCCCCTACTAGAGCCACGGGAGAGCGGGGCCAGGGTAGAGGCCGAGGCCTAGGACGAGAACATGGTGCAGCCAGAGCACCAGCCCGAGCTGATATAGAGGAGCCACCAGTAGCTCCAGTTGGAGGGCAGGCATCTGATGCGCCTGTTACTACCCATGCACTTCAGGAGACTCTCGCCCAGTTTTTGAGCATGATTGGCACTTTAGCTTAGGTGGGGTTGATTCCACTTGCTCCTGCCACATCTCAAGCTGGGGGAGGAGCACAAACTCCCTTCACCAGTACCCAGAGCAATGGGTCCAGGTTGATCAGGTCCTAGAGGTCATACTAGTATTGTCGGTTGTCCCAATTCAGCCCAAGGTTAAGGCAGCAACTTCTGAGGGGGAACAGCTCAGGCTTGAGAGGTACAAGAAGTACCACCCTCCTACTTTTAGCAGTTTGGCTTAAGAGGATGCATAGGGTTGTTTTGAGGAGTGCAACTGTATCCTTCGTACTATGGGAATTGTGGAGTCGAGTGGGGTTTCTTTCGTGCGTCTTATCAGTGGTGGTGGGCGTATGAGTTTGCTAGCTCGGTCGAGGTAGCTTCACTCACCTGGGATCAGTTCTTAGAGATGTTCATGAGGGAGTTTCCCCCCAAAGTCTTAAAGATGCATGGCGCGCAGAGTTTGAGCAGTTGCGTCAAGGTAATATGACCGTATCGGGCAATGCAATCATGTTCAGTGATTTGTCTAGGCATGCACCAGCCTTGGTTGCTACGGTCTGAGAGCGAGTTTGTTGATTTATTGAAGGGCTCAACCCTAGTATCGAATTCAACATGGCTTGAGAATTGGAGATGGACATCCCATACTAGCAGGTAGTAGAGATCTCTAGGCGATTAGAGGGTATGTGGGCTCTGGAGAGAGAAGAGAGGTATGCCAAGAGGCCTCGAGATTCTGGCACATATATGGTGCCAGTGCCTTAATTGTAGTCCGCCATGGTATAGGCTATATGAGCCGTCCTGTTCATTGAGCACTTCTATTTTCCAGCGTCATTCCGGCTACTCCCAGCCATTAGGTTGCTTATTATGCACCACCACTGTCTAGTGCACCTCTTTCATGGGGTGATTTCAGCGGTCAGTCCAACAGATCAGGCCTGAGTCAGTCTCAGCAGCCACATCGTTTTGAGTGTGGTGACACTCGTTATATGGTGAGGGCCTGCACTAGACTCAGGCCCCATATATTCCACAGGGCCCTCAGGCTTCTCAGGCCATGGTTACCGCACAAGTTTCCACTCCACTTACACATCCAGCTAGAGGTGGAGGTCGGACAGGTAAAGATTGCCCTAGAGGGGGAGGTCATGCCAGATATTATGCTCTTCCTACTAGGACGAAGGCGGTTGCGTCCGACTCAGTTATCACAGGTACTGTTCCGGTTTGTCATAGAGATGCATCAGTACTCTTTGATCCAGGATCCACTCATTCCTATGTATTATCTTACTTTGCTCCATATTTGGGTATATCCCGCGATTCTTTGGGTTCTCCTGTCTATGTGTCCACACTTGTGGGAAATTCCATTGTTGTTGACCGTGTGTATCAGTTGTGTTTAGTTGTTCTTGGTGATTTTGAGACTAGAGCCAACCTATTGTTGCTCATCATGGTAGATTTTGATGTTATTTTGGGCATGGACTGGTTGTCGCCCTATCATGCTATTATTGATTATCACGCAAGACGGTGCCGCTGCTTATGCCAGGTTTGCTGCAGTTGGAGTGGAGGGATACCTTGGATTAACTTCCTAGCAGGGTGGTATCTTTCCTTAAGGCACAACAGATGGTTGGGAAATGGTGTGAGGCATATCTAGCCTTCGTGAGAGATATCAGTGTTAATACTCCTACCGTGGAGTTAGTTCTGGTAGTAAAGGATTATTCAGATTTGGGAGCTGGATATTCTAAAGACTGCCTTCAGGACTCAGTATGGTCATTACGAGTTCCTTATGATGTCATTTGGGCTGACCAACGCCCCAACAACATTTATGCACTTGATAAATAGTGTATTCCAATCTTATCTTGAGTCATTCATCATTGTATTTATTGATGACATCTTGGTGTACTCTCGGAGCTGGGAGGATCATGAGCAGTACCTACAGACCGTGCTTCACACCCTAAGAGAAAAGAAGTTGTATGCAAAATTTTCAATGTGTGAATTCTGGCTCGATTCGGTGGCATTTTTGGGTCATGTCGTGTTGAGTGGGGGGATTATGGTAGATCCAAAGAAAATTGAAGCAGTGCAGCGTTTGCTCGGACCGTCCTCAGCTACTAAGATCTAGAGTTTTCTTTGTTTGGCAGGGTATTACCGTGGATTCATAGAGGGTTTCTCATCTATTGCTTCTCCTATGACCAGATTGATCGACCTAGAAAGGTTCTTCATTCAGGTGGACTGGGGAGTGTGAGGAGAGCTTTCAAAAGCTCAAGACTGTTTTGACTACAGCCTCAATGTTGGTATTGCCTACGGGTTTAGGGTTTTACACTATGTATAGTGATGCGTCGCGTATTGGCCTCGTCATGATGTAAATGCAAGACGGTAGGATGATTTCCTACGCATCTAGACAACTAAAGGTACATGAGAAGAACTATCTTGTCCACGACCTTGAGTTAACAGCTATTGTTCATGCCTTGAAGATGTGGAAGCACTATTTGTACGGTATCTTTTGTGAGGTTTATACCGACTACCGGAGTCTATAACATCCGTTCAAATAGAAGGATCTTAACTAGAGGCAACAGAGATGGTCAGAGTTGCTTAAGGACTATGATATCACCATTCTATATTATCTCGGGAAGGCCAATATGGTGGTCGATGCCTTGAGTCGCAGGGCGGAGAGCTTGGGCAGTTTAGAATATCTACCGACAGCGGAGAGACCATTAGCCTTGGATGTTCAGGCATTGGCCAACCAGGTTGTTAGGTTGGATGTTTCGAAGCCGAGTCGAGTTTTGGCTTGTGTGGTTTCTCAGTCTTCTCTTTATGATCGTATCAGAGACCGTCAATATGATGACCCCTATTTACTTGTCTTCAAGGACATAGTTCAACGCGGTGATGCCAAGTAAGTCACTATTGGGGATGACGACAATGTAGGGCAAGCTGTGTGTGCCCAATGTAGATGGTTTGCGTGAGTGATTATTTTAGAGGCTCACAGTTCACCGTACTCAATGCATCAGGGTGCTGCTAAGATGTATTAGCACTTAAGGTCACACTATTGGTGGAGGAGAATTAAAAAGAACATAGTGGGGTATGTAGCTCGGTGCCTAAATTGCCAGCAGGTGAAGTATGAGCATCAGCAGTCAGGCGGATTGCTTCAGAGGCTAGAGATCTAGAGTGAAAATGGGAGTGGGTTGCTGTGGATTTTGTTGTTGGGCTCCCACGAACTTAGAGGAAGTTTGATGCAGTTTGGGTGATTGTGGATAGGTTGACCAAGTTGGGTCATTTCATTCCAGTGGTGACTACTTATTCTTCAGAGCAGCTTGCTTAGGTCTATATTCGCAAGATTTTCAGACTTCATGGCGTGCCAATATCCATATTCTCTAACCGGGGTACGCAGTTTACATCGCGGTTCTGGAGGGTCGTACAACGTGAGTTAGGCACACAAGTTGAGTTGAGCACAACATTTCACCCTCAGATAGAGGGACAGTCCGAGCGCACTATTCAGATATTAGAGGATATGCTTCGTGCATGTGTGATGGAGTTTGTGGGTTCTTGGGATCAGTTCTTGTCGCTTGCGGAGTTTGCCTACAATAATATCTACCAGTCGAGCATTTAGATGGATCCATATGAGGACTTGTATGGGAGGTGGTGTCGGTCTTTGGTGGGTTAGGCTATTGGGTACATACTTAGTTCAAGATGCTTTGGAAAATGTTAAATTAATTCAAGATCGATTTCGTACAGCCCAATCTTGACAAAAGAGTTATGCGGATCGGAAGGTTTGCAACGTCCGCATTCATGGTTGGGTAGTGGGTCTTGCTCCCATGAATGAGGTTCGAGAAGAAGGGCAAGTTCAACCCTAGGTATATTGGACCTTTTGAGATTCTTGAGAGGATTGGAGTGGTGGCCTACAAGCTTGCACTACCACCAATTCTAGCTGTAGTTCATCTAGTATTCCATGTTTATATGTTTCGGAAGTATCACGGCGATCCATCTCATGTGTTGGTTTCAGCTCACTCCAGTTGGACAAGGACTTGTAATATGTTTAGGAGTCGGTGGTTATTTTGGACAAGCAGGTCCTAAAGTTGAGGTCGAAGAACGTTGCTCCAGAGAAGGTCCAGTGGAGGGGTCAGCTGACAAGTCCTTGTCCAAACTAGGGTCCTCATGTCTTGGATTTCAGCTCAGTCCATCATGCCGTTATCCTTATCTTCTTACCACTTCAGGTATGTCTCTATACTCGTTCGAGGAAAAACGTTTGTTTAAAAAGGAGGAGGATGTAACGATCCGGCTGGTCCTTTTGAGTATTTTAGCCCTAATTCCCTATTTATTGACTCCTTTATATTGTGTTATGGTTGTGTGACTTGCGGGGGGTGTTTGGTTTTGGTTCGGGTGAGTTTAAAAGTGATGGGACGCATAGTCCCTAAGTTAGAGATTTAAGTTGAAAGAGTTGACCGTAGTTTGACTTTTGTGAAGACGACTCCGGAATGGTGATTTTGGACATAGGAGCATGCCCAAATGTTGATTTGGAGGTCCGTAGGTCATTTCAGCAAAAGTTGGTGAAAGTCAGAAGATTTAAGGTTTGGAAGATTGGAAAGTTTGACCGGGAGTTGACTTTATTGATATCGGGGTCAGATTTCGATTTTGAAAATTAGAATAGGTCCATCATGTCATTTATGACTTGTGTGCAAAATTGAAGTCAATCAGAGTTATTTTGGTATGAATCGGCATTAGTTTTAGAATTCGAATGTCCATTAGGCTTGAATCGATGCGTGATTCGTTGTTCTAGTGTTGTTTGATGTGATACGACGCTTCGAGCGTGTTTGTATGAAATTTTAAGAGTTGGTATGTTTGGTTGAGGTCCCAGGGGCCTCGGGTGTAATTCAGACCATGTTCGACGCATTTCATAACCTTAAGGATTGCTGAACTGCTGGTTTTCTACAGGTCCAGTTTCCTTCTACGCGTTCGCGAAGGCTTTCCCGCGTTCACGTAAAGTCTTCGGGAGTTACTGGAAATTTACCCTTCACATTCGCAAAGATGGCCACGCGTTGAAAATAATTTACCCTTCGCGTTTACGAAGATGACCACACATTCAATGCCTTTTCAATTATAATTTGCTCGATATTTAGCCCATAAATTTTTTGATTGTGAAGGTTAGTAGCAGCTTATTCTTTCCTTGCAACAAGAAAATATAGAATTGGTAACAAAGTTTTTGGGAACAATAATAATACTATTTCTAAATATTAATAAAAGCAACAACTTTATTTAGTAAAAATTTTATCCATGAGTTTTTGGATGGAAATTATGTTAATCTAGTTGCCATATTTTGGGTGCATTATAATAAATTTAAACATTAAATAAATTGGCAACAATGTGATTTCATTGCCAAAAAAATATTTCTATTGTTGGTAAATTTTCCCAACAATATTGCCTAAAAATTATTTAGTTATTTATTTACCGTGAAAATGGTAACAACAATTAAATTTGTAAATGAGATTCTAAAAATACGTGATCTATTTCCGAGCTAGTTGCTACAGCAGTTAATGCTAAGAACGTGAAGTATAATGATAAAATGCGAGCTAAGATGAGGCAATAATCAAACCAAAGGGGCATGTTGCCCGAATGCAGAGATGGTCGATGGGACCTCGGGGCCAAGGCTCGAACCGATCTCGAGCTACCCGGGCAATCAAGAGCGAGATAACAGGTAGAGATATGATTAAGCGAGGCTCTATATTGCCAATATTGGAAGATATGGTAAAAAACAAATAAGAAAACGATAAATATTAAGGAGGCCTCGGGCTAGTGAGAATAAACAACTTTGAAGAGAAGAGAGAGAGAGAGAGAGAGAGAGAGAGAGAGAGAGATTATTGTACTTGTGGAGAAATTGAGCAACAACAGCCCTTTACAAGATGGTATGGGTTCCTCTTATATAGGCGAGGGAACGCGGTATAGTACAGAGTGCATTAAATATAAAGATATGGGGATGAGACGGCTAGACTAGACACCAGAGCCTGTTGATTCTAGCTGCTTGCCTCGGGAGTTCCCCGTCTTCGTAGCTTTTGCTGGGCCGCGGACAGATCCCTTAACCTCAAATCCACTGTAGGGCCACGGATGATCCTCGAGATAGGGAGCCCGATCATGATCCCACAGCCTCAAGGTGCTGTCACGACATTCTGAATATACCTTAATTGCGGGAGATGGATTCCCCTGATTTCACCACACAGATAGTCTCCGCGTTTCCTAGAACGGAGTGATAGGAAACGATGTTGAATTGTCGTCTCGAGGCCATTATTGCCATGATGTTTAACCGTCTAAGAGCATTAAATTCCATGTCCTAGGGAACTGTACAGGGCTACCGGCAAATGCGGTAATCGAGAAACCCGTGAACTGCCGTAGGTTCGTCTCTTCTGCTTCCCTAGCGGTTCCTATAAATGCTTCGGTTGCCAAATACTCCCCATCTTCACCCTTCCTTTAGGCTCGTAAACCAGAATTTCTGCTATTTGATACCTTTACATCCTTCCTTCTCTTTACGGAAAGGTTTTACCATTTTTCATGGCCAGGACTTCTAGGACGGTCCCTCTACGGAATGATACTACGTCGTCATCCCGATAGTCTGAGGGGGAAAATAAATCGATTCCTACTTTAGAGCAATGGACCCCTCCCGATATTGACACGTCGGATGATTTCGACATCAAAACTCCCTCGTCTACACCGGGTCAATGTGAGCACGTGTCTCGATATGTTAGCATCGTGACCAATGTTGACAAAGTGAAGGAGAACTGCCGATGGAGCAAGGCAGTGAAGGTAGAAATTCCCGACCCTAGCGACAACATTACCGACTTCAAGGATGGCTTTATCTACATATATACTTACCCATTCACCCTGAGTCCTGATAAATTTGTCGAATCTCTTCCTTTGGAAATCGATCCGGTTATCCTTGACTTTTGCACTCAATAATGGGTGACCCTCGGTCAGATCGACCCATCCTTTTGGAGGATCGTGTTGATGCTCAGGCACTTTACCAAAGGGGTTACAAGTGAGGTTTTTACCCTAAGCCATTTGATTAGATTGTACCGCCCTTGGCTGTATCGAGGCTTAATCAAGCTTTGACAGCGGTCCAAAAAATCTTTCTTTACAAGTGTTGATAAGGGGAAGGATCGAGGATGGATGAGTAGGTTCATTCGAGTGAGGACCTCGGATATCATCCCGGCCCGGAGGATGCCCTTTTCCAGAGCAATGGAATGATCGACGTAAGTGAACTTCCCTTTATCCACTTCTCAATTATTCTTTTATTTGTCATGAAAATCCTTTTGTGCTCTCTCCAGCAGCTGCTTGGCATCCCGAGGCGGTTCCAGATTTGGCGGGATGGATCAGGCATTTGGATGAAAGGTTCTTGTATCGTCTCCGGTCTTGGTCCGTCATGTCTAAGGAGCGTTGGGTGGCTAAGAATCACAGTGAGGTTTCTCCACCACTCGTGCTCTACCTTTTGTGTTCCTTCCCGAGCTCTAAGCAACAGTGTGCCACGTTTATTGTATTGGTGCGGGCCTTTGAGAATATATGCAGATGAGGCCATCCCCTAATGGTGAGGCGGAGGCCTTGGGGCCTGACATGAACAAGAAAAGGAAAGACAGGGCGGCCACTGCCTGTTCTGATGAAACTGCTACCCTAACATTCGGGTTGAGCCCTGATGTTGAGGGGGAGGACAAGGATAGAAGTCCGTTGAGGAGGAGGACGAGGTCCAGTGTGAGAGATTTACAGGTGCCCCAGTCGGAGGCTGCTGAGTTTGGGATAGCCAGGTCCTGCAGGGCTAAGGAGCCGGAAGTCTTCGAATAGAACGTTGATGTAACCTCGAATCATGCAGCTAGATTCGAAGTGGCTACCGCTAGCAGGACCGTTGGTCCCGATGAGTCGGGGTTCGGGACTTTCCAAGGACATGGGCTGCTATTCGGAGAAATTAGCGACTCGAACGATCTTATTCAGAACTTTCCAATCTCATCGAGAGAGCTGAGGGATGCCGAAGGGATGATCGGCGCCACAGTTTGTACTCCTTTCAGAGCATTACCAACATATTTGATGGCATAATCGACGGAGCAGATCTCGACATTTCTGGTGCCATTAAAGCGGCGGAGAAGTCCATGCAGCAGGTGATAATTTTTCCTTGCGTGTTTCTTTTTGTTCCCGGCCATTATTCGTCATTCCTCTTAATTTTCTCGTTGTGTTGCAGTGTAAAGAAATGTATGATCATGCCATCCTTGGGCTTTGTGGGGAACTTTCTTGCCATGAGAAGGAGCGTAATAACATTGCTTCGAACTTTAAGACTCGGAGGCTCGCGGCGCCCGGGGAGATAAAGAGTTGGGGGAGCTTCGGGCCTCTTTGGAGGTGGCTCTTTGGGAGAAGGGCGTTCTTGCTGCTCAGGTACTCTGCCTTGATCACACATGCTCTTTTACTTCGTATCCACAAATGTTCTGTATTTACATATTCACCATCTTGCCTTTTATTGTAGGTCGAGCAGAGCAACTCGCGGATTAGTCAGTTGGAAGCAGAGGTTTCCGGGCTGAAGAAGCGGAGCGAAACTATGACCGGGGAATTGGTGACATCCCGGGACCTTCTTCTCGAACATTCGTAGGGAGATTGCTACTTTGGCCGCAGCTAAGTCTGAGGCCGAGCGAGATGTTTCTGCTTATAAGGAGGATGCAACTACAACGCATGCAATGGTTCGTGACATATCCTTGGCGGCTGGGCAAAAGCTGGTACGCGCTGTCGAGCATGCCAAGGCAAATGTGAAGAGGGAGGTCCTAAAAGAACTCAAGGCCAGAGGCTTCGAGCTATCTACCGACCTAGAGGAGGCTCGTGCGATGGAGGGAAGACTGACGCTCTTGATTGCCCCCGATGGGGGTGAAGATGATAGTGGCGAGGAGTAGTCTCCGAGCCCTTTTTTGTATGCCTTCTTTTTTGTTCCATGTGTTCTCCCTCCTGGGAGACGGATGGTGTAAAGGTGTTTTTCCTTTTTGCCAATGCACGAAAGGAGATTTTATTCTGCTAGTCCTTCTTGCTGCTTTCCCTTTCTCCTCTCCTCTTTCTATTTTTTTTTTGTTTCTTCCTTCCCTTTTTTTTTGCTTCCGAGCATCGGGCGCCGTCCCTTCGGAGCCTTTTCGTAGGACAGACCGGGGGCCCCAAGACTAGCCATGTCTCGAGGTTGAGTTGATGGCTTCTCCGAACCGATACTTGTGACATCGGGGGTCTCCCGAGGTCCCTTGATTTTATGAGTTATGTGGGAGCCTGAGATGAATCTTTCGGTGCATTCCCCAAGGAGAAGATAACGTTAACGCGGCCAGAATTAATTGGCCTTCTTGGGTAATTGGGTAGTTGTTGCCTGTCCCCTATATATTTATCTATCCGCCCTTCAAGCAGCGATTTTGCAGTTGTTTGATAAGCCTATCTCCTTTGTAGAGCCTGGCGCTTTGTGGGAGTCCCTCCACTTCTTTGCTTCAGGGAGTTTTTGCCTGGATCCTCCTCCTCTTCTCCTTATTCTATCGTGGTCATGGCCGCTGCTTCGACACCTGATCCTCGAATGAAGGAGATTCCTTCCTGTGTTCCACCTTCAGTTGGCGCCAGCGGCCCTCTCCCGATGTCGGGGGAGCGAGACCTGGAGTGTGCTGCCTCGAAGAGGGTTGCCACGTCGGGGAAGCCTCCCAATGTTCCGAGCCATCGGGAGCACGTGTCGAGAATTATTTCATCGGTGAGGGAGGAGAACCTCGGGGCGATCAGGAGAGAGTGCGGATGGGGGGAAGTCGTGATTCTACAAGTACCTTCCCCGAGGAGAGTGTTATGATGTATGTTGAGGGTTTCTTGAGCGTATATACCCATGTCCTCGTGTCGGGTTCCTCAGATCGGGTCTTGCTCGATTTCTGTAGAAGGTATCAAGTAATATTGGTGCAGATTCATCCCTTTCTCTGGAGGATAGTGCAGTCGATGAGATATTTTGCTGACAAGGCCAGGATAGAGTTTACCCTTAGTCACCTCATAAGGTTGTACCGGCCATTACGTTACCGGGGCCTCGAGCTTCCACGATTGGTAGCGAGGAGGATAAGGACCGTGGATGGATGAGTCAGTTCGTTCGAATCCAGACGATCGACATTATTTCTGTAGAATTTTTGCCATTTCCTGAGAAATGGAACTCCGCACGTAAGCATTCTGTTTGAACCGTCTTTCCCTTCATATGAAGTTGGCCCCATAACGATGTCTTCCTATCCTTTGTTTACAGCAGCTCATTGGTTGCCCGGTGAGGTCCCTGATTTAGCCAAATGGTCTCGTAGGCTGGCAGCTTGCTGGGCTCATGATAGGCGCCGGTGGCGAGATCTTTCAAAAGGGAGATGGGAGGCGAAGCATTATGGTAGGTGCCTGGCATTCCCCCTCCTTTTTGGGGACGACTTCCTTTTTGCTGATTTGCCTGATTCTTCTGTCGCAGGTGCCGGGAGTTCATTCGAGGTGAGACTGGATTCCCCGAAGGAGGAGGAGAGATTACTGGCCCAAGGATCAAGGAGCGCTGATAAAAGGAAAGGTGTTCCATGGTGTGAGAAGGCTTGCAGTGAGGCGCCTCCTCCGCAGCGGTTGAAGGGAAGTAGTTCGGTCGGCTAGCAAGCTTTTGAGATTGATGCATCATCGGACGTTGCTTCGGCCCTCGGCGAGGCTCATCGTCTTGGCCTTGTGGTGAGTTTTCGGCCATGGTAGGGATGTTCTGGACCCATGCTTCTTTCTCTTCCCTTTACTCACCTGGCTCTTCTTCTTCTTCTTCTTCAGGCTTTTGATAGGCACAAAGTCGTGTTGCTTTGTTGTGAGGCCCCGTTGCGGGAGGCACGAGAAAGGGAAAATCCCTCAAACTTCTCTGTGCGGAAAGGAAAATGAGCTCGTTTCTTCGCGGCATGGGGCTGACCGAAGCCGCGCCCGGGATGCCCTCTTGGAGAAACAAGTATCCTGCATTCCGCGCTGGCCTGTATTCCCCTTTTTGTCCTATTGTCTTTGAAGCATTGCCGTTTCAGTTGAAGGATAAGGTAGATGAGCTGGAACAACTCTGGGGAGAGGTCGGCAAAGTCAAACGTGAATTCACTGAACTGCAAGTGCTTGTTAGCGCCCATTCTGAGGCCAAAGAGAGGGCTTAGGCTATGACATCCATTCTTTAGGCACAAATTCAGGCCGCTCGTGCGAATGATTCTGCTCGGGCGAAGATGATCGCGAGACTCTCATTCGAGCTATCAAGGGCGAAAACTGAGGTGGTGAACGTCTGGGCCGAGGTCGTAATGAATAATACCAGGGCGGGGCAAAAAATGGCGGCTCATTCAATGAGTGCTGTTGCCGCTAAGGCTGAGCTGAAGAAGGCCATCGACCGTGCAAACATTAGCAGGGAGTATGAGAGGTGCAGATCTCGGAGGGAGACCCTCGAGGAGATTTATGCCAGAGGTTTTGATCTGTTGGAGGAGATCATACAAGCCAAAGGAGAGGAGTTTGATGCCAAGTTCCTGATATCCAATGATGAGGATGATGAGGAAGAGACCGTCAGCCGTATCTGCCGGAAAAAAGGGGAACAAATATTCCCTGCCTTCTCTGTTGTGTATATATAGCTTTCATTATACGACGCAGGCCGAGATTATGCCTCGTCATCAATATGTAGTAATAAGAGGGGAAACCCCGCAACTTGTATCTTCTGTATTTCTGCTTGTTGTAGTTTTTACTGGGTTGATTTGACCCCGGATTTGCCCTTAAGCTTGCATGCTTTAACCGTCTTCGGGTTCAGTATCCGAGTCAGGGTCCGACTCGAGCTTAATATACCCTCGAGTTTTGCTTTTGTTCGGGCTAGCGATGATGGTTTTTATTTCCTGCCCTTGGGCATTTTGCGATTTTCGGGTCCAGTCTTCGAGTCGCGTTGCGATCCGAGCTGTAATCGACCCTTGAATTGCCTTGAGTTTTTGGTTGGCGACAGTGGCACTTATGCCGTTTGGTCGTTGAGACCTTTTAGTATGCGGCCCGGAGGCTTGCATAGTTAACTATTTTGGATCCGGTCTCCAAATCGGGTTACGATTCGAGCTCATTTTAATCCTCAAGTTGTCAAGATTTTTTAGCTGGTGACAATGGATCTTACGTTGTTTTTTCCTGTAGGCTTTGTTTTCGCTCGTTAAGGTCTTTTTATAGTATTTTTTCCTGACGCATTGTCGGTTCCAGAGGAACCTCGATTTTAAGTCGTTGTTGGTGATGTTTCGAGCACCTCGTAAGGTTCATAGCTCGTAGGTCGAGTAGATCGACGCTCTTGCATTTTTGGAGCGGACATTGTTGGAGCACATTTTTGCCTTTTGAGGAATGCTTATTTTAACTGGTTCTTTCCGAAGTATATTCGGAGTAGTGGCCTGCGATTTTTTAGCGACAGTCGAGCGTCCCCAAGTTGCGTTATTTTGGCTGTATCAGCCATTTTGACCGTAGTCATATGCGTTTGGCCATAGCCATTTTTATCCCTAGTGATAGTTTAGGCGTCTACATTGAGGGTATGCCCTTTAGGGATTCTTCCAAATGCGACGTATAGCCTAAACTTCATGATTTTCATACCTGTTGAGGTCTTACAGTATGTCATGCCGATTGAGGTCTTATAGTTTGTCATGTCTTTTGAGGTCTTACAGTTTGCCATGCCTATTGAGGTCTTACAATTTGTAGAATAGATCTGGTTACACCGAGGTTGCCCGCTAGGGGTCTTACAGTTTCTAGTTTTCCAGTTGTATGACGATTAACAACAGTCTCCGAGTCATCGAGTTTGTTTAAGCTTGAAGACAGCTTCTCGTGAGCTCGGAGCTGCCTTCCAGGGGCTTGATGAGCCCGGAGTTCCGACCCTGAGGTCATGCAAGTTGTCAAATCGTTAATGTTAAGTCTCCAAGTATATCAGGACTCATTTGATGGAGAAGCATTTGCCGCGAGTATTTTGAAATCTCCTTTCCCGAAATACGAAATGCCGAAAAGGTATTCTTTATTGCTTGGAGTAAATATATACTGTAAATACATATTGTCATGTTGCTGTGAGCTCAGCCCGCATGGGTGCGGTTCCTCTGATTATCTGATTCGTTTACATAATTCCGTTTTGGAACTTAGCCTGCCATTTATTGGCCCTTCCGAGGGGATGGTCCCTTAAGAGGAGGTCATCGCACGTCGTCCGACTATAAAAGAAAGGACTACGATCTTGTCTGATATCTTTCTTGGGGGTACGTTACTCCGCTAATAATCTTGCTGGCGGGACCTTTAGGTTGGAAACCCGGTCAAGGAAAGAGAGCTCGGCGAGTTCTACAGAGGCCTCGGATCTCCGAGTGGAGTTTAGAATTTCTGAATGCCTTGGCTAACTTCAAGCATGTAGGTTAGTAAAAGGAAAGAAACAACAAAGGAACAGAGTTGTCCTTCCCTGTTGCGGGGCATGTAGGCGACGTTTTCGAGGTTTGGTATGTTCCTTCCATTTCGAGGCGCGAGCCATAATGCAGCCTTTTGCCACGTTCAACCAGGTTTGGCCGAAGATGCAGTTCTGCTTACCCTTTGATCCCTTCGAGGGTGGAGGCGTTGATACCGACGACGGGTCATATGGTGAGGGATTTCCTCTCATCGTGTCTAGCTTTTCATCGAATGCCCTAGTCCCACCTTTGTCGGGGAGTTTCATCCCTTTGACGAAGTGGGGTCAAAATTGCCTCCGGGCAGTGTGCCCGTTGTCATCCGAATAAAACGTCTGAGCTACGCGGGCTCGGCGTTCTAGTCCGAGCTCAAGCGAGTTGTATAGAGGGAGCGGCTTTCTTGATTGTTGTGGCGATCGGCGTCTGGAATCCACCAAAGATTCGAGGTGTGGGAATGATTTGGTTTGTTAGTCCAAACTGCCCTATTGGCTTTGGCCTGACGCCATCGGTATAGTTGGTCGAACCACCTGCACTTATGAACACATGCTTTATTTGGAATAGGCTAAATGAGGGAGGGGTTACGAACGCGTGAATACGAGGCTGAGGCGAAGTCTCGGCGCCCCTTTCCTTGGATGCAAGGGTGTCCTTTGGGTATATTTCCCGGACACGTCTTTTCCCGGCGATAAGCACTTTCTTTCTGCATTTTATGGAACATTGAAGGGTGCCGCTACCCTTTTTTCGTCATGGCAATACGTTGTGGCTTGTCAGCTTCATTTTTTTCTGATATCCTTCCTCCTTTGGAGATGGATTCGAGCCTGACCGCTCGATGATACTTGGTGGCGACCTCTATTGAATAGCACGGTTGTTGTTCTTTTGAGTCGGTGACCCCGTGCGCCTTGCGGTCCTGCGCCGGGCCATAGTTCTCTTGAAGGGGTCTTGGTCGAACAGGTCTGAGCCGCCTGGCATTCCCTACTTCACTTATGGTGATCACGATGTTTGCTATAGCGTGCTGATATCGCACTCGGCTGGGCAAGGTTTCCCTACCAGCTGTGCCTTGTTGACTCTGGTTCTATTGGAGGTTCCTCGAGGGTGTTGTCCTCGGGCCATCTCCCTATTGTTGCGAGGTAGGTTGCACCTCAAATCGTTCCTTCCATTCATCGCGCATGGACGATACCTCTATCTCCTTTGTATCAGCTTTTTCGTCGGGAGTCTGCTTGGATATACCAAGCCCGAGGAGGTTCCTGGATGGTTGTCCATGCCCCAGATTCGGGGCTGGTATCGGATGTGGGCATCCAACCGGACCTCGGGTGGGTACCTGGTCAGGCTTCGCTCGAAATGCCCTGGAGTCATTGGGCATGCTTCGCTTAGGCTTCGGGTGAAGGCCTGTGTTGGCCAATCATCCGAAACCAGGAGCAATCTTATTCGTCCTATCATGGGATGGGGCGCGGCTTCCCGTGGCATCTCATTTCTTTTTCGTTCAGCCTCAGGTGTAACGGGCCTTCTCGGTACTACTTTGATGGCGCTGACACGCGCTTCCGCTGAGGACCATGCTGGTACGGTAAGCAAGTCTGTGAGGTCAGGTGCCAGGCAAAGGCATTGCGTCCTCTCGAAAGAGTTTCTTCGAACTTCCTCAACGAGACGGGCTCAAACTCATCATCTCGGATGTCGCTGCCCCTGAATGAGCACGTGCAAGCGGTGCTGTGTCCGTAGGGATCCGAGGTCCTGTCACATCTAGGGAGTTACGGCATTCAAGGTTTCCACAAAGCGAGTTTCGGGACTGTTTCCTCAGGAAACGGTTGCTGTAAGAGCTTCCACGAACCTGATTCGATCCTTTTGAAGAGATTCCCAAGCATCCTTACTGCGGCAGGGTCGGTTAGCGACTCGTCGTTAATTGATCTCTCGGGTACTAGTTTATCGTAATGAGATGTCTCCGTTGCTACTGCGTTGGGGGTCCCCGGGCGACTTTGCAGCCGAGCGATAGCCAACTATCGTGCCTGCAACATTTCAAAAATAACATGAAGACTAACTTCATGTTCTACTCGGGCCGGGGTTTTTTGTGCTTCCTGCTGGTCGTTGCACCATACGCTCCTGTCGGTGTGAGAAGTTTCATCGACTTGTCGTGCGTCCTGTGAATCTGCGTCCGCTAGGATCAGTCCAGGAGCGATATCAGGATTCCGCGGAGGTGCTCCAGCGGCCGGGATAGCCACGCGATTTTCCCCGTGACTTCCCAGGTTGCCGTTCTCAACTCCGTTTACCGAGCCGGACATTTTGGCCTGAAATCAAAGGATCTTGGACAAGAAAAAGTGTGAAAGATAACGTGCGTTTGTGTGACGAAACTAGCAAGAAAATAATCACTATTAGTTTTAGCCCCACGGTGGGCGCCAAACTGTTTACCGTGAAAATGGTAACAACAATTAAATTTGTAAATGGGATTTTAAAAATACGTGACCTATTCCCGAGCTAGTTGTTAAAGCAGTTAATGCTAAGAACGTGAAGTATAATAATAAAATGCGAGCTAAGACGAGGCAGTAATCAAACCAAAGGGGCCAGTTGCCCGAATGCAGAGATGGTCGATGGGACCTCGGGGCCAAGGCTCAAATCGAGCTCGAACTACCCGGGCAATCGGGAGCGAGATAACATGCAGAGATATGATTAAGCGAGGCTCTATATTGCCAATATTGGACGATATGGTGAAGAACAAATAAGAAAACGATAAATATTAAGGAGGCCTCGGGCCAGTGAGAATAAACAACTTTGAAGAGAAGAGAGAGAGAGATATTATTGCACTTGTGGAGAAATGGAGCAACATCAGCCCTTTACTAGATGGTATGGGTTCCTCTTATATAGGCGAGGGAACACGGTATGATACAGAGTGCATTAAATGTAAAGATATGGGGATGAGACGGCTAGACAAGACACCAGAGCCTGTTGATTCTAGCTGCTTTCCTCGGGAGTCCCCCGTCTTCGTAGCTTTTGCTGGGCCGCGGACAGATCCCTTAACCTCGGAGCCACTGCAGGGCCGCGGATGATCCTCTAGATAGGGAGCCCGATCATGATCCCACAGCCTCGAGGTGCTGTCACGACATTCCGAATATACCTTAATGGCGGGAGATGGATTCCCCTGATTTCACCACACACATTATTTTTAATATTTTTGCAAAAAGTAAAGGAAAAATTATACAAAATATCCATTAAACTTAAAATAATTACCCTTTTTTTTATCTATTTAAAAAATAATTACTATAATATACATCTATCCAACTAAAACTAATTACCCAATTTGGCTTGGTTTGGTAGTTGGACTTGATTTAGTTGGATTGTTGGGTATTATATAATAGTATATGGGTAGGGGGCTCGGGTATAGGCAGGTAAACATTTTCCGCTGCATCCCCAAAAGGCAAAAATTTTGTCGTTTTTCTTTATTTTGGCCCAATCCTTCCCCTCTCCCAAACCGTCCACAAATACTCAGATCGAGTAGGAAAGCAAACAATCCTTCCGCTCTTCCATCAATTCCAGGGGTGGCTCAATAAAATCGGAGGCCTAAAGCCAAAACTTAAGAAAATATGAGAAAATAACATTAGTAATGTGATAACAGTTGGACAAATAGACATGATTAATTTAGATAACCAAGAAAAGATTGTATGGTCTTAACAAATTTTCTTTAAGTATTCCACAGTATAATATTTTTTAAAATTTTAAAATTTTGAGTTAAATTATTCAAATATTTTTATCTACTAATAACATATTTGATAACTAGAACCAATATAGTGTATTGAAACAAAATATTAATGTTTTATTAACTTAAAAAATATTTTACTACTATAAATAATTATAACTAATTGAAAATTTTTTGGGGGGCCTTTGACTTTTGGGGGCCTAAAGCAGAATCTTTAATGGCTTTACCCTAGAGCCACCCATTGACTCAATCCAAAGATTAGGGTTTGAACTCGTAAGCTTCTTCTCCTCTAGTTTCAGTTGATTCACACTTGATTTTGAGTTCTCATGTCAACATACGAAACAATTGTTAAATATGCTACTTTTTTGGGTACATATGGATTCTTTATCCCTCAAGTCAAAATTTTGGCTTTTAAAAATTAGCCACAAGTAACAAAGATAATTATAAGAGAAATTGATACAATATCAATTTTTCATAGAGATAAGTTTGAGATTTTTTTTACCTGAAGAATTAGTGTGGCAGCACCTTGATCTAACAAACTCTTTTGGTACTTAGCATCTGGCTTGAAATTATCCAGAAGAGTCTCTACATTTTAAAAATAGAAATGTTACATTAGTTTAATAGCCAAAATTATTTGATCGAACATAAAAAAAATGGAATGAGGTCAATTGAAGTTCAACTAACAAAAATTACGTAAAAGGTAAGTTATGAAATGAATTTTTTGAATCTAACCTTGGAGGTAAAGTTTTCACTCCAATAAACACAATCGTACATGCTCAACTCTCCCGAGAATTTAAGCTCATAGGTGTATCGTAAATGTATTGAGCCTAATAAAAAATGAAGATAAGAACCACATAAAAGAGTAAAATATATTCATTTAAAAAGTGAAATACATACAGTTGATCGTTTTCCCCCTAAACTAGAGAAGGGATAGTCGATAACAATTTGCTCGACGATACTGCAAAAAAGAGAGGAAAATAGTTCATGATTAGGGGTATCCAATAATGATACATTTTGTTCTTCATGATTATCTTGAGTAATATGTTAATCCTGAGATATGTGCAATAACCCCAAGAATTTCGTTAAATTTTAAGTCCTTAAAGCGCGTTACAACCATTAAAGATAAGTTTTGCGAGCCAATGACGGCGACATATAATGCGCAGGCATATTAAAATGCATTAAATACTCCCTCCGTTTAAAAAAAAATTGTCCTAGTTTGATTTGACACAAACTTTAATAAAGAAGAAAAGAATTTTGAGATATATGGTCTTAAATACACTATAATATTTGTGTGGCTTTAAAACTTTTGAAACTTATAGTTTTAGGCATATCATAAAATTTGTGCGATTATAAGTACTTTTAATTAAGGAAATATTGAAAGGTGTCAATCTTTTTTAAACGAACTAATAAGTAAATAATGCCAACTTTTTTTGAAGAACAAGGAGCAATAACTTAACAACAAAAGTTTTATGTCCCTATAATGGATAAGAGAGGCTTTTGATCTATGCTAAATATCTTCTGTAATCAGTACTGTCTTAAGTATTTTACACCTTAAATCTCTCTTTGGCAGATTGAGGGGCAGGTTATAAGAGCGTCGGTTAGATAATTAGGTTCTCTTCCCTTAAGTTCTCTTTCATGTATGAAGTCATTCAAATTCTCTTTTCTTAGATTCAGTAGATTGGTTTAACTTAAATATGTGTATAACCGAAAATTTGTTGTTATCAGATACTTGTTCACCTTGAATATAAAAAATAGATCGTTGTAGAAGTCTTACATCTGAGAAGCGGAAAATTTCTGTAACGATTCGATCGGTCGTTTCATGAGTTATCGCTTCGTTTTCTCATTTCTGCTTCTTTATGTGTTGTTCAGCTTCATTTCATCGTATCGTGTCGGTTGGTTCAGGTTTGGAGTAATTTCAGAATGTTATGAGACACTTAGTCTCTTAAGTAGACCATTTAGTTGAAAAAGTCAACTGGAAGTTGACTTGTGTGTAAACGATATCGGAATTTGGTTTTTATGGTTCGGATAGCTTCGTTAGGTGATTTGGGACTTAGGAACATGATCGGGATGTATTTTGGAGGTCTGTGGTAGATTTAGGTTTGAATTGGCGAAATTGAAATTTTGGCATTTCCGGTTGGTAGTGGAAATTTTGATATCAGGGTCGGAATGGAATTTCGGAAATTAGAATAGGTTCGTTGTATCATTTGTGATGTGTGTGCAAAATTTCAGGTCATTCGTATGAGGTTTGATAGACTTTTTGATCATTTGCGGGATTCGGAAGTTTTGGAAACCTTAGGCTTGAATCCAAGAGTGTTTTGATGATTCAATATTGTTTTAAGTGTTTCGAAGATTGGTATAAGTTTGAATAGTGATATATGACTTGTTCGTATTTTTGGTTGAGGTCCCGGGGGCCTCAGGATGATTTCGGATGGTTATCGAGAAGTTGGAAGTAGAGTTTACAGCTGAAGCTGCTGAGTTCATGTCATAACTGCACCTGCGGATTGGGAACTGTGAGCACGTGATTTTTTCCCTATAAGAATTATTCCCATAATTCAAACAAAATAAATTTTTTTCCATTGTTTGCAATTTCGTGGATTTTTGTAGCACTTTTCTGTTAATTGCTCGCACTTGTCTGCGCATGATTAATTTTGTTTAATTCATAAAAAATACAAAAATATATTGTATTTGCATTTAGGATTTAATTTTACATTTTTAGATTAATTAGTAAATTAGTATGTTTTACAAAAATGAAAAAAATCACAAAAAATAACTCATTTTTGTATTTAGCTTCGAATTTTATAGTTTTCTTTTAATTTGGTAATTAATTAGTTGTGGTAAAAATTATTTTGAGTAATTAATCTAATTTGGTAGGATAATTTGGTTTAGGAATTAATTTAGGTTTTAATTTTGAAAAAAAAAAGAAGAAAAAAAGAAGAAGAAGAAGAAGAAGAAGAAAAGAATTTTGAAATAAAAGGAAAAGGAAAAGAAGTGGAAAAAGCCTGATTTTGGGCCAAATCCGTTAAATTCCCCAAGCCCAAACAAATTACGCCCATTACCCATCGAAACCAGCCCAAATCTGCCCCAACCCGGTCCGGTCCACCCTTTTAAAACCAAACGACGTCGTTTGGGGTTTGACAGATCTGAATCGTTGATCTCCTTTCATCTAACGGACCAGAACTCCTCACCCTCCTCGTATATAAGTGTCCCAATTGACCCTCACCCCCCTCATCTCTCGTCTCTCTCATTCCCCCACCCTTTAGAGAACACCCCTACAAAACCCTATCTGACACCATTCCCACCACCTAGAAACCCGGCGGCGCCACCTCCTTTCACCCTCAAAATTACACCAAACAACCACCTCCCTCCCCTCATTCCAAATCTCCACTTGATTTCCTTTGAATCGGCCCAGAACAACTCGAATCTTAGATCTAAGTTCAAACCCTAAAAAATTTCAAACTAGTGTTGTTGAACTTGGTGGCATGCATCGACCTAGGAAGGCTGATTCACTACCAATTTGATGCCATTCGCTCTTTCTCGACAGAGAAAAACGACTGATATCAGTTTCGTATGAGTCAATTTGCCGAGCGTCGTTTCGAAGTTTGGCTGGTGAGTTCTATCTCATTTTTGTTCCGTTTTTGGTTTCACTCAATTGGTGTTCCTCTCTTCTTCCCTTTCTTTTCTTATTTTGCAAAATGACCAGAGCTTTGGCCGAATTCGAGGTCGGCCCATTTAATCCTTGCTGTTTCTTTTGTCTCTCCAAGTATGCTTTCCAGTCTTGTTTAGTTCAGTTAGTTTTGATTGATTAAACTTGCTTGATTTTTTTTTCTAGTTAGTCACTTAGCTAATTAAGCATATAGATGAGTTAAATTCCTGCTGTTGTTAGGTTAATTAATTTATTTTTCTTTTCATTCTGATTGCATTTTTAAGGGTTCCGGGGTTTTTCTTTGGGGAATTTTGGGCTAGTTCTTAAAGTAGGATTCCTTGTTTGATTTTAATTGGGCTTCTAAAAATTCAAAAGCCCTAAAAAGGGCATTGGTGGGGATTTAACTTGGTTCTGCAGACCCATTAGTTTGGTCAGTTGACCCGGTTTGAATTTAAGGGTAAAAACAAAGGGTCTAAGGGCCAATTTAGGAAATGGTATAGGGAATCTCTCAAATAACTGCCTAGAAAGCTTCCTAGAAGCTGAAAAAGAGCCTTACTTGGCAAGCAAGGCAGTAATTTAGGGACCATGTAGTAAAAATGAAAATTAAGAAAGGATTGATGGGCAAAATCTGACCCTTAGGGCTGCCCTATTTTCTTTCCTATAAAGGCACATTTTCTTGTCTTTCAAGGCAAAACTGGAGAGATAAAAATACAGAAAGGAGAAACGGCTAAATAATTTTAGTGAAAAGGACTGTTTTATTGAACTTTATCAGTGAATTTTTCTAATTTCTGAAAACAATAGTTATAGATTTTATGATTTGAAATGGATTGACATTGGGTTTTGAGAAGTGGTTGTGGTTCAAGTTTGTTGAGGGTCACTATTCCATCGGTTTTTCGAGTTGATTGTATGGTCCCAATTGTTGAATCTGGGTTTGATTGTGAGCTAGAAATGGTTTGAAAATTGTTTTGTTGTTTGGGTCTTGGGCTGAAATCATTGCAATATAGTTCATTTTTACTGGTTTAGAGCTGTTTTCCTTCCTGGAATTTTCTACTGTTTCATTGGTTTTGTGAGTTGATTTCACTGCTCAACTAGTTGAATCGGAGACTGTCATCTGCTGCTATTTATTTGCTGATTGTTCACCTCTATTCTTCTTTGTGCAAATTCCAGGTACATACTCTAATACCTGCATAATGTGATCTTCAAGTTGAACGTGATATGAAAAATGGAAGTTGGAAGTTTGATATTCAGTCGTGTGTGTTGTTTATGTGTTAAGCTTGATATTCAAATCTTTTTCTCTATGTAAATCTTAGCTTGTCATTCTAAATACTAATGTTGTTTAAGTTCCTATGCGTCTAATGTGTACACTATATGGATACTGTTAGTTAGATTTAGTAGTAGCCTATTCAGTTTGAGTGGCTTCTTTGATTACTGAAGTCACAAGGTTCTTTTACTGCTATAGATGCAAAGTTGGTAGGCACTTTAGGATTTTGTTAAAACATGTATGCTGACTCTTAGGTGTGGTAGTTGAACTCTTATCGATCTTGAAATATGGTCACCATTAAGGAATAATGCATAGGTTGTATGGTAGCATTGTGTTGATTTTCAGTTGTTAATGAGGCCTACTGTCATGTTTTGATCACATAAGTGAAAGCAGGAAATGTTCTAATGATTGTCTCACATCAGTTTTGAATTTTGGGTCTGATTTTGATTTTACTTAGTTGGTATGTTACTTCTTCAATTGTTGGTCTGAAATCAATAACGTCCGGGTTAATTCACAAATTTGAACAAAACAAAAATGGAATCGTGGGCAATACACGTTCGTTGGCGGATTTGTTTATTTGGACTGCCGCTTTTCACTAAGACTTGGGCTCATTCAGGCCCAAGCTTGAAGGTTCAATACTGATTCGCCTTTGGTAGTTAGCTGGGTTCGATATTGACCCCTTTTTTAATTGTTGCTGACCTTGAATGCATGCCAAGAGGCTCGAACTCGAGTTTCGCTCCTGCTTTCTCCTTAATTTGGGCCAGGATGTTTGCAAAGCAGGGACGCAGGGTTTTCATCGTTGGGCTTACCCCCTCATGCCTTTGGTTCTCTTAATTATGGCACGAGCCAGTCGTTGTTTTCAAATAGTCAAATCCGTTTTCTCTCTTCAATGCAAATGTTCTTTCATAAGGCTTGCCTGAACTTGGATTTATTGTTTTAAAATTGGTTCAAACTTTTAGCTTAAGCAATGGTGACACTTTTCCTTTAATCAATTAGTGGAGGGGAGTTGTACTAGATAACACAAATAGCTTATGGCCCCGTCAAATTTTTAGTTTTCCTTTAAAATAAGTCGAGGTGCACCGCGCTGAATAAAATCTCAAATGCGTGGCCCTCAATTATTTATTTCTTTTAAATCCTTAGAACTCGAGGCGCGCTATTTAGCAAATTTTCCATAGCCCTCGCAAAGTTAAAAATGCGTAGTTGCTTTAGGTACGTTATTTTAATAATATTACCTTCCTAAACTCGGGTGTGCATTTCATGTGACCCAAATCCAAATCTCAACAACGTTAAATAAAATGTGTCGTAGACCGCGGGTGCATTTCATGTGGCGTGGTTCAAGACATGTTTTAGATAACGTTGAATCTTCCTAAAATTAATTAAAAGCGATTAATAAGCTAAAATATACCATAGGCTAAAACATGTATTAAAATCAGATAATTATGCCAATAATAACAGTTGAGCGACCGTGCTAGAACCACGGAACTCGGGAATGCCTAACACCTTCTCCCGGGTTAACAGAATTCCTTACCCGGATTTTTGGTTCGCGGACTGTGATACAGAGTCAATCTTTTCCTCGATTCGGGATTTGAACTGATGACTTGGGACACCACACAATTATCCCAAGTGGCGACTCTGAATTTAATAAATAGATAATCCCATTTCGATTGTCACTTTAATTGAAAAAACTCCCTTATACACCCTCTCGGGGAGTAGTAAAAAAGGAGGTGTGACAGGGACCACAGGTGCGAGATCGCAGAAGCGTTAGATCAGCCGTGGATCCGGCTATATGAGAGAAGTCTAGAAGCCGTAGGTGCGGGAAGTGTAACGCACCTGCGAGACCGCAGGTGCGGTCCAAGGACATTAAGTGGAAACCGCATATGCGGTAGGTTAGACTGCAGAAGCAGTACCACAGAAGCGTGAAAAGGACCGCAGGTGTGGAATCCCTGGGTCAGAAAGTATATAAGTTTCCCTTCGCGAATTTTTGGTTGTTTTTCACCATTTTTATCCGGAGTTGAAGCTTTTTGGAAGGTTTTGAAGGGTAAATCATGAGGGTTTCCATTGAGGTGAGTTTCTTGAATCTAAAACTCGATTCTATGTTGATTTTCAGTTGTTTAAGCATGAAATTTATGAGATTAAGGGTGAAAAATTAAGGGAAGTTAGGGCTTGAAATTGGAGAGGTAAAATTGGGGATTTGAGGGATCAATTGAGGTCCGATTTTGATATTCTTGGTATGTATGGACTCGTGAGAGGATGATAATTCTATTGATGTGATTTCTATAAGATTTCGAGACATGGACCCGGGTTGGACCAATTTTGGATTTTTTGATATAATTTGATTATTTTTGCATGGGCTTCGTTCCCTTAGCATATATTGATGTTATGATTCTAATTTTGGATAGATTCGATGTGAGTTGAGGCCGAGTCGAGAGGAAAGGGCATCGCGGAGTAGTATTTCATCCGGTTGAGGTAAGTAGCGATTGTAAATCTAGACCCGAGGGTATGAAACCCCGAATTTTCATACTGTTTTGATAAATGAGGTGATGCACATACTAGGTGACGGGCGTGTAAGCGTGCACCCGTAAGGATTGTGACTTAGTCTGTCCCGTGGCGACTGTATAGTTGCACGTTTTGATAAACTTTATATGATATCCATGTGTTTTAGAAATGAACCTGTTAACTTTGGCCGAATGCCATGTTTGGGGCCTTGTGCCGAACTGTTTGGACCCTTAGGGGTATTTTACTACTTTCCTCACACTATTTTGATTTGAAAGCATATCCTCAGTCATGAGTTTTACCTGTCTATTGTTTAATTCAGTTTCATCATTCTACTTTCAAATATATGAAAACTGTTTGGGCTGAGTTCCTTGATTTTCACTGAAATGCCCGAGTGGCTGTAAGGTTAATGATTGAGAAAGAGGTCGAGGACCTGATAGTGAGGATTATATATATATTATGGATCGAATTGTACGCCGCAACGATATTATATATAAATTATGGATCGGGCTACACACCTCAGTGATATTTATATGGATCGGGTTGCACGCTACAACGATATGTATTTGGATCGGGCTGCGCGCCGCAATAATATAATGTTTGGGCTTTAGGAGCCCCTCCGAAGTCTGTACACCCCCAGTGAGCGTAGTCGACTATATATTATGGAACGGGCTGCATGTCGCAGTGGTTATTATTATTATTATTATTATTATTATTATTATTATTATTATTATTATTATTATTATTATTATGAGATATCTATTGAGCCGGAGTGCTGAGTGTGAGTACTATTGATGAGAGCTGAGTCACGAGTGACTAAGAGGCTTGCCCGAGAGGCTATACTTATGAGTGATACCTTGCCCAAAGGGCTTGTTTATGACATTTGTCTGCTTTCACTCTTCTTTTATACTGAACCTCTGTTGAAAAACGTTAAATAAATATTTTTAAAGGATTTTTAATTGAAATTGGAGTTTTTACGAGATAATTGGCCATTGAACTGCAGATTTTGACTTGATATTTCTGTTGAGATTTTTTGATAAGTATGCATATGATTTTAAATGCTCATCACTGCACTCAGACTTAATTTACTTTAGTTACTTACTGAGTTGGCATACTCACGTTACTCCCTACACCTTGTGTGCAGATCCAGGCACCCGAGTATCAGAGTGAGAGCTTCCAGCACTCTCAGAGTCTTATCCGGAGATCGCAAGGTAGCTGCACGGCGTTCGCGGCCCTTCCTTCCTCCTTCCTATCCTAGTACTTTACATTTCAGGCTTGTTTTGTATTGAGCAGACAATGTTGAGTATATTTGGTGGCTCATGACTAGTGACACCAGATTCGGTCTGTGTTGATGTATTTTCGTACTTATTCCGCGTATTTCTCTAATATTTTAAAAATGAAAGATTTGAGACTTAATCTGCTTAGAAAAGTGAATTTATAAATGATCTCCGTATTATTCGTGTTGTTTCTGGCTGGCCTAGTACTGTGATAGGTGCCATCACGACCAGAGTATTTGGGGTCGTGACAATTTCTTACATTGCAGTGGCCTGTTTGAAATTGTTGGTGTGATATCCTTTGGTGCATTGGATTTGAAAAAGAATAATAGAATACTTCGAGTCAATGATCACCGGGTGAAGTACTATTTGGGAAAAGTTAGAGAGAGCCACGTGATGGCGGTCATTTACTTCACTTGAGGATGCTATTACATTGTGTTGTGCCACGACGTTAAATAAGACGCTTCTTGGGAGGAAACCCAAGTTCTTTTTCTTCTTTTTGTAGTTAGATGTTATTTGTTGTTTTTAACTTGATTTGAAATGTATTACAGAAATGAGTATTAGATTAAAAAAAATGGTAGACAAGGTTGTGTCATCGAAGCAGGAAATGCGGACCACACTTTTTTGTTGTGCGGCCGCAGAAAAAGGTTGCTATCGCAGAAGACTTTATGCGGCCATAGATTTCATCTGCGGACTTGCATAAGCAAACTCAGGTGTCAAATAAAAGGTTCTCTGGACTTTTTACTTGTTAGTGCAGGCAAAAGTGCGACCTTTAGAGAATTGTGTGGAACGCACAAGAGTGACAGACCACTGAAGGCCAGATAGCAGAGTGCAGCCCACACTTGAAATTGTGCGGCCTCACTCAGTCTCTTTACCCTTCCATTTTCTCCAAGTATAAATAGAACTTAAGTCCTCATTTTACATACCATAAGAAACTAGGGAAAACATAATTTTTCTTTTCCTTATTTAGTAGAAGCGTATTTAGGAAATTGATGATCCGTGGTTCCGTATAAAAATGAATTAATGATGGTTATTAGTCAACATAACTTATTACTCTTACCATGTTTACATTGGATTCTAAATTTGTTATCGTGGGTTGTAAATTTAATTCTAAGTTTTGAAGTTTTAGTTTCTAATGTTTTCTATATTGAGGTCATTGTTTGTACAAGTCCATATATCTTTGAGTTTGAAAACCTGTTTTCTAAAATATTTAATCTTTAATATCTTTTTAGTTTATACTTAACATATAATTTCTTTCACAAATTTCAGATTTTTAAGTATTATTCAAGTTTGAGGTCTTGGTTATTCAAGATTTAATGTTAAAGGCAGTCATTTATTAAATCAGACATGTGTGTTAATAAAGTTAAAGCATATTAGTACTTCTTTTATTCGTTTACTTGTATCATACATTGTAAAAGAAAAGCTATATTAATCATGTTCTCAATTTATCCGTATTCTAATTAAAGTTATAAAATCCATTGCGGAAATGGCACCTATTAACTCGGATTTTCGCAGCACAAATTGATGACATGATCACATGTCTAATTGCTACTTGGTGCTTGCGCTTTCATAGCTGTAACGACCCGGCCGATCATTTTTGAGAGTTATAGTCCTGATTCCCTATTAACTATTTCCCGCGTATCTATTTCTGCTTGTGTGACTGTCACGATCTTAAAAGCGGCCCGGTTATGATGACGCCTATCATGAAACTAGGTCAGCCGACACAACTCCCGAATAAACCATTTAATCATTAACAATCATTTTTAAGTCTTTAATTAATCAAATATTTCATAATGAAAGTCTAAATGAACAGTGCAGAATAAATATAAAAGCTCGACATCGGGGTGTCACAAGTCACGGGCATCTACTAATGTCTGAATACAACAAAGAGTCTAAAAATGTACTAAATACAGTATAAGGAAGACAAGAGGGAGAAAGGCAGTGTTGCGAATGTCGCGCAGCTACCTTGCTAACTCCGATGACTCTGCCACTAAGCAATCAACACCCGCTACCGAGTTCAGAAATACCTGAATCTGCACACAAGGTGCAGCGAGTAATGTGAGTACGCCAGCTCAGTAAGTAATAAAGGTAAATGAAAGCTGAGCAGTAAGAAAACACGTAAACTACGTCAAAATGCTACAATAAAAGCAGGACATTTCCAACACAATACAGAAATCATTTACTTCAAAAAGCATGCTCAATTTCGGTAAAAACCTTTTAAAACAACTTTCAATAGTTTCAAACGAGTGATAAGACAGTGAGTAAAACTGATAGAAAACGTAAACAACCCCTCGGGCAAAACATGTATCACATACCGCCCCTCAAGCATTTCATCAACAGAACCAGCCCATCGGGCTACCTCACAATCACTCGTAATTAGCCCTTCGGGTATGAAATAAGAACCACCCCTCGGGCAATAATATGAATCAAACAACAGCCCCTCAGGCTACACCACATCACTCACACTTGGTATTCACGCTCACTGGGGGTGTATAGACTCCGGGGGGGCCCTTTACAGCCCAAGCGCAATAACAAGCCATCTCGTGGCATAATCAAAAAGGCTCTCGGCCTCATATCAAGCCACCTCGTGGCGTAACAAATCAAGCCCTCGGCCTCATAATCATAAATTAGTACCACACTGCTGCGGCGCGCAGCCCGATCCCATAATATCCTCACAATACAGGCCCTCGGCCTCACTCAGTCAGAAATCTCTCAAGCCACTCGGGCAAAACATGATGCTCAGCCCAAAATATCAATTAAAATATCAAAAACGAAGTAAAAATGGCTGAGTTATGAAAATAGTAGATTACACCATGACTGAGTACAAATATAAAGTAAAAACAGTGAGGAATAGTAGTAAAATCCCCTAAGGGTCCAAAACAATTGGAATGAGGCCTAGATATGACATTCAGCCCAAACATGTTAATACTTTCCAAAACACACTGATAGCAAACAATTTTCAATCAAATACACGGTTAAACAGTTATATAGGACGGACTAAATCACAATCCTCAACGGTGCATGACCCCACGCTCGTCATCTAGCATGTGTGTCACCTCAAAGTAGCACAACGATATGAAGTCCGGGGTTTCATACCCTCAGGACAGACATTTACAATCATTACTTACCTCAATCCGGTCCAAACTCTAGCTTGTGATGCCTTTGCCTCTTGAATCGGCCTCCGGATGCTCCAAATCTAACCAAAATCAGTATATATCATCAATATACGCTAAAGGAACAAATCCCAAGCGAAAATAATCAAATTAACTCAAAAATCCCGAAATTGGCTCAAACCCGACCCCCAGGCCACGTCTCGAAATCTGATAAAAATCACAAAACTGGAAAACCCATTCGCTCACGAGTCTACCCATATCAAATTCACCAAAATTTGATATCAAATGACCATCCAAATCCCCAAAATCAACTCTCCAAACCTTCTTCCATATTTTCCAATTTTCACCCTAAATTCCCAGATTAAATGATAAGAGTCAAGACATAATCATGAGATTTAACCAAATTTGAGTGAAGAATACTTACCCCAATCAATCCTCTGAAAATCCCTTCAAAAATCGCCTCAATCCGAACTCCATAGCTCCAAAAATGCAAAAGTAGTCGAAATCCTCAAAATAGAGTACTTTATAATCTGCCCTGACATTTACCCTATGCTATCACGGAAAAACTAATGTGATAGCAAAGCACAAAATTTTCCAGCCCTTCTTTTACCCTATGCGATTGCAGCCATTCCCCCGCGATCGCGTAAAACAAATTTTTCCAACAGCCTTCTCCAACTCTTCCGAATAGCCTCTAGTATAATGGTCATAACTTTTTGTACAAAACTTCACATTACAATTGGTTTAACTTTATGAAAACTTGACATCAAGGGCTACAACTTTCATTTTTGGATCATCTTCAAATTTCTTATAGATTGTGAGATATAAGCTTCCAAAGTCGGGTTAGTGCAACAAAGATTTTACTCTATGCGATCGCGGGAAGTACAACTCCATTTTCCCAAATTTTCTCTATGCTAACGCGGTCAGATCTATGCTAATGCGATGTACACCCCTGAAGCCAAAAACCAGCAACTAGAAATGGCTTAGAAATGGTCCGAAACCACCCCTAAACTCACCCGAGGCCCTCAAGACCTCAACCAAACATGCAAACACATCCCATAACATCATTCAAGCTTGTTCCAACCTTCGGAATGCTCAAAGCAACATCAAAACATCGAATCACCTTCGGATTCAAGCATAGGAATTCCAAAACTTCCGAATTCCGAATTCGATCAAAAAGTCTATCAAACCTCGTCCGAATGACCTGGAATTTTGCACACACATCACAAATGACACAACGGACCTACTCCAACTTCCGGAATTCCATTCCGACCCCTATATCAAAATCTCACCTATCAACCGGAAAATGTCAAAATCCCAATTTCGCCAATTCAAGCCTAAACTTTCCACGGACCTCCAAAATGCATTCCAATCACGCTCCTTAGTCCTAAATCACCTAACGAAGCTAACCAAATCAAAAAAATTCCAATCCGAGATCATATACTAACAAGTAAAAACTTGGTCAAACATTTCAAATTTAAAGCTTCAAACTGAGAATTGTTCTTCCAAATCTATTCCGATTATCCTGAAAACCAAACCGACGATTTACATAAGTCATAATACATCACACGGGGCTAGTCATGCCCGAGAACTGGCGAGCGAAGTGCAAAAGCTCAAAATGACCGGTCGGGTCATTATATCCTCCCCCACTTAAACATACGTTCGTCCTCGAACGTGCCCAGAGTTGGTACAAAACCCATCAAATCGCTATGAAACCTTACCATGAACATACCCGGGGGTGATCCTACATCACCCTATCTCATATAGGTCTGATAACACAATGTAACTGAAATTTCGTTCTCCAACCTAGCCCATAAACCTTAGAACCACATTTTCACTTTTGAAATCATCTATAAGATCAAAATCTCACATCTATACTCTGAATAAGCCCGAACCAGCTGTAAACAGCCATACCTGCAGCCTCAGATGCAATTACATGATATGCCACATAGCTCAAACTCTCGTAGCGATAACTTCTGATCAGAGCAGTTGCTCAGAACAACCGAATATCGATAATAAACCTCTTATCAAATAAAGTCTCATTCCAACACTTCCATATACTGCCAATGATAAATGAAACACGTAGCCATTCCTAATATCAACCATTCGTGAAGCCACTTCTCATTTGGCAAGGACCATAGCAAATTTTTGAGCCGAACATCGATATTATCATTCCAACACGCTGAAACCGAATCCATTTGTCTTCATTCTAGATCCCACGATCTCATCTAATCCAACACGACTACTCTGGTGACATGACACATCAATATAATCTAAAACCACAACTCGTGCAATCTGCGCACCAATAAGCAACAATCTGAACATACTCGAATCATGAAAATGACTCAACTGAAAGAGCTGTACCGCAAGCTCACTAGTACCACCACACACAATGCTGAGAACCCGTCACATATCATAGAAACAAAACACACGAATCTAACCCGAAGGGTCATACCTCCACATAACTTCGGTGCAATGCGCGACCCTATCCAAATACTGGTCCACATGAAATACCTCAAGTCACTATGCTCAAAATCGACAACCACACGCAATTTGATATCTAGAGCCAAAGCAAATCATCATATAACCACGGCGAAGCAATTGACATAACATTACATAAACCCGAAAGGACACAATCGATACGCTATCTGCCGAGCAATACCCAATACTCTTCCCACTCGAACTCCACTAAGAGACCCCAATAAAACCGCACCACATGTACCCACAACCAACAAATCCCAATGCCTCGCAACACGGAAAGGTAACTCATAGATCTCTCCAGATTACTAATAAGATCAATAACAATCGAATCAACACATCCCTCAACAATACAACTCAAAGTCAACCAAGTTGACTCGATGTAGAACACACCTCCATATTGGCATACCAATGAATCCCTTATCAAGGAGTTCCTGAAGATACTCCTTCAACTCCTTTAACTTCGTCGGTGCCATACGATACGGTGCCCGACACCAAATCGATACTGAAATCAACAACCCTGTCCGACGACATGCCTGGCAGCAGGAAACACATCCGGAAGAATCCCTCATTATCGGAACTAAATCAATGGTAGGAGTCTCTGCACTGACATCCATCACGAAGGCCAAATAAGAAAGACAACCATTCCCAACCATATGCTAGGTCTTCAAAATGAAATTACCCTACTGGAAACATAATCCGTCGAACCTTGCTACTCAATCCGTGGCATCCTGGGCATAGCCAATGTCGTCGTCTTAGCGCAACAACCCAGAATAACATGACACGGAGACAACCAGTCCATACTCAATATCACAACAGAATCTAGCATACTATGCAACGAGGATCCACTTGGGTCTCCAAATCTCCAATAGTTACCACACAAGACCGATATACGTGGTCCACAACCACGACCTAACATGTTCATGAGAACTCCTAGTCTCCAAATCCATTCAGCACACGAATCACCATATCCAATCCTAACTCCATCGTCCGAATATACAACACACCTCTAATACCTAATCGTCTCACGGGAGGTACTCCTATAATTCTTCTGTGCCACCAAGCAAACTCGAGTATCAGCAGTCGATCCACCAAGAGAGTGTTGCAATACTAGTGAAGTACCCTCAACTCAAACACATCGCCCTTTCTAAAATGTATACTCTCATCAAGTCACACCAATCAGTAATCTTATTTATCTAGTCATCTGAAACTGTCCATGCTACTTAAGAATTTGTGACCTTCCTTTCAAAACTGAACCGTGACCTTACACATGCAAATCTCAATCTTACACAACATACCGCATATTCCATACCATCCTAGAATAAACATGAGAACTTCATATCCATTCCAAGCCATAAGCAACTACGTACTCAACTAGCCAAGAACTTTCCAGTGACCTCTTCTAGAAGAAAATCACTATACATCCCATGCTCCTCACGCTTGTAGAAAATATACATCTCTAACTGTGGTAGAAACCATCAAGAACTCTCTGAATTCCATTTGCACAAAACTAAACCGCCAAGACTAAATCCTTCTAACTCAACCAAGATACGCATGCCACTAAAATCCAAGAGCATTGTCATAAAACACATGTAGAAACTCATTACCTCGTAAGCACCCAAAGAACTAATCATATCCTTACCATGCTCATCCGGTCTATTACCAAGCTATCCCATATATCCAAGTTCCTCCTGATTTACATTCAACTTGATACTTATTCCCACTATAACACCATAATCCTCCATCCAGACTCGCCACATGAGACCCAAGCATAAAGCCACACCGTCCTACGGTTAATAAGCCGCTGAATACTCTCTTAAATATTTCCAAAAGCACCATATTCAGAATACCTACCCTGAAGAGACTTCCCGCGAACCCAAAGCCATTACCTTCACCTCCTAATACTAATATATAGAATCCCCTAATGATATTGAAATACCACAAGTCTTGACACCCTCCAATGCAAACCTCGGTTTCTAGCCAATTATACAACTTGAAAATCTCCAATTATTACATGTAAAATCTTGAACCCATTAGAACCATTTTTGAGAGCCCTCCACTCTACTCAAACCACAATTAGATCGGACGACCTGTACTCCATTAATACTCTGTCACCGTAGAATGTAACCTCACCTTAATGCAACCAAGCAGCTTCATGTTCTATGCACCGTACATCATTTACCAATTAACAACTCGAGTCATTCCGTGATTCTCATACACCCATAAAGCATAACGTAACCTTTATTGAAATTTCCTTTACTCGAGCCATCATCGATCTCAACCTCCGTAAGCCATAACTGATTCACCAGTACGCCTCAAACCGGAACCAACATAGCACATAACCTTGCAATCAACTAATCAATAGCAGACTCCCCTACTTGGCTCAAATCCATATATCAAAACACACAATAACTCATAATGCATATACTCTATCACTGCCATAATACCATAGTGAGATTAAACTCAATCCTTCATAAGCTCGTGAAACACAGACCATCTAGTACTTTAAATCTTCTGCAAATCTCGCATTCTCCCTTGTAACAGTCAAGCCCACTCTCTTAGGCGACCCAAATTCAAATTGCAAACCATCTATTTCACTAGTAATAGAGATATTCCAACAAACAGCATAAGGATCACACAAACTTCAGAACAATCCGTAGGAGATAACCCACCTGCTTCGCCTCAAACTAACATCTTTTTATACCCTTCCACTATCACAAACACTACGCAGTCACTTAATCTTCCTGAGTCTGGACTCATATCACAACTTAAAATCTACTTCACTTCCCAACTAGGCAACATGAAAATCTCCTTCAACACGCTGTGAGCACGTGATTTTTGCTTCACGGAAATTACTCCAAAAGAAATCAAAAAATAAAAACAAAATCCATCTGTGTACGATTTTTAGAATTTACGTGACATTTTGGTAATTGTTTGGTCCGTAAATGCCTGTCGTTGTTGTGATTGATATATATATATATATATATATATATATATATATATATAAATACATGTTGCATGCGCATTCAAGATTTAATTGTGCCTTGTAGAGTCGATTAAACCATATTTTATTTTAAAAGAAAGAAAATCTCAAAAATATGCATTTTTGTTGTGTTTTGTCATTTATGTGCGTCGTGGCGTAATTTTATTTTATTTAAATGTTTGACCTTGTGTGTTAATTGTTGTTAAGGTGTAACATTGTTGTAGGCTAATTTTGGTTTTACAAAATTATTTTAGAATTTTGTTGATTGTTAATTAAAGTAGAAAAAAAGAAAAGAGTTGAAATAGTAAAGAATACCCGGATTTGAGCCAAAATTGAGCTGAAAATCAGGCCCAAATAGCACCAAAAATTGGCCCAAGTCAGTCAGCCCAGAACACCCGTCTCCCACGCCATCAAACGACGTAGTCTGATACCAGAACTACGTCGCTTCGATGACAGTTGACCCTAGCCGTCCATCTAGCCCTCATCCAACGGATGCAATCAATACCCATATCCAAAAGCCTGACCCGACCAATTCCCATATTCGGTCTCACCTACCACTACGCCCAAACGACGTCGTCCCCCTTCAGTGAATAGTTCTTGGCCATCGATCTCACCTGATCCAACGGCCAGGATCTAAACTTCTAAGTCGTATATAAGCCCAACCCTATTACCCCGCCCCCTATCCAAACACCCCCCCTGGTTTCATCGTCTCTCAGAGACGATCCCAAACACCCCCAAACCCTAGCAGCCGCCATAGCTCCCCTTCAACGTAAACCCCGCGGCAACAACATCACCGGTCACCATAGCTACACCACTGAACCTACAAACCATCCTGAACACGAATCCCTGGTCACATAACTTCGAATCATCTCCAGGGTTCTCGAATCTTCGATCAAAGATTCGAGCCAAAACCCCAAATCACCTAATGAGTCCCAAATTCACACCAGCCACTCCTCTGACATCCCTTATACCCTAATCAACGTTGGTTTCGTTCGGATCTAGGTAGAACTCTTCGAACCCCAAATCTGAGCTCAAGAACCCTAAAAATCGAATCCATAAGGGTCCATCCAAATCAACAACAGATTGGGGTCTAATAGACCTTAATCGAGGTGTTCTCAGTTGGGAACACTTCGATTAAAGTCCATTCGACCTCAAAAAAAGTCGAGTCCGGTTCAGGCCTGGTTCGTTTTTGATGTAAGATTCCGAGGTAATTGTCTTTTCTTTCCTTCTGTTTATGTGTTATTCGTATGTCAGTAGATTTGTTTTTGATTTTTGATTATTTTTCCGTCAATCCTCTCCATCTTCAAAGACTCTTTTATGTGGTCGATTTCTCTTCTATTCAGTGTTAAGTGTATGTTATGAGATATCTATTTGCTTCGACTAATGTCGTCGAATAGTTAAATTTCGTAAACTCCCTGCTAAATGTCCCGAATATTGAAATAATTTGGTGGCCTGTTTAGTCTGTGTTGTTTGTCAATTGTTTGTTACACGTAATAGTTTGTATAGTCGATTTGAGTAACGTCGTCGAATAATTAAGTTTCATAAGTTCCATGTTTCGTCCAAAAACACATGAATCACCTGTGTGCTCTGTTTTAGCCTGCTTTTGTTGTCGACTGATTAGTATACGTTGTAACTCGCAAAGTCGATTCGATACATATTGTCGTTTGTGTTTTACAGTCTTGGAAGGCAACAACTTGATTCATACTGTCTGATTCTGATTAAATCCAGTGGTAAACTAATTATAGGTTGTAGTTTGTTAGTTGGTGAGGTCGAATTAGGATTAAAATGGTTATAGTTGACAGACTCAGCAATGTGAAGGGGGTGGGGTAAGGCAGTAATAATCAGTGGCCTGAGGGATAATTTGGGGTGTCAAAAACTGACAAATGCTTAGGATTAATGGGCTGTCAATTGGTTAATTAAAAATACTATTAATCTAGTATTAGTGGGGTGCACAACACAGGAACATGGGTCAAAATAAATAATCTAATAAAAGCCCATGACTCTTGAATGAATCAATATGACAAGCATGCTATAGTGGGGAACCAAATGACTTGCATCAAGAAGATACTTAGGCGTGGGAAGTTGAAGGGTATGGGGAGGAAGTCTGGATACGAGGTAGTCCTGTGAAGGTCCTTTGGGCCTATAAATGAGCTCATTTTTTTACTAATAGGGGGTTGGCAATTGAGAGAAAAAATCTGATAATCTTAAAAGGCAAAAAGGGGGGGCTGGTCAGGCTTTGGTTTGATACAGTTGGTTTTTGTTCAAGATGTTTTGCTAAGTCCGATTGTTTGATTGTCAAGCTATTTTCTATCAAGTCTGTTGTTTAGTTGGGTTGTTACTATTTCAGTGGGGTATTCTGGTTTCCCTGCTGGGTTGCTACTGGATTCTGGATTTCTGTGGCTGCTGGACTGCTTCTGGTTTTTATTACTATTAAAGTTATTATTGGTTGTTCGTTGAGCTACTGTTGTTGTGGAACTGTTGTTTGTTGTTTTTTTACTGCTGTGAATACTGTTGTCCGTTTGCTTGTTGTTGTTGTTACTACGACCTTACTGCTGCCCAGCTGCTGTTGCTGATCTTCTTCCTCTTCTTGTTCTTATTTCCAATCTCATGTACACAACTGATACACTGTCAATGTAGGCTGAAAAATTGAAACCTGAGTATAGAAATGAAGAGTTGAAGTGCCTCTTTCGAATTTGCTTTAATTGTATATTGAATGTTAAGCTGTGTATAATAGTTCATGTATTCCATTAGAATCGTGTATGGGTTTGTTTGGGTTTTGTTTCAATGGGTAATTGTCTGGCCATAGCTTTCAATATAATTAGAGTTTGTTTGACTCAGCATTTAGTCTAAAAGGCAAAAATCTGAAATAATGTAGATCTCATGTTGATTTCAATTTCAAGTTGAAAGTATGTTTCCATAGCTTTAGTGTTGCAATAGTTAGTTGACAAAGTCATTAACAGTTTGTTTCGAGTGTCATATAATCAGATAGGAACATAGTATGAATTCACGCCCTTAAATTTGTAGAATCCGTAGGCTTGACATACTTGTGGCGCGATTCAAGAAATGTAGAAAGGATAAGAACCTTAACCCAATAGGTTATTCAAGTTAATAAGCAAGTTAAGTAACTTTCGTAATCATTAGTAATCAAGGTTGGCTTAGCTTCAAGTAGTTGAAAACAATTAGTCCCAACGGTTCATTTCGTCTAACAATGTGGGTTCAAAAATTAGTTATAGGATACGTCGGCCCTTTTGAATGCGTATTGCCTATCAATTCCGTATTTGGTTATAATTTCAGCTTCAGTAGTATCGGCTTATAGAATGAGGCATGAAACAACTTCCTTTCGCGCAAAGTTTGATTGCAATTTTCTAGCTGCGTTTGTTTGAATCCGAGAAATAAATGATGGTCTTGTCAAGCATGTAAATAAAGTAGGACTTTTTCTTCTTCCATTTAGAGACGGACGAAAAATATACATATAGATGCTTTAGATTATCCTTAAAAAATAATCTTTTTTTTAAAAAAAAAGGAAAAATGATAATAATAATGAGACGAGCCTCGCCCAAATAAAAATACAAATTGCGGGGCCCTCAATAATGGGTCATAATAAATACTTAGAATTTGGGATGGACTGTTTAGTGAATTTCACTGCCTTCCCCAAAGTTAATAACGCGTTAGCCTCTTTAGACGCGATTTAATTCAATTACTTTTCCTAAACTCGGGTGCACATTTATGTGACCCAAATCCAAATCTCAACGGAGTTGAAATGTGTCTCCAATCACGGGTACATTGATTGTGACGTGGTTCGAGATACGAGTCCATGACGTTGCAAATTCCTTTAAAAATAAGAATGAGATGAGCCTCGCCGAATAAAAATACAAAATTGCGGGACCCTCAGTAAATATTGGCTTAAAAATTGCTTAGACTTCGGGATGGACCGTTTAGCAAAATTCCACGGCCCTACCCAAAGTAAATGATACGCTAGTCACTTTAGGCGCGCATTTAATAATGTTATCTTCCTAAACTCGGGTGCACATTTATGTGACCCAAATTCCAATCTCAACAGAGTTGAAATGTAGCTCTAACCGCGGGTACATTGATTGTGACGTGGTTCGAGATGTGTTTTCCACGATGTTGCAATTCTTGATAAAAATGACAGTAAATGATAAAAGTGGTTAAAAGTTAAATTTTGCACATAGGTTCAACATGTATTAAATCAGATAATCCAGCCAAATATGACAGTTGAGCGACCGTGCTAGAACCACGGAACTCGAGAATGCCTAACACCTTATCCCGGGTTAACAGAAGTCCTTATCCGAATTTCTGGTACGCAGACTATAATATAGAGTCATTCTTTTCCTCGATTCGGGATTAAAATTGGTGACTTGGGACACCCTAAATCTCCCAAGTGGCGACTCTAAAATAAATAAACAAATCCCGTTTCGATTGTCCTTTAACTAGAAAAAACTCCTACGCCCCTCGCGGGGCGGAAAAAGGAGGTGTGACAGCTCTGGCGACTCTGCTGGGGACTTTAAAACCCAGAACCACTGGTTCAGGGTTAAGAATTCGAGCTTAGAATAATTGTTATTATTTGGCTTTACTTATTATCTGATTTTATTATATGTTTTAGCCTAAATGTGCAAACTGTTGCTCTTACCGCTTTGATATTACTTGGATTGTATATATAAACTGTGCTGAAACCCCTCTCTTCTCTCTCTTGAGGAGTGCACGCTGGTCGTGACTTCTTTCTGTTAGTGTCATATACCAAAATAGAATGAGGATTTGGAGGAGTTGCAAAACCGGATGGCCCTTTGGTTACCGGTACACAGCTCCCATCCTAGGCTCGAGTTGTCCGCTCGGGTAAGCCAGGTCTAGAACAAACACCTAGGTTTTTAAACTTAGTATAACAAAGCCTCATGTCGGATCCCTAGTAGAAACGCTTATTTGCATCATGTGCATTTGACTTAGGGGACTCAACACAGGGGTTGAGTCCGTCTAGGACTAGCAACCTGAAATGAAAAAACCATCCTGCTACATCCTGTTTGCTTTATGCATTCATTTGCTTCAGACTTGCATGCTGACCGGTTTCGAAAATCTGGAATATTGGAAAATTGTGAAAAAAAGAGTGAAGTAACAGTGTAGAGAGTTAATTGCCTATTTTAGAAAAACCAATGCCCAAATACTGTCGAAGTTCTGCCGAAATTTTGGGAAAATGAAAAAAAAGAAAAATGTTTATTTTTTTTACAGTTTATTTCACTCAAAAAGCAAAAAATATATAGAAAAGAGTCTTGTATTTTTGGTTTGGAAAATAGGTTGGTCATTGTTTGTTAAAAAAAAAAGAAAAAAAAAAGAGGAAGAGTCTGTGTTTTGTCTTATTTTCGAAATAGAAGAGGAAAAATAGTTTGTCGTGTCACGGAAAATGAAAAAAAATATATTGTTTCCAAAATTTGGTTTATGTTCTCTGCCTGAACTACGCCAGTTTGATTCTCGCAGGGTGTGAGATACGTAGGCAACCCCCGTCGGGTCCAACTTTCTTTTTGCAAAAATAATCCAAAAGAACAAAAGTTTTTGAAATAGTTAGGGTGATGCCATTCTTTTCAGAAATAGCCGAATGTCGATTTTTAAGGAAAGAAAGGTGTGTCAATTTTGTATTAGAGTCAAATGAGTCTGGATATTTGCTTAATCGCCCTAATAAACATGCAGAATGAGCACAAGTCCAAGTTTGCCGGTAACAGTTAGGAGCAAAATCCCTTTGTAGTTGCGTTTGTGGTGGGAGGATTTGGAAAAGTCAGAGCAAGACAAGATCAAATTGCATCTGGGAGGTCTGACTAGTTTGTTGAATGTCAGGCCCAGATGCGACATCATAAAGGCTTTGGTTACATTTTGGGACCCGGCCCACAACGTATTCCGCTTCTCAGATTTTGAACTCACCCCAACCTTAGAAGAGGTAGCAGGTTACATGGACGTTACTGAAGGGTTAAGGCACAAATATCTGATCGCTCCAAGAGCTGTAAATTCGCACAAATTCATGGATCTACTGAAGATAAGCAAGGGAGTCCCATACACTGAATTGGATAGGGGTTTTTCTACCTTGCAATTCACATACCAGAGGTACGGGCATATAGGAGGGTTCAATGATCCGGAAAGTGGTGTCTGCAGCAGAGGGAATCAGGCAAAGTGGAATGAACATAGGCGGTTCGCTTTCATGGTAGCATTCTTGGGCATTGTGGTGTTTCCCCGGAAAGATAGAAATATCGATTTGAAGGTGGCTGGAATCGTCAAGGTCCTGATTACCAACGATAAAAGCATGCTTGCTCCCATGATAGTGTCCGAGATATACCGAGCCCTCACAGCTTGTAAAGCTGGGGAAGACTTCTTCGAAGGGTGCAATTTGTTATTGCAGATGTGGATGATCGAGCACTTATGTCGTCATCCTCAGTGTATGCGCTATATGTCTACGAACGAGGGCTGCATCGAAGGTTATAACCTAAGGGTTTCAGGTCTCAGATTACCGGAAGGGTTTGAAGAATGGGTATCCTATCTTCGTGCCATCACTGCAAAACAAATAAATTGGACATTGGGTTGGCTTCCTGTGGAAGAGATTGTGTATATGCCCGCCACTGGTCCTCACTTCCTCTTAATGGGACTCAAAGGTATTCAGCCTTATGCCCCTTACAGGGTGATGAGACAATTGGGAAGGTGTCAGGTGGTACACCCAGACGAAGATCTCAGTATTTATGCAGTCGAGGTCAGCAACGACGGCCAATTTCCTGAAAAGACAGTTCGTTACATATGGAGTGAATGCCAGTATTTGACGGTGAATACTCGAGTAGGTGACATATCTAGAGGTGAAGTCCACCGGCCTATCTCGCTTGGCATAGAAAGAAGAGCACTGCGAGAGACGAACCAGAGCGGCCAACCAAAAGGCCTCACCTCCAAGATTTTGTTGAGTCATCGCAAGAACAATGGGGTTGACTTGCAAAAGAAGAAAACTACATGGCAGAAATAGGCAAGCTAAAGCAACAGATTAGGGACTTGGAATTTGAAAACAATGTGCAAATTGATGCCGACAAAGGGGAAAATAATAAGTTGGCCCAAGAAAACAAGGCCCTGAGAGCCCGAATCCGCCAAGACAGAAAGAACGCTGGTGGCCAACAGAAAAGTCGATCCAATGAGAGGTTGATAGCAGAGCTAAGGAGTCAGATCAGCAAAAGCCGAGAGGACTTGGAGAGATCTGAAGCTTGCATAGCAAGAATAAAGGTTAGATGGACAAAGGGTATAATGGCCCGGAGAAAACATCTACAACAAGTCATAAGGGATTCTGAAATAAGCATCGGGATATTAAGGAAAACGAATTCCACCCTTCAGGAGCGGATCTTCAAACAAGCACGAGATGCCCAAGCTGACAGAAGGCGCTGTTACGATGCGATGACCAGAATGGAAAGACAAATGGAAAGGTTCCAGGATCAACTCGCCGACAATGCTCAAGCACTGGGGCTAAAAAACCGGCGCATAGAGCAACTGTTCATTGAGAGGGACAACATTCGAGGAAGGATTGAGGAAATTGGGCACTACATCTACATGAGATGCCTAGCATGCGAGCAAGAACCTCGTGATACCCTCCTTGCCTCCATCATGGGTTATGTCCACCAGATCATGAATGAGTTGAAAAGCTTGCAAAGAGGCCTTACACCAAAGTCCGCGGAAAGGCCGAACGATGCCTCGCGGGCCCCTAAGTTGGAATTTTAATCCCTTGTTCGAGTCTTGTTTAATTGGCTTTGTTGCCTTCCTATATGTTGTTTTCTTTTTCTTTTCATCGATGTCGGGTTAGGAACTTTGGAATCTGTACTATTGCTGTTCTTTGTTTGAAGTAATTTGTAATAGCAAATTTTGGTGATGAATTAATTGATTCCGTAAGAATTTTTGTGTGTCTTTACTTTGTGGCAGAACTACGCCCAGTCTGATTCACGCGGGGACGTGATACGTAGGCAATCCACATAAGATTTAACCGCCATTAATAAAAAGAGAGAAAAGAAAGAAGAAGAAAATATAAAAATAAAATAATAATACAGGGGTTCCCAAAGTACTTTAAAGGGGCAAATAAGCAAGCCGGGATGACGCATGGGTTTGAAGCAAAGCATGTTAGAAATGGTTTACTGCCTAGGAGCATTGCATCCACAATGTGCTGTTATCAAATTTGTTAAACACTAACGCTAACAAGTTTGTTGTTTTCCACAAAATCTCAGACAGTTAGTTTGTTAAAGCGTACTGGCACCATACCATTATCAAACACGATCAAAAGGGCCCATACCAGAAAGCATGACTGGTTCAGACAACAGTGTTGAGTCGGAAAAGATAGCAAATCAGATGCTGAAGGAAGCCATGGAAAAAATGGAAAAGATGAGGCTGGAAATGAATGAAATGCAGATAACCTTAGCTAGAGCCCAAAAGGGACAGGAACTACCTGTCACTCATACTCTCCAACCAGGACACACGTCAGAATATCCCTTTCCCGGTCCTTTAACGAGTTTCCCGAACCATCACTACTATCAGGGAAGAGAGGCCTATGATTCTCAAGCTCCACCACCCAGTCAAAACCCTCCTCCACCAAATGTTCCCGCCTTTGGGGCGACTCCCCCAACCCCATTGCATAGATCATCCAGTGAGCCGCTGTTTCAGGCCCACGACACACAATATTACCCCCCTGAACCCACATTCAATGTACCAGAACCCCATACCTGCAATCCGCGCTTGGAGGTACTGGCAGAGATTGAAAAGCCGGTTAAGGTCCCGGAACAAGATGAGGTAATGAGGAAGTTCAAAAGCCTGGAGCAATCCTTCAAGAACCTGCACGGATTGGGCAACCAGGTCAGCGTGGCCTACAAGGATCTATGCCCTTTCCCGGACATCCAACTCCCGTCTGGGTTCAAGATGCCTAAGTTTGATTTATATGAAGGGCACGGTGATCCTATGGCACATTTGCGGGGCTTTTGTAGCAAACTGAGAGGGGCAGGCGGCAAAGATGAGCTACTGATAGCTCATTTCGGTCAAAGCTTAACTGGATCGGCACTGGAATGGTATACCAGACAAGATTCCAGCAGATGGTACACTTGGGATGATCTGGCGCAAGCTTTCGCGGGTCACTTTCAATATAATCTCGAGATAGTCCCTGACCGTCTCACATTATTGAGGACCAGAAAGAAGCCTGGGGAAAGCTTTCGTGAGTTCGGTTTCCGCTGGAGAGAACAAGCATCCAGAGTTGATCCTCCCATGAGAGAGAAATGGTGGACTATTTCTTGCAAACACTGGATCCAACTTACTTTGGTCACTTGGTGACGACAGTTGGAAAATCATTCAATGAAGTAGTAAAGATAGGGGTCATGATAGAGGAGGGTCTGAGTTCTGACAAAATCCTGAATTACTCAGCGCTCAAGGCGACGACCCAGGCTATTCAGAGCGGCACGGGAGGTGCGCTGGGAAGGAGGAAGAAAGAAGAAATTGCCATGATTGAGGCAAGCAGTTGGTCCAGGTCCGGAAAACAACACTACAACCAACCCAGACCCCACAGGCCAAACTACCCATACAGCCCGCCACAACCCTACTACCCACCACAAGAACAACATTTTTCCGTCCATCACGCCCAAACTTACACCCAGCCTCCGGCTCATCCTCAATGGTATGCACCGGCTCCCCAACATACATATCCACCTCCACAAAACACACATTCACCTTCACAAAACACGTATCCGCCACCGAGGATCTACAAGAATCCTTCAGGACCGAGCTTCCGCGGAAATCAGGCTTTTAGGAATGAAAGGATGCAGAAGCCAAGAACATTCACTCCGTTGGGAGAAACCTATACTACTCTGTTTCACAAGTTGAAGTAGATAGGCCTACTAAGTCCTGTTGAAGCCAAATTGCCAAGTCCCCTCCCCAGAAATCTGAACCATTCAGTGAGTTGCGAATATTGTTCGGGTGCTCCCGGGCATGATACTGAGAAATGTTGGAGGTTGAAGACTGCCATACAAGATCTTATTGACACAAATAGGATCGAGGTTCAGGCACCGGGGGCACCCAACATCAATGAAAATCCATTACCGATGCACCATGAAGCTCACATGATCGAATTAGTGCACGAGGGAGGGAAACCAAAAACACCCTCACAAACGGTAGTGATGATTCGCGCCAGTACTAATGAAGAGTCGACCGGTGGAAAGGCAGTGGTACGGTCGGGAAAGGTATATGACAAGCCCTTTGTGATAGCAGGGAAATGGTCATCTATTACTGCGAAGAGGCCAGAGTCAGTCAGCGCAGTGTTGCAGGGAGTAGCAAACAAACCAAGGTTGGTAGTAAAAGGGGTCCATGTGGGACCAGTTGCTATCAAGCCAGTCATACAGTTGCCGATGACAAGTGAGAAGGCTGTACCGTGGAACTACAGTCAAGTGACGGTGACACATAAGTTGAAGGAGGTTGTGGAAGACGTATGCGAAGCACAAGGGTTAACTCGACCGGGAAGGTGTTTTGCTTCCGCAGAGTTGAGAAGGGTCAATCCTAAAACAATAAAGAAACCTGTAACAGACTCCGGGTACCCACGCAGAGTCGAGCTACATGACATCACTCACACTGGGTACCCACGCTCACTGGGGGTGTACAGACTCCGGGAGGGGCCCCTTACGGCCCAAACGCAATAACAAGCCATCTCGTGGCATAATCAAACAGGCTCTCGACCTCATATCAAGATACCTCGTAGAGTAACAAATCAAGCCCTCGGCCTCATAATCATAAATTAGTACCACACTGTTGCGACGCGCAGCCCGATCCTATAATATCCTCACAACACAGGCCCTCGACCTCACTCAGTGAGAAATCTCTCAAGCCACTCGGCAACAGTAAAACATGATGCTCAACCCAAAATATCAATTAAAATATCAAAAATGGAGTAAAAATGGCTGAGTTATGAAAATAGTAGATTACAGCATGACTGAGTACAAATATGAAGTAAAAACATTGAGGAATAGTAGTAAAATCCCTAAGGGTCCAAAACAATTGGCACGAGACCCAAATATGGCATTCAACCCAAACATATTAATACTTTCCAAAACACACTGATAGCAAATAGTTTTCAATCAAATACACGGTTAAACAGTTATATGGGATGGACTAAATCACAATCCTCAACGTGCATGACCCCACGCTCGTCATCTAGCATGTACGTCACCTCAAAGTAGCACAACGATATGAAGTTCGGGGTTTCATACCCTCAGGAAAGACATTTACAATCATTACTTACCTTTATCCGGTCCAAACTATAGCCCGTGATGCCTTTGCCTCTTGAATCGGCCTCCGGATGCTCCAAATCTAACCAAAATCAGTATATATCATCAATATATGCTAAAAAACAAAGCCCAAGCGAAAATAATCAAATTAACTCAAAAATCCCGAAATTGGCTCAAACCCGGCCCCCGAGCCCACGTCTCGAAATCTGATAAAAATCACAAAACTGGAAAACTCGTTCGCTCACGAGTCTACCCATATCAAATTCACCAAAATTCGATATCAAATGGCCATCTAAATCCCCAAAATCAACTCTCCAAACCTTCTTCCATATTTTCCAATTTTCACCCCAGATTCCCAAATTAAATGATAAGAATCAAGATATAATCATGAGATTTAACCAAATTTGAGTGAATAACACTTACCTCAATCAATCCTTTGAAAATCCCTTCAAAAACCGCCTCAATCCGAGCTCCAGAGCTCCAAAAATGTAAAAATGGCCGAAATCCTCGAAATAGAGTACTTTATAATCTGCCCAGGCATTTACCCTATGCTATCGCAGACAAACTAATGCGATAGCAAAGCACAAAATTTTCCAGCCCTTCTTTTACCCTATGTGATCGCGGTCATCCCCCGTGATTGCGTATAATAAATTTTTCCAACAGCCTTCTCCAACTCTTCTGGACAACCTCTAGTATAATGGTCATAACTTTTTGTACAAAACTCTAAATTACAATTAGTTAAACTTTATGAAAACTAGACATAAACTTTTATTTTTGGATCATCTTCAAATTCCTTATAGATTGTGAGATATAAGCTTCCAAAGTCGGGTCAGTGCAACAGAGATTTTACTCTATGCGATCGCGGGAAGACTTACGCGATCGCATAGCAGAACTCCATTTTTCCAAATTTTCTATATGCTAACGCGTTGTACACCCCTGAAGCCAAAAACCAACAACTAGAAATGGCTTAGAAATGGTCTGAAACCACCCTGAAACTCGCCCGGGGCCCTCAGGACCTCAACCAAACATGCCAACACATTCCATAACATCATTCAAGCTTGTTCCAACCTCGGAATGCTCAAAAAAATATCAAAACATAGAATCACCCTCGGATTCGAGCATAAGAATTTCAAAACTTCCGAATTCTGAATTCGATAAAAAAGTCTATCAAACCTCGTCCGAATAACCTAAAATTTTGCAGACACATTACAAATGACACAATGGACCTATTTCAACTTCCGAAATTCCATTTCGACCCCTATATCAAAATCTCACCTATCAACCGGAAAGCGCCAAAATCCTAATTTCGCCAATTCAAGCCTAAACCTTCCACGAACCTCCAAAATGCATTCTTGTCACGCTCCTAAGTCCCAAATCACCTAACGGAGCTAAACAAATCATAAAAATTCCAATCCGAGATCATATACTAACAAGTCAAAACTTGGTCAAACCTTTCAAGTTTAAAGCATCAAACTGAGAATTGTTCTTCCAAATCTATTCCGATTATCCTGAAAACCAAAACCGACAATTTACATAAGTTATAATACATCACAGGGGGCTAGTTATGCCCGAGAACTGGCGAGCAAAGTGCAAAAGCTCAAGACGACCGGTCGGGTCGTTATAGTGACTTGCGGGGAGGTTTCGTTTTGGTTATTAGAGTGTTTTGGGACACTTAGTCCCTAAACGGAGGCTTAAGTCTTACGATTTGGATTGTAATCAGTACTGTGTGAAGACAACTTCAGAATAGAGTTTCGCCAATTCCGTTAGCTCCGTTGGGTGGTTTTGGGCTTAGGGGCGTGTCCAGATTGTGTTTTGGAGGTCTGTAGCTTATTTAGGCTTGAAATGATGAAAGTCGAATTTTCGGAGATTTGGACCGGTAGTGGAATTTTTGATATAGGGGTTGGATTCCGATTTCGGAAGTTGGAGTGAGTCTGTAATGTTGAATATGACTTGTGTGCAAAATTTGGGGTCAATCGGATGTGGTTTGATAGGTTTCGGCATCGGTTGTGGAAATTTGAAGTTTCAAGTTCTTTAAGTTTGAATCGGAGGGTAATTCATGATTTAACGTTGTTTAATGTGATTTGAGGGTTCGACTAAGTTTGTATAGTGTTTTAGGATTGGTTGGTATGTTTGGTTGAGGTCCCGGGGCCCTCGGGTGAGTTTCAGATGCTTAACGGATCATTTTTTGGACTAAGGAAAGTAGCAGATTTTCTGGTATTTTTGTTGCAGACATTTCTTCATCGCATTTGCGAGAGAGGTCTCGCATTCGCGTAGGGCATCTGGGAGGCCAACTGGTTTTGTTCTTTGCGTTCACGATATTGTTCCCGCATTCGGGAAGATATGGAGCAACGTGTTCGCGATATGGACCTCGCGTTCGCGTAGAGTCAACGATCAGATGGGTTCCAAGTAAATAGCCTACGCGTTCGCGATGAGTGTCCCGCGTTCGCGTAGGGCCAGGCAATGTGAGCTTCGCGTTCACGACCAGTGCTTCGTGTTTGCGATGAGTGTTTTTAGGACTGAAGCAACTTGTGCTTCGCGAATACGAGGCTTTGACCGCGTTCACGAAGAAGGAATTAACTGGGCAGATATAAAGTTTCAAAAACGAGGGTTTGGCCATTTTTATCAAAATTTGAGTTTGGGAGCTCGTATTTGAACGAGAGTTTGAGGAATTTTCAGAGATAACAATTGAGTAATGATTCTACACTTGATTTTGGTTATATCCCGCTAATCTATCATTAATTTTATCATTTAATTTCGGATCTAGGGTGAAAAATTAAAAAAAAATGAAAAGAAGTTCTTCAACTAAGATTTTGGATTTGATTGGGATTTTAACATCGGATTTGGATAATTTTGGTATGAGTGAACTCTGAGTGAATGAGTGTTCATATTTGGTGACTTTTACCCGATTCCGAGACGTGGGCCGGGGAGGCTTTTTAGGGCGATTTTTGAATTTCTTGTTTAAGCCTTGATTTCATTAATTAGATTAGTCTATTATAGTTGTATTTATGATATGTAATTGCTTTTGGCTAGATTTGGGCCATTCGGAGCTGGCTATTTGTGGGAAAGGCATTGTGACTGATTGATGGAGCTTGGTTCGAGGTAAGTGGCTTGCCTAACCTTGTGTGGAGGAACTCTTATTAGGATTTGGTATTTTTTTGATATGTGAGCGCCGTGTACGTGAGATGACGAGCATGTGCACTGGCTAATTGTTGTAAAACTCGGTTTCTGCTAAGTAATAACCTGCTTTTCTTCTTATTTGAGTTATATCAGCATGTGTTGTACCCTGTTAGCTTAGAATAACATGCCTACTTGATTTATCTGAACTCTGTGCAACATTTTTGGTGAATTTCCTGTTTTTCCTTGATTGAACATTAGTCTAAACTGTAGGCTTTCTTCCTGTAATTGTTATTTCTGTTGCTTGAGCTGCATATTTACTTTGGGACTACGGAACGGTACTCCGGGAGATCCCCCTGCATATTTACTTTGGCACCACGGAACGGTATTGCGGGAGATCCCACTGCATATTTACCTTAGGACTACGAAACGATATTTCGGGAAATCCCCCTATCTTGCATATTTACTTTGGGACTACAGAACAGTATTCCGGGAGATCCCCCCTGCACATTTACGTTTGGGACTATGAGACGGTATCTCAGGATATCCCCTGTTGTCATCTCTGTGTACTGAGCTGTTATCTTCTATGATTTCATTATTTTTAAATTTCAGTCTTTATTTTACCCCGGTATTTCATTCTATTTTGCTTATTTATATATATACCAGTAGGGCCCTGACCTGACCTCGTCACTACTCGACCGAGGTTAGGTTTGTACTTACTGGGTACCATTGTGGTGCACTCACGCCTCTCCTGCATATGTCTATTGTGTGCAGATCCAAGTACCTCCTACCAGCCTCGAGTTTAGTTGCGCGGTTGCTGCTTTTAGGAGACTTCAAGGTACATCTGCCCACGTCAGCAGACCTCAGAGTCCCCCTCTATCCCCTTATGTTAATTCTTCCCTTATTTCTATAGATATTGATGCGTATAATAGTTAGAAATTCGTAGAAGCTTGTAACTTACAATGTTCCGGGTCTTGGGGGGTGTTATGTACGTTTCGAGAATGATTATTGTATATGCCGAGCGACATCTCAAATATCTTATTTACTTTATATGTTTCTGTTAGTTGTAAATCTTTATGTTCTGCATTTCATTTTCCGCAAATGAAATGATAGGCTTACCTAGTCGTAGAGACTAGGTGCCGTCACGACAATTCACGAAGGGAGAATTTGGGTCGTGACAATAGCACACTCCCGATGTGCACCTAGGAATAGCTATGGGCGAAATCGAGTTAGTTTTCTTTAGCTAAATTATTGATCTAATATTATTCTCGTTGAAAATAATTTTGTTTTTATATTTATCAAGTTCAAATTAAATCTAAAAGTAATTCCAAATCATTATCAGAAGTTAATGGATAAATTTTAACTTTTTCTTTGAAGTATTTGGACGCGTGGAGTCCACTCATTTGACGCAAGAGTTCGATATTAATAACAAATAAAATCAATTTGCTAACAACAACAATATGAATTGACCAAATGTATACTGAAGAATAAAATTGACCTACTTGAATGTTACAGAGGCAAATTTGAAGCTTTCATCTAATAAAAAGATCATGACCCCAAACCAAAAAAAATAGAAAGAGACATCTAAATTCGTATGAGAGGATATATCTAATACTCCTACTACCTAAAGAGTAAAATGGTTAAAAAGTCAAAACGCAACTAATTGTCTGCTATTTGGCACCTCTAAAATTAAAATCTCAGCCGCGAAACCAAAGCCCTACAACTTCCAATCCTTAGCGGCGTGTACTCATGCATTTACACCACTATTTTTTGGGCTTTTTTCCCGTCCAAGCAATTGTTTAATTTATTTTTTATTTCACGCCTTTTTTCTCGTCCAAATAAATAAGCAATTTAGTGAATGTGTTTTCTCTTTCTTCCTTTAGCATTTGGTCGAAAAAAGAGGAAAGAAATGGTGTTTTTTTTTTTGGGGGGGGGGGGGGGGGGGGGGGGAGGGGGTTGAATTTAGAAAAAGTTTAGTAGCTGCGATGAGGCTCTAAATTATAATTTAAAATGAAAATTCGATATGTTATTGAGTTAGTGAATTAATATATTCATCAAAATCAAAATTTAGAAGTAAAAGAGGAATAATTCAAGGCAATTCAAACTAGATGAAAATCTTCATCTCGCGCAATTACAAAATTGAACATTTTAAAAGAAAATGGAAAGGTATCTAGTAAGACGAGTAAAATGAAATTTGATGGTAAAAGTTTATCTATTGCACAATTTGGTAAATTCGCAAGTATCGTATTTTTTGCATTATATCATTATATTTACATGCCATAAAAAACAAGGAAACACAAATTTTTAAATTCCATTTTCCTTTCCCTTCGTCTGTCGCATTCCCACCGAACTTAATTTGTAGCCTATTTAATCACCTGATGATCCATGATTCTGTGTAAATGGCATAATGAATGATGATTATTCAACGTAAATTACGTTGCACTTACCCTAATTATATTGGATTTTTATTTGTTATTATGGGCTGTAAATCTTTCATTAAAAGGATTACTATCTAATTTTATGTTCCCACCAATAGACGAGTTTATAGTGAACATTATTAGTGAAAAACTACGCTAATTTCACATTAATTGGAAAAAAGAAAATGCTTATTTCAGCTTTACATCTTTCCTTAATTGCGTGCCTATTTGAAACCATGACAGTCATACAAGAAATTGAACTATTTTAAAAGCGACAATATAAAAATTTAGTTGACCTTTGGACATAAAAAATAACTTTTCAACTCAATAGTTTTTGAAGTTAAGTTGAAAAAAAGTATTTAGAATCTAAAATTGTATTTGAATATGTGTTTCACTTGAAAAAAATATACAATTTTGTGAGAGAAAACTAAATTTTACATGAAGAAAAGGGTAAAATCCACTTTTTCAAATTTGAAAACTCATCTTTAGAATTTTTCGAAACTCATCTTCAAAAATTCAATTTAGGGTATAACCAAAGGGATTTTTTTTTTATTTAAATCCAAACGGCCCCTTAGATTTCCAAGTCCTACTTCTAGAAGGGTATTATTTTCCTATTGGTCCTTTCCATGTTTCAATCAAATTTCCTTTATTTTTTTTTTCCATTAGTTCGTCTTGAAATATTGCAAAAAATAAGCAGAAATATTTAATTTCCTTTTATAGGTCCTACTTTTTAGACGTGCCAAACGCAGCCCTAATTCGAGAGACTTCTTTGGCCATTACTCTCTATTTCTGGCCCGCGGGGTGGCGACGTATGTTCTTCTCTTGTTTTCCCCTTCTCCAAGGAACTAGGGAACTGCTTCCCCCAAATAAAATTCAATATTTTTGCTATGATTTCACTCCCACAACTGCTGAATTAAAGCTAAGATCAAGAGGTAATTGCTTGTCCTCTTTTATTTTTCTCATTATTTTCCTGTCTTGTTATGCTTCCCCTTCATTACTAAATATTTTTTTACTTTTTTCCAGTTAAAGCTCTGATTTTTATTCTTTATTTGTTTGATTTTTTCCCTTAATAGCTGTTGTCTGTCAATATTATGAAAACCTAGTTCATGGATTTTATTGGTTTTGATCATTTCCTTTTATATTTGGGTGGAGGAGAAATGAATTTGATGTCTTGAGATTTTTCTTATCTTTTGTATTTGAAAACAAATTATTGACTATTGGAATCAAATTTGTTGATATTGAGGATTCATCTAGTCGGCCCCAGCTAATTTGGTATTAAAGGTGTTGTCTTTTGATTGTTTATTAAGGTGTTGTTGTTGTCAACTTTTTATTCAACAATTTCTATGGCAAGAACATATTCTATGCTTACCTTGTATGCGTTTGGATGTAACCTCCGTTTGATCTTATATTGACATTCTTTCCATGGGGTGGGGGTGGGGGTGGGTCCTATTTTTTTTTTTTTTTTAGCTTTGTTATTCCTAATTTCCATTTATTTGCTACTGTTTTTGCTTCCTTTTTCATAACTGTATTATAAGTTAAAAGAGAAAGGGGTGAGGTTTATGGTCAAAATTTCCCTTCTCATAAATCATAATTGTATTTTATAGGATTTCAGTGCTTAAAGTGTTGAACGCGTTTGTTTCTTGCAACAATTCGTTTCAGGTTGATCTATCTTTGATTCTGGTTAGATAAAGATTGAGAGAAAAATGGTGGACGAACTGAAGCGCGGAGAAAATTCATGGACGGACGCGACTGATCAGTTGAATAGAGTATTTGATATTGATAGTACTGTTTCCTTGATGTCCGAATCAGTAATTATCACAGATGGGGCTGAACCCCTACATCCTCAGCAGCCTCCATCCCAGGATCCCAGCCCCTCCTCGGATGGCCAATTGGGAGTATCCGAACGAGCCTTTTCAGCAGCTGGTGCAGCGTTTCTCTCTGCCGTCCTTGTTAATCCACTTGATGTTGTCAAGGTCTCTATGCTTAATACCAGCAATTTTCCAACTAATTTGTTCACCATCTACTTATCTTTTGATTTTCACTCAGTTGTATCCACAAGTTTTTGTTACTTTAATTGAACAATATTGCATGCATACATAAAGTGATGAGCTGAATAATTTCTGTTTCTGCACTATTTACAGACTAGATTGCAAGCACAAGCAGCTGGAGTTGCTTATTCACATCCAATGAGTAACATGACAAGCCGCATGGCAGTTTTTGGACCAAATATGGTACAACATGCTTTTAAGTCTTCTTTTTATGTGGAAACTTTTTTGTGCCATACTTTAATTTGTCTTTCTCGAAGATGGATTTGTTCACTTCTTCCACTTGAAGCTCTTTTCCTATATCATACATCGAGAACTATGGTACTAACCACAACCCAAAACCTTTTGTCGAAAGAACAGGCAAAACCAATGTGTTTCTTGATAACCAGCATTTGAAAATGAGGTAGTTAGAAAGAGAGGATATTGACTTGTGTGTTGGAGTTATCTTTGTTGAAGTATTTATAGCAAAAGAGTTAACTCTGCTGTAAGGTTTTGATTTTCCAAGTAAAAGATAGATGAAAAAGCTGTGTCAGTTTTCTTAATCGTGTCATAAAATTCTTTTCACATTGCCGGATGATAATGCTGGGGCAATATTTAATCTGTTTACTTTTAGTGGATCTAATTGATATTTGAAAGATGGAATTGTAGATCAAATTCCAGCGAATGGTCCACTCTTTTCTCCTTAGTGATTTTTACCTGGTATTATTTCAGTTACATAAACACTTTGACATAACTACTGCACGTGTTGCCTGCTTGATTAGTTCTGAATAGGTCTGAGGACACCAAACTTGGGAGTGGTAGCAGGAATGAGAGCATGTGTGACATGATCACTGGAATAGGATCAACTTGATGCTATTAGTAGATAAAGCGTAAATTTAGAAAAATAGACGTAGCTGCGGTAGACACAACGCAACACGAAAACCAGGAAAAATGGGAAGAAACATAAATTTGATATATTAAAGATACGAGTGGTTTCATCCTTAGAATTTATAGCCTTAAGTTATGCAATATAACATGAGTATAGTCTTCCTTCTAGTTAATGCTTCGGTTGGGGGAGGGAGGGGGGCAGGGCACATGCAGCAAATTTGAGAGTGATACAATTGGCTAAGTGAAACTTCCTTTCTTGGTGGGGGATGAAAGATGAAACATGATTTAGTTATGGTGAATAGTTGGAGTAACAATCTTAGTAGTCAAGCTTCAGTGCATGTGCTAGTGAGAGGTGGCATATGCCCGATAGATTAGTCATGGTGCACATAGAATTGTTCGGACACCACCATTATTAAATAAAACAAAAGATAAAAAGAGGGTCTTAATTTCTTAAATACATTTTTTTTAAAGTTATTGCCCCCCTTATCTCAAATGTTTATCTGCATTGGTCTCCGGGGAATGGAAAGTTATATATCTTTGCTTATTTTGTAATGAGTATTTAATGTTGACTTATTTGCTTGTTCACTCAGATGTTTGCAGATCTGAGGTGTTCACCTTCATGCACCCGTGCTGGTGTTCATGGTACAGTATCAATCTGCCCGGCTGATTGTTTTCAGTACAAAGGAACACTAGATGTCTTCTACAAAATTATTCGGCAGGTTGGCATATTTATTCTCACTTATCTTTCAGACACTTGAGTCTGTAGATTGTCTTGATTGCTCAAGGCTTCATGACTCTTTCATGCTTGTTTCAGAAGTTCCAGTTTGTTTTGTTTAAAATTTTCGTGGCACTAACTGGAGTCCTTCTACAGGAGGGTATTTCTAGGCTATGGAGAGGCACAAATGCTGCTCTAGCATTGGCTGTACCAACAGTATGTGTCTATAGATCTTATTAGTTGTTTTGAACTCGCCAAGAACTCCCTTTTTGGCATATTTAAGTTGAGTTTACGCTATATGTTATAATTGTTGTGCTGATGCTTTTCAAACAGGTTGGGATTTACTTGCCTTGCTATGACATTTTTCGCAACCGGTTAGAGGCCTTCACTGCTCAAAGTGCCCCAAGCTTGACACCATATGCTCCTTTGTTAGCTGGTTCGTTGGCACGGTCTTTAGCTTGCACAAGTTGCTATCCTATTGAACTTGCCAAAACACGAATGCAGGTATTTCGGATCTCCTTTGTCAAGGTTTAATGTATCCACCATACATAAAGGAGAGGAAAGGGGTAAAAGAAACACGGAGGGGTGGTAGAGAAATTTCTTTTACATTGTGAGCCTTTGATGCTTATTTTGTTAGTTGTGTCATTCTATGTGTTCCAGTAGCCCTTTAGTTGCTAAGGAAATGAATGATCCATTCCTTTCAACTGTTCTGATTCTTTCTTTTACTAAGTTTCTTCTGTTATACAGGCATTTAAGGATATGGACAAATGTGACAAGCCTGCTGGAGTCCGGAAGACCCTGTTTGAGCTTATCGCCAATGTCAGGAGCACAACTAGCACCAACAGTGGTTGTAAGTCAATTTTTCCACTTCCTGCTTTCTAGCTATAGAAAAGAGATAGCTGAACTTGTTTGTTAGTGAAATTGAATAGAGATTCCATTGTAACATTGAAAGTGTTATCCGCATAAATTCCTAAAAATGTCCCTTCCAATTATAGGCTCATTGGGTATGATCTTTAAATATCTGTGGGGGATGCCAGTTAATTTGTTCCTCCTCCAATAGCACATTACAACAAGAGTAAATGAATCATAGCTTGGCAAAGGTTTGAGATGTTGTGAGTATTTTGCAAAGTATAAAAGTTTGTCACATAAAATAATATTCTCTAAAGCAAGGTCCTTCAGAAAGTAGAATCTTTACATAGCATATAGAGTTTCTTAAAGTCCGTTACATCTCATTCTAGCTCCTTCTCTACCCTAAAATTCTGGCTCTTACTTTCACTCTTGAAATATGAATGCTCTTGCAATCTTTTGTTTGAAGTTGATATAGTATTTTCTATTGCAGTACAAAGCTATCGTGTACTTTGGACTGGACTTGGGGCACAACTTGCTCGTGATGTCCCTTTTTCTGCAATTTGTTGGTCAACTCTTGAACCAGTATGATTCAATTCTTCTTTTGTTAGATTCTGATCTGTTCATGAATTTAATTTGATTCAATGGTTATTCTCATAAGTCTATTTACAGGTAAGAAGGCGACTTCTTAGTCTGATGGGAGATGAACCTAATGCAGCAGGTGTCCTCGGGGCAAATATTTCTGCTGGTTTTGTTGCAGGAAGTATTGCTGCTGCTGCAACATGTCCCCTTGATGTTGCGAAGACTAGAAGGCAGATTGAGGTGTTTGTTTTTCGTCTAAATCCTCATTTCCATAGTACTGATATTTAGATTTGTCCACTTGTGTCAAGCATCATTTCTGGTTACTTTGAGGGCATATTTGGTATGAAAATCTCATAGTTGACTTGAGCTTAGTGAATTTGCTAACTCTAATTTACATCCTAAACTTTTGGAGAACCGTCCATGTAGTTGTCAATTACTTGTTTTTGACCTTTCTACTTGTATTCTAGAGTATAAACATTTTCAACAATTTTATGACCGTGCACACTTAGTAATTTTTTTGGGCCCAAGGTGGGTAATTGCAATTTCATGTTTATACGAAATAAAGGGATTATTTGAAATTAGCTTAGGTTAGAGAGTGCTGCCTTTATCTTGGATCCATGGTGATAATTGACTTGTTTTTCCTCCATACATTTGATGGTTTGCTTATCCACCTCTTTTCTTTATCACAGAGGAACCCTGCCAGGGCATTGACAATGACGACAAGGCAAACTCTACTGGAGATTTGGAGGTACAGCTTTCTGAGAATATGTCAAATGAACTATTCCCATGTAGAATAACATAAAAACTGCATATATTAAAGCCATAAAGCTATTGTTATCCCTCCAATTTTAGTTATGCCTTTAAATGGAAAGGGATAGGGTATAGGTAGTGGAAATTCACAATCGGTTGTGTCATGGGTTCTCAGAGGATCGCCAATTTTTTCAAATAGAATGACATACATGTCTGTACACTTGTTTTTCTGGCTATGAAGTGGATTCTGAATGAAATCATGCTGACTAATGCAGGGATGGAGGGCTCAAGGGACTGTTTACTGGAGTAGGACCTCGTGTTGCTCGTGCTGGTCCCTCTGTCGGAATTGTGATTTCATTTTACGAAGTTGTCAAATATATGTTACACCACCAATATGATTCTTCATAAGGAGCTTAGTCAGGTTAATTAGGTTTCTTCTTACCGATGTCTTTTAATCGAGCAATGGTCACCGGTTTAGCTTAGTTGGGCCATGAAGGTACGCTGGATAGAACACGGGTGTGCTCTAATGTGGATATGGTTGCACGCGCACAAGGAGCAGTTTTGACAATGGTAGATTACCCTTACAGGTTAGCTGGTAGAAAATAATCACTCTTCTTTGCTTCCTAACCAAGTTTGGTTGGTTTTTGGGCAATTCTGTCGTTGGACGAAGAAGAGATTTTGATAAAACTTTAAATGAGCAGTTTTTCCTGAGGTGTTCTCAGTTATCATTAGATTATTTAAGTTCTTTATTGCTTCTCAAGAAAAGTTCTTTAACGTTTTATTTTCCGATTGGTATCGGGGATCTCAGCTAAAAAATGTGAACTTTTTCATCGTTGCTCTTTTGCGTTACCATCAGAATCGTTTTATTATTTTACTGAAGTGCCAGGTATTCCGAGTATCGGAGGAATTGATCTCCTGCAATTAGCTTTAAATCACTATTCATATAGGACATGTCGCTAATGCTGTAAAATTGTGCAAAGTTACGTAATGAGTGTAGGCGTTGGAAATGCAAGAAGAGAGAAGCCACAGCCCAACTTTGCTATTTAATCGATTATACATAACATCTAAAAGCCACAGTATTTTACATGTAAGTAAGTAAAGAGAGATGAACTCATTGCTAGTAATAGCATTTCATTCTCCAGTTTCTTCAAATCGGAGTAATTGAATGTGGATGTCTGGATGATGTTGGCTTCAGCTTTTCCCTCTCCCCCTCCCTCCCGAAGAAATAATAAATTTTTAACTTTGGATTTTGATATCATATAATCATCCAACGACATTATATCTCTAATAAATTGTTGCACCTTTTCCTTCGTACAAAACCTATGATGTATAGATCTAGGATATGTTTTGCTTTGACATTATCGCCTTCACGACATCTGATATAGATTTGCCGAAAATTCCTCTAATCTACTATAGTTCGAAAAAATCAATTGATGCTCTGATTTCGGTCTTCAAATAGAGGAACATATTGGAGGAACATATTGATGCTCTGGGATCATTTATTTGTTCTCGAAATGAAGGCTAATCATATTTTTCCAAAATAAAAAAATAAATACACTCGGGAACAAGCGAGCGCGGAACATAAATTAAGTAGCAAAAGTTCGAAAAAGAAAAATTCAAAATGTATGTACATCTCTACTCTAAAAGGGCTTTTTACAAGAAAGGAAGGACCAGAAGAAATTTAAAAAAAAAAAAAAGAGAAGAGGAAATTATAATATTTCACATCTTCCAAATAGAAAGGAAATTGGAATAATAACATGGCTAAAACTAGGGTGTACCGAACCGGAAAATCACACTAAACCGAAAAGTTAACTGATTAAAAAACCCGACTAGGTTTGGTTTGGTATTGAGTAAAAAAATCCGAATCAAACCGACATATAAATATATAATTTTTTATATAAACTTTTAAGGCTTTATATAGAATTTTATTTAAAAGTTGTCTAGAAATATTTGAGATCCTCTAAGGGATATAATATTTAATAGAACTATAAAGTGCATTCATTTTTATTTACTTAAAATAGTAAATTGTATCATGCACTTTCTTATTATGTGTTATTAAAATGAGTCAATTATCTCTTTATTCTTTAATATTCATATGTCAAGATTTTTTATATCTTTTGGAATTTGAAATTGTATTTCGATAAACTAAAATTACATAGAACATATAGTTAGGTATCTATCATATTGATTTTTATGTTTAATTTTTAAATTCGGTTAACCTTGAAAGCGTACGTCAACCAAAATTATTGGTAGACGACTAAGAAAATAAACTATTATGTGTTACTAAAAAAATTCTCCCATAAGAATACTTTAATAAATAGATCATATGTTTGTTAATTTTTTTTAAATTTTTATATTTACTTATCAAAACTTTATCTATAACTTTAATAAAGCAAGTTTGAAATAATATTCATATAACCCAAAAAAAAAAAATCCGACAAAATCGAACCAACCCGGTCCATATACACCGCTAGCTAAAACAAGGGGACACGGGGAATTATTGCCTCTTTTGTTTCCTCTATTGCTGAGCTTTAGTTGCGCTATCGTCAGAGGAAGTATAGGAACTGATGAAGGGATAAAGGAAAGATTAGTGAATCAAATATGTTAGTACCAAAGCCACCATCTTTAGAACATATGCAATCCCCTGGTCTATTTTTGTCCCTGCCAAAAACATAATGCCCAAACTATGAGATAATTAGATTATTAGATATTAATTTTAGATTTTTGTTTTCAAAGATGCATTATTTTCGTTCCTGTGATCCAGATATGGGATTAATACTCAGAATGAATCACAGTCCATTCTTTCTCGATAACATACTGGAATTTTGAGTTCATGAGAGCTTAAAAAGCAGAGAAACAAAAATAATGTTTGAAAAATAGTGGCGTCTGCTTCAAATTTTGAAGAAGAAGAATGTTAGCAGAAAAAAATTTCAGGTTTTCTTTTGTGCATATTTTTTTTTTTTTTTTGCCTCCAACCAGACACTAAGAGAGAGAAAAGTCTTTGAGTTTTAAAAAAAATAACTCTAGAATACGAAGTGACGGATTTTCTTTGACTACAGAACCAATCAAGTATGTTGGAGAGTTGGAAAAAAAAAAAGTTAGAGCAAATTGGATGATCGGGCCGAAGGTTGCTTCTCTTCTCCTCACTCAGTCACTCTCCTTTGCCTTTTGAATCATCAAAATCTTTCTTACTCGGCCTAGCTCGATCGCCCTATGCGACTCTCGCTTCAAAAGTTCAATTTTCTTGAGTATGCTCGCCTCGTTGATTCTTTCCCTTGTTCTTTTTACCTTAGACAATATACATGTGCATGTTAAGCATAGACTAGACAAGGGGTACACTAAACACCAATCCAATCGCGAGGAAAATATTCTTGCAACTACGAAAACTATAACAACCTGCGTGAACATTAAGTTTCATGTTCTCGCAAACCTGAGACACTTTTCTTTCTTAATGTTTGATTTTTAACTTTGAAAGTTCTTAGTGTTTGGTAGGAAACTAGTTATTGCAAAAACACTGATTTCTTATGTTTGTTTTTTATTTTTGGCAAAAACTAATAAAAATTCTGAAGCAAATGCCACCATAGTTAAAAGAGGAAACATAAGTACCGTTACTGGTGGGAGCAGAAGCTGAGCTAGGAGAAACGTTATCGGCCGCGGAGAGACGGGAAGCCGCTGCCAGAAGGAGAGAGAGGACGGCCACCATTCTGATTGAAGCTCTTGTGATCACCTCCATTCTTTGTTTTCTGTATTTAAATTTACAATGAATTTGAATAGCCCCTGATATTCTTGTTCCTTTGTTAATGTCTTTGAAGGAACTCTCTTAGAGATGTTGAAGGAGGCTAAGGCAGAAATGCTTCAAAGGATTTTACGAGATATGTCATGACTCATGTGTGTATGGAATGGAGGCGCAAATACTGGGTAGAACACAAAATTTCACAAAGGCTACAGGAGTTCGGACCCTATCTGCATTTTTGGCCATCATTATTGCTTTCTCCCCTGCTCTATAATGAATCATCTCTCTCACTCTATATTAGAATTTCTTTGTAATGTACACAGATATTTACACGTTACATCATGCAGAAAGAGCCAAAGAATGTTTTCCGGAAAATATTTTTCAATTTTCCCATGTTTGATTGGCTTAAATGTTTTGGAAAACATTTTCCCCATGGACTCATTTTCCTCCAATTGGAGTAAAATGTTTTCCCTATCAACAGAAGCGAAAACAATTTCCAAAACTCTTCTTCAACCTTCCACGCCCTATTCCACATCCCCACCAATCCACCCCACCTCACATTTTCTTTTTAGTTATGTAGCACAAATTTCAACGTCGTTTTTGTGTGAAGAAGTAAAACAGCACATTAGTCTCTTTTGGGTTGCATGAATTTTTAGGGAGAAATTAAAAAATAGCCAGATTTACAAGAGGTCATTCAAAAATAGCTCAGTTTTAAAAGTAATCAAAATTTAGCCATTTTTTATGTAAAGATAAATCTGAACGAAAACACTATTCAAAATCCGAAAAAATACTCCAGCATAATATACTGGAGTTCCAGTATATTATACTGGAACTCCAGTCTAATATACTAGAGTTCCAGTATAGTATACCGGTCCAGCATAATATACTGGAGTTTGGAGCAACGGTGCTCCACTCTCCAGTATATTATACTGGAGCCAGCAAAGTATACCGGTCCAGCATAATATGCTGGAAGTTCATACACAGGTGCACCGAACTCCAGTATATTATGCTGAACCGGTCTCTGTTGCAGCAAAATAGTAGCTATTTTTCAATGACTTGGCAATCGCCGATTATTTTTGAATGATCAGTTCGAAAACTGGCTAGACCGTGCTATTTTTACGAATTTTTAAAAGAATAATTAAATTCTTGAAGAAAACAGAGTTCTGAAAACGTTAGGTATTTGGGGGGGGGGGGGAATGAAAGTAGCATAAAAAATTATTTTTCTAAAAAATAGTCTCTACTCTCTAAACAAACGCTAAAAAATATTTTCCGGAAAAAGTTTTTCACTCGCAAACATGGAAAAAATAAGTGATAAAAACACTCATTTTTCAGGATGACATTTTCCATGAAAAATATTTTCCTTCGTACCAAACACACCCTTAATGCAGCTTATTTGGAAAAGATCCCTCGACTTTCTAACAGGTGCACATCATTGGCTTACACGTGCAATTTCTTCTCAATGCCTTCAGAAAACCCCTGCCCCTGGGAAAGAAAGAAACAAAGTAAAAGCAGGCAGGAATACAAGGCTTGGATTAGGCCAAACACTGACGTTGTATTAGTTTAATCGAGATGAGCTTAAATAGGCGGCATGGTCAGTCGATTCATATAGTCGACCCTAACTTGCTCATGATTGACGCATAGTAGTAGTTGTCAAATTCTTGATAGCAAAAGCACCTAGCTTGTATATACAGAAGGTACCGTACATGATAAGATGTCATATCAACGTTCCTGATCAAAAAGATGTCATATCTACATTAAGGATAGGAAGACTGATATTAGACCATTATTTTGGGCAAGGAACAAAACTACATACTATGTCAGGAAGCTGAGAAAAATGGATCCTCTTTGTTTTTGTAGATAGCAAATAGCTGCTTGGAGTATCTTGTCGCCAAAGTTCTGCACAGTTCAATACCCTTGGGATCATATGCTTGTAATTCCTCCACAGACTTGTTCATGTCACCTTGCGGATCTCCATCCGTAAGAAATTCAGCCAAGGTGCTTCCCCTGTAATATGGCAGTATAAATTTATGAAACTAGCCCCCAAACATACAAAAGCAAACATCAGATTCAGCATTGTTTCAATGCAATTGATAGAAGCATTAAATCAGATCAACACCCAAGTGCCTTTCTGGTCAAAAGATTAGCTTTTAGATAAGTCTCATATTTACACACTTAAAGCCTTGAAATCATCCTTTTCGCAAAGAAATATTAATCCCACGTTTTCCCTGGCCTAACGTAGACAATTTGTCCCAGCAATAATTTCATTCTCTAATCCACTTTGACCTCTTTTCAGAAGCATTCGTGCAAACCTTTAGAAATTACATGTTTCTTTCTCCCTCTATCAGCAAAACCAAGTGGTAACTACATAATAAACATTAGCCATTAAAGAATAGTCAACAAGACATTTGATTCATTAAATCAGAGACAGCCATGCCATCTTGGACAAGGCTATACCAGTCGTGCAATCCCAATCAAAGATGATTGATTGTTTTGATCTATGTGAGACTCATCATTGGACTACGATACATCGGCATAGTCATGATCATACAGAGTCCTCAGAGTAGTCAAACTTGTCTGCAGTTTGACTCCACACAAGCCTATCCTACAGCAAAGTTACAGAGTCTAAATATGTCGTTAAGCTATTTATTATTAGCTTAATATGCTTAGTTGAATATAAGCTGTGCCAACTTTCTGAACAAGCTAACCTCAAGATCCAACTCAACATCCTTTTGAAAATGCAAAGTTCAAGGCTTTTCTCTTGGACTGTCTTCTTCAGATTAGCTACTTAAAAAAGTGGTTGGAAAGCTAAGGATCGTGGTCTTAAGCCTTTAATTGGGCAGCAGTGCTCTTCATGGGGCTTAGTTGTTCCCCATAGATCAAGGACCTACACTATGGATTTGTGAATTGTTTACAGATTTCAGATTAAGCAAAATCGACTAGCCCATTATAAATTGAGCTTAATGCTTACTCACTACGTCAGAAGAGTTAATGAGTTATGAACTCATGTAATTTGGAGTTTGACAGACAAGGCCTACTGCCGTACCAGCGAGATGTGTCCATGACACTGATTCATGGGTCATCCAGCAACTAGGGTGTCAAGGAATTACGACCAAAACGTATCGTGCTTAACAACTCGATATATAAGAGAAAATATTATTGAACCTCCAATTCAGACATTCAAATTTTAAGAGATGAGGATTGCTAATATTGACAAACTTTTTAACGCCGATGCATTTTTAACCATGTATTTTATCTTAAGTAGATTATGAGCTTGGATAAGTTACAGACAACAAATAAAGTGGAAATATTAGAGCCAAATGAGCGTTCTGTTCCTCTAGACCAGCATCTTTAAGCATCGTATTTCGCATGCATTTGCATTCAAGTACATACCTGTAGGCATCACACTGGCTGAAACCTCTTTGATTGTGAAATATTGTTTCTTTACTACATTTCTCCTCAGCTGTTTGCTGCCTATACAAAACACAAACAGCCCTCATACATAACTCAGGATCCTTACCAAAGGCAGCAAGCATGTCTCCCTCAAACTCCCACGCTAATTTATCACTTTTGTTCCTTCGAATTCTCGAAATTATTTCACCATAATCTGTATCACTCTCTGATATATGCTCTGAATCACTTACTGGATCTTCAGCTACAGAAGAATTACTTCCCAAGGCACACTCAGAATTAGAGATGTCGCCATCATCTGAACAGTCAGAGTTGCTAACTATAAATCCACCCAAGCTTTCTCCTTCACTGTCTGACACATCTTCTTCGATATCACTGCCACCACCATCTTTCACTTCACAATGACTTAGCTTCACTAGGCGCCGCCTACTAGAAGGTTTCCTGACTTCCTCCCTAGAATCACCAGTTTGAGTTGAGTGGCCTTCGGGATGATCATTGGAGCTTTTCCCATGAAAATGCCTAGTCTTGAGCATGCATATTGGAACGTTATCATCATCAGTGTCACTATCACTAGGAATTAAGTTTGAAGCTCTTCTTCTTTTTGGAGTTGGAACACATAAAATGTCATTGTCTTCGCATTGCTCAATGTCAGCCATCTTTAAATTGTTCTCTGAAGGAAATTCATTATGAGACAAGGTGCTCCCTGATCCAGGGTAAGGTGAATCACGAGCCATTCTAGATCCTGGTATGCGAGGTGTACAGAGAGGTAGAGAATTTTTATAATCATTTCCATTTATTGATGTACAAAGAGGACGGGTAGTTCTTTCATCATCACTTTCATTTAAGTCAATAACAACAACATTTGCAGGCCTTACACCAGCTGGGGTAGAAGGAGCCATCCTCTTGTTTGACCCTCTTTCTTCTTCAAATATCAATCGCTTCCTCACTTGGTTACTACGGCTGTTACCACTTTCAGATAGTAAAGATTTGTTTGCTCCAACACACTCGGCTTGCACGCATGGAGTCTTTGTTAAAGATTTTCCTGCCCATCAAAAGCAATAAGCAGAATTTTTTACCATATGCATCTCAATCTTCTAAAGCAAAATATTTACCTAAAACATTCACCTCTTAGAATGGTATCTACAACTACTAAAATAAAACTGTTTACACAAAAGGATAGTACCTGAATCTTGAGATTGCAGAGTTTGGATTTCTCCACCAGAGAAGAAAGATTTTGCATTTAAATCTTTAGAATCTCCTGCTTTTGAAACCAGCCTTTTGTTCAATTCCAATACCGCCAACTCCAACTCCTTGCACTTCAATTTCCAAGACTCAACATTACTTTCAGCGACCCGTTTCTCGCATTCCAAGACATTGTTCTCGATCATCAACTGTAAAACCTTGTCTTCCTCCTCGTTCTCCTCATTACAGTCATTATTCTCAAATTGACGCATCCGCTCTTCCAGCTCTTGATTCCTTCTCTTCAACACCTCAAGCTCATCCTCAACAGCAACCTTCTGGACTCGCAATGTTTCATACTTAGCTTCAAGCAACTTAAAACCATTTCTCTCCTGGTCAATCTCCTTCTGCAAAGTGGAACAAGTATTTTCAATTTCCTTTATCTTTGCTTCCAGATTTAAACACTGACTGCAACAACCCGATTCTCTTTTCAATCCATTCACACTATCTGTAGTATCTCCAGCTCCTACTGTTACCCCCATATCAACCCTCAAAGATTCATTACTACAATCCATGTTTCAATCTCACAACATTAGCAACCAACTCAATATACAATTGTTTCAACAGAAGTACCAAAACTCCACAGTCAGTCCAAACCCTGATATTAAAGAAAACATCAAACTCTCAAAATCTCTAGATAATTCAGTCTACAAATTGTTAACCAATTATATTTCCAAGAAAAGGGGAACTGGGGAGGGAGAATAGCAAAATATTTCCTACTAGAAAAAAAAAAAGAGAAAACAAGAATGATTTCCACAATGTATAACAATATTCTTTTAGGCTTCAAACAGTGACCATACTAACCACAATTCGTAGGAAATTACAAGACAGAACATGACACTGAAAAATCAACAAGACAAGACAAAAGGGAAAAAGCATAAAAAAAATGATAAAAATAAAGTACTTACAAAATTTGAAGCGTCGTCAAGCAACTGAAAAGTTGAGAAGTATATAGCCAGAGTCTCCCGGGAAACCTCGTCGTATTCTTAACCACCGCCTCCGTTACCAACAGACTTTCTGATTTTCACGAGGGTTTTGTTTGTGTTTTACTTTGTTTTATTTATTCCTTCTCTCATTCAATTTAACATTGTGTTCATAATAATAATAATAATAATAATAATAATAATAATAATAATTTTAAAAATCTATATCTATATCTATATTATTATAAAAGCATGAATACAATGTCGGTTTACAAAAATAACCTTATAATATTAAGCATAATAACTCATAATAAAAGGACATAATCGGAATTCTAAATATTAGTCTTATAATCCTATTAGTTTTTAAGTTATACTTTTTAAAAAATTCCTATTACTAATTTAATTTATATTTATATTTATATTATTATAAAAACACGAATAATTTATGCTAAATGTCGAACGATAAAATTGCTCCTAAAATATTGATCGACTTTTATGCCCTTCAATAACTAAAATATTTATTCAAACGCTAAATAACTATTGGATATAATTGTAAAATTGAGATCATATTTCTAATAGAAATTTGCATTGATCTTTTTCTGCCAATACTGTCACGACCCCAAATACCGGTCGTGATGGTGCCTATCACATTACTAGGCAAGTCGGACCAATTATAAACCACAACCCATTTTCATTTTTAAATAAATCATTTGCTAACACGGTTTAATTACCAATTATCATAATAAGTGTTTAAAACAGCAAGATAGATATGAGGAAGTCAACAATACATAGAAACTACACAGCCCACAAGTCTGGACAACTTACTACATAGATAGTCTAGAAATACGGAAAAGTAATAAGATAGAAGGGAGAAATCAGGGCTGCGGACGCCATGCAGCTACCTCGAAATCTCCGGCAATTGCTGAACGACTGAAAAGCTCTCACTCGGCCTCTGGGGCACCTGGATCTGCACGCAAGGTGCAGGGAGTAATGTGAGTACTCCGACCCAGTGAGTAATAAAGATAAATAATGACTGAAAGTAAGAAAACACGTATACACAGGGTATTCTATAATGAAGCAATTAAATAGGTAATTTGTAAGTAGTAAACCAATGAAAAACAAAATAAAGTACTTCTACAACAAATAAACAGGTAATTGACAGACAGTTATGATAAAGTAAACAAATAGAAGTTCGCCCCTCTAGCACAACATCAACAATTTCCGCCCCTCGGGCTCAATCTCACATCACAATGGGTACCCGCGCTCACTGGGAATGTGCAGACTCCGGGAGGGGCCCCTTACGGCCCAAGCGCAATATCAAACCATCTTGTGGCATCAAATCTAGGCCCTCGACCTCATATCAATCAAGCCACCTTGTGGAATATATATGCATCTCAGGCCCTCGGCCTCATATCAGTATCAGTGTATCCTCACAACTAGGCCCTCGGCCTTACTCAGTCCAAAAATTATCACAAGCCCCTCGAGCAATAGTAAAACAATATTTCTCAGCCCAAAACATCATTTAAAATATCATTTAAGTCTCAAAACTGAGTAAAAATGGCTGAGTAGTAAAACAATGGAAAATAACGGGACTGGGTTCAAGTAATAAGTCAAAACAGTGAGGAAATAGTAATAAACATCCCCGAAGGATTCAAATAGTTGGCATGAAGCCCAAATATGGCAATCAGCCCAAATCATGATGATAACAAATAAGTTTCAGTCAAATACGCGGTAAAATCATCAATCGGGACGGACCAAGTCACAATCCCCAATAGTATACGACCCCACGCTCATCATCAAGCGCGTGTCTCACCTCAATATAGTACTACGATGTACAAATTCTGGGTTTCAAACCCTCAGGGCATCATTTACAATCATTACTCACCTCTAACCGGCTAAATCTCTAACTCGCGACGCCTTTGCCCCTCGAATCGGCCTCCACACGCATCGAATCTATCCAAAATCAGAACGAATACGTCATAATATGCTAAGGGAATAAAGCCCAAGCAAAAACAATCGAATTACCACAAAATTCCAGAAATTGGTCAAACCCGACCCCCGGGCCCACATCTCGGAATTTGACAAAATTTACAAAACTAGAATCCTTATACTCTCATGAGTCTAAACATACAAAAATTATCCAATTCCGATACCATTTGGTCCTTCAAATCATCATTTTACATTTTTGAAAGATTTCACAATTTTCTTCCCAAATTCCATCCCAAATCACAAATTAAATGATAAATTCAATGATAGATTCATGTATTCTAGCCAAATCTGAGTTAGAATCACTTACCCCGATGAATTTCTTGAAAAACCTTCGAAAAATTACCAAAATCCGAGCTCTCTAGGTCAAAATATCAAATAAAACCCAAAACCTCGTACAGGCTTTGTGCAGACCGCGGCCAATGCGGTCCACACAAAAACGACCGTGGTCGTACATGCTTTTCTCTGCAGTGACAGACTTTAGTATTTTGGCCACAACTTTCGCTACAGACGTCCAAATTGCGACATCTTTAACTTTCTGGAAACTAGACCCGAAGGGATACAATTTTTGTTTTTGAATCATCTCAAAATTCCTTATAGATCAAACGATATGAGCTTCCGAAGTAGGACCAGTGAAATGCTCCCCACCGCGGCCGCACTGCATTTTGTGCAGTCCACACAGCACCTACTGCGGCCGCATTTCATTTTATGCGGACCGCGCTGGTGGGTTCTAAGGCCTGCAACTCTTCTGGACCTGCTACAACTATGATTTTCGACCTAAAATATCTCGGAACCTACCCGGGACCCCTCAGAACTTCAAACCAATTGTACCAACACATCCCATGACATCGTTCAAATTTGTTTAACACTTCGGAACGCTCACAACAACATCAAATCACCAATTTAACATAGGATTCAAGCCTAAGAACTCCAAGAACTCTTAAATTATGCTTTTGATCAAAAGGTCTATCAAATCTCGTCCGAATGACCTGAAATTTTGCACACACATCCCAAATGACACTACAAAGCTACTGCAACTCTCGGAATTCCAATCCGACCCCTATATCAAAATCTCTCCTATCAACCGAAAATCGCTAACATATCAACTTTGCCAATTTAAGCCTAAATCTTCTCTACAACTCCAAAACCCATTCCGATCGCGCTCCTAAGTCACAAATCACCTCCCAAAGCTAACCGAACCATCGGGACTCACTTCCGAGCCTTCTAACACATAAGTCAACATCCGGTTAACTTTTTCAATTTAAGCCTTCTTAAAAGAGACTAAGTGTCTCAAACTTCACCAAACTCATTCCGAACTCAATCCGCCTAACCCGATACCACAAAAACACGGATAACGAAGCATAAAGAAGCTGAAATGGGTGAAACAGAGCGGTAACTCATGAGACGACTGGCCGGGTCGTCACATCCTCCCTAACTTAAAAAAAAAGTTCGTCCTCGAACGAGTCAAGAAACATACCTAAAGCCTCGAATAGGTGAGGATATCTGCTCCGCATCTCCTGCTCGGTCTCCCAGGTAGCCTCCTTCATGGGTCGACTTCTCCACCGCACTTCCACTGAAGCTATATCCTTTAACCTTAACTTCCGAACTTGACGACCCAAAATAGCTATTGGCTCTACATCAAAGGTCAAATCATCATCCAACTGAACCGTGCTGAAGTCCAAAACATGAGACGGATCCCCAATATACTTCCGGAGAATAGAAATATGAAATACCGGATGCATACTCGACAAGCTGGGTGGCAAAGCAAGCTCATAAGCCACCTCCCCAATCCTCCGAAGCACCTCAAAAGGCTCAATGAACCGAGGACTCAATTTCCCTTTCTTCCCAAATCTCATAACACCCTTTATGGGTAAAACCTTCAACAGAACCTTCTTGCCAACCATGTAGGACACATCTCGAATCTTCCTATTAACATAACTCTTTTGCCTCGACTGCGTTGTACGAAGCCTCTCTTGAATCACCTTCTCCAAAGCATCCTGTACCAAATCAGTCCCCAATAGCCTAGCCTCACCGGGTTCGAACCAACCAACTGGAGATCTGCACCGCCTCCCATACAAAGCCTTATATGGAGCCATCTGAATACTCGACTGCTAGCTGTTGTTATAAGCAAACTCTGCAAGCGGTAGAAACTCATCACATGATCCTCCGAAATCAATGATACAAGCACGCAACATGTCCTCCAATATCTGAATAGTACGCTCGGATTGCCCGTCTGTCTGAGGGTGAAAATTTGTGCTCAACTCTACCTGAGTACCCAACTCACTTTGCACGACCCTCCAAAACTACGAAGTAAACTGAGTACCTCTATCTAAAATGATGGAGACTGGGACACCATGTAAACGAACAATATCTCGGATATAGATCCCTGCCAACCGCTCTGAAGAATAGGTAGTACACACAGGAATGAAGTGCGCGGACCTGGTCAGCCGATCCACAATCACCCAAATAGCATCGAACTTCTTCAAAGTCCGTGAAAGTCCAACAACAAAGTCTTTAGTGATTCTCTCCCACTTCCACTCAGGAATATCCATCTGTTGTAGCAAGTCACCCGGTCTCTGATGCTCATATTTTACCTGCTGACAATTGAGACACCGAGCTACAAATCCCACAATATCTTTCTTCATTCTTCTCCACCAATAGTGCTGCTTCAAATCCTGATACATCTTCGCGATACCCAGATGAATGGAATACCGCGAGCTATGGGCCTCCTCCAAAATCAACTCCCGAAGCCCATCCACATTGGGCATGCAAATCCGGCTCTGCTTCCTCAACACCCCATCATCGTCGATGGTCACATCTCTAGCATCATCATGCTGAACTTTGTCCTTAAGGACAAGAAAATGTGGATCATCATACTGGCGCTCTTTGATGCGATCATATAAGGAAGACCAAGAAACCACACAAGCCAACACCCTACTGGGCTCCGAAATATCTAATCTCACAAACTGATTGGCCAAGGCCTGAACATCAACTGCAAGAGGTCTCTCCCCAACTGGAATATATGCCAAACTCCCCATACTCACTGCCTTTCAGCTCAAAGCATCGGCCACCACATTGGCCTTTCCCATATGGTACAATATAGTGATATCATAATTCTTAAGCAACTCCAACCAATCCGATGCCTCAAATTAAGATCTTTTTGCTTGAACAAATGCTGAAGACTGCGATGATCAGTGAACACCTCACAAGATATGCCATACAAGTAATGCCTCCAAATCTTCAATGCATGAACTATGGCAGCTAACTCCAAATCATAAATGGGGTAGTTCTTCTCATGGGGCTTCAACTGACGAGAAGCATAAACTATAACTCTACCCTCCTACATCAACACACAACCAATCCCAACTCTCGAAGCATCACAATACACGGTATATGAACCTGAAGTTGATGGCAAAACCAATGTTGGAGCTGTGGTCAAAGCTGTTTTGAGCTTCTGAAAGCTCTCCTCACACTCATCCGACCATACAAATGTAGCACCCTTCTAAGTCAACTTGGTCAAGGGTGATGCGATATATGAGAATCCCTGAACAAATCGGCGATAATAGCCTGCCAAACCAAGAAAATTGCGAATCTCTGTGGCTGAGGACGGTCTGGGCCAACTCTGAACCGCCTCTATCTTCTTTGAATCAACCTGAATACCCTCGCTGGACACCACATACCCCAAGAAAGCCACTGAACTGAGCCAAAACTCACACTTGGAGAATTTTGCATAAAGCTTCTCCTCCCTCAATCTCTGCAATACAACTCTCAAATGCTCCGCATGCTCCTCCTGACTACGCGAGTACACCAGAATATCATCAATGAATACTATGACAAACAAATCGAGATAAGGCCGGACACGTTGTTCATCAAATGCATGAACGCCACTAGGGCATTGCTCAGCCTAAAATACATCACCAAGAACTCATAATGACCATATCGGGTCTTGAAAGCCATCTTAAGAATATTCAACTCCCTGATCTCCAACTGGTGATAACCCGAACGGAGATCAATCTTGGAGAACACTCTCGCTCCCTGAAACTGGTCAAATAAATCATCAATGCAAGGCAAAAGATACTTGTTCTTAATTATTACCTTGTTCAATTACCTATAATCAATGCACATTCTCATTGTGCCATCCTTCTTCTTCACAAACAGAACCGGTGCACCCCAATGTGACATACTAGGCCGAATGAACCCCTTATCTAGGAGTTCCTGAAGCTGATCCTTCAATTCCTTCAACTCCGCTGGTGCCACATGATACGACAGAATAAAAATGGGCTGCGTGCCCGACACCAGGTCAATACCAAAATCAACATCCCTGTCCGGCAGCATGCCCGACAGGTCTGCAGGAAACACATCGGGAAAATCCCTCACAACTGGGACATAATCAATACTGGGAGTCTCAGCTCCGACATCCCTCACAAATGCTAGATATGAAAGGCAACCCTTCCCAACCATACGCTGGGCCTTCAAGAAAGAGATCACTCTACTAGGAACATAATCAGTCACACCTTGCCACTCGATCCGTGGCACACCCGGCATAGCCAATGTGACTGTATTAGCATGACAGTCCAGAATAGCACGACACAGAGATAACCAATCCATGCCCAAAATGACATCAAAATCCACCATGCTCAATTGTAATAGATCTACTCGGGTCTCCAGACCCCAAATAGTCACCACACATGACCGGTACACACAGTCTACAACAACAGTATCGCCCACCGGGGTAGATACATGAACATGCAAATCAAGAAATTCACGGGGCGTACCCAAATAACGAGCAAAATATGATGACATCTAAGAAAAGTTGAAACCGGGATCAAATAATACAGAGGCATCTCTGTGGAAGACTGAAATAATACCTGTGATAACAGCATCTGAAGCAATAGCATCGGGTCTGCCTGGGAGCACATAGAAACAGGCCTGACTGCCCCCTGATCGACCTCCCCCTCTGGGGCGACCCCTGGCTGACTGACCTCTACCCCTAGCTGGCTGAGCGGGTGGTGGTGAAGAAACTGGCGCTAAAGCCGAAGACTGACCTCTCTGCTAGGACGAACTAGCAACAAGACGAGGACACTGCCTCCACATGTGGCCTACCTTGCCACACTCATAACAACTCTCAGGTGCTGGAGAAGGGGACTTAAGGGAACCCCTCGCACCGGAGTGACTAGCAGATGTGATTGACATAGATGAACCCTAAGCCGATGGGGCACGAGATGAACTCTGAGCTGGGAGGGCGTTGAGTGATGATTGGCCCTGCTGAGATCCATGATGACCATGACCTAAAGATGCCCCACGATAACCTGGGCAGTGGGACTGAATAGACATGAATGAACGACCTCTACCATGCTGAAACTGGCTCCTCTCGCTCCTGATGGTGAACAATCTCAATCTCCCGGGCGATATCAACAACCTTCTCGAAAGTAGCACCCATCACTCTCTCTGGTCATATGAATATGGAGCTAATAAGTAAGACCATCAACAAACTTCCTGATCCTCTCCCGATCTGTCGAAACCATCTAGATGGCATGACGAGCCAACTCAAAAAACCTTGATTCATATTGTGACACAGTCATATCCCCCTGTTGCAACCACTCAAACTGTCTACGCAGCTCCTCTCTACGGGACTGCGGTACATACTTCTCCAGGAAGAGAATGGAGAACTGTTGCCAAGTAAGGGGCGCTGCACCAACAGGCCTATGCCTCTCATACGCCTCCCACAAAGTGAAGGCAACCCCCGAGAACTGAAAGGTGGTAAATGACATACCGCTAGACTCAAGAATCCCTATTGTACGAAGCATCTGCTGGCACTTATCCAAGAAACCTTGGGCATCCTCGCTCTCTGCTCCGCTAAAAGTCGGAGGCTGGAGTCTACCAAACCTCTCAAGTCAACACTGCTCATCATCTGGCATAACGGGTACAACAAACTCCTGAGCTGGTGCGACCGGCTGGGCTGGAGGTGCCCTCGGTGTCTGAAGTCCCTGCACTACCTGCTCAGGTGTGCGAGCAGCGGGGGTCTGATTGCCTCCCCCGGCCTGTGAAATAGCTGCTGCTGTAGTGGCTGAAATTGCTTGAGCCAGGCCAGTGCAAACTGATAAGATCTGTGCCAAGGCTTCCTGAAGACCCGAAATCACGATGGGCACAGCTGGTGCCTGAACCGGTGCTGTTAGAGCATCCATAACTGGAGCCTGATCCTCCTGAGCTAGGGCAGCTGGTGGGTCTACATGTGCTACCCTCGCTACTCTGCCTCTGCCACGACCACGTCCACGGCCTCTAGTGGCCTCCGCTGGTGGCACTAGTGGTCGTCCACCCCGTCCGGAAGCTTGTGTCCTCACCATCTGTGAGAAAATAGAATAACGGAAGTTCAGTACTCAGATCAACAAGTTCCCACGATAGGAATTTCAAGAATATGAAGTTTTTCCTAAAGGTTCTACAGCCTCCCGAGGATAAATACAGACGTCTCCGTACGGATCCGCGAGACTCTACTAAACCGGTTCATGACTCGCGAGACCTATGTATCCTAGGCTCTGATACCAACTTGTCACGACCCCAAATACCGGCCGTGATGGTGCCTATCACATTACAAGGCAAGCCGGACCAATTATAAACCACAACCCATTTTCATTTTTAAATAAATCATTTACTAACACGGTTTAATTACAAATTATCATAATAAGTGTTTAAAACAGCAAGATAGATATGAGGAAGTCAATAATACATAGAAACTACACAGCCCACAAGTCTGGACAACTTACTACATAGATAGTCTAGAAATACGGAAAAGTAATAAGATAGAAGGGAGAATTAGGGCTGCGGACGCTATGCAGCTACCTCGAAATCCCCGACAATTGCTAAACGACTGAAAAGCTCTCACTCGGCCTCTAGTGCACCTGGATATGTATGCAAGGTGCAGGGAGTAATGTGAGTACTCCGACCCAGTGAGTAATAAAGATAAATAATGACTGAAAGTAAGAAAACACGTATACACAGAGTATTTTATAATGAAGCAATTAAATAGTTAATTTGTAAGTAGTAAACCAATGAAAAGCAAAATAAAGTACTTCTACAACAAATAAACAGGTATGCTAAGGGAATCTATCCACGCACGTCCACAACAAACAACGAATCGGCCTCTACGCGTGTCGAATCTATCCAAAATCAGAACTAATACGTCACAATATGCTAAGGGAACAAATCCCAAGCGAAAACAATCGAATTACCACAAAATTCTAGAAATTGGTCAAACCCGACCCCCGGGCCCACATCTCGGAATTTGACAAAATTCACAAAACTAGAATCCATATACTCTCACGAGTCTAACCATACGTACCATTTGGTCTTTCAAATCATCATTTTATATTTTTGAAAAATTTCACAATTTTCTTCCCAAATTCTATCCCAAATTACGAATTAAATGATGAATTCAAGGATAGATTCATGTATTCTGGCCAAATCTGAGTTAGAATCACTTACCCCGATGAATTTCTTGAAAAACCTTTGAAAAATTGCCAAAATTCGAGCTCCCTAGGTCAAAATATCAAATAAAACCCAAAATCTCGTATTTATAGAGAACCCCACAAATTTCCACCTCCGCGAACCGTACAAAATCGACCGCGGTCCGCACAAAACCAATGCGGTCCGCACAAAAATGATCAGTGGCCGCACATGCTTTTCTCTGCAGTGACAGGCTTTAGTATTTTGGCCATAACTTTCTCTACTGATGTCCAAATTGCAACATCTTTACCTTTATAGAAACTAAACACAAAGTGCTACAACTTTCATTTTTAAATCATCTTAAAATTCCTTATAGATCAAACAGTATGAGCTTCCGAAGTAGGACCAGTGAAATGCTCCCCACCGCGGCCGCACTGCATTTTGTGCGGTCCACACAACACCTACCGCGGTTGCACTTCATTTTGTGCGGATCGCGCTCCTACAACCCTTCTAGACCTGCTACAGCTATGATTTTCGACCTAAAACATCCCGGAACCTACCCGGGACCCCCCGGAACTTCAAACCAATTGTACCAACACATCCTATGACATCATTCAAACGTGTTCAACACTTCGGAACGCTCACAACAACATCAAATCACCAATTTAACATAAGATTCAAGCCTAAGAACTCCAAGAACTCTTAAATTATGCTTTTGATCAAAACGTCTATCAAATCTCGTCCGAATGACCTGAAATTTTGCACACACATCCCAAATAACACTACAAAGCTACTGCAACTCTCAAAATTCCATTCTGACCCCTATATCAAAATCTCGCCTATCAACCGGAAATTGCCGACATATCAACTTCGCCAATTTAAGCCTAAATCTTCTCTATAACTCCAAAACCCATTGGATTGCGCTCCTAAGTCACAAATCACCCCCCAAAGCTAACCGAACCTTCGAGACTCACTTCTGAGCCTTCTAACACATAAGTCAACATCCGGTTGATTTTTTCAACTTAAGGCTTCTTAAAAGAGTCTAAGTGTCTCAAACTTCACCAAACTCATTCCGGACTCGATCCGCCCAACCCGATACCATAAAAACATGGATAACGAAGCATAAAGAAGCTGAAATGGGAGAAATGGAGCGGTAACTCATGAGACGACTGACCGGGTCATCACAAATACGTTGATGTTCCAAAAGTTATACCAATCCTACATATAGATTAAAATAATTCTATCCAAGTCCCACAACTAGCTAGATAAAGGGTTACAGTGTCTATATGTTCCATAGAAGACTAAGAAAAGACAACTACTTGCTTCTCCTTTCCCAGGTAATGTTAATTTCCTCTTTTGAATTTTTTTATCCACTGCTTTCTCTTACTATTTTTTTCTACTGTTCATGTCAGTTTTAGTTTGTTTTGATTGTCATGCCCTTCACAAAATCAGTTGCTTCACTTGGTTAAGTTTTCCGAGGACAATTGTGAAGCTAGGTCTTCACTATGTTGCAAGCTGTCTCTCGAACTTGCTTCTCTTTTTAGGTGTTAATTAATTTAATTATTTATTTGTTAATCTAAAATATGGTTCATGATGTTAGAGCCTAATGCAAGGGGTATCTTCTTTTCTACTACTACTTTTTATGTTATTGGATGGAATACTCTGTATTTTACGTAAACTTCTAACATATCCAAAATTTAAAGTAAGTTTGTGGTGGGTACAATAATAAAGGTGCATATCAATACAGACATATTATCTGAAGCAATGATCGTATGTTACAAACACAGTTATGTAGTTATGTACTAATACATCCGAATATCTGATCCATCCATGATTTCAGATATCTTTTTACGATTTAAATTCGATTTAAATTAGTGTTGTTATCTCTTAGTATATCTTTTTAATTTTTCTTTTTATGCTGGGCTTTATTCTAATTTTATTTTTCGGTTCCCATATAATTTGCATATGTTGCGTTGGTTTTTTTTCTTCTCTCTTTACTGAACTACTATTCTAATTTCAAGCTAATAACTTTTTATAAAAATTCTATAGGGAAAGATGAAGGAGAAAAGATGAGAGGTTCTAGGCTTAAAAAGGTAAATGTCAATAGATCAACATATAGCTAAATATCGATTGACCAAAATATGTTGCTCAATTTTGATATCCTTTATTGATTAGATTTCTCTAGAATATTAATCTACAAAAATGTAAAAGTATTCATGAGTTGTAGAGTCCAAGTCAAAATGTAGAATCCAAGTTAACAAGGAATTACTAATTATGATATCTTGTAGAAATAAATTCGACTAACTCTATCAAGTATTGCGCTTATAGGGATTTTTCACAACTATGCTAGAGAATAATGAGGGAAAAGGATCGACAAAGTAGTTGTAGCCTTGTTAGTTTATTACTCAGGAGTAATCGATGAGGCACAATAAGACTGTCGTGTGCTTTTTAACTAAAGATTGTATGAACCATTTCAAGCAAGAGCAAATATAATTGTGTAACTTTTTATTTATAATCACCTGTTCTTTACGTGCAAATACTCAAGAAATGTGTGGAAGAAAGTATTGTATTGGGATGGAATAGGAAGGAAAGCCAAGATATGGTCTGAAGAAATAAGTTGGGCCAGTAAATATGCAACAAGAAGAAGATTAGACGAAGTTATATATAGAATGATTCTAGCTGGAGCTGTATACTACTTATGGCAGGAAAGGAATTGGAGGATTTTCAGAAAGAAGAAAAGAAAAGGCCGAAGAGTTGGTGAGAATGATAGTACAAGATATACATTGCAGGGGTTCAATGTGGTTAAATTTGGAGAAGAAGCTACAAACATTGAATTTTTATTCTTAGATAGATTCTGATAGTGTGTAGTTAATTTGATTAGTAAAAGTAGTATATATAGGGTGGGGCTGCATGTCCAACTATATAGTGAAGGTTTTTTTGTACTGATTAGTGCATGTATTTGTTTTCCCAGGAAATAAAGTTTAAAATTTTATCAAAAAAAAAACCTTTTGTATATAAAAAAGTGATTCCATAATATTTAGTTCTATTTATATACTATGAGATTGAAAGTATACTTTTTTTTTTACAAATTTTATAATATTTGACACAAGATATTCGTGCAAAGCACGAACATAGAGACTAGTCTATATCTATATCTATATTATTATAAAAGCATGAATACAATATCGGTTTACAAAAATAACCTTATAATATTAAGCATAATAACTTATAATAAAAGAACATAACTGGAATTCTAGATATTAGCCTGATAATCCTATTAGTTTTAGGTTACTACTCACGCTAGCTTCAAATTAAATGCAAAAAGACTTATCTTAATTTTCGTGAGTGAAGTCTAACAATGAATTTGACCCATTTACTTATCCACGTGATAATTTTTACAATTTGGTTCCAAACAATGATAGAGGAACAATTTGGTATCCAAATTTATTTATAACTCTATATTTATTAACTGGAAGAACTCATAGGAAAAGGACATAACTGCAATAACCTATTTTTTGAACTACAATATCTTCTATGTTAATTTTTAATATATAAAATTAATAAAATCTTGTCTATTAAATTCTTATTAAAAATATGTAGGAAGGTTTAATAAAATCAATTTCATAAGAATCCTCCGAATTGGCAATACATTACCACTACATAATATCCCATACGAAGAAAAAATAAAAGTAATATTAAATGGATTGCATAAAAAGTTGAAGTTGAGAAGAAAAAAATACCCCCACGATAATATATTTTTATATTTTATTTGGACTATTTTTCTACTCAAATAATATCTTTTAATTAATTTTTCATGTAATATTGAAAAATACTTATGAGTAATTAAACAACAACTAAGAAAATATTTAAGAATATAAATGTGTGAGAAAGAGAAAAAATGGTTGGTGAGAGTCAATAAAACTAATGATTCTACAAAGATAAAGATCTAAAAGTGAAATGTCATATCAATTTTTTACTCTTTGAAAATAAAATTTATAGTGGATAAAATTATAATTAAGATTAAATATTCAAAACAAGAGATGAAGTACTATTAAGATCTGAATAAACATAGAATAAATTATTTTTTATGTTAAAAACAAACAATTAAATCTTTTAATTAATTATTTAGCAAGAGAATTCAATTCAATTATTTTTTTAAATTCATCATATGAGTAAAATTCTTATTCAAGTTAAAAAAGATCTTAGGGTACATAACTTTATTCCATAAAAAAGAGCGTTAATCACAAAGTAAAAAGGTTAATATATTATTAAGAATCAAAATACTATATACAAGTGTCTAAGGAAGTACAATCAAAGTTAAATCCTAAACAAGAATACATTTTCAAGACTGTATTATATAGAGTCAACCCTAGTATAACGGGATTATTCTTTGTAGATGCCTTTGGCGGAATCGAAATAATATTTCTATGTCATGCATTACTTGCAAATATCATATCAAGAGGCATGCCACTATTAGCAATAATAGCAAGTGGTGTACCCACAACGATTTTATTGTGAGACCAATTACTTTAGATTTGATATACCTCTTCAAACAACTTATATAACCATCATAAATAGACCAAAGCAGAGCAATGGTGATAAATTTATAAGGAAAGCAAAATTAATAATATGGGATGAAACACTTATGGCTATGTGACGATCCGGCCAGTTGTCTCATGAGTTACCTCTCTGTTTTCCTATTTCTGCTTCTTTATGCATCGTTATCCGTGTTTTGTGGTATCAGGTTGGTCGGATCGAGCCCGGAATGATTTTGGTAAGGTTTGAGATACTTAGTCTCTTTTAAGGAAGTTTAAGTTGGAAAAGTCAACCGGATGTTGACTTATGTGTTAGAGGGCTCGGATGTGAGTTCTGATGGTTCAGTTAGCTTCGGGAGGTGATTTGTGACTTAGGAGTGTGATCAGAATGGGTTTTGGAGGTTTGGAGTAGATTTAGGCTTAAATTGGCGAAGTTGATATTTTGGCGATTTCCGGTTGGTAGGCGAGATTTTGATATAGGGGTCAGAATGGAATTCCAAGAGTTGCAATAGTTCTGTTGTGTCATTTGGGATGTGTGTGCAAAATTTCAGGTCATTCGAACATGGTTTGGTTGGGTTTTTCATCAAAAGCATAATTCGGAAGATTTTAGAAAGTTTGGCTTGAATCCGATGTGTTTTGGGTGATTTGATGTTGTTTGAGGTGTTTTGGTGATTGAAACAAGTTTGAATAAGGTTTTAGGACATGTTGGTGCCTTTGATTGAGGTCCCGAGGGCCTCAGGTGAGTTTCGGGTGGTCATTCGGATCATTTTGGAGTTGAGAAGATAACAGAAATTGCAGGTTCAGATGTTGCAGAACTGCCCTTCATGATCACGAGGGGAGTCATGTGATCGCGTAGAAGGCTTTGAGGAGGCTGTCGAGTTGTTCTTCATGTTCTCGAAGAGAGGCTTGCGATCGCATAGCATGGGAAGGTCATTCATCGCGAACGCGGGAAGGTAGTCGCGTTCGCATAGAGTTAAATGGACCTGGGGGCTTGGCTGGTCTTTGTTCATCGCGAAAGCGGAGGGGTGTCCGCGATCGTGTAGTGTTAAGTCGTCTGATCATCGCGTTCGTGTAGGATTTGTCGCGTTCTCATAGAGTAAATTTTGGGAGCTGAAGATTTGTTCTTCGCAATCACGAGGGATGTTCCGCGATCACAATGAAGAAAAATGCCTGGGCAGAAATGTTTTTAAACTCGTCTTGTCCACGAGGATTGAGTTTATTTCCTCCATAGTTGGCCATTTTGGGAGATTTTTGAAGGAGATTGAAAAGGGATTCAAGGGGAATCGTTGGGAGGTAAGATTCTTGGACTGAAAACTCGATTATTATGCGAATTCCACCTAGAAAATCATGAAAGCTAAGCCTAAAAATTAAAGAACTAGGGCTTGAGAAATTGAACTTTTGATTTGGGAATTGAAGGACCATTTGGGGTCGGATTTGAGAACTTTTGATATATATGAACTCGTGGGGAGATAAGGAATCTATTGGTGTGAAAATTTCTGATTTTTAAGATGTAGGCCCTGGGGACGGGTTTTGGTAATTTCGGGATTTGTGTCCTTTATTGATTGTTTTCGCTTGGGCTTTGTCCCCTTAGCATATTTTGACATCCTTGTTCTAATTTTGGGTAGATTCGACGCGTGTGGAGGCCGATTCGAGGGGCAAAGGCGTCGCGAGTTAGAGATTTAGCCGGTTCGAGGTGAGTAATGATTGTAAATGATGTTCTGAGGGTTTGAAACCCCGGATTGCACATCGTAGTGCTATATTGAGGTGAGGCACACGCTCGATGACGAGCGTGGGGTCGTGCATTATTGGGGATCGTGACTTGGTTCATCCCGATTGATGATTTTACCGCGTATTTGATTGAAAACTCTTTGCTAGCATTATTATTTGGGCTGAATGCCATATTTGGGCCTTGTGCCAACTATTTGAACCCTTTGGGGATTTTTATTGATATTTCCTCACTGTTTTGACTTTATACTTGAACTCAGTCATGTTATTTTCCACTGTTTTACTACTCAGCCATGTTTACACAGTTTTAATCCTTAAATGACATTTTAAATAATGTTTGGGCTGAGAAACACTGTTTTACTATTGCCCGAGGGGCTTGTGAGGATTTTGATTGAGTAAGGCCGAGGGCCTATGTTGTAAGGATTTGACACTGATTATAAGGTCGAGGGCCTGAGATATGTACGCCACGAGGTGACTTGATTGATATGGGGCCGAGATCCTAGTTTGATGCCACGAAATGACTTGATATTGCGCTTGGGCCGTAAGGGGCCCCTCCAGGAGTCTGCACACCCCCAGTGAGCATGGGTACCCATTGTGATGTGAGATTGAGCCCGAGGAGCTAGTATTGTTCTGAGATATTGCTCAAGGTGCGGATTTGTTGATATTGTGCCCGAGGGGCAAACTTCTATTTGTTTACCTTACATTAATTACCTGTCAATTATTTGCTTACTTGTTGAAAGGAGGATTTTATGTGATTTTTCACTGGTTTACTGTTTTTAAATGATTTTTACTGCTTTAATATAGAATGCCTTGTGCCCTACGTGTTTTCTTACTTTCAATCGTTATTTACATTTGTTACTCACTGAGTTGGAGTACTCAATTTACGCCGTACACCCCGTGTGCAGATTTAGGCGTAGCTGGTCCCGCTCCCGAGTGCTGACTCATTCCAGTGTCAGGGGGATCTTCGAGAAGTCTTTAGGTAGCTGTTGGCGTTCGCTTCCTAGAGCTCCTCCCTATCTATTTACTTTATGTTCTTAGTTCAGTATTTAAAACTCCATAGTTACATTTGAGGATTCAGTATTGGTAGATGCTCGTGACTTGTGACACCCCAGTTAGGGCTATATTGGGTTGTATTTTCGCTACTTATTATCATTAAATTATGTTTCAGACTGCTTTTATGTTGCTTAACTGCTTTAACAAGTGAATTGGGTTTAGTTGGCTGGCCTTGTCTTCACGAGAGGCGCCCTCACGGCCGGGTTCGGGGTTAGGGTCATGACAAGTTGGTATCAGAGCCTAGGTTACATAGGTCTCACGAGTCATGAGCAGGTTTAGTAGAGTCTCGCGGATCGGTACGGAGACGTCTGTATTTATCCTCGAGAGGCTGTAGAACCTTTAGAAAAAACTTCATGTTCTTGAAATTCTTGTCGTGCAAATTTGTTGACTCGAGTACTAAACTTCTGTTGTTCTATTCTCTCACTGATGGTGAGGACGCACACTATCGGTTAGGGTGGACGACCACCAGTACCACTAGCTGTGGCCACCAGAGGCCGAGGATACGGCCGTGGTCGCGGTAGAGGGCAGAGCCGCAAGGGCAACACCTGTAGATCCACTAGCTTCCCCTGTTCAGGACCAGGTCCCAGCTATAGACGCTCCAGCAGCACCAGCTCAGGCACCAGCTGTGCCTATTATGATTCCGGGTCTTCAGGAGGCCTTAGCTCAGATCTTATCAGTTTACACTGGCTTGGCTCAGGCGGTCTCAGCCACTACAGGCGCAACTACTTTTCAGGCCGGGGGAGGCAATCAAACTCCCGCCGCTCGCACACCTGAGCATGTCGTGCAGGGACTTCAGATGCTGGGGGCGCATCCAGCCCAGCCGGTGGCAACTGCTCAGGACTATGTAGTTCCTGTCATGCCGAAAGATGAGCAGCGTAGGTTGGAGAGGTTTGGTAGATTGCAGCCTCTGACCTTCAGTGGCACAGAGGGCGAGAATGCCTAGGGCTTTTTGGATAAGTATTAGAGGATGCTTCGTACTGCAGGTATTCTGGAGACCAGCGGTGCCGCTTTTACCAAATATCAGTTTTCAGGAGCTGCTTTCACTTGGTGGGAGGATTTTTGAGAGGCGTAGGCCTGTTGGTGCAACACCCCTTTCCTGGCAGCAGTTCTCCGTTCTCTTTCTGGAGAAGTATGTGTCACAGTCTCGTAGAGAGGAGCTACGTAGGCAGTTTGAGTGGTTGCATTAGGGGGAGATGACCGTGTTGCAGTATGAGTTGAGGTCTCTAGGTTGGCTCGTCATGCCTGTCACACCTCCTTTTTCACTATACCCCGTAAGGGAATAAAGGAGTTTTTTCAATTAAAAGACAATCAGAACGGGATTTAGTTATTAATTATTCAGAGTCGCCACTTGGGAGATTAATGGTGTCCCAAGTCATCGGTTGTATCCCGAACCGAGGAAAAATATGACTCTATTAACAGTCCGCGAATCAGAAATCCGGATAAGGAATCCTGTTAACCCGGGAGAAGGTGTTAGGCATTCTCGGGTTCCGTGGTTCTAGCACGGTCGCTCAACTGTTGTATTTGATTTTATCTGATTTCAAAACATGTTCTAGCTTATGTGCTTTTAATTTTAAACCACTTTTATTATTATTATTTTAACGATAATTGCAACGTCATGAAAATACGTATCGAACCACGTCACATCAATGCACCCGTGGTTGTTGACATATTTTGACTTCGTTGAGATTCGGATTTGGGTCACATAAATGCGCACCCGAGTTTAGGAAGGTGAATTATTAAAAGTGCATCCAAAGTGTCTAACGCGCTATCATCCTTAGAGAAGGCCGTGAAATTCGCTAAACGACTCATCCTGAATTCTAAGTATTTCACTATAATTAATTATTGAGGGCCCCGCGATTTATGTGTTTTGTTCAGCGAGGCTCGTCTCATTTTATTTTAAAAAGGCAGACCCTAGAGCTATTAGAATTTTCTATTTTTTATTTGTCTCTATTAATCAAGAAAAGGTCCTAATCAATTATTAGTGTTAATAAACCAGCATTTGAAAGTGTTACACCGACCGGAATTTCCCACAGCCACGGACATTGGGCCTGAAGTTAGCCCAAATCAATCAAGCCAAATCGAACCGTCTAGGGATTAGCAGGTCGAATCCCTGGAGTGGCAATCCATCGAATTGTTTAAATGTCTGTTCACTAACTTTACCCCAAACTCTCGTGTATGGGCTCCACTCTTCTGACAAAAGGAAATGAATATGCACTTACCTAAATCAATTAGATACTGACCCTCAAATCGTTCAAGAGAGTAGTTATGTCGTCCTGATTTTAAAAATGAACAAACGTACTAATAAATTTACTCATGCTTGCAATTACAAGACAAATATTATACCTCCTAATTTATTATGCTTTTAAACAAATTTATGAACCAGCTGATGAGAAAACAACTAAGACTAAAGTGAACTATTAACTCCGACTACTGACTTATAATTGTTAAAGCTATTGCATTACGAAATTATTTAGGATGTATGTTCAGCATTAGAATAGAACTCAACGTGACAACACACCAGTTCCAGTTTCACCGAAACTTGAACTGTTTATGATTTTGAATTTTTAAACAGAAAATTGCTAAGCTAAACAAGTTAAATCTAAGTAACTACAAATCAACAGTCCAGCAATCTAAATAACACAGTTCTGTCAATTCAGTTATACATTCAAATTGATTGTATCGTACAACAACAAAATTATATAAAACTGTTAAAATATAATGAGATTCACGAACGACATATCTATAGCCGAAGCTCCAGTTTTCATTTCATTTTCCAGCAAGTGATCTACATAGTACTGAGTTTCATGTTGAGTACTTGGAGATGTGAAATACAATAAGAAGAGGAAGACGATCAGCAGCAATAACAGCCACGAGTAGAAATCAATCAGCCAGTAACTTAATTCAATAGCCACGAAGAGTTGGAAACCAAATAACACCCAGGCAATCAACCACAAGTTACTACACCCAAATGCAATTGCAATTTGACCAAAAACTACAACACTTCTTCAACAATCGAGAAATAACCAGCAATCACTCGAAATAGTCTCAAACACCTTCAGATGCCCTAAACACTCAGGTACAGAACAGAAATGAAGAACACCAAAGCAGAATCTGAAAATTAACTGAAATAGGCTATGAAACAGTGATATTTCTTTTTGTTTTCTATTTTTGATGTTTTTGTATTTTTGTATATTTGAATTCAAATGATAATCTGAAATTTAGAGAAAGGGAGAGAACTTTTGGTGGGAATTTTTGCGGTTCCCAACTTGTCCAACAAAGCAATAAAGATTGCCTTTTATAGGCAAAACTAAGGGGAAGCTTCAGATTTTCAATTGCCTATTATTCCCTTGTTTTCTAACTTATTACCCAAGTTAACACCCTCATTTCCTAACTTGTTACTCAAGTTACTGCTTCTAAAAACTTAAACTTACACCAAGGCCCCCTTCTAGAAGGCCCTAGGGTATTCTTCTACCTCTAGAATACCTATACTACCCTTATTTTGGTTTTGAAATTACTATTCTTAACAAAACAGCTCTTTTCCATGCCTAAACTACCCCTGGAAACCCTCTGAAATTACTGACCCTAATTAAACTTCTAACAACTATAACCAATCACCTAAACTGAGACTAATTAAAAGGGATTGAACCTCAAACTAATGAACACTAAATTGAAGAACACTTGAAACTTGATTAAACTAACAAGACATTAATCTAAACAATTTTAACACAGGTTTGGAACAGAATTAAACTAAAAATCTAAAGGGACAAAAATCAGATTACAAAAGGAAATTGGACTAAACCAATTAGTTTGAACTAACTATTACTTAACAATTAAACCAATTAGCTGAATATTTAAACTAGGTAAAATGAAATCGACTTAGTGTTAGCAAAGATGGAAACTAACCTAAGGATTAACCTACACATCTATCACTAATAATAACAAATTGAAGCCAAGCTAAACTGGTAATCGGAACTACACGACAATTGAACTTCATTTTAATTAAACAACTAAAAACATGCACCAAACTAATAAGAAACGAAACTAAAAAAATGAAAAAGAAGAAGAAAACTTACTGATTTGTCTTCAACCTTAAATAGACTTTCCCCCGGTGTCTTTTGAACGTAAGTGACAACTAATTCTTTATGAGGGAAACCCGGGGGCCATGTGGTACTGATTTGGAAGAATCTGAAGGAATTAGGGTTTCGCCGGGAAAACTAAAACTGCTATTCGAACAATTCTGGCGGGATTCGAGGGACGGGGTTAAGGGGGTTGTGTAGAGGAGATTAAGGTGGCTCTAGGGTGTAAATTTGGTGGAGTTTGGGACTGATGGCGTCATGGCCCGAAAACCTTAAATCGAAGATTCGAAGGGTTCAAGTAAGATTCGAAGGAACGGGCCGGTGGATTTGGATAGAGGAAGAGAAAGGGAAGTTGGGGTGTGAATTTGGTGGTGATCGGCGTCGGTGACGTTCGCCGGCGGCGACGGCTCCAGCGGAGTTACAGAGGAGGGTTAGTACGAGGAAGGTGAGTTATGTTTTAGGGTTTGGGAATATTTCGGACATATTTATTAAATCAACAAGAAAGCACCACAGCCGTTGGATTATGGAGAATGAAGGGCCAGGATTGATTTGCTGTGAAACGACGTCATTTGGGCATCTCTGGAGATGGGTCGTTTGGACCGGATAGGGGCAGGCCGGGTTCTGGGGACAGGGCTGGTCGGGGTCATTTTCTTTGGGCTAGGTGAAATAAATGGCCCAATTCATGTTACCTTATCAAGGCCAAATTTCAATTATTTCTTCATTTCTTTTATCTATTTTTGTTTTTCAATTTGTATTTTTCTTGTATTATTTTTCTGATTTTATAAAAATGCAACAATTAAAATAAAATCCTAATATACTTCAAAGTTAAACTAATTAACTCCTAAAATTCTTTAAAAGCTATTTCGTGATGAATTCACAATTAAACAATTAAAAATGCAAAAATGAACTATTTTTGTTATTTTTTTCATATTTTGTTCTAAAACAAATTAACCCCTAATTAATACTAAAAATATGAAATTAGATCCTAAATGCAGATGTATATTTTTGTATTTTTCATATGAATAAAAATGCATAGATAAAATGCAACAATTACCAAAAAATAGCACCAAAATTCACAAAAGTTGTGAAATAATAAAGAAATCATTTTGTTTGGAATTTTGGGAATAATTCATATATAGGGCAAAAATCACGTGCTCACAGCTGCCCCTCTTTGCTCGGAAACATGAAAAGTTTTCGGGCAAAGATAAGTGAGCAAATATGAGCGATTTTTGCCCGTTTGAATATTCTGTGTGAAGCATTTTTGAAAGAGTTGACCTCACCCTGCTTCGGAGGTTGCCTACATATCCTGGGCTAAACAAGAATCAGGCCAGTGTAGTTCAGGAGTGTTTGGTAGCTGGGACTACCAGGAGTTGTGATTTCACTGCGATTGCTGCTGCCACTTAAGCTAAACTTAAGCTATGATCTATGAATTACAAGAAATCCTATCTAAGCTTTTCAAACTTGTCCTTGTACTTCCTTGTTGCCTTGTTGTCTTGTGTTTTCTTGGTAAAATCCCTTATTGCCATTGCAAACTACAAACTGAGGTGTTGTTCCTTTCTTCAAATTGCTGAACTTGAATGTATTCCCTTGTTGTACGGGTGGGCTCCCGATTTCAAAGCTCAAAATGAATTCTCCTATTCTCCAGGCGCGCTCCTGACTTTCAAACTTGAATGTATTCCCATGCTATCCAGGTGGGCTCCTGTCTTCTACACTTGAAATGTATTCTCTACTCTTCAGGCAGGCTCCTGACTTGAAATGTATTCCCTGCTCTCCAGGCGGGCTCCTGACTTCTAACTTGAGATGTATTCCCTGCTCTCCAGGCGGGCTCCTGACTCCAAGATAGACAAAACAAAGAATTTGAAAGCTAAAATTTAAATTATACTCCCTTGTTCTCCAGGAGGGCTCCTGACTGCTGTGCTTGAAAGTATTCCCTGCTCTCCAGGCGGGCTCCTGACTTCAACTTGAAAGTGCTCCCTGCTCTCCAGGAGGGCTCCTGACTTCAAATAGACAAAACAAAGAAAATTTTCTGCCCCAGTTTGGTGGCTTTTGGTGACTGCCTTTCTCCACAGAGAGTTCCTCTGAAACAAACGAACTTTTCTGCCCCTATTTTAATCAAAGAAAATTTGTCAGTTCAAAATGGTGATTAGTTGGTGGCATTCTTGTTGGAGATCTTTCTGCTGTATTGTTTTGTTCCAACTGGCTTCCCGAACTGGCCCTGAACCGCTTTGACTTTCTGACTGATCTTCGAACCCCTGACTCTGACAAACCGAGTGTTCTGTACCCATGTTGTTGTTTCACACCTCTGACCCCTTTTTCTGAACCTTTGCACTTCCCACGACATTTCCCAATCATTCCACCGATGATATTTCCGGTGATTCCCTGTATTCCACCTTTCATCACATTGTTTTTGACATGCTCTGACCACATCTCACTTTACACTTTCCGGAATCTGGTAGTGAGTTTTGAAATCCCTTTCCACTTGCTTTGAGCAAAACTGACATTGAAACATTTTAGACAGATAAAACCCCCAAAGAAAATGAAATGCAATGAGTTTACGAGTTAGGGATAAGAAGAATCCAAAACTGGATGACTGCTAAAAAGAAAAGGGGAATGAAACTTATCTGACCGGAACAACCGGTACCAATCATCATGACATGCATTTCGGACTAATCGACCCAATCTGTCCAACTAACCAACTCTTGGTCGCCACCCTTTGTTGCCCCAGAATTTCCATCAGTTTATTACTTTATCCAAACCTTAGCCTTGTTCGTCCTGTGGTGCCTCAAAACAATTTTCCACCAACAGACCTTTCTCCATCAATCATTTCTCAACTCACTTTTGCCTCAAAGTGCCCGCAAGGGTTTTCACCAATAAGACTCTCTCATTTTTATCTTTTTGCTTTTCTTGCTTGAACCAGAGTGTTGCCCCAGACCTGAATTACATTTACCTGCTTGACTTGGCATTTCTCAAAGACTGATCAGAAGGTCTTTCTTTGGACCGTAATGTGGGCTTTGGATGGGGCTAGAAAGAAAGGGTATGAAAGTCTCAAAATAATTTCAAAATGGGTTAAAATTACAACTTTCGAAATCAGATTTCTTACAACAACCACGACTTCTGCCCCAGTTTCTTGTTTGGGGACTTTAGATTTTATTTTGGTATGACTAAACCTCAGAGAGGCTGCCTACGTACCCTTTCGGGATCAAGTCAAACGTAGTTCACATCATAGAGACTACGTTGTTGTATTTTTTCTTTTCTGCTCTTCTTTTCCTTTCTTTTCTTTTCCCTTTCTTTTCTTTCTTCTTTTCACTTTCTTTTCTTCTTTTTTCTTTACCTTATGTCCGACACCTGCGTTTCTTGATTGTGCCGTTGATTCCAAATGAGGGGTATGAACGAAAATAATTAATGCTCAAAGGGGATAACAAGGGCTAAAGTGTTTGGATAGCAGAAAAAAACGCCTTCGTCATTTCAATCTTTAAAAGGTGCCAAATACAAACAAGTACAATCAAAATAAAGAAATCATACATAGTATCTCTTGACCGCATCGGAATTGATAGCCATTTCTACACATTTTCCTTCTATATCTGTCAAATATAGTGCACCATTAGACAACACTCTGGTTACAACAAATGGCCCATGCCAGTTTGGGGCGAACTTTCCTTTTGCTTCAGCCCAATGAGGCAAAATACGTCTCAGCACTAACCGTCCGACTTCAAACTTCCTCGGACGCACTTTCTTGTTGTACGCTCTTGCCATTCTTTGCTGGTACAGTTGACCATGACACACTGATGCCAATCTCTTCTCGTCAATCAAACTCAACTGCTCAAGACGACTTTTCACCTATTCATCATCATCGATCTCAGCCTCTACTATGATTTGGAGAGACGGGATTTCCACTTCTGCGGGTATCACTACTTCCGTGCCATACACCAAAAAGTAAGGAGTTGCCCCCACCGAGGTACGAACAGTGGTGCGGTATCCCAATAATGCAAAAGGCAGCTTTTTATGCCATTGTCTAGATCATTCCACCATATTCTGGAGTATTTTCTTTATATTCTTATTAGCTGCCTCAACCGCACCATTTGCCTTAGGGCGGTATGGAGTGGAATGACGATGAGTAATCTTGAATTGCTCACATGTCTCCGTCATCAGATGACTATTGAGATTAGCGCCATTGTCCGTGATGAGTACCTTCGGAATCCCAAACCGACAGATGATATTTGAGTGCACAAAATCAACAACTGCTTTCTTGGTCACGAATTTGAAAGTTTTCGCTTCAACCCACTTGGTGAAATAATCAATGGCCACCAGAATAAACCTGTGTCCGTTTGATGCTGCTGGCTCAATTAGCCCAATGACATCCATGCCCCAAGCAACAAAGGGCCATGGTGCAGACATTGTATGTAATTCGGATGGTGGAGAATGAATCAAATCTCCATGCACTTGGCACTAATGACATTTACGCACAAAACTGATGCAATCCCGCTCCATAGTGAGCCAATAATAACCTGCTCTGAGAATCTTCTTTGCTAGAACATACCCACTCATATGCGGTCCACAAACTCCGGAATGTACCTCAGTCATGATAGATGTGGCATGTCTCGCATCAATGCATCTCAACAACCCGAGGTTTGGAGTTCTTTTGTACAACACTCCTCCGCTAAGGAAAAACCCGCTTGCCAACCGTCGAATTGCTCGTTTTTGATCACCTGTGGCCTGTATAGGATACACACCCATCCTTATATATTCCTTGATGTCATGAAACCACGGCTCACCGTCAAGTTCCTCTTCCACCACATTACAATAAGTGTGTTGATCGCGGACCTGAATCTGCAAAGGTTCCACGTAAGCCTTATTCGGATGGTGTAACATCGAAACCAGTGTAGCCAACGCATCAGCCACTTCATTATGAATCCTTAGAATGTGCTTGAACTCTATCGACTGAAACCGCTGACAAAGCTCATGCAAATATTGTCGGTACGATATAAGCTTTAAGTCCCGTGTTTCCCATTTTCCTTGAGTTTGGTGTACCAGTAGGTCCGAGTCACCCATGACCAAGACTTCCTGGACACCCATATCGATAGATAATCTCAACCCCAAGATACATGCCTCATATTCTGCCATGTTGTTCGTACAATAAAAACGAAGCTGAGCTGTAACAGTGTAATGTTGCCTTGTTTCAGAAATAAGCACCGCTCCTATTCCCATGCCTTTCATGTTTGCGGCCCCATCAAAGATAAGTTTTCATCCTGGATTCTCAACTTGTTACAACTCTTCAACATGCATCACCTCTTCATCAGGGAAATAAGTCTTCAAAGGTTCATAATTTTCATCAACCAGATTCTCGTCCAGATGGTCCGCCAAGGCCTGTGCTTTCATCGCAGTCCGAGTCACGTAGACAATGTCAAACTCTGTGAGCAGGATCTGCCACTTTTCAAGCCTCCTTGTGGGCATAGGCTTCTGAAAGATATACTTTAACGGGTCCAAACGAGATATGAGGTAAGTAGTATAAGATGACAAATAATGTTTTAGCTTCTGTGCCACCCAAGTTAGGGCGCAACATGTCCTTTCAAGATAAGTATACTTAACCTCGTAGGGTGTAAACTTCTTGCTGAGGTAATAGATGGCCTGCTCCTTCCTTCCAGTGATATCATGTTGACCCAATACACAGCTGAACGAATTGTCCAATACCGTTAAATATAGAATCAAAGGTCGCCCTGGTTCTGGCGGAACCAACACGAGTGAATTTGACAAATACCCCTTTATCTTATCAAACGCCTCCTGACATTCATTTGTCCACTTGACCACAACGTCTTTCTTTAACAGCTTAAAGATAGGCTCACAAGTTGTCGTGAGTTGGGCGATGAACCTGCTGATATAATTCAATCTCCCCAGCAAACTCATCACCTCGATCTTGTTCCTCAGAGGTGGTAATTTATGGATGGCCTTGATTTTTGATGGATCCAGTTCAATACCCTGGCGGCTGACTACGAACCCCAACAACTTTCCAGATGACACCCCGAACGCGCATTTTGCAGGATTAAGCTTGAGATTGTACCTGCGAAGCCTTTGGAAGAACTTTCTCAGATCCCTGACATGGTTAGATTGCTGTCTAGACTTTGCAATCACATCGTCCACATACACCTCGATTTCCTTGTGTATCATATCATGGAATATTGTTGACATTGCCCTCATATAAGTTGCCCCAGCATTTTTCAAACCAAACGGCATGACCCAATAACAGTATGTTCCTATGGCGTGATGAATGCCATCTTTTCTGCATCTTCCTCGTCCATTAAAATCTGATGATAACTCGCGTAACAATCCACAAAAGAACCAATTTCATGTTTGGCACAATTATCAATCAATATGTGGATGTTCGGCATCGGAAAATTATCTTTTGGACTTGCCTTGTTAAGATCCCGATAATCGACACACACCCTGGTCTTGCCATATTTCTTCGGCACAGGCACAACATTAGCTAACCAGGTGGGATACCGTGTAACCCGAATGACCTTTGCATCGAACTGCTTGGTGATCTCTTCTTTGATTTTTATACTTATGTCCGTTTTGAACTTTCTCAGCTTCTGGTTGACAGGAGGGAATGCCGGGTCAGTGGGCAATTTGTGAACCACCAAATCAGTACTTAGCCCTGGCATATCATCGTACGATCATGCAAAAATATCCTTGTACTCAAACAATGCTTTGACTATCCCCTCCTTGAGATGTGGCTCCAGATGAACACTTATTTTAGTTTCACGAACATTGTCTTGGTCCTCTAGATTAACTGCTTCGATGTCATTTAGGTTAGGTTTGGGTTTTTCTTCAAAGTGACTTAATTTTTTACTAACTTCCTCATAGGCCTCGTCATCATCATATTCCACCTCATCATGACACTCGATTTCTTGCACTATTATTTCTGAATTAGATTGGCTTTTAAAACTGGGCCGAAGATTCCTCATGCATGTCATGTCATCGATATTAGCATAAAAAGAACCGTACAGAAAGAAAAAGAAAATGAAATGGAAACAAAATTAGGAATTAAGAAAGAAAAGAAATTGCATTTCATTGAATGTAAAGATAACAGGGTTTTAACTCATCCAAACGGATGGAACATAGCAACTGAATTACAAACCCTGGAATAATCCAGGTGAACAAAAGGAAAATAAAACCCACTACCGTGACTCCCTCCGAGATGGAAGAGGAGTGGCTTCCCAGTTCTTAACATTAGCATGTGGCCCGATGTACTGTATATCTGCTTTGCTCGACCCTTCCCCGGCCTCAACCATGTTCACCTCAGCAAATACCTTCTCAAGCCCTTTCTCCAAGTTCCCATCCGCACCAATCAGTGGACCAAACACCTTTGCCAATAATTGCTTCCCGATACTTGGCCTGACGAAGGACCTGGACAGACGTGGAATTGGTTTGGGAAGAACCCAGCCTCTTTTCTTCATTTTGCGGGCTCGTCTTACATCCGCCACCGTAGGCTTGAAACCCAGCCCAAAGGTATTCAGATTCTTGGGCAAATAAACTGGCTGAACAATACCTTGCAAATCAGCACCCAACCCTTTGCCTGGTACAAACCCGTTTTTCAACATTTCAGAGGCTACCATGACAGTTGCAGCTGTTATTCTGGGGACCGGGATGCTTTTCCCCACATGAACCTTTTCTACTGAGACTGTATCGAAAACCTGCTAAACCCACGGCCCCTTATCATCATCAGTTTCTATAAAGGGTACGATGGCATCACTTACAATGCTCATGTTGTCTTCCCCATGTGCTACGATTTCTTGTCTATCCCACTCGAATTTGACCATCTGATGTAGTGTAGAAGGCACCGATTTGGCAGCGTGGATCCATGGTCGCCCCAACAGAAGATTATAAGACACCGCCACGTCTAACACCTGAAACTCCATGGTAAACTCGACCGGACCAATTGTCAATTCAAGTATGATGTCACCCACTGTGTCTGTACCACCACCATCAAACCCCTAAACGCAGATGCTATTCTTATGAATTCTTTCATCATCAACCTTCAACTTGTTCAATGTAGACAAAGGACAGATATTGACACTGGACCCATTATCAATCAGTACTCGAGTGACTATCAAATCTTCATATTTCACATTTAAATAAAGAGCTCTATTATGTTCTGTACCCTCCACGGATAATTCATCATCAGAAAATGTCACTATGTTTACCTCAAAGATTTTTTTCGCGATTTTCTCCAAATGATTCACTGAAATTTTATCGGGGACATGAGCTTCGTTCAATATCTTCATCAGAGCCCGGCGATGTTCATCCGAGTGGATAAGCAACGAAAGCAACGAGATTTGGGCTGGCGTTTTCCTTAGCTGCTCAACAACAGAATAATCTTGCACTTTCATCTTTTTCAAGAACTCTTCTGCCTCTTCCTCTGTAATAACTTTCTTAACTGGCGCTGGATTTTCCTTGGGAGCCCTAGCTTTTCTCAACTCTTCGGGGGAAAAACAACGTCACGAGCGAGTTAAACCTTGTGTTTCACAGACTTCCTCTTTGATTTCCTTCCCCTTGTAGGTCACAACTACTTGTTCATACTTCCACGAGATGGCTTTACTATTAATTACTGGTAACTGGGTTACTGGCTTTATAACAACTGGTTCTATGTGATCCACCTTCACGACTGCCGCAGGTGTGCTTGATACTCCCCGAACCACTACCTTGATCGGCTCTGGTTTCTTCGCAACAATGGAAGATCCTTTCCCCATCACCACAACTGGCTTGTTGTCTATTCTTTTCAACTGAACCGATGGTTTTACACTAGCTGACTTTTCATTCACTTTGGCTTCACTAGAACGGATCAACATGACAGTCTGTGAGGGCTTTTTAAACTCTGCTCCCTTATGTATCAGTTCAATCATGTTGGCCTCATGATGCGCTGGCAACGGGTTCTGGTTGATATTGGGCGCCTCCGGGGCCTGAACCTCGATTCTGTTTGTGTCAATAAGCTCTTGCACTGCAGTTTTCAATCTCCAACATTTCTCAGTATCATGTCTGGAGCCTCTGAACAATACTCACAACTCACTAAATTGTCCAGATTTCTAGGAAGGGGATTTGGCATTTTGGCCTCAACCGGGTTCAACAGGCCTACCTGTCTTAGTTTGTGGAAAAGAGTGGTATAGGATTCTCCCAGTAGAGTGAATGTTTTCTGTTTCTACATTCTCTCATTTCTGAAAGCCTAGTTTGGGCGGAAGCCGGATCCTGGCCTATAAGCCCTCGGGTGTGGATATGTGTTTTGTGGAGCTGGGTATGTGTTTTGGGTAGCCGGCGCACGTCGTTGCGCGTGAGCCGAAGGCTAGGTATAAGTTTGGGCATGATGGGCGGAAAAGTGTGGCTCTGGTGGTGGATAATAGTGTTGAGGAGAGCCATATGGGGTATACGGGTAATTTAGGTGATGGGGTCTGGGTTGGTTGTAATAGTGTGAAGGGCTTCTAGACCTGGACCATACTCTGGATTCGACAGTTGCAACCTCTTCTTTCTTCTTCTTCCCAAGCACACCCCCAGTGCCATTTTGAATGGCTTGGGTGGTTGCTTTGATTGCTGAATAACTCATGATCTTATTGGATTTGAGTCCCTCCTCAACCATGCCTCCCATTTTCATGACTTAATTAAAGGACTTGCCCACTGCTGACACCAAATGACCAAAATAGGTGGTCTCCAAAGCCTACAAGAAATAATCAACCATTTCACTCTCTTTCATCGGGAGGTCAACCCTCGCCGCTTGCTCTCTCCAACGGAACCCATATTCTCGAAAGCTCTCACCTGGCTTCTCCTTGATCTTTGCCAATGACAGTCGATCTGGGATGATTTCAAGATTGTATTGAAACTGACAGGTGAAGGCTTGGGCCAAGTCGTCCCAGGTGTACCACCTGTTGTGGTCTTGTCTAGTGTACTAGTCCAACGCCAATCCGCTCAAACTTTGGCTGAAATACGCCATCAGCAATTCATCTCTCCCTCCTGCTCCTCTCATCTTCCTACAGAATCCCCTTAAATGTGCTACTGGGTCGCCATGCCCGTCGTACAAATCAAACTTAGGCATCTTAAACCCGACCGGTAACTGAACATCTGGGAATAGACATAAATCTTTATAGGCCACACTTACTTGGCCCCCTAACCCCCTCATGTCTCAGAATGATTGCTCCAGGCTTTTGACCTTTCTGATCATCTCCTCCTGCTCAGGGTTTTTGGGTGGCTTCTCGGTGCCTGCCGTGAGATCAAGATGAGGGGTATAAAAGTAGGGTTCTGGAACTTTGAAGGTAGGCTCAGGGGGATAATACTGATTGTCGTGCGTCTGGAACAGAGGTTCATTGGGGGATCAGTGTAAGGTAGCAGGTGGAGGTGCCACAAAAACGGGAGTGATTGGTGGAGGAGGGGATGAGACTTGTTTGGATGGAGGAGCCTGTGATGTATAAGAAGTGGTGCCTTGGCATTGTTGGTAGAGGGGAAATGCTGGAGATGAATTCACAGTGGGTGGCTCCTGAGGCTGAGCCAATGGTGGGATATAAGCAGGGTTAGCGGGATAAACTGGCGGTGGATGCCCCTTTGCCCAGGCTTGGTACATTTCAGCCATCTGTTGTTTCAACTTATACATTTCCTCCCTCATTGCATGAACGTCCATTTCTTCTACTTCTTTCGATGGGTCAATAATACTCGTATCAGATTTCGGGCCAGTCATGTTCACTTTATCTTTAGACCGGGTGTTGTATGGATGAGTTTCCAGAATGCCAAACACCTAACCACTTACCTGGACTCACACATTTAGACAACAATTCCGTTAGCGATTAGTTTTTAACAGATTGGATAACCGCACATTGGGCATGAATGCACCTATACAGTTAACCATTTCTATTATGCATTTGTTCAACCGCATGCGTCATCCCGGCATTTCCATAGTTCCAACTGTAAGCTTTCTCTTTTCTTTTTGTTTTCTTTTCTCTTTTCTCTCTTCTCTTATTTTCATTCAATTTTTCCTCGTCTCTCCGCTTTCCCCTTTGTTCTTTCCCTTTCTTTGTTTTCTTTTCTTTACTTGGTTACGGTCGAATTCTATGGAGATTGCCTACGTATCGTGACCCCGCATGAATCAGACCAGGTGTAGTTCGTGAAAATAAGTGCCAAAATAAAGGAACAAATTTTGGGAATTTTCAGATTTTCATTACCACAACATTCTATTATAAACTAAACATTTTGAAATGGAAAATAACGGACTTCAACTAAACTCAAATACAAACTCCGAACATACTAGCATACTTGGACGCAAAAAGAAAACAGACTGACAAACAACAAACTCTAGAATGGAAAATACAGACTCGATCTATGAATACATTAGTGCTTCAAAAGTGGGTGCCCGCGGGGCATCGTTCGGCCTCGCCATGGTCTTAGGTGCTAAATCCCTTTCAAGTTGCTCCAGCTCATACATGGTTCGCTTGACTTAAATCATTACTGCCGAAAAGAAGGTAGTGCGGGTCATGTCTTCACATGCCCGACATCTCCTGAGGATGGCGTGGGAAATGGTCTCAATCCTGTCTCTTGTTCGACCCTTTTCTATAAGCAATCGCCTTACTTGATTGTTGCAAGCCTCCAACACATGAGAATCCTGAAGATGCTGATCCTGCAGCTGTTGTATTTCTACTTCCATTGGGGCCAGTAAGTCATAGCAGTGTCCACTTTCAGTCTCAAAAGCTTTAGCTTGCTTAGCTGCCTTATCCTCAAGGGTAACCACTTTTCTTTTCAGACTAGCAATAGTCTTTTCATAATCCTTCTCTAATTGTTTCATGTAATAGGTGCGTTCTTCTGTTCTTTTTACCCACTGTGCCCGGAGTTCCGCTATGGTGCCTTCGGATTTTTTCAGCTCATCCCGGCACTCACTAATTTCCTTTTTCAGCCCCTTTATCAACCACTCGTCCGACCGGCTCCTCTGTTGGTTATTGGCAACTATCCTTATTTGCTGGATTTGGGCCCTAAGTGCCTCGTTTTCTTGGTCCAACCTGTTCTTTTCTCCCTGATCAGCAGCAAGTTGCACACTATTATCAAATTTCAAAGCTCCAATCTGTTGTTTCAGCTTGCCGATTTCAGCCTGATAGCCTTCTTCTTTTGCTAGCCAACCCCATGTTCTTGTGATGATTCAGTGAAACCCTGGATGTGGGGTCTTTTAGCTGGCCTCTGATGCTCAAGCTCTCTTCTGTACCATGCGAGGTATTCTAGCGACATTTCTCTTTTGGCCCGATCATGCACACAAGTATCTGCTTGTAGACATTGACATTCATTCCAAATCTCGCGGACTTTTGCTTCGGGAAACTGTCCGTCAGGGCTAATCTCAATTACTTGAGCACTAAGATCTTCCTCCCGTGGCACTGTTTGGCATCTCCCAAGTTGTCTCCGAACCCGACATGGAGCATAAGGCTGGATGCTCTTAAGTCCCATCAAAAGAAAATGCCACCTAGCTGCTGGCATGTATATGATTTCTTCAACAGGAAACCATCCCAACGTCCACTGTATCTGACTGTCCGTGAGAGTACGAAAGTATGATATCCATGCTGTTACTCCTTTAGGCAGACTAACCCCGTCAATCCTTATGTAAAACTCTCCTACACATGTTTTGTCAGACGAACCATAACTCAAGAGCTGGGAACGGTGGCATAGATGCTCGGTCATCCACATTTGTAGCAACAAGTTACACCCCTCAAAAAAGTTGCCTCCGGCTTTGCAGGCAGTGAGAGCTCGGAAAATGTCAGACACGATCATAGGCGCAAGAGTGCTTTCATCTTGAGTAAGCAAGGTACTGATGACCCCGACTACTTTTATATCAATATTCTTGTCTTTCCTTGGGAACACCAGGAGGCCCAAAAAGGTTATCATGAAAGCCACCCGTCTGTGCTCATCCCATTTTTGACGGTTATTTTTACTGCATAGCTTGATGTCCGTCTTGTTAAACCCTCCCACGTGGCCGTACCTGTCGTATATGAAGCGCAGAGTGCAGAAGCCTTTTGCCAAATCTGAATTATGGACTGTCCTGGGTATCTTTAATGAATCTAAAAACCGATGCACCGTGATGGCTCTTGGAGTAACCAGATATTTTCCTCTTAACGGAACCTCAGCATTTCCGATGTACCCGGCGATTTCCTCTAGAGTTGGGGTGAGCTCAAAATCTGAGAAGTGGAAGACATTGTGCGCCGAGTCCCAGCAGGTGACCAATGCTCTTATAATATCACCCCGAGGCTTGATTTCCAATAAACCCGTAAGACCTTTAAGATATTTCTTGACTTCGTCTTGTCCTTCTTTGCCTAAATCGTTCCACCATAGCCGCAACTCGAAAGAGATTTTAGTCATTATTGAGAAAGGTTCGTTTTGCATCGTGCTCATCCTGCACATTTATTAAAGTGATTTAAGCAAAAACAAAACTTTTATTTGACTCGAAACAAAATTAACTATTTCTTTTTTTTTTCAAATGTAAAATGAAAGATTCGGTTTTCGAACACGGCCTTTCAGCACCCTCAAGAACGAAGATTTTCAGGATGTAAGAGTCAACCGGTCAAAAATCAAAATGACCAAAAATGGCCGTGTTTGCAAAGTTAGCCTTCCGGCGTCCTTTTCGGGAACATTCGACTATTTTTTGACAAAACGGCATCACCTAACTTATTTACGACGAAAATTAAAAATTTGATATATATTTTTTTTGGCTATTTTTTGCAAAGGGGAGGTTGGACCCGATGAGGGTTGCGCACGGATCTCACGCCCTGCGAGAATCAAATCTGCGTAGTTCGGGCCGAGAAACTAACTATATTTTGAAAACAAGACCCTTTTTTCATTTTCCATGGCAAGACAAACTATTTTTCCCTTTCTATTTTTTTTTGAAAACAAGACAAAATAACGATTTTTTTTCTTTTTCATTTTCGACAAACAATAAACAACCTATTTTTCGCAAACTAAAATAAAAACTCTTCTTTTTCTTTTCCTTTTCAATAAAAGACTCTTTTTCTATTTTTCTTTTGCTTTTAGTAAAACAGACTATTAAAAATAAAGCATTTTTCTTTTTCATTTTCTCAAAATTTCAGCAGAGTTTCGACAATACTTGGTCATTGGTTTTTCTAAAATAATCAATTAACCCCCTAACTGTTATTTCTCTCTTTTCTCTTTTCCTCTTTTTCTCAATTTTCTAACATTCCCGAGATTCAAAAGTCGGTCAACATGCTGGTTCGAAACAAATATATGTACAGAACAAATAGGATGCATCAGGATGGTCTTTTCATTTTAGGTTGCTAGCCTTAAACGGACTCAACCCCTGTATTGAGTCCCCTAAGTCAAATGCAACATGATGCAATTAAGTGCTCCTACTAGGGATCCGGCATGAAGTCAAGTTATTCTAGGTTCAAAACCTGGGTATGTGTTCTAAACAGTGCACTCGAGCGGACAACTCGAGTCGAGGAGAGGGCAGCGTACCGGGGACCCGCGAGATCGTCCGGCTTTGCAACTTATCCGAGCCTCTTTTTTATTTCAGGGTATGACACTAACAGAATAGGGAGTCTCAACCAGTAAGCACATCCCCAGAGGTGAAGAGAGAAGTGTGTCAACACAGTTTATATACAGTTCAAATGATATCAAAGCGGTAGCATTTAGCATATTCAACACAAAACATGTAGGAAAATCAGATATAACCAAATACAACAATTTATCTAAGCTCGAATTCTGAACCCTGAACCAGAGATTCTGGGTTCGATCCCCAGCAGAGTCGCCAGAGCTGTCACACCTCCTTTTTTACTACACCCTGTAAGGGCATAAAGGAGTTTTTCCAATTAAAAGACAATCGTAACGGGATTTAGTTATTAATTATTCAGAGTCGCCACTTGGGAGATTAATGGTGTCCCAAGTCACTGGTTGTATCCCGAACCGAGGAAAAATATGACTCTGTTAACAGTCCGCGAACCAGAAATTCGGATAAGGAATCCTGTTAACCCGGGAGAAGGTGTTAGGCATTCTCGGGTTCCGTGGTTCTAGCACGGTCGCTCAACTGTTGTATTTGATTTTATCTGATTTCAAAACATGTTCTAGCTTATGTGCTTTTAATTTTAAACCGCTTTTATTATTATTATTTTAACGTTATTATTATTATTTTAACGATAATTGCAACGTCATGAAAATACGTCTCGAACCACGTCACATCAATGCACCCGTGGTTGTTGACATATTTCGACTTCGTTGAGATTCGGATTTGGGTCACATAAATGCGCACCCAAGTTTAGGAAGGTGAATTATTAAAAACGCATCCAAAGTGTCTAACGCGCTATCATCTTTAGAGAAGGCCGTGAAATTCGCTAAACGGCCCATCCCGAATTCAAAGTATTTCACTATAATTAATTATTGAGGGCCCCGCGATTTATGTGTTTTGTTCAGCGAGGCTCGTCTCATTTTATTTTAAAAAGGCAGACCCTAGAGCTATTAGAATTTTCTATTTTTTATTTGTCTCTATTAATCAAGAAAAGGTCCTAATCAATTATTAGTGTTAATAAACCAGCATTTGAAAGTGTTACACCGGCCGGAATTTCCCACAGCCACGGACATTAGGCCTGAAGTTAGCCCAAATCAATCAAGCCAAATCGAACCGTCTAGGGATCAGCAGGTCGAATCCCTGGAGTGTCAATCCAACGAATTGTTTAAATGTCTGTTCACTAACTTTACCCCAAACTCTCGTGTATAGGCTCCACTCTTCTGACAAAAGGAAATGAATATGCACTTACCTAAATCAATTAGATACTGACCCTCAAATCATTCAAAAGAGTAGTTATGTCGTCCTGATTTTAAAAATGAACAAACGTACTAATAAATTTACTCACGCTTGCAATTATAAGACAAATATTATACCTCCTAATTTATTATGCTTTTAAACAAATTTATGAACCAGCTGATGAGAAAACAACTAAGACTAAGGTGAACTATTAACTCTGACTACTGACTTATAATTGTCAAAGCTACTACATTACGAAATTATTTAGGACGTATGTTCAGCATTAGAATAGAACTCAACGTGACAACACACCAGTTCCAGTTTCACTGCAAACTTGAACTGTTTATGATTTTGAATTTTTAAACAGAAAATTGCTAAGCTAAACAAGTTAAATCTAAGTAACTACAAATCAACAGTCCAGCAATCTAAATAACACAGTTCTGTCAGTTCAGTTATACATTCAAATTGATTGTATCGTACAAAAACCAATCACATAAAACTGTTAAAATATAATGAGATTCACGAACGACATATCTATAGCCGAAGCTCCAGTTTTCATTTCATTTTCCAGCAAGTGATCTACATAGTACTGAGTTTCATGTTGAGTACCTGGAGATGTGAAATACAATAAGAAGAGGAAGACGATCAGCAGTAATAACAGCCACAAGTAGAAATCAATCAGCTAGTAACTTAATTCAATAGCCACGAAGAGTTAGAAACCAAATAACACCCAGGCAATCAACCACAAGTTACTACACCCAAATGCAATTGCAATTTGACCAGAAACTACAATACTTCTTCAACAATCGAGAAATAATCAGCAATCACTCGAAATAGTGTCAAACACCTTCAGATGCCCTAAACACTCAGGTACAGAACAGAAATGAAGAACACCAAAGCAGAATCTGAAAATTAACTGAAATAGGTTATGAAACAGTGAATTTTTTTTTGTTTTCTATTTTTGATATTTTTATATATTTGAATTCAAATGATAATCTGAAACTTAGAGAAGGGAGAGAACTTTTGGTGGGAATTTTTGGGGTTCCCAACTTGTCCAACAAAGCAATAAAGACTCTCTTTTATAGGCAAAACTAAGGGGAAACTTCAGATTTTCAATTGTTTATTAGTCCCTTGTTTTCTAACTTATTACCCAAGTTAACACCCTCATTTCCTAACTTGTTACTCAAGTTACCGCTTCTAAAAACTTAAACTTACACCAAGGCCCCCTTCTAGAAGGCCCTAGGGTGTTCTTCTACCTCTAGAATACCTATACTACCCTTATTTTGGTTTTTGAAATTACTATTCTTAACAAAACATCCCTTTTCCATGCCTAAACTACCCTTGAAAACCCTCTGAAATTACTGACCCTAATTAAACTTCTAACAACTATAACCAATCACCTGAACTGAGACTAATTAAAAGGGATTGAACCTCAAACTAATGAACACTGAATTGAAGAACACTTGAAACTTGATTAAACTAACAAGACATTAATCTAAACAATTTTAACACGGGTTTGGAACAGAATTAAACTAAAAATCTAATGGGACAAAAATCAGATTACAAAAGGAAATTGGACTAAACCAATTAGTTTGAACTAACTATTACTTAACAATTAAACCAATTAGCTGAACATTTAAACTAGGTAAAATAAAATCGACCCAGTATTAGCAAAGATGGAAACTAACCTAAGGATTAACCTACACATCTATCAATAATAATAACAAAATAGAAACAAATTGAAGCCAAGCTAAACAGTTAATCGGAACTACACGGCAATTGAACTTCATTTTAATTAAACAACTAAAAATATGCACCAAACTAATAAGAAACGAAACTAAAAAAATGAAAAAGAAGAAGAAAACTTACTGATTTGTCTTCAACCTTAAATAGACTTTCCCCCAGTGTCTTTTGAACATAAGTGACAACTAATTCTTTATGAGGGAAACCCGGGGGCCATGTGGTACTAATTTGGAAGAATCTGAAGGAATTAGGGTTTCGTCGGAAAAACTAAAACCGCTATTCGAACAATTCCGGTGGGATTCGAGGGACGGGGTTTAGGGGGTTGTGTAGAGGAGATTAAGGTGGCTCTAGGGGTGCAAATTTGGTGGAGTTTGGGACTGGTGGCGTCATGGACGGAAAACCTTCAATCGAAGATTCGAAGAGTTCAAGTAAGTTTCGAAGGAAAGGGCTGGTGGATTTGGATAGAGGAAGAGAAAGGGAAGTTGGGGTGTGAATTTGGTGGTGATCGGCATCGGTGACGTTCGTCGGCGGCGGCGGCTCCAGCGGAGTTACAGATGAGGGTTAGTATGAGGAAGGTGAGTTATATTTTAGGGTTTGGGAATATTTCGGACATATTTATTAAATCAACAAGAAAGCACCACAGCCGTTGGATTATGGAGAATGAAGGGCCGGGATTGATTTGCTGTGAAACGACGTCGTTTGGGCGTCTCTGGAGATGGGTCGTTTGGACCGGGTGGGGGCAGGCCGGGTTTTGGGGACTAGGCTGGTCGGGATCATTTTCTTTGGGCTAGGTGAAATAAATGGCCCAATTCATGTTACCTTATCAAGGCCAAATTTCAATTATTTCTTCATTTCTTTTATCTATTTTTGTATTTCAATTTGTATTTTTCTTGTATTATTTTTCTGATTTTATAAAAATGCAACAATTAAAATAAAATCCTAATATACTTCAAAGTTAAACTAATTAACTCCTAAAATTGTTTGAAAGCTATCGTGGAGAATTCACAATTAAATAATTAAAAATGCAAAAATGAACTATTTTTGTTATTTTCTTCATATTTTGTTCTAAAACAAACCCTAATTAATACTAAAAATATGAAATTAGATCCTAAATGTAGATGTATATTTTTGTATTTTTCATATGAATAAAAATGCACAGATAAAATGCAACAATTACCAAAAAATAGAACCAAAATTCACAAAAGTTGTGAAATAATAAAGAAATCATTTTGTTTGGAATTTTGGGAATAATTCATATATAGGGCAAAATCATGTGCTCACAATGCCATCTGGGTGGTCCCGACAGATAGAGCGAGGATTAGGAGGTTTGTTGATGGTCTTACTTATCAGCTCCGTATTCTCATGACTATGGAGAGGGTGACTGGTGCTACTTTCGAGGAGGTTGTGGATATCGCCCGTGAGATTGAGTCTGTTCGTCGCTAGGAGCGAGAGGGGAGGGAGGCCAAGAGGCTTCGAGGATCTGGCAATTACAGTGGTACTCCTTCGAGAGGTCAGTTTCAGCACGGCAGATGTCGTCCATTCAGGTCTGCTTAGCCAGCTCGCCCAGGTTATCCTGGGGCATCTTCGGGTCATGGTTATCACAGTTCTCAGTTGGGCCAGTCATCATTTAGTGCCCTTCTAGCTTAGAGTTTGACCCGTGCTCCATCAATTCAGGGCTCTTCTATGCCAAGTGCATCTACTAGTCACTCCGGTGCGAGAGGTTCCCTCCAGTCCCCTTCTCCACCACATGGGAGTTGTTATGAACATGGTGAGATGGGTCATACGTGGAGGCAGTGCCCTCGTCGTCTTGCGAGTTCATCTCAGCAGAGGGGTCAGTCATCGGCTTTAGTGCCAGTTACTTCACCACCACCCGCCCAACCAGCTAAGGGTGGAGGCCAGTAAGCTAGGGGTCACCCCAGAAGGGGAGGTCGATTAGGTGGCGGTCAGGCCCGTTTCTAGGCACTCCCAGGCAGACCCGATGCTATTGCTTCAGATGCTATTATTACAGGTATTGTTTCAGTCTGCCACAAAGATGCCTCTGTATTATTTGATCCTAGTTCCACCTTTTTTATGTGTCATCATACTTTGCTCGTTATTTGGGTATGCCCCGTGAGTTCCTTGGTTCATCTGTTCACGTATCTACCCCGGTGGGCAATACTGTTATTGTAGATTGTGTGTATCGGTCGTGTGGTAAATATTGGGGGTCTGGAGACCCGTGTGGATCTTTTATTATTGTGTATGGTGGATTTCGATATCATTTTAGGTATGGATTGGTTATCTCCGTGTCATGCTATTTTGAACTGTCATGCTAAGACAATCACATTGGCTATACCAGGTGTGCCACGGATTGAGTGGTGAGGTGTGACTGATTATGTTCCCAGTAAAGTGATCTCATTCTTGAAAGCCCAGCGTATGATTGGGAAGGGTTGTCTTTCGTATCTAGCTTTTGTGAGGGACGTCGGAGCTGAGACTCCCAGTATTGATTCTGTCCCAGTTGTGAGGATTTTCCTAATGTGTTTCCTGCAGACCCATCGGGCATGACGCCGGATAGGGATATTGATTTTGGTATTGACCTGGTGCCGGACACTCAGCCCATTTCTATTCCGCAGTATCGTATGGCACCAGCGGAGTTGAAGGAATTAAAAGAACATCTTCAGGAACTCCTTGATAAAGGGTTCATTTCGGCCTAGTGTGTCACCTTGGGGGCGTCGGTTCTGTTTGTGAAGAAGAAGGATGGCACTATAAGGATGTGTATTGATTATAGGCAATTGAACAAGGTAACAATTAAGAACAAGTATCTGTTGCCTCGCATTGATGATTTATTCGACTAGCTTCAGGGAGCGAGAGTGTTCTCCAAGATTGATCTCCGTTCAGCACCAGTTGAAGATCAAGGACTCAGATATTCTTAAGACGGCTTTCAGGACCCGATATGGTCATTATGAGTTCTTGGTGATGTCTTTTGGGCGGACTAATACCCCAGCAACGTTCATTCATTTGATGAACGGCGTGTTCCAACCTTATCTCGATTCGTTTGTCATAGTCTTCATTGATGATATTCTGGTATACTCGCGTAGTCAAGAGGAGCACGCAGCGCATTTGAGAGTTTTGTTGCAGAGATTGAGGGAGGAGAAACTTTAGGAAAAATTCTCCAAGTGTGAGTTTTGGCTCAGTTTAGTGGCTTTTTTGGGGCACGTGGTGTACAACGAGGGTATTCAGGTTGACTCGAAGAAGATAAAGGCAGATTAGAGTTGACCCAGACCGTCCTCAATTACCGAGATTCGCAGTTTTCTTGGTTTGGCGGGTTATTATCACCGTTTTGTTCAGGGATTTTCATCTATCGCATCGCCCTTAACCAGGTTGACTCAGAAGGGTGCTCTATTTGTATGGTCGGACGAGTGTGAGGAGAGCTTTCAGAAGCTCTAGATAGCTTTGACCACATCTCCAATGTTGGTTTTACCATCAGTTTCATGTTCATATACCATGTATTGTGATGCTTCGAGAGTTGGAATTGGTTGTGTATTGATGCAGGAGGGTAGAGTTATTGCTTATGCTTCTCGTCAGTTGAAGCCCCATGATAAGAACTACCATGTTCATGATTTGGAGTTGGCTGCCATAGTTCACGCATTGAAGATTTGGAGGCATTACTTGTATGGTGCATCTTGTGAGGTGTTCACTGATCATCATAGTCTTCAACATTTGTTCAAGCAGAAAGATCTCAATTTGAGGCAACAGAGATGGTTGGAGTTGCTTAAGGATTATGATATTACTATATTGTACCATCCGGGAAAGGCCAATGTGGTGACCGATGCCTTGAGCCGAAAGGCGGTGAGTATGGGTAGTTTGGCTATATTTCAATTAGGGAGAGACCTCTCGTAGTTGATGTTCAGGCTTTGGCCAATCGGTTTATGAGATTAGATATTTTGAAGCCCAGTCGGGTATTGGCTTATATGTTGTCTCCGTCTTCCTTATATGATCGCATCAAAGAGCACCAGTATGATGATTCACACTTGCTTGTCCTTAAGGACAGAGTTCAGCATGACGATGCTAGAGATGTGACCATTGGAGATGATGGGGTGTTGAGGATGCATGGCTAGATTTGTGTGCCTAATATGGATGGGCTTCGGGAGTTGATTTTGGAGGAGGCCCATAGCTCGCGGTATTCCATTCATCTAGGTGCCACTAAGATGTATCAGGATTTGAGGCAGCGCTACTGGTGGAGAAGAATGAAGAAAGATATTGTGGGATTTGTAGCTCGGTGTCTCAATTGTCAGCAGGTGAAATATGAGCATTAGAGACTGGGTAGCTTTCTTCAGCAGATGGATATTCCTGAGTGGACGTGGGAGAGGATCACTATGGACTTTGTTGTTGGACTTCCACGGACTTTGAAGAAGTTTGATGCTATTTGGGTGATTGTGGATTGACTGACCAAGTCCGCGCACTTCATTCCTATGTGTACTACTTATTCTTCAGAGCGGTTGGCAGATATCTATATCCGGGAGATTGTTTGTTTGCATGGTATCCCAGTTTCCATCATTTCAGATAGGGGCACTCAGTTTACATCGCAGTTTTGGAGGTCTGTGCAGCGAGAGTTGGGTACTCATGTTGAGTTGAGGACAGCTTTCCTCCCTCAGACGGACGGGCAGTTCGAGCGCACTATTCAGATATTGGAGGACATGTTGCGTGCTTATGTCATTGATTTCGGAGGCTCATGGGATCAGTTTCTACTGCTTGTAGAGTTTGCTTATAACAACAGCTACCAGTCGAGTATTCAGATGGCTCCATATGAGGCTTTGTATGGGAGGCGGTGTAGATCCCAAGGTGGTTGGTTCGAGCTAGGTGAGGCTGGGCTATTGGGGATAGACTTGGTGCAGGATGCCTTAGAAAAGGTGAAGGTGATTCAGGAGAGGCTTCGTACAGTGAGTCGAGGCAAAGGAGTTATATTGACAAGAAGGTTCGAGATGTGTCCTACATGGTTGGTGAAAAGGTTTTGTTGAAGGTTTTGCTCATGAAGGGTGTTATGAGATTTGGAAAGAAAAGGAAATTGAGTCCATTGTTCATTGGGCCTTTTGAGGTGCTTTGGAGGATAGGGGAGGTGCTTATGAGCTTCCTTTGCCACCCAGCTTGTCGAGTGTGCATCCGGTATTTCATGTTTCTATGCTCCGAAAGTATATTGGGGACCCGTCTCATGTTCTGGATTTCAGCACGATTCAGTTGTATGATGATTTGACCTATGATATGGAGCTAGTAGCTATTTTGGGTCGTCAGGTTCGAAAGTTGAGGTCAAAGGATATAGCTTCAGTGAAAATGCAGTGGAGAGGTTAGCCCGTGGAGGAGGCTACCTGGGAGACCAAGCGGGAGATGCAGAGTAGATATCCTCACATGTTTGAGGCTTCAGGTATGTTTCTTGATTCGTTCGCCGACGAACGTTTGTTTAAGTTGGGGAGGATGTGACGACTCGTCCAGTCGTCTCATGAGTTACCGCTCCATTTTCCCTATTTCTGCTTCTTTATGCTTCGTTATCCGTGTTTTGTGGTATCAGGTTGGTCGAATTGAGCCCAAAATAATTTTGGCAAGGTTTGAGACACTTAGTCTCTTTTAAGGAAGTTTAAGTTGGAAAAGTCAACTGGATGTTGACTTATGTGTTAGAGGGCTCGGATGTGAGTTCCGATTGTTCGTTTAGCTTCGGAAGGTGATTTGTGACTTAGAAGTGTGATCGGAATGGGTTTTGGAGGTTTGGAGTAGATTTAGGCTTGAATTGGCGAAGTTGATATTTTGGCGATTTTTGGTTGGTAAGTGAGATTTTGATATAGGGGTCGGAATGAAATTCTGAGAGTTGCAGTAGTTCCTTTGTGTCATTTGGGATATGTGCGCAAAATTTTAGGTCATTCGGACGTGGTTTGTTTGAGTTTTTTTTTTATCAGAAGCGTAATTTATTTTAGAAAGTTTGGCTTGAATCCGATGTGTTTTGAGTGATTTGATGTTGTTTGAGGTGTTTTGGTGATTGGAACAAGTTTGAATAAGGTTTTAGGACATGTTGATGCCTTTGGTTGAGGTTCCGGGGGCCTTGGGTTTCGGGTGGTCATTCGGATCATTTTGGAGTTGAGAATATAGCAGAAATTGCAGGTTCAGATGTTGCAGAACTTTGCCCTTCACGATCGCGAAGGGAGTCCTGCGATCGCGTAGAAGGTTTTCACGAGGTTGTCCAGTTGTTCTTCGTGTTCGCGAAGAGAGGCTCGTGATCACATAGCATGGGAAGGACTTTCATCGCGAAAGCGGGAAGGTAGTCGCGTTCGCATAGAGTTAAATGGACCTGGGGGCTTGGCTGGTCTTTGTTCATCGCGAAAGCGGAGGGGTGTCCGCGATCGCATAGTGTTAATTCGTCTGGGCATCGCGTTCGCGTAGGCTTTGTCGCGTTCGCATAGAGTAAATTTTGGGAGCTGAAGATTCGTTCTTCATGATCGCGAGGGATGTTCCGCGATCGCAATGAAGAAAAATACCCGGGCAGAAATGTTTTTAAACTCGTCTTGTCCGCGAGGATTGGGTTTATTTCCTCCATAGTTGGCCATTTTGGGAGATTTTTGAAGGAGATTGAAAAGGGATTCAACGGGAATCGTTGGGAGGTAAGATTCTTGGACTAAAAACTCGATTATTATGCGAATTACACCTAGAAAATCATGAAAGCTAAGCCTAAAAATTGAAGAACTAGGGCTTGAGAAATTGGACTTTTGATTTGGGATTTGAAGGACTATTTGGGGTTGGATTTGAGAACTTTTAATATGTATGAACTCGCGGGGAGATAAGGAATCTATTAGTGTGAAAATTTCTGATTTTTGAGATGTGGGGCCGGGGTTTGGTTTTGGTAATTTCGGGATTTGTGCCCTTTATTGATTGTTTTCGCTTGGGCTTTGTTCCCTTAGCATATTTTGACGTCCTCGTTCTGATTTTGGATAGATTCGACGCGCATGTAGGCCGATTCGAGGGGCAAAGGCGTCGCGAGTTAGAGACTTTAGCCGGTTCGAGGTGAGTAATGATTGTAAATGATGTTCTGAGGGTTTGAAACCCCGAATTGCGCATCATAGTGCTATATTGAGGTGAGGCACACGCTCGATGATGAGCATGGGGTCGTGCACTATTGGGTATCGTGACTTGGTCCGTCCCGATTGATGATTTTACTGTGTATTTAATTGAAAACTATTTGCTATCATTATTATTTGGGTTGAATGCCATATTTGGGCCTTTTACCAACTATTTGAACCCTTCGGGGATTTTTATTGATATTTCCTCACTGTTTTGACTTTATACTTGAACTCAATCATGTTATTTTCCACTATTTTACTACTCAGCCATGTTTACTCAGTTTTAATCCTTAAATGACATTTTAAATGATGTTTGGGCTGAGAAACATTGTTTTACTATTGCCCGAAGGGCTTGTGAGGATTTTGACTGATTAAGGCCGAGGGCCTATGTTGTGAGGATTTGACATTGATTATGAGGTCGAAGGCCTAAGATATGTACGCCACGAGGTGGCTTGATTGATATGAGGCTGAGGGCCTAGTTTCATGCCACGAGATGGCTTGATATTGCGCTTGGGCCGTAAGGGGCCCCTCCAGGAGTCTGCACACCCCCAGTGAGCGCGGGTACCCATTGTGATGCGAGATTGAGCCCGATGGGCTGGTATTGTTCTGAGATGTTGCTCGAGGGGAGGATTTGTTGATACTGTGCCCGAGGGGCGAACTTCTATTTGTTTACTTTACATTAATTACCTGTCAATTACTTGTTTACTTGTTGAAAGGAGGATTTTACGTGATTTTTCACTGGTTTACTATTTTTAAATGATTTTTACTACTTCAATATAGAATGCCTTGTGCCCTACATGTTTTCTTACTTTCAGTCGTTATTTACATTTGTTACTCACTGAGTTGGAGTACTCACTTTACTCCCTGCACCCCGTGTGCAGATTCAGGCATAGCTGGTCCCGCTCTCGAGTGCTGACTCATTCCAGCGTCAAGCGGATCTTCGAGGAGTCTTTAGGTAGTTGTTAGCGTTCGCAGCCTGGAGCTCCTCCCTATCTATTTCCTTTATGTTCTTAGTTCAGTATTTAAAACTCCGTAGTTGCATTTGAGGATTCAGTATTGTTAGATGCTCGTGACTTGTGACACCCCAGTTAGGGCTGTGTCGGGTTGTATTTCCGCTACTTATTATTATTAAATCATGTTTCAAACTACTTTTATGTTGCTTAGCTGCTTTAACAAGTGAATTGGGTTTAGTTGACTGGCCTTGTCTAAGTGTCAGACTAAGTGTCAAATGACCAGAATGATTGACCGGAGTTCTAAAGATATGTTGGATATTAATGAATCATTTGGTGAAAAATTAATGGTTTGGGAGGCGCTTTCTGTCAAGTACTACCAGTAGTTCCAAAATTGACAAAAGTAGAGACTGTAAAAGCTAACTTGCCAAAGTTATACTTCTGGCCTCAAACGAAAAAAATTCAACTTACAAGAAATATAAAGTAAGAATAGATCCAATATTCAATGTCTTCTTTCTTCGTGTCGGAAACGAAGAAGATCATCCAATAAAAGAAGATTTGGTTCTTCTTAAACACTTGGTTATCAATCCCAATAGTAATAATAGTGCATTTAATATGAGAAATATTTTTATCAGTAGATTAAAATGTAATTTGTGCAAAATGCATAATAGAATTAAAAAGATATCTTAGCTAGAAATGAATATGTTGATCAACTAAATAAAAGGTTGATTGCAAAATTTTATAGTAAAAACATGTAACGACCCGACTGGTTGTTTTGCCTTTTAGAACCCCGTCCCACTAAATAAAACTTCCCGCACTTGCTTTAACTCATTTACGACCCGCGGGGATGGTTGGTTCGGGAATTGAAAGGATTTGGGTTGAAATATTCTCATTTGACTTTGGTCAACATTATTAGCAAACGGACCCGGATTCATATTTTGATGGTCCCAGAGGGTCCATAGGAAAATATGGGACCTGGGCGTATGACCGGAATCGAATTCCGAGGTTCCTAGGCCGAGTAGTGAATTTTTATTAGAAATTGTTAAACTGAAATTCTAAGGATTTAAAGAAACTAAGTAATGATATATCGCATCGGTATCGGGCTCGTATGTTGGTTCCGGAGTCCGGTACAGGTTCAATATAATATTTAAGACTTGCCCGCATAATTTTGTGTCAATCCGAGTAGTTTAAGTGTGTTTCGGTTCGTTAGAGAAGAATTAAGAACTTGAAGTTCATAAGTTTGATTCATTTGGTTTTATGGGATGATTCTTAGATTTAGCGTTGTTTCGGTCATTCCGAAGGTTCGAGCAGGTCCGTTTCATGATTTCATACTTGTCGGTATGTTCGGGTGGGGCCCGGGAGCCCCGAGCGTCAACCAGACGAGGCTCTAGTGAAGTTGGAAATGTTGAGAAGTGCTGAAGCTTCTGCTTCTGTCATAACCGCACCTGTGGTTGGTCGACCGCAGGTGCAAGACCGCAGAAGCGGTCCGGCGATCGCAGATGCGACCAAAGAGGAAAGGCCCAAAACTGCAGAAGCGGCATCTAGACCGCATAAGCGGTCCCAGCCCATTTGGCCAAGTCCACAGATGCACCCAATTTCTCGCAGAAGCGGGACCGCATATGCGGAAATCGCTGAAGCAGTGAGCTTCATTTAGTACGGGCTCTAAGTCACTTTTTGCCACTTTTCACTCCTCCATTGGTGATTTTGGGAGCTTTTGAGAGAAGACTTCCACCTAGCATCTTGAGGTAAGTTTATCCCACCTATTCCTAGTCTAATACTTGCATTTTAGGTAGACTAAATACTAGGATTAAGGCAAAATCATGGGGTTAGAGCAAAACCTAGGGTTTTGACAAAAGTTAGATTTAACCACGACATTTGTTATGAAACGAATTAGAAATCATATACTATTAATCCTTAGGTGATAGAGAACAACTTCTTTCGAAAAATTTCAGAATTTGGGCATGTGGGCTCGAGGTCGAATTTTAGGAAACTTGTGTTTAAGGGTGTAAAATTGCTTAAATAGTTAGAATGCTATCTTGTGAGCTTGTATTGACTAGTTCCTACCTCGTTTATCTAGCTTGGGATCGTTCGGCTCCAAATTAAGAGTTCAGGCTCGTTCTTGGTATTGAAAGTGCACTTTGTAGCGAGGTGAGTCTCCTCTCTAACTTTGTAAGAGGGAATTGTCCCCATAGGTGATGTAATCTAATAATTTGCCATTAAATGGGGGGACTACATACACACTAGGTGACGAGAGTCCGTGCGTAGCTACTATTATGCTAGGTCCGGGTAGTTTAGGACCCAGAAGCATATTTTATGTGGTATTCTTGCAAATCTATGTTTAATTTGGATTGCTTAAATCATGGTGATTATGATAAATAAGACTAGTTAAGAGAAACATGATCTTTCTTAGCCTTTTTAAAGAGAAGTTGATAATCCAGTGAGTAATTGTTACCTAGTTATATGTTCTTGTCTGCTTGTTACTGTGTTCAATTACGTTTGATCGCATCGCATGGATGATTTGTGAGCGGGGTAATAGATGCATCTATGGTTCGTGCTGTTCGACCCTCGGCAGTGCACAATTTACTATTTTGTTGGATCTGGCCGTACGACCTCGGCATTACTTGCGCATTTTTTACTCGATATTTTTCTTCTATGACTTGAGTTTATTATTTGTCCTGGAATGGGAGTTGCCAGCTGTGACATTATCTAGGAGAGGACCTATTAGTTCTTACTATACCCTGCTAATTAACTATTTTATCCATACTCAGTATAATTTATCTCTCATATTATTTGACCCTAGTAAGTGTCAAGTCGACTTCTCGTCTCTACTTCTTCGAGATTAGACATGATACTTACTGGGTACATATTATTTATATATTTATACTACACTTCTGTACATAATTGTACAGGACCTGAGGCAGGTACATCTAGCTATCAAACTGGTGTGCATCCTTGAGCACAGTTCGAGACTTCCACGGTGAGAAGCCCCTACCTGTGCCGTTCAACAGCTTGATGGAGTCTCTCTTTATTTATTTTTGCTGTCTATTCTATTTCGGACAGTAGGATGGATTTATTCTTTTGTATATTCTACTAGTTGCCCACAACTTGTGACACCAGGTCTTGGCAAACACATTTGTAGACGTTTCTTTTGGATTGTATAATTATTATTGAGTGTTGCATATTATCACCTGTTTTTAATTGCAAATTAAGAAAATGTTGTAACTGTCTTGGGTAAGTAAAATGAGAATTTACTAATACTTCCGCGTTGGCTTGCCTGACAACGGTGTTGGGCGCCATCGTGATCTATTATGGAAATAGGTCGTGACAACATGGTATTAGAGCACTAGGTTCACGTAGGTCTCACAAGTCACGGGCAAACCTAATAGAGTCTTGCGGATCGGTACAGAGACGTCTGTATTTATCTTCGAGAGGCTATATGGTATTAGGAATACTACTCTTTATTCATTTCCTATCGTGCAGTGGTTGGTATACTAAATTTCCTCTTTTATTCTCTCACAGATGGTGAGAACACGCACGACTGATGTTCCAGACCTGGGAGGAGCTGCTCCCCCCATTGCTAGAGGCCGAGGCAGAGGCCGGGGGAGGGAACCGGCCCGAGGTAGGGGACGAGGGTGTCCCAGAGTTATCCCAGTAGTACCACCAGTAGATCCTGCGAAAGATCCTATCATCGAGGAGCAAGGCGAGGTGCTCGCAGCTGAGCCTACCCCGGTAGACTTTGTGATAGCACCGGGCTTCTAGGAGGTCATGGGCCATATGCTGCGGTTCATGGATTCCATGACTCATGCTGGTTTATTTCCATCGGATCCAGCTACCTCACGGGCAGGAGGGGGAGCACAGACCCCTACTGCTCAGGCTCCTGGACATGCAGCTGTAGTATATCAGACTTCGAGTGCACTACCCGCAGATGGGGCCCAACTAGTTGCAACAGTGGCGCCCCAGCCCAGACCAGCTACAGACGGTGACCCGCAGAAGTTATTGGATAGATGGACTAGACTTCACCCTCCTATCTTCGGAGGTGAGTGTCATGAGGATGCCTAGGATTTTATTGATAGGTGCAGAGACAGATTGCACAACATGAGAATATTGGAGTCACATGGAGTCGACTTCACTACTTTTCAGTTGGAGGGCGGGGCCCGCAGATGGTGGCAGTCTTATGTTGTTAGCAGGCCAGCAGGTTCTCCTCCCCTCACTTGGGGTCAGTTTACACAGTTATTCTTGGATAAGTATATTCCACCCTTTGAGAGGAAAGAGCTGTGGTATCAGTTTGAGCATCTTGAGCAAGGTCAGATGTCTGTGACCAATTATGAGGCAAGGTTTTTTGCGTTGTCTCGCCATGCACTCATGATACTTCCCACAGATACAGAGAAAGTGCGAAGATTTGTTGCAGGGTTGCACCCTGGTATTCGAGCTAGCATGGCCCGAGAGGTGGAGATGGGTATTGAGTATCAGCTAGTAGTAGAGATTGGTCGCAGGATTGAGGGATACTGCCAGAGGGGTAAAGAGCAGATTCAGCAGGACAAGAGGGACCGGTTTTCGGGAGAGTTCATAGGTGCCCCAGCTAGGGGTAGAGGTCACTTCGGGAGGGGTCAGCCCAACAGACCCTCGTATTTAGTACCACCACCGCTTCCCCAAGGTTCTCCAGTGAGACCTTATGTCAGTGCATTGTCGGAGAGTTCTTACCGCCCACCAGCTATTCAGGGTTCCTCTGGCAGGTATTCTAGTTATCAGGGTTCTTCCAGTGCTAACTTCAGTGCCATGCCAGAGAGTTCATATTGCCCACCAGCCATTTAGGGTTCTTCTAGTGGGTATTCGGGTCAGCAGTCTCAGACTTCAGGTCAACAGGCTATGGTGCTGAGAGGGTGCTATGAGTGTGTATATCCGGGTCATATGAAGAGGACCTGCCCTAGACTTTGGGGCAAGGCAGTACAACAGGGTCAGCAGTCCATGATTCCAGCACCGGTTGCCCAGCCTCCCAAAGGCGAGGGACAGATGGGTAGAGGCCGTCCTAGGGGTGGAGGCCAGGCAGGGGGTCAGTCAGCTACTGCTCAGTCAGGTAGAGGCCAGCCAGCCGACGCTCCAGTCAAATTCTATGCCCTTCCGGCTAGGCCATACGCATTGGCCTCAGATGCCGTCATCACAGGTATTATTTCTGTCGGCGGTAGAGATGCTTCGGTATTATTTGATCTAGGGTCTACTTATTCATATGTATCATGTCCGTTTTCTTGTTTCCTGGTTATTTCTCCTGAGCCTTTGGGCTCTCCTGTTCATGTGTCCACTCATGTGGGCGATTCTGTGGTTGTGAATCGGGTCTACCTGTCCTGTGTGCTCACATTCTGTGGTTTCGAGACTAAAGCGGATCTCCTGTTGCTTGATATGATCGATTTTGAAGTCATCTTGGGCATGGATTGGTTGTCTCCATATCATATTGTCCTATATTGTCATGCCAAGACTGTTTCATTAGAATGCCAGGGTTGCCGAGGTTGGAGTGGAAGGGTTCCATAGTTGATACATCTAGTCGGGTTATCTCTTTCCTGAAGGCTCGGCATATGATCGAGAAGGGGTGTTTGGCTTATCTAGCTTATGTTCGGGACACCACCGCGAAGTCTCCAACAATTGATTCAGTTCCAGTAGTTCGAGAGTTCGCTGATATGTTTCCTTTTGATCTTCCTGACATGCCACCGGATCGTGATATTGATTTCTTTATTGATTTGGCTCGAGGCACCCAGCCTGTATCTATTCCACCGCCAGTGTATCGCGGAGCAGCTTGAAGAGTTAAAGGAGTTGAAAAGTTAAAGGAGCAGCTTGAAGAGTTGTTAGCAAAGGGGTTTGTTAGACCTAGTGTATTGCCTTGGGGTGTACCAGTGTTGTTTGTGCAGAAGAAGAAGGATGGGACTATGCGGATGTGCATTGATTACCATTAGTGTAACAAAGTCACAATCAAGAACAAGTATCCGTTGCCTCGTATCGATGATTTGTTTGACTAGTTGCAGGGTGCTAGGGTGTTCTCCAAGATCGACTTGAGGTCAGGGTATCATCAGCTGAAGATTCGGGACTCGGACGTTTTGAAAAGTGCATTCCGGACTAGATATGGCCATTATGAGTTCCTGGTGATGTCCTTTGGCTTGACTAATGCCCCAGCAACGTACATGGACTTGCTGAACAGGGTATTAAAGCCTTATATTGATTCATTTGTCGTCGTCTTCATTGACGACATCTTGATATATTCCCATAGCCTAGGGGAGCACGAGCAGCATTTGAGGGTAGTGCTTCAGACCTTGCGAGAGCAGAAGTGTTACATCTCGCATTTTCGTACGTTAAAATTTCATTTTCAGTTAACCGGCGTAGACTTGGGGATGAGGTCATCTCGATGTTAACGTACTTACGCTATTTATAACAAGTGATAAATAAATGTTATGAAGGATAAAGGGGTACACGGATTAAAGAAAACGAGTTTCGTTAAAAGTGGCCAATTTGGAATAAAATACTGGTCGAGCGATAATACCCGATAAATATGAACTAGTACCATGCAAGGTACCATATGACCACGGTAGTATAATATATATAAAGTATATATGAAGTATTTTAAAAATAAATAGAATTTTAAGTAATTTGTGGTAATTTTTAAATTATACGAGTAATTGATTAATTATCGGATAACGAAACATTACCCAGTTAGCCAATAAGTGGATAAAAACTTATAAAATATACCAATTTTACGGGTGGCACAAGGCCACCAAACAAGAAGATGATTCATAATCCACTTATGAATAGGTGTCTAGTCTACACCTAAAGTTTAAAATAAAGCCTAAAGATTAACCAAGATCCGTATAAATGATTTGAACAATTGGGCATCTGAATAATTAGGTACCACTAGAGTTGAGCAAATTAAAAAAAAGAATAAAAAGGAAAGAGTTTGGCATCATATCTTAGAAATTGCAGAGGCATTGGATTCATTTTTAAGTACCCTTCAACACCAAAATAACTTCAAAGAGCCCTTGCCAAGAATCAGAACAAAAAAAAACGTTAGGAAATTCTGCCTTATGTCTTTAGCTCACGTTAAAGCAGTATCAAATTTCATTTCAAGAAAGGCTTAGTTCAAAACAATTTCGTCCAGAATTTCAACAAATTCAAAGCCAAGTTTCGTTTAAGAAGCAAGAACAATTTCATTCAAAGGATTCAGAAAGCAGAAACTTAATCCGATTTTTTTGAGTTCTAACTTCAATCAACGAGATTCTCCAACGGAATATTATATGGAGTTTTCCCTACTCCAGGTATATTAAGGCCCTCCCTTGTTTCTTTTGGCATGGTCCAAATTATACGGAAGAAACGAATAAATACACAGTTTCTATAAATTACTATATTTATAGAAATAATAGGGGCGTCTATATTCTTGATTCCCCATGAGAATTATTATTATCTTCTGTCCATGGGTCTCAGAATAATACGCAGTTGGAAAAGTTTATCCGGAAGGAATATCGAGATTATTATGTATTTTTCATGCATTTCACTCATTTATACATGTGCATTGACCCATGACCAGATGACGTTATATACGTGTATATATGTAAATATAGGTATATGGAATATGAGAAAAGATTACGATGTTATATACGCACCACTACCTGATCAGCTGGTATATGATGATGATGTTGCCCACAGTGGCTGAAATATGATTCAAACGGCGTTATATACACGTATATATATAAATATATGTATATGGGATATGGAAAAAAGTTATGGTGTTATATACGCACCACCACCTGATCAGCTGGTATATGTTGATGATATTGCCCACATTGGTCGAGATGATATGATGGGATGCCCTCAGTGGCTTGATGATATTATGTACACCCATACCTATGCATGGCATTTTACATGTACGTGCATGACGTTATAAACGTTTCAGAATTTATAAAGTTATTCAGATTTAAAGATGTGTTTCAGTATTCCATGTTTCATCTATGCCTTTTACGTACTAATTTTCATGCCTTACATACTCAATATATTTTTCGTACTGATGCCCTATTTCACGGGACCTGCGTTTCATGCCGCAGGTGCATGTAGGCAAGCTGACGGTCCCCCTTCTTAGGATCCCATATCAGCGAGCGTTGGTGTGCTCCATTTGATCCGGAGCTGCTTTTGATATTGGTACGATAAGTTTGTTCATATATATATGTATATGGGTATGACGTGACTTAGTCCCGCCTTTGTACAGTTATGTTTCTGTTAGAGGTCTGTAGAAAGTATGTCTAGTTGGATGGTATGTGGCCTTGACGGCTTCCTATTTGAAATGTATAGTTGTCTATAGCAGCCTTGCCGGCTCGCCCGACGTATGTTGTATGTATAGGTATGTATGCCCTTTTTGGGCAGATTTACTGCATGTACATGATTCTCATAACTCAACAGATATTACACAGGTTCATATCCTGGATGCATGCTTAGGGGTGTTTGACAGGTAGGACTCAGGCACTCGTCGCGGCCCATCGGTTTGGGTCATGACAAAAGTGGTATTAGAGCAGCTTTGTCCTAGGGTTGTCTACAGACCGTGTTTAGTGAAGTATTGTTATGGGTGTGTCGTGCACCACACTTATAAACAAGAGGCTATAGCACATATAGGATGTTATCCTCTCTTCTTATCTTAGATCGTGCAATATGAGCATTCATTTTCTTAACGACGTGTTACGTTTTTAGTGATGCCTCCGAAGTCTACACTCGCTAGCATGGGTCATAAGGCTACGAAGGTGTTAGAAAGAGAGATAAGTTATACTATGGATTTGGACCCATCGGAGATCATGGGTTCTATTGAGGAGGATCCATCAGAGGATCCATATGAGTCATCCGTTCGAGTTGTTTGACTCCGGCAGTAGATGGGGTGAGAGGAGTTCCGACCTCATCAAGGCCCTTAGTTTCACAGCCCGTTGATCAGGGTATGAGGGGAGTAGTGCATGGATTGGCACAACTGGGATTCCCTCAGGCTCAAAACTATGTCAAAATATTTGCGGACAACAGCTCTTCTGAGATACCGGATAGTCCACAGTCTTGGGAGTCCGTCAATCTAGGTTCGTCGGTGTATGTTATGGGATACGCAGAGGAAGAAGATAGTATTTGGGCCAAGAGGAGGAAGGTAACTGATAAGGACATGAAGATTCCACTTCGAAGTGTGTCCGATCGAGGTTCTTATATAGGACGAGGCAAGGACCCTATACTATAGACTTCCTCCAAGTGTCAGTTTTTGGTTGGTGAGTTCCACCTCTTTTTGGAATATTACCAAATCAGGGTTCTAAATATGTTTGGTTATTTTATGAGAATGTAGGGAGCCCCGTACCAACTTGTATATATTATGGTTATACCTACTTAGAGGTTTTGCAGATAGTATCCTGTATATAGTTTTGGGTATGATATGTCTACGGCCTAGTCAACCACTATGTATATAAACCTTTTTCTAAATTAGTTATACGAGTTAAGTTTTAATATTGTTACCTATATATATGGGTCTGGTCCGAAATGGCCCGTGATGGATTTGATAATAAACAAGGATAAGGTACGTGGTGTTCGGGTGGGTAGAACTTTATATTATAATGGGTATAGATTGGTTGGCCTTTTGTTATGCTAACATCAAGTGTAGATCAAAGATAGTCCGATTTCAATTTCCAGGGGAGCCTGTTTTGGAATGGGAAGGTAATACGGCATCACCAAAAGGTAAATTTATCTCCTAATCTCAAGTCAAGAAAGACGATCAGGAAGGACCATAATTATCACTGAGTTCAGGTTTGAGATGTGGAAGTAGAGTTACCAACCATTCAGTCCTTCCCAGTGGTTAGTGATTTTCCCGATGCTTCTTCCAATGAACTTTCGGGTCTTTCGCCAGAGCAAAAAATTGAGTTTGCCATCGACCTACTACTAGATACTCATCCAATATCTATTCCCCATATAGAATGGCCCCTGCAGGGCTGTAAGAATTAAAGCAACTAACGGACTTGCTTAAAAAAGGTTTTATCAGACCTAGTACGTCACTGTGGGGAGCACCTATTTTGTTTGTAAGAAAGAAAGATGGTTCTTTACGTATGTGTATTGATTATAGGCAGCTGCATAAGGTGACGATCAAGAATAAGTAACCGCTTCCGAGAATTGATAATTTATTTGATCAGTTGCAAGGTGCCAAATATTTCTCAAAGATAGACTTGAGGTCCGGATACCATTAGGTAACGGTTAAGGATGAAGATATTCCGAAGACAACATTCAGGACTAGATATAGGCACTTTGAGTTTTGGGTTATGTCGTTCGATCTGACCAATGCCCCAGCAGTATTCATGGATTTAATGAACCGTGTGTTCAGGCTTTTTTAAGATCTGTTCGTAATTGTATTTATTGACGATATATTGGTATATTCTCGTTTAGAGGCTGAGCATGCAGATCATCTACGTACTTTGCTCAGAGTTCTACAAAAAGGGAAGTTGTATGCAAAGTTTTCTAAATATAAATTCTGGTTGAACTCTATAGCTTTCATTGGGCATATTATTTCGGGTAAAGACATCCGAGTGGATACACAAGAGACTGAGGTAGTGAAGACTTTTCCTACACCCACAACACCAATGAAGGTTCGTACGTTCTCCGTTTGGCGGGTTATTACAAGAAACTTGTAACGAAATTTTCTTCTCTTCTAAGCACCTTTGACCAAAGTGGTATGTGGTGTCTTGCTTGATATTCTAGAATAACATAAGGAAATATATGGTGTAAGTAAGTTGAAGAAAGGTTGCGAATAAGTATAAATAGATATGTATAGGTCGCAAGCTAAAGTATGGTAGAGCGACAAGGTTCTAGAAAGACAGGAGGAAGGATAATAAAAGATGAGTAAAAAGGTAACAAGAATGGATGAGTCCTTGGGAATAAGTTCATAAGAGAGCTGATGGTTTCCCTAAGTTATAGAAGGCTCAGTATAGCCCGAATGAACTCAAAGGAGTCTAAGACTAGTAACGTTTAGAATAGATGATGTTGCCCTAATAGTGGGATAAGGGCGCAATTGTGAGGGATAAAAGATGAAGGTTTGGCCTCCGAAGAGAGGAATTTCCTGAATTGTATAAGATTAGGATAACCATGTAAGTTAACTCAGAAGGGAACTAGGTTTTAATGGACCGACGCTTGTGAACGGAGTTTTCTAGGCCTTAGAGGACATATTAACTTCAGCACTGATTCTAACACTACCAGAAGGGACCTATGATTACGTTATCTATTGTGACGCTTCAGGCATTGGATTGGGTTGTGTGCCGATGCAGCATGGTAAGTTTGTGGCTTATGCTTCTAGACAACTAAGAAAGCACGAGAAGAACTACCCGACCCACGATTTAGAGTTAGACGCGGTGATTCATGCACTAAAGATGTGGAGGAACTACTTATATAGCATTCATGTTGATATCTATACAGATCATAAGAGCCTCCAGTATATCTTCAAGCAAAAGGAATTGAATCTTCGTCAAAAGAGATGGTTGGAGCTACTTAAAGACTATGATGTTGATATTTTATACCATCCGGGGAAGGCGAACGTAGTAGCCGACACCCTCAGCCGTAAATCTATGGGTAGCCTATCGTATTTAGAGCCAGAAAAGACGGGAATAGCCTATGAGGTTTATCAGCTAGCTAGTCTTAGAGTTTGGATACTAGACTCAGGTTATATTGGAATTATTCTTAAGGATACGTCAACATCCTCTTTAGTAGCTAAGGTAAAGGAACACCAGTACGAGGATCCTGTGTTAGTTCATTATAGGGATACCACCCTCCAGAAGGAGAAGACACCATTTGGAATTACACAAGATGGGGTCCTCAGATATGGAAAGACGATTGTGTGTGCCTAATGTTGCAGGGCTGCATCGGCAGGTTATGGGAGAAACTCACTATTCTCGTTATTCTATCCATCCAGGAGCAACAAAAATGTATCATGATATCAAGGAAGTGTATTGGTGGGACGGAATGAAAAAGGATATAGCAGAATTTGTTGCCCAGTGTCCTAACTGTCAGCATGTTAAGATTGAGCATCAAAAACCCGGTGGATTATTGCAGGCTATGAAGATCCCGACTTGGAAATGGGAAGTAATCAATATGGACTTCATCGTAGGCTTACCTTGTACCTACCGTAAGTTCGATTAGATATGAGTGATTGTTGATAAGCTTACAAAGTCAGCCCATTTTCTACCCGTTAGAACTACATATTCCTTAGAGGATTATGCGAGGCTTTATATTAAGGAGATAGTACTACTGCATGGTGTCCTTGTATCTATTATCTCGGATAGAGGAGATCAATTTAGAGCTAACTTCTGGAGGTCCTTCCAAATTGGATTGGGGACGTAAGAAAGTCTTAGTACAGCATTTCATCCCCAGACATACGGACAGGCTGAGCATACTATGCAAACACTGGAGGATATGTTACGAGCTTGTGTAATAGACTTCAAAGGTAGATGGGATGATCATCTACTGCTTATTGGGTTCGCATATAATAATAGCTACCATTCTAGCATTCAGATGGCTCCATACAAAGCTCTTTACGGACGGAATTGTAGGTCGCCTATAGGGTGGTTCGATGTTGGAGAATCTGGATTACATGGGCCAGACCTGGTTCAGCAAGCCATAGAAAAAGTAAAGTTGATTCGGGGTCGACTATTGACAGCTCAGAGTCGTCAGAAGTCATATTCTAATGTGCGGCGACGAGATTTAGAGTTCGTGGTTGATGACTAGGTATTCTTAAAGGTATCGCCTATGAAGAGTGTGATGAGGTTTGGCAAGAAAGGCAAACTTAGCCCACGGTATATTGGGCCTTATAGGATCATTCGAAGAGTGGGCCAACTAGCTTATGAGTTAGAATTTCCCTCGGGATTGGAGTCCGTCCATTCAGTTTTCACGTATCTATGTTACGAAAGTGCATTGGCATTTCATACTCACAAGTGATGTACAGATTACAGAGGACTTATCATACGAGAAAATTCTGGTTGCAATTCTAGACCAACAAATCTGTAAGCTGCGGAATAAGGAGGTAGCCTCCGTGAAAATACTTTGAAAAAACAACAATATGGAAGGAATGACTTGGGAGGCCGAGAAAGGCACGAAGTCATTCCTCCTCCGGAGAAGGGTCCGACTGGGACATTACAACAATAAGGTACGTGTATAAATTCTTGTGTTGGTTATTGTCGTTGGTCGTGTGAGTCCATTATCGTTATTGATGGTTATGGTCCTATGTGGCGTTGAATTATTGAGTTTCTACAAGAAGAGTTGGTAGTAGCATTGTTACAAAGGCGACCCTGCCAAAGTTATATAAATTCCGGAGAGTTAAATATTCAAGGATGAATGTTTCTAAGGGGGGAAGGATGTTACATCTCGCGTTTTCGTACGTTAAAGTTTCGTTTCAATTAATCGACGTAGACTCGGGGATGAGGTCATCTCGATGTTAACGTACTTACGCTATTTATAACAAGCGATAAATAAGTGTTATGAAGGATAAAGGGGTACACGGATTAAAGAAAATGAGTTTCGTAAAAGTGACCAATTTGGAATAAAATACGGGTCTCGCGATAATTCCCGATAAATATGAACTAGTACCATGCAAGGTACCATATGACCACGGTAGTATAATATATATAAAGTATATATGAAGTATTTTAAAAATAAATAGAATTTTAAATAATTTGTGGTAATTTTTAAATTATGCGGATAATTAATTAATTATCGGGTAACAGAACATTACCCAATTAACTAATAAGTGAATAAAAACTTATAAAATATACCCATTTTACAGGTGGCACAAGGCCACCAAACAAGAAGATGATTCATAAGCCACTTATGAATAGGTGTCTAGTCTACACCTAAAATTTAAAATAAAGCCCAAAGATTAACCAAGATAAGACTTAAAAGTCTTATCCGTATAAATGATTTGAACAATTGGGCATCTGAATAATTAGGTACCACTAGAGTTGAGCAAATTAAAAAAACGAAAAAAAGGAAAGAGTTTGTCATCATATCTTAGAAATTGCAGAGGCATTGGATTCATTTTTAAGTACCCTTCTACACCAAAATAACTTCAAAGAGCCCTCGCCAAGAATCAGAACAAAAAAAAATGTTAGGAAATTCTCCTTATGTCTTTAGCTCACGTTAAAACAATATCAAATTTCATTTCAAGAAAGGCTTCGTTCAAAACAATTTCGTCCAGAATTTCAACAAATTCAAAGCCAAGTTTCGTTTAAGAAGCAAGAACAATTTCGCTCAAGGATTCAGAAAGCAGGAACTTAATCCGATTTTTTTGAGTTCTAAGTTCAATCAACGAAGATTCTCCAACGGAATATTATACGGAGTTTTCTCTACTCCAGGTATGTTAAGACCCTCTCTTGTTTCTTTTGACATCGTCCAAATTATACGGAAGAAATGAACAAATACACAGTTTCTGTAAATTACTCTATTCATAGAAATAGTAGGGGTGTCTATATTCTTGATTCCCCATGAGAATTATTATTATCTTTTGTTCATGGATCTCAAATAATACGCAGTTGGAAAAGTTTATCCGGAAGGAATATCGAGATTATTATGTATTTTTCATGCATTTCACTCATTTATACATATGCATTGACCCATGACCAGATGGCGTTATATACGCGTATATATGTATATGGGATATGGAAAAAGGTTACGGCATTATATACGCACCACCACCTGATCAGCTGGTATATGATGATAATGTTGCCCACAATGGCTGAAATATGATTCAAACGGTGTTATATACACGTATATATGTAAATATATGTATATGGGATATGGGAAAAAGTTACGGCGTTATATACGCACCACCACCTGATCAGCTGATATATGTTGATAATTTTGCCCACAGTGGCCGAGATGATATGATGGGATGCCCTCAGTGGCTTGATGATATTATGTACACTCATACCTATGCATGGCATGACATTTATACATGCACGTGCATGACGTTATAAATGTTTCAGAATTTACAAAGTTATTCAGATTTAAAGATGTGTTTCAGTATTCCATGTTTCATCTTATGTCTTTTACGTACTAATTTTCATGCCTTAAATACTCAGTACATTTTTCGTACTGATGCCCTATTTCACGGGACCTGCGTTTCATGCCGCAGGTGCATGTAGGCAAGCTGACGGTCCCCCTTCTTAGGATCCCTGATCAGCGAGAGTTGGCGTGCTCCATTTGATTCGGAGCTACTTTTGATATTGGTACGATAAGTTTGTACATATATATGTATATGGGTATGACGTGGCTTAGCCCCGTCTTTGTACAGTTATGTTTTTGTTGGAGGTCTGTAGACAGTATGTCTAGTTGGATAGTATGTGGCTTTGTCGGCTTCCAGTTTAAAATGTATAGTTGTCTATAGCAGCCTTGTCGGCTCGCCCTACGTATGTTGTATGTATATGTATGTATGCCCTTTTTGGGCAGATTTACTTCATGTACATTATTCTCGTAACTCAACAGATGTTACGCAGGTTCATATCCTGGACGCATGCTTAGGGGTGTTTGACAGGTAGGACTCAGGCAGTCGTCGAGACCTATCGGTTTGGGTCGTGACAAGGAGCTATATGCTAAGTTCTCCAAGTGTGAGTTCTGGCTAGAGTCAGTGGCATTCTTGGGGCATATTGTGTCCGGAGAGGGTAGTAAGGTGGACCCCAAGAAGATTGAGGCAGTTTAGAGTTGGCCATGTCTTACTTCGGTGACCGAGATCCGGAGTTTCCTGGGGTTAGCAGGTTATTACAGATAACTCGTGCAAGCTTTTCATCTATTGCATCACCTCTGACTAGATTGACCCAGAAGGGTGCTCCTTTCCATTGGTCCGATGATTGTGAGGCGAGCTTTCAGAAGCTAAAGACAGCCTTGACTACAGCACCAGTTCTTGTGTTGACTTCCGGTTTAGGGATGCATACCGTATATTGCCATACTTCGCGCATTGGATTGGGATGTGTATTAATGTATGAGGGGCGAGTTATTGCATATGCTTTGTGTCAGCTGGAGATCCATGAGAAGAATTATCCTGTGCATGATTTGGAGTTGGCCGCGATTGTTCATGCTCTTAAGATATGAAGGCATTATCTGTACGGGGTATCATGTGAGGTTTATACCGATCATTGCAGCTTACAACACTTGTTCAAGCAGAGGGATCTTAATTTGAGGCAGCGCAGATGGCTTGAGTTACTGAAGGATTATGATGTCACCATTCTTTATCATCTAGGCAAGGCAAATATAGTCACGAATGTCTTAAGTAGGAAGGCATAGAGTATGGGTAGCTTGGCATTCATTCCAGCAGAGGAGAGGCCACTAGCTTTGGACATTTAGTCCTTTGCTAACAGACTTGTGAGGTTGGATATTTCAGAGCCCAGCCGAGTTCTCGCGTGTGTGGTTGCTCAGTCTTCATTATTGGGGCGGACCAAGGCTCGTCAGTTCGATGATCCATATTTGGCAGTTCTCAGAGAGACGGTGCTACAGGGTAGTGCCAAGGAGGTTTCTATCGGTGAAGATGGTGTTTTACGACTCCAGGGTCGCCTATGTGTTCCTAATGTTGATGGTATGAGGGAGAGGATACTAGAGGAGGCACACAGTTTGCAGTATTCCATTCATCCGGGTGCTACGAAGATGTATCGTGACTTGAGGCAACATTATTGGTGGCGGAGGATGAAGAAAGACATAGTAAGTATGTGGCTAGGTGTTTGAATTGCCAGCAGGTCAAGTACGAGCACCAGAGGCCGGGTGGCCTACTTCAGCAGATGTCTATACCAGAGTGGAAGTGGGAGTGCATTACTATGGATTTTGTAGTTGGCTTGCCCCGGACCTTGCGGAAGTTTGATGTAGTGTGGGTCATCGTGGATAGGTTGACGAAGTTGGCACACTTTATACCGGTTGTGACTACTTACACTTCGGAGATAATGGCTCAGATTTACATTCAGGAGATAGTCCGATTGCACAGGGTGCCTGTTACCATCATATCAGATAGAGGCCCTCAGTTCACTTCTCATTTCTGGAGAGCTGTTCAGGGTGAGTTGGGGACCCGCGTGGAGCTTAGCTCAACATTCATCCACAGACCGACGGGCAGTCGGAGCGGACAGTTCAGATCTTGGAGGACATTCTTAGAGCATGTGTGATTAACTTTGGAGGATAGTGGGATCAATTCTTGCCTTTGGCAGAGTTTGCTTACAACAACAACTATCAGTCCAACATTGAGATGACTCCATTCGAGGCTTTATATGATCGGCGGTGTCGTTCTCCTATCGGGTGGTTTGAGCCTGGTGAGGCTAAGTTATACGGTACAGATTTGGTGCAAGATGCCTTGGACAAGGTAAAGTTTATTCAAGAGAGGCTTCACGCATCTCAGTCCAAACAGAATAGTTACGCCGATAAGAGGGCGCGCGATGTATCGTTCATGGTTGGTGAGAAAGTCCTCTTGAAAGTCTCGCCAATGAAGGGTGTTATTAAGTTCGGGAAGAAGAAAAAGTTGAGCCCAAGGTTTATTGGCCCATTTGAGGTGTTGAGACGAGTTGGAGAGGTTGCTTACGAGCTTGCTTTACCCCCCAGTTTATAGGGAGTCCATCCAGTTTTTCACGTGTCCATGCTTCGGAGGTATTATGCTGACTTGTCCCATGTGTTGGACTTCAGTACTATTCAGTTGGATGAGAGCCTGAGTTACAAGGAGGAGCCAATTGCCATAATTGATAGATAGGATCGCCAGTTAAGATCCAAGAGGATTTCAGCGGTAAAAGTCCAGTGTAGGGGCCAACCAGTCGAGGAGGCGACCTGGGAGTCCGAGGAGGACATGCGGAGCAGATACCCACATTTATTCAGAACTTTAGGTACTTTTCTATGTCCGTTCGAGGATGAACGTTTATTTAAGAGGTTGAGAATGTAACGAACCGACTGGTCATTTTGCCTTTTAGAATCCGTCCCCCTAAATAAAACTTCCCGCACTTGCTTTAACTTATTTACGACCCGCGGGGATGGTTGGTTCGGGAATTAGAAGGATTTGGGTTGAAATATGCTCATTTGATTCCTTAAGATTTTCTTAAAAGGTTAAGTTTGACTTTGGTCAATATTTTTAGCAAACGGACCCGAATTCGTATTTTGACGGTCCTGGAGGGTCCGTAGGAAAATATGGGACCTGGGCGTATGCCCGAAATTGAATTTCGAGGTCCCTAGGCCGAGTAGTGAATTGTTATTAGAAGTTGTTAAACTGAAATTCTAAGGATTTAAAGAAACAAAGTAATGATTGATTGCATGGGTATCAGGCTCGTATATTAGTTCCGGAGCCCGATACAGATCCACTATAACATTTAAGACTTGCCCGCAAAATTTGGTGTCAATCCGAGTAGTTTAAGTGTGTTTCGGTTCGTTAGAGGAGAATTAAGAATTTGAAATTCATAAGTTTGATTCATTTGGTTTTAGGGGATGATTCTTAGATTTAGCATTGTTTCGGGTGTTCTGAAGGTTCGAGCAGGTTCGTTTCATGATTTCAGACATGTCGGTATGTTTGGGTGGGGTCCGGGAGCCCCGAGCGTCAACCGGATGAGGCTCGAGTGAAGTTGGAAATGTTGAGAAGTGCTAAAGCATCTGCTTCTGTCATAACTGCACCTGCGGTTGGTCGACCGCATGTGCGAGACCGTAGAAGCGGTCCGGTGATCACAGTTGCGGCCAAGGAGGAAAGGCCCAGAACCGCAGAAGCGGCTCCCAAATCGCAGAAGTGGCGTCTAGACCACAGAAGCGGTCCCAGCCCATTTGGCCAAGTCCGCAGATGCGCCCAATTTCTTGCAGAAGCGGGACCGCAGATGCGGAAATCCCTGAATCAGTGAGCTTTATTTAATACGGGCTCTAAGTCACTTTTTGCCATTTTTCACTCCTCCATTGGCGATTTTGGGAGCTTTTGAGAGAAGACTTCCACCTAGCATCTTGAGGTAAGTTTATCCCACCTATTCCTAGTCTAATACTTGCGTCTTAGGACTTAGGTAGATTAAACACTAGGATTAAGGCAAAATCATGGGGTTAGAGCAAATCGTAGGGTTTTGACAAAAGTTAGATTTAACCACGAAATTTGTTATGAAACGAATTAGAAATCAAATATTATTGATCCTTAGGTTATAGAGAACAACTTCCTTCGAAAAATTTCAGAATCCGGGCATGTGGATCCGGGGTCGAATTTTAGGAAACTTGTGTTTAAGGGTGGAAAATTGCTTAAATAGTTAGAATGTTATCTTGTGAGCTTGTATTGACTAGTTCCTACCTCGTTTATCTAGCTTGGGATCGTTTGGCTCCAAATTGAGAGTTCGAGCTCGTTCTTGGTATTGGAAGTGCACTTTGGAGCGAGGTGAGTCTCCTATCTAACCTTGTAAGAGAAAATTTTCCCTATAGGTGATGTAATCTAATAATTTTCCATTAAATGCGGGGGCTACGTACGCACTAGGTGACGAGAGTCCATGCGTAGCTACTATTATGCTGAGTCCGGGTAGCTTAGGACCCAAAAGCATGTTTTATGTAGTATTCTTGCAACTCTATGTTTAATTTGTATTGCTTAAATCATGGTGATTATGATAAATAAGACTAATTAACAGAAACATGATCTTTCTTGGCCTTTTTAAAGAGAAGTTGATAATCCAGTGAGTAATTTCTCCCCATTTATGTGTTCTTGTCTGCTTATTGTTGTGTTCAATTACGTTTGACCACGTCACATGGATGATTCGTGAGCGGGGTAATAGATGCATTTATGGTTCGTGCCGTTCGACCCTCAGCAGTGCACAATTTACTATTTTGTTGGATCAGGCCGTACGACCTCGACATTACTGTGCATGCTTTACTCGGTATTTTTCTTCTATGACTTGAGTTTATTATTTGTCCTGGAATGGGAGTTGCCAGCTGTGACATTATCTAGGAGAGGACCTGTTAGTTCTTACTATACCCTGCTAATTAACTGTTTTATCCATACTCAGTATAATTTATCACTCATATTATTTGACCCTAGTAAGTATCAAGTCGACTTCTCGTCTCTACTTCTTCGAGATTAGATAGGATACTTACTGAGTACATATTGTTTATGTACTCATACTACACTTCTGTACATAATTGTACAGGACCTGAGGCAAGTACATCTGGCTATCAGACTGGTGCGCATCCTTGAGTACAGTTCGAAACTTCGACGGTGAGTTGCCCCTACCTGTGTCGTTCAGTAGCTTGATGGAGTCTCTCTTTATTTATTTTTGCTGTCTATTCTATTTCGGACAGTAGGATGAATTTATTCTTTTGTATATTCTACCAGTTGCCCACAACTTGTGACACCAGGTCTTGGCACACACATTTGTAGACGTTTCTTTTGGGTTGTATAATTATTATTGAATGTTGCATATTATTACCTATTTTTAATTGCAAATTAAGAAAATGTTGTAACTGTCTTGGGTAAGTAAAATGAGAATTTACTAATACTTCCGCATTGGCTTGCCTGACAACGGTGTTGGGCGCCATCACGATCTATTATGAAAATGGGTTGTGACAAAACAAAATGTTTATCAGTTTTTGATTCAGTAGAAAATGATACCAATAATTTCTACCAAGAAGAATACTTAAATACTTTAAAACCAAATGACCTTCAACCATACATGTTTGTTGTCAAGTTTCTTATTTCTTAGGTATATTACTGTCACCGTATATATAATAGACTAAGTTAAAATTGATCTTCCATTATATATAAGTTGATTTTGAAGAAAAATATACCTGTCATGCTACTGAAAAACTTAGATACGTCGAGTAGCTTATGTAATAGCACACAGATGATATATAGAAATTTTGACAATAACGTCATACATGCAAAAATTTTGATATTGGTTAATGTGTTTCTAAGTATATTCTTATTCCTGAATTCAACTTTCGTCTTCCGAAACTAAGGAATATCCTTTTAAATTTGTGTGAAAATAATTTTTAGTATATTTATGTTTTGTAAATATAATAAATAAAGCGCAAGGACTAACATCCTAAATATTGGACTATATTTACCACAATATATTTTCTTGCACGAACAACTGTATGTTGCACTTTCAAGAGGGATATCACGATCGACAACAAGAGTTCTGGTTAAGGCAGAGCAACCAGCGCATTAGGAGAAAACATACACAAAAAAATATTGTCCACAAAGAAGTGTTCGTTAAGATACCATCAGATTAATAACTTTTAAACTATAATATATAATTTTTCTAACTAACATGACAAAATTGGTCATTTGTGTAAGATTTGTTAATGTCCTTTTATTTTAAATTCATGTATTATGCTAATTATGTAATAATATTTTTCGGCATTTAGATGATTGTTAATTAAATTTTATTGTTCCTTCATATAAATAAATGTTTAAATCATCACGTGCATGTTCATAAATACTAGTTATTATAAAAGCATGAATACAATGTCGGTTTACAAAAATAACCTTATAATATTAAGCATAATAACTCATAATGAAAGGACATAACCAGAATTCTAGATATTAATCTTATAATCCTATTAATTTCAGGATATAATACTACACGTTAGGAATCCTAGGTGATTACCTTTAGAATCCTATTAGGGTAAAATTGTGAAAGAAATTCATCTGTTGATAATGGGAGTCCATAATCTTCGACAATTGTACCTGCGGTTTCTGTAGGTATTTTTAGGACTATTTTAGAAACTTCTTTCTCGTTCTATTGCTTTCCATACTTAACTAAGGCCTCATTTGTTTGCACTTATTGGAGGTCTGGATCTTAATCATTCAGATCTCAGACATTAAGTGCGTTCATTTTTAAAGTCTGAATCTTAATTTATTCAAATTTTAATCATTAAGTTTGTTTGTTTTTTTACTTCACAAATTGTTTTTTTACTTCACAACCACTTAATGGATCTGAATAGGTATGTATGATTAAGATCTATAACAGAGACTTAATTTCATTAAGATGCTATCACATATTCATTATTAACTGCCACCACCGCCTACCATTATCAACTACCACCATGCCGCCACCACCACCTCCACCACCACGCCACCATCATTCTTAATCATAGCCGACACCATTATCGACCATCACCACCTACTATCCCCACCACTCCGACCACCATCATTCTCACCTACAATCAACACTCATCCGCATTAACTACCACAACTGATCACCCCTTCACCATCAACAACCACAGCCGGCATTGCCCATTATTGTAACCTACCACCACCCACCCACCACCTTCCCCGTTCACAACTATTACCACCACCCGCCATTATTAACTATCACCACCCACCACCATCATCCTCAATCATAATCGCCACCACTATCAATCACTACTAGCTACTTGCATGAACCACCATCATCAACCAAAACTACCACCAACCACTGCGGCATTCACCCATTAGTCATCACCACCAACAACTACCATATTTTAAAAAAACTATATATTTTACTGATAGAATATTAGATTAGTTAGTATTTCATTTGAATTTTATGTTAATTAATTTTTAAATAAAAATAAATTCTATACATTCAGATGTTAAAATCAAACAGTCTTAATTATTTAGTATTCAGATTTTAATATACATCTTAATATATTCAGATGTGCATTCAGATTCAGATGTCTTAATCTTAATACACATCTTGATACTCAAATGTGTATTCAGATTCACACGTCTTAATCTTAAAAAAACAAATGAGGCCTAAGAAAGCCTTTAAAATCTCACTCACAACAACCATCTGTCTACGCAAAGAGGTCAAATTAAAATTGGAAAACCGAGGCTAATAAGAAACGCAAGGGAAGACATTTGCAATAAAAAGTTTGATACTATGCAACAGTTAACTCTACAATTATATATCATCATTTTGAGAGCCAGAGTGCATCTCAAATTCGCATAGAAGTTCCAAATAGCTGCTGTCACACTAAGCATAATGGGATATAATATTAAGCATATTCTCAAACAAGATAATTTGATAAAAGAACTTCAAAACAATTAAAACTTTTACTACAATCTACACTTACATTAAAGATTACAACAGTCAAAGATAGTGAAATAGTGAATATCTTTTTCCAAAATTTCAAAGTTTCCAGGCATTTCATGATATTGCTATTAGTATAATTACTTTCAAACGGTTTAATTCATATAAAATTGAACAAGTAAATATCCTTAGTTGTGTAATCCTATTACTTTTAGGATATACTTCTTAAAAATTCCTATTACTAATTTAATTTGAAAACATATTATAATGTCCTATTACAAATTTAATTTAAGAATGTATTATATTGTTCAAATCCATTTAAAAAAAAAAGAGCATATATTATTATAAAAGCATAAATACAACATTAATATACCAAAATAGCCCTAAAATATTAAGCGGAAGAACTTATAGGGAAAAGACATAACTGCAATAACCTATTTTTTGGACCGTAATACCTTCTTTGCTAATAATTAATATTTAAGATTTTAAAATTAATAAAATTTTATCTATTAAATTCTTATTAAAAATATGTAGGAAGGTTTAATAAAACGAATTTTATAAGAATCCTCCGTATTGATAATACATTACCACTCTATAATGGCCAATACCAAACAAAAAACAAAAATATATTAAATGGACTGCATTTTTTAATCAATTTTTTGTACTCAAATAATATTTTTTATTGATTTTTTGTGTAATATTGAAAAATACCCAATTATTAAACAAAAACTAAGAAAATATTTAAGAATATAAATGTGTGAGAAAGAAAGAAAAAGTGGTTTTAATGATTCTACAAACATAAAGATCTAAAAGTGAAATATCATATCAATCTTTTACTCTTTGAAAATGCGATTTATAGTGGATAAAATCATAATTAAGATTAAATATTCAAATCAAGATATGAACTAAAATTAAGATTTGAATTAACATAGAATAAATTATTTTTATGTTAAAACCAAATAATTAAATATTTCAATTAATTATTTTTGCAAGAAAATCCAATTCAATTATTTTTAAATTCATCATATGAGTAAAATTCTTATTCAAGTTACAAGAAAAAAAATCTTAGAATACATAAATTTATTCTATAAAAAGAGCGTTAGAACACAAATTAAAAAGGTTAGTATATTATTAAGAATCAAAATGCTATACAAGTGACTGAAGAAGCACAATCAAAGCTAAATCCTAATAAAAACAAGCTTTTAAGACTATTTCATAAAGAGTCGACTCTGGTATAATGAGATTATTCTTTGTAAATGCCTCCGGCGGAATCGGAATAATATTTCTATGTCATGCATTACTTGTAAATATCATTTCAAGAGGCATGACATGGTTAGCAATAATAGCAAGTGGTGTACCAACAACGATTTTATTGTGAGGCCACCCACTTTAGATTTAATATACCTCTTCATACAACTTAAACAACCATCACAAATATATCAAAGCAGAGCAATGGTGTTAAATTTATAAGGAAAGCAAAATTGATAATATAGGATGAACCACTTATGGCAAAGTATCAAACGATCGAAATAATTGTTCGGATTTCTTATTAATGATCCGTTTGGTAAAAATTAATGGTTTGGGAGGTGATTTCTGTCAAGTGCTACCAATGGTTCCAAAATCGACAAAAGCAGAGACTGTAAAAGCTAGCTTGCCAAAGTTATACTTCTGGCCTCAAATGAAAAAGATTTAACTGACAAGAAATATAAAGTAAGAACATATCCAGTATTCAGTGTCTTCTTGCTTCATGTCAGAAATGAAGAAGAGCATCCAATAAAAGATGATTTGATTTTTCCTGAACACTTGGTTATCAATCCCAATGGTAATAGTAGTGCATTTAATAAGAGAAATATTTCTATAATTAGATTAAAACGCAATTTGGTAAAATCGCATAATAGAACTGTAATGACCCGATCGGTTGTTTTGAGCTCTAGCGCGTTGTTCAGCAATTTGAGTCCATGAGCAGCTTTACTCCAGGTATTATGACTTGTGCGCATAGTCGGAATTGAATTCCGGGGAGTTCGGAGTTGATTTGGAAAGAGAATTCTCATTTCGGAAGCTTTAAGTTGAAAGAATTAACTAAGATTGGATTTTTGAGTAAACGGCCTCGGAATTGGGATTCGAAAGTTCCAGCAGATTCGTATGATGATTTCGGACTTGGGCATATGTCCGGACCGGGTTTTGGAAGACCCAGGAACATTTCGGCACCTATTGTGGAAGTTAGCATTTTGGAAGAATTTCATAAGTTTGAGTTGAAGTGCATTTTAATGTTATCAATGTCCATTTGGGATTCCGAGTCTAGGAATAGCTTTGTATGGTGATTTTGGTGTTGGGAGCACGATCGGAAGTGAATTCGGAGGTCCGTGGGTCATTTTGGAGTCATTTGGCTAAAGATAGAAATTTGAAGGTTTTTGAGAAGTTTGACCGGAAGTGGACTTTTTGATATCAGGGTCAAAATCTGATTTTGGAAGTTGGAGTAGGTCTGTAACGTCAAATATGACTTGTGTGCAAAATATGAGGTCAATCGGACATGATTTGATAGGTTTCAGCATCGAGTATAGAAATTTGAAGTTCTAAGTTCATTAGCTTGAATCGGGTTGTGATTCGTGATTTCGATGTTATTTGAGGTGATTTCAAGGCTCGACTAAGTTTGAATGAGGTATTAGGACTGGTTGGTAGGTTTGGTTGAGGTCCCAGGGGCCTCGAACGTGTTTCGGATGCTCAACGGGTCGATTCTTGCCTTGTGAGAATTGCTGGTTTTTTGGTGTGAGTGCTGCAGGTTTTTACTCTATGCGATCACGTGAGAGGGTCTGCGATCGCATAGAGCAAGTGCTGGAGGTAGCTGGTATTGGCTTATGCGATCGCAGGGGTGTATGTGTGATCGCGTAGAGGAAAAAATTGGAGGTTGTTGGTGTTGGCTTATGTGATCGCATGGGTATGTATGCGATCGCATTGTGCAAGAATTTGGAGGCCCTGGGTTTGGCTTATGCGATCGCGGAGCATTGGTTGCAATCGCATAGAAGGGTCGCCTGGGCAGTGAAGTGTTTTAAAATGGGTTTTGGCTCATTTTTATCTCAAATCTTTCATGGGAGCCGATTTTGGAGCAACTTTGGAGTGCCATTTTCATCACCAAGCAGGAGGTAAGTGATTTCTACTAGTTTAAGTAAATACAAGGTTTATATATGGATTTAGACAAGAAAATTTGTAGAAATTTGGGGATTTTGAGGAAGACCTAGAAAATTCATATTCTTGGATTTTGACAACGATTTTGGGTATAAAATTAAGAGAAAATCATATATTGTCTAGTTCGTGTGTTCATGGGTAAACTTTATCTTCGAAAAATTTCGGAAGCCGGGCACGTGGGCCGAGGGTAATTTTGTCAACTTTTCGACCAGGGTTAGGAATTATTATAAATTGGATTTTAATGAGTAATTGAACATATATTAATGGATTTGCATAATTATTGGCTAGTTTTGGAGCATTTAGCATCGAGTCGAGTCTTCGGAAGAGCGTGGAATGTCGGTTATGGATCTTCGGAGCGAGGTGAGTCTCCTTTCTAACCTTGTAAGAGGGAATTGTCCCCATAGGTGAAATAATTGGTTATGTGCTCCTATTTGTGGGGGCTACGTACACATGAGGTGACGAGAGTCCGTGCGTAGCTACTATTATGTGTAAGTTCGGGTAGTCTAAGACCCAAAAGCATGATATACTTGGAATATCTGTAATCTTGTTGGCAGTTAAATTGCTTAAATCTTATCGAATTTGTAACTGAATTTCTAAAAGAATTAAACTTCATTTTCTTAAATCGTTAAAAGAGAATTTTGCTTTTATTTGGATAAGCATTCCCCGATAAATTCTTAATTCGCTGTTTGACTATGTGTATCTATGTGTGCCCACGTCGCATGTATGATTCGCGAGCAGGGTATTTGTTTATTTATGTTGACCCTGTCGCATGTGTGATTCGCGATCGGGGTAATAGATACATCTATGGTTCGCGACGTTCGACCCTCGACAATGCATATTTTATATTTATGATGGATCGGGCCGTACGACCTTGGTATGATATGCGCATGCTTATAGTGTTTGCCTAAGAATTTTAAATGTTGATAATTGTCTTTCCTGGCCAGAGATAAATTGATAAAGATAATGATAAGTAAATCTTTGGAAATCCTTTATTATTTGAGAAGTTGTTTACCTGCTTCTCGGCTTTATGAGTTAAATTTTCCTTTATGAAATCCATGAATTCCTCACACTTCTACTACATTATCATTGGACCACTAGTAAGTATCGAAGTCGACCTCTCGTCTCTACTTCTTTGAGATTAGACGGGATACTCATTGGGTACACGTTGTTTTCGTACTCATACTACACTTGCTGTGCATTTTTGTTGCATAAGTTCATATGTGGCTAGTGGCTTAGTGGCATGGTTGATACAGAAACTTAGGCGAGCTGCATTTATCGAGACGACCCGCAGCCAGCAGAGTCCCCTTCAGAGTATTTTACGGTGTTTTTATTTCTGTCTACCTTGTATTTCGGACAATTACTGTATTTTATTTCATTCACTAGTAGATACTCATGCACTTGTGACACCGGGTTCTGGGATGATCACAGGATTTTTCAGTAGTTGAATTTTGTAAAGACATCCTCATTTATTCAGTGGAGTTTATTATTTATTATTTATTTGTTTAAAGGAAATGATTTCAAAATAAATAAAATGAGAAATTGCTAGTAAATTATTGTTGGCTTGCCTGATAGTGGTGTATGGCGCCATCACGATCCTGAGTGGATTTTGGGTCGTGACAAGAATTAAAAAGATATCTTAGCTAGCATAAATGAATATATTGATAAGCTAAATAAATGGTTGATTGCAAAATTTTATAATAAAAATAAATTATTTTTCAGTTTTTGACTCAGCAGAAAATGGTACCAATAATTACTACCAAGAAGAATACTAAAATACTTTAATATCAAATGGCTTTCTACCATATATGTTTGTTGTCATGTTTATTATTTCTTGCGTATGTTAGTGTCACCGTATATATAATAGACTGAATTAAAATTGATCTTCCATTGTATATAGGTTAATTTTGAAAAAAAATATATGTCCGTCATACTCTGATCAAAAGCTTAAATTCGCCGAATAGCTTATGTAATAGCATACAAATGGTATATAAAAGTTTTCACAATAATGTCATATATGCAAAAATTATGATACTGGTCAATGTGCTTCTAAGTATATTCTTATCCCTGAATTCAACTTTCATCTTCCGAAACTAAGTAATATCCTTTTAAATTCATGAGAAAATAATATTTAGTATGTTTATATTTTGCAAATATAAAAAATAAAGCACGACGACAAACATCCTAGATATTGAACTATATTTACCGCAATATATTTTATTGCACGAACAACTCTATGTTGCACTTTCAATAGGGATATCAAGATCGACAACATGTATTTTGGTTAAGGCAGAGCAACCAAAGCGTTAGGAGGAAATATACACACAAAAAAATATTGTCTAAAAAGAAGTGTTCGTTAAGATACCATCACATTAAGCACTTTTAAACTATATTACACAATTATCTAACTAACATGACAAAATTGATCATTTGTATAAGTTTTGATGATGTCCTTTTATTTCAAATTCATGTATTATGCTAATGTAATAATATTTGTCGGCATTTAGATGATTGTTGTATTATTATACATAAAATTTCTCTCATTAATTAATTTTTTTTCCTTCATATAAATAAATATTTAAATCATCATATGTTATTATTAACGTGCAACACACGTTCATAGATCAGATCTCGTCTTCCGTATTTCTTTTATTATTATTGTTATTCCACTATTGATCGCCTGTTAATTTGGAATTGTTAAAAGGTTAAGGAAAAAGGGTAATAAAATCTATAACACTCGGCTTGCCTAGTTTTCACGAGTAAGCGCCATCACGACTCCCGAGGGTGGAAAAATCGGATTGTGACATTGGGTATGTTCAAAGTCTATCGAAGAAGATGGGTCGGTTCAAAATTTATGGGTCTGTTCGACGACTGATATAGGGTTTGTTCGAAGTCTGTTGAAGAAGACGAAATTCCTGAAATTTAGTTTGAAGAATCATAGTCTACGAAATCATCCCTACCCAATTCTAGTTGCTTTTAATTATTTGGGAATGATTTGAGAAAATGAAGCTTGTAAAAGGGACACAGATGGGAAAAGCAAGAAGATGGTGAATGTGTGTGTGTGGGGGGGGGGGGTGTGTGGCGTTGAAACCCAATCATCAAATTACAAAACAACAATAAATCTAACAAACTCATTTTTCAAATAATAATAATAATAATAATAATAATAATAATAATAATAATAATAATAATAATAATAATAAAGCTCAGAGCCCGTTTGGACATAAGAAATTTTTTCCTTTTTTTTTTTTGCAAAAATTTTTTACTTTTTTCGAAATCAATGTTTGTTCATAAAATTTTCAATTTTCAATTTGATGATGCATTTTGGAAATTTTCGAAAATTTGAAAAACTCCAAAAACTTGTTTTTCAGAATTTTCACTCAAATTACTCACAAAACTTCACAAACAACCCAAAATTATATTCATGTCCAAACACAACTCTAAATTTCAAATACCATTTTCACTTGAAAAAATATTTCCCCCTATTTTGGAATTTTACAATTCTTATGTCCAGACGCCCACTTAATATATGATTCACCTGTTAATATATGACAAGAAGAAATTTCAGGGTCGTTTAGTTTGACACAAGTTATGTGTCACGACCCAATTTCACCTCAGGTCATGATGGCGCCCAACACCGTTGTCAGGCAAGCCAATGCGAAAATATTAGTGAATTCTCATTTTACTTACCAAAGCAGTTACAATATTTTTTTTAATTTGCAATTAAAACAGGTGATAATAAGCAATATTCAATAATAGTTATATAACACAAAAGAACTATCTACTAATGTGTGTGCCAAGACCTGGTGTCACAAGCTTTGGGCAACTAGTAGAATATACAAAATAATAGATCTATCCTACTGTCTGAAATAGAATAAACAGTCAAAAGTAAGAAAGACTCCATCAAGCTGCTGATCGACACAGGGAGGGAAACAGCTCACCGTGGAAGTCTCGGACTATGATCAGGGACGCGCACCGGTCTGATAGCCAAATGTACCTGCCTCAGATCCTATACAATTAAGTACAGAAGCGTAGCATGAGTACATAAACAATATGTACCCAGTAAGCATCCCGTCTAATCTCGAAGAAGTAGAGATGAGAGGTCAACTTGATACCTACTAGAGTCAAATAATATAATATGAGGTTATGCCAGGCATGATGGTCACAATTATATAATAGTTGAAATAAGGATTTCTAAGTCATGTCATTTTAATATCACAGTTAATCCTTTATATTTCAAACCATGTATCAGGCAAGTCATCAATGATAATTCACTTAAATATCATGCGCACATTATGCCGAGGTCGACGACCCGATCTAACATAAGAAACTGTGCACTGCCAGAGGGTCGAATGGCGCGAACCATAGATGCATCTATTTCTACCGAGGCAATCGACCCGATCCACAAATATCAATTATCAACAGAAAAATACAAGAAGATGCATTTATATTCAAATAAACTCATACAAGTGTTCAACACATCATATGTTCACTTATGTTCATTTCCAATTCTCTAGCATATCCTAAATGATCACATTAGCAAGAAGACATATAACATTTGCAAATATAGCATGATACGGGTCCTGAACTACCCGGACAATTAACATAATAGTAGCTACGCACGGACTCTCGTCACTTAATGCATACGTATCCCCCGCATTTAGTGGCAAATTATACAATTATTGCTCCTATGGGGAGAATTCCCTCTTAAAAGGTTAGAAAGGAGACTCACTTCGCTCCAAAGTGCACTTCCAATACCAAGAACGAGCCCGAACTCTCAATTTGGTGCCGAACGATCCAAAATTAGTTAAATGGAGGTAAGAACTAGTCAATACAAGCTCATAAGATCACATCCTAACTATTAAAGTAATTTCCAAACCTTAAACACAAGTTTCCTAAAATTCGACCTCGGGCCCGGATTCTGAAATATTTCGAAGAAAGTTGTTCTTTGTAACCTAAGGATCAATAATATATGATTTCTACTCCGCTTCGTAACCAATTTCGTGGAAAAATCTAGGTGTTATCAAAACCCTAGGTTTTGCTCTAACCCCATGATTTTACCTTAATCTTAGTGTTTAATTTACCTAAGACACAAATATTAAACTAGGAATATGTGGGATAAACTTACCTCAAGATTCTAGGTGGAAGTCTTCTCTCAAAAGCTCTAAAATCACCCAATGGAGGAGTGAAAAATGGCAAAACAACTTAAAACCCGTATTGAATGAAGCTCACTGCTTCAGCGATTTCCGCATCTACGGTCCTGGGCCGCACCTGCGGCCACCGCATCTACGGAAGGGAGCCCGCTTATGCGAAATTTCACCTGGGCCTCTAGGTCGCATCTGCGAGTTGCCAGCTGCTTTTGCGGCTTTGCTTCTACGGAGGAATAGCCACTTCTGTGGTTTTGGGCCTGGCTTGGCTTGGATGCATCTGCATGAGATGGACCAATTCTGCGGTCTCGCACCTGCGGTTGGCCAACCGCAGGTGCGGTTATGACAACAACTGAAGCTTCAACACTTCTCCAATTTTTCCAACTTCACTCGAGCCTCGTCCGATTGACGCTCGGGGCTCCCGGGCCCCACTCGAACATACCGACAAGTCTGAAATCATGAAACGGACCTGCTCGAACCTTCGGAATGCTCAAAACAACGCTAAATCTAAGAATCATCCCCTAAAACCAATTGAATCAAACTTATGAACTTCAAGTTCTTAATTCTCCTCTAACGAGCCGAAACGCACTTAAACTACTCGAATTGACACCAAATTTTGTAGGCAAGTCTTAAAATACGAGTCTAATACCCATGTGATCAATCATTATTTAGTTTCTTTAAATCCTTAGAATTTCAGTTTAACAATTTTCAATAAAAATTCATTACTCAGGCTAGGAACCTCAGAATTTGATTTTGGGCATACGCTCAGGTCCCATATTTTCCTACGGACCCTCCGAGTCTGTCAAAACACAAATCCGGGCCCGTTTGCTAAAATATTGACCAAAGTCAAACTTAGCTTTTTAAGAAAATCTTAGGGAATCAAGTGAGCCTATTTCAACCAAAACTCTTCCAAAACCCGAATCAACCATCCCCATAGGCCGTAAATCAGATAAAGCAAGTCGTGATGTTTTATTTGGGGGAATGGGGTTCTAAATAGCAAAACGATCGGTCGGGTCGTTACAATCTCCACCTCTTAAATAAAGGTTCGTCCTCGAACGGACATAGAAAAGTACCTGAGGTGTCAAATAAGTGTGGATATCTACTCCGCATGTCCTCCTCGGACTCCCAAGTCACCTCCTCAACTGGTTGGCCCCTCCACTGGACCTTTACCGCTGAAATCCTCTTGGATCTTAACTGGTGATAATGTCTATCAACAATGGCAACTGGCTCCTCCTTAACCCAAACTCTCATCCAGCTGAATAGTACTGAAGTCCAACACATGGGACAAGTCGGCATGATACCTCCAGAGCATGGACACGTGGAAAACCGAATGAACTCCCGATAAGATGGGGGGTAGATCAAGCTCATAGGAAACCTCCCCAACTCGCCTCAACACCTCAAATGGGCCAATGAATCTTGGGCTCAACTTGCCCTTCTTCCCGAACCTCATAATACGCTTCATTGGCGAGACTTTCAAAAGGACCTTCTCGCCAACCATGAATAATACATCACGCGCCTTCTGATCCGCATAACTCTTCTGTCTGGACTGAGCTGTGCGAAGCCTTTCCTGAATCAACTTCACCTTATCTAAGGCATCTTTCACCAAATTTGTGCCGTATAACTTAGCCTCACCAGGCTCAAACCACCCGATAGGGAAATGACATCACCGCCCATATAAAGCCTCAAATGGAGCCATCTCGGTGCTGGACTGGTAATTGTTGTTGTAAGCAAACTCTGCCAAAGGCAAGAACTGATCCCACTATCCTCCAAAGTCAATCACACATGGTCTAAGCATGTCCTCCAAGATCTGAACTGTCCGCTCCGACTGCCTGTCAGTCTGTGGATGAAATATTGTGCTAAGCTCTACGCGGGTCCCCAACTCGCCCTGAACAGCTCTCCAGAAATGAGAAGTGAACTGAGGGCCTCTATCTGATATGATGGTAACAGGCACCCTGTGCAATCGGACTATCTCCTGAATGTAAATCTGAGCCATTATCTCCGAAGTGTAAGTAATCACAACCGGTATAAAGTGTGCTGACTTGGTCAACCCATCCACGATGACCCACACTACATCAAACTTCTGCAAGGTCCGGGGCAACCCAACTACGAAATCCATGGTAATGTGCTCCCACTTCCACTCTGATATAGGCATCTGCTGGAGTAGGCCACCTAGCCTCTGGTGCTTGTACTTGACCTGCTGGCAATTCAAACACCTAGCCACATACTCCACTATGTCTTTCTTCATCCTCCGCCACCAATAATGTTGCCTCAAGTCACGATACATCTTTGTAGCACCCGGATGAATGGAATACCACGAACTATGAGCCTCCTCCAGGATTCTCTCCCTCAGACCATCAACATTAGGAACACATAGGCGACCCTGGAGTCGTAGAACACCATCCTCACCAATAGAGATCTCCTTGGCACTACCCTGCAGCACTGTCTCTCTAAGATCCGCCAAGTGGGGATCATTGAACTGTCGGGCCTTGATCTGCCCCAATAACGAAGACTGAGCAACAACACATGCAAGGACTCGGTTGGGCTCAGAAATATCCAGCCTCGCAAGTCTGTTGGCCAAGGACTGAATGTCCAAAGCTAGTGGTCTCTCCCCTGCTGGAATGAATGCCAAGCTACCCATACTCTCTGCCTTCCTGCTTAAGGCATCCGCGACCACATTTACCTTGCCCGGATGATAAAGAATGGTGATGTCATAATCTTTCAGTAACTCAAGCCACCTACGCTACCTCAAATTGAGATCCATCTTCTTGAACAAATGCTGCAAGCTGCAATGATCAGTATAGACCTCACATGACACCCCATACAGATAATGCCTCCATATCTTATGTCACGACCCGGATTTTTCACCCTTGAGAGCCGTGATGGCACCTACTGGTGAAAGCTAGGCAAGCCAAATTAATCTAATTACTTAACATTTTCCAATTTTAAACCATTATCAGTGATGAGTAGATATCATGCAAATAGCGAAAATAATTAAGCGGAAGACAAAATCTGATAATTTATCTTAATACATACTACGGAAGTCTAAATACAACTCTACCCAGAATTTAGTGTCACAGTTTCACAGACGGTCTAAGAATACTACATACAAAGTCTGAAAGATAAAAGATACACTATTTTTGAAATAAGTAAAAGAAAGATAGAAGGTGACGCCAAGTCCCGCAGATGTCTACAGGACTACCTCGGGTCGTCTGTGTGGACTGAAGACAGCACTCTCACTGCGGTCCAAAGTCTACAACACTGGGATCTGCACAAAAGAATGCAGAGTGTAGTATCAACACAACCGACCCCATGTGCTGGTAAGTGCCTAGACTAACCTCGGTGTAATAGTGACGAGGCTAGGACCAGATTACCAAATAAACCTGTGCAGTTATATCATATACAACAAAAATAGAAGCAGATAATTACAATTAAAATTGGGCAGGGGAAACATGCTTCGGGGAATAACAGATAACAACAGAATATCAAGAGAATATAAAGAAACCAAAATCCAATTACTAACAAGGATAAGGAAAATAAATGCAGAATTCACTTTCATTTCGCATCTTGTTGCAGGAGTGCAACCCGATCCGATTTCGTGTGTCTCGTTGCAAGCATACAACCCGATCCCATTTCTCATGTCTTGTTACAGGCGTGCAACCCGATCCCATTTCATATATCTTGTTGTAGGCGTGCAACCCGCTCCTATTTCACATATCTTGTTGCAAGCGTGCAACCCGCTCTCATTTCTTTTATCAACACCAATCATAAAAGGGTCCCGACAAGGGAACAATAATATCAAACAAACATCCCGGTAAGGGAGAATAATATGACAATAATATCCCGGCAAGGGAACAACAATGATAATACTATACTGGCAAGGGAACAGTAATGATAATAACATTCCGACAAGGGAACAATAATGATAATAACATGTGAAGCACAATAAACCACAATGGAGTCATAACAATTACAATACAAGACTCACGGGCGTGCTTGACACCGACATATAGATACTCGTCACCATGCCTATACGTCGTACTCCACAATTAACACGTAGCAAATAAGACACGACTCCTAATACCTCAAGCTAAGGTTAGACCAAACACTTACCTCGATGCCACGAACAAAATTCAAGTCTCTACTATCGCTTTACCTCTTGATTCTACCACCAATTCGCTCGTATAATCGATTTAGAGAAGAAGTTGCCTTTGAAAAATCATCCTAGGGTGCTTTGGTTTTGAAAGAGTGTGAAAAATGGTTGAAATGCATCTAAGTTATGAACTTACAGGTCTCTGATGTCGCAATTGCGACCAGGGTTCGCAATTGCGAACCCCTCAAGAAATTGGACTTTCGCATTTGCGATCCACTCAGATTTCCAGTCATCATCGCATTTGCGAGAGACCGTTTGCAATTGCGAAATTACATTTGCGAGAAAACAATCGCATTTGCGACTCAGGCTGCCAGGTCCATTCTTCGCAATTGCGAAGCCTGTAAACCTGATCACACTAGCTGAAAACCTGCAATCTTCCAAGTCCAAAATCCACCCCGTGGCCTATCCAAAACTCACCCAAGCCCTAGGGGCTCAAAACCAAATATGCACACCAGCCTAAAAATATCATACAGACTCGTTCGTGCATTCAATTCATTAAAATAACATCAACAACTATGAATTTAGCATCAAAATCATGAAATTTCTTAAGAACTTCAAATTTTCCCAAATTTCCTCAAATAAGATCTGATTCATATCATTTCAAGTCCATTTCTTACCAAATTCCACATACTTATTTAAATCACATAGAAGACTTATATCGGGCACCGAAACCAAAATACGGGCCTGATACCATCAAGGTTTAAACACATTTCACTTCCAAAAACTCAATAATATTCCAGAAAACAATTTTCTTTAAAAATTTATTTCTCGGGCTTGGGACCTCGGAATTTGATTCTGGACATACGCCCAAGTCCCATATTTTCCTATGGACCCTTCGGGATCGTCAAATTATGGGTCCGGGTCCGTTTACCCAAAATGTTGACCGAAGTCAAATTAATTCACTTTAAAGTCAAAATTCATCATTTTTTTTACTGATTTTCACATAATGGCTTTCCGGGCTACGCGCTCGGATTGCGCACGCAAATCGAGGTGAGACAGAAAGAGGTTTTTAAGGCCTCAGAACGCAGAATTCATTTCTAGAACAAGTGATGACCTTTTGGGTCATCACATTCTCCACCTCTAAAACAATTGTTCATCATCGAAAAGATATAAGAAGGAAGTACCTGAGTCGGGGAAAAGATGGGGATAACGGCTCCGCATATGGGACTCGGACCCACAGGTCGATGCCTCAGCAGGCTAACCTCTCCACTGAACATGAACAAAAAGAAAACTCTTTGATCTCAACTAACGAACCTGTCGGTCTAGAATAGCTACCGGCTCCTCCTCATACGACAAGTCCTGGTTCAACTGGACAATGCTGAAATCTAACACATGGGATGGATCTCCGTGATATTTTCGAAGCATGGACACATGAAACACTGGATGCACGGCTGATAAAATCGGCGGCAATGCAAGTCTGTAAGAGACCTCTTCCACTCGATCAAGAATCTCAAACGGGCCAATGAACCTAGGACTAAGCTTGCCCTTCTTCCCAAATCTCATCACGCCCTTCATAGGCGACACTCGAAACAACACCCGCTCACCGACCATGAAAGCCAAATCACGAACCTTGCGGTCGGCATAACTCTTTTGCCTGGACTGAGCTGTACAAAGCCTATTCTGAATAATCCTGACCTTGTCCAAGGTATCCTGAACTAGATCTGTACCAACAACCGAGCCTCCCCCGGCTCAAACCATCCAACTGGCGACTAACACCGCCTACCATACAAAGCCTCATAAGGAGCCATCTGGATACCCGACTTGTAGCTATTGTTGTAGGCAAACTCTGATAAAGGCAAAATCTGATCCCATGAGCCTCCAAAGTCAATGACACAAGCTCGGAGGATATCCTCCAAAATCTGAATGGTCCGCTCGGACTGCCCGTCTGTCTGAGGATTAAACGCTATGCTCAACTCAACCCTTGTGCCTAACTCTCATTGAACTGCTCTCTAGTAATGGGAGGTAAATTGTGTACCTCTGTCCGAAATGATACACACGGGCACACCATGAAGACGAACTATCTCCCAGATATAGATCTCAGCTAACCTCTCGGAAGAATAGGAAACTACCGCAGGAATGAAATGCGCTGTCTTTGTCAGCCTATCAACAATGACCCACACTACGTCGAACTTCCTCCGTGTCTATGGGGGTCCAACAATGAAATCCATAGTGATACATTCCCACTTTCACTCGGGAAGCTCAATCCTCTGAAGCAAACCACCAGGTCTCTGATGCTCATATTTAACCTGCTGACAATTCAAACACCAAGCCACATACGCAACGATAGCCTTATTCATCCTCCTCCACCAATAATATTGCCGCAAATCCTAGTACATCTTTGCGGCACCCGGATGAATAGAGTAATGGGAACTATGGGCCTCCTCTAAAATCAACTCTCGGAGTCCATCTACATTAGGCACACAAACTCGACCATGCAATCTTAAAACTCCATCATCTCCTAAGGTAACCTGCTTGGCACCTCCGTGCTGCACCATGTCTCTAAGGACACACAAATGAGGATCATCAGACTAGCGATCTCGGATACGCTCTAATAAAGAAGAACGAGTGACTGTGCAAGCTAACACATGGCTGGGCTTAGAAACATCCAACCTCACAAACTGATTGGCCAAAGTCTGAACATCCAAAGCAAGTGGTCTCTCACCGACCGGAATATAAGTAAGACTACCCATACTGGCTGACTTCCTACTCAAAGCATCCGCCACCACATTGGCCTTTTCCGGATGATATAAGATGGTGATATCACAGTCCTTCAATAGCTCCAACCACCTTCTCTACCTCAAATTTAGCTCTTTCTGCTTGAACAAATACTGCAGACTCTTGTGATATGTGAACACCTCACATGCCACGCCATACAGATAGTGCCTCCAAATATTCAACGCATGAACAATGGATGCCAACTCCAAATCATGAATCGGATAATTCTTCTCATGAATCTTCAACTTCCGTGAAGCATTGGCAATGACCTTGCCATCCTGCATCAACACTGCACCAAGTCCAATACGAGATGCATCATAATAAACTGTATAAGTCCCTGAACCTGTGGGCAAAACCAATATCGGTGTCGTAGTCAGAGCTGTCTTGAGATTCTGAAAGCTTACCTCACACTCGTCCGACCATCTGAACTAGGCACCCTTCTGGGTCAGCCTGGTCATCTGGGCTGCGATAGATGAAAACCCCTCCACGAACCGACGATAGTAGCCTGCCAATCCCAAGAAACTCCGAATCTCTATAGCTGATGTTGGTCTAGGCCAGTTCTTGACTATCTTAATATTCTTCGGATCAAACTGAATACCCGCTTCTGACACAACATGACCCAGGAATTCAACCAAACTCAACCAGAACTCGCACTTCGAAAACTTAGCATACAACTGACTATCCCTCAAAGTCTGAAAAACCACTCTAAGATGTTGCTCGTGCTCCTCCCAGCTACGGGAATAGATCAAAATATCATCAATGAAGACTATCACGAACAAATCTAAGTAAGGCTTGTTCATCAAATTCATAAAAGTTGCTGGGCCATTTGTCAACCCGAATGACATCACCAAGAACTCATAATGCTCGTACCGAGTGTGGAAAGCTATCTTAGGGACATTGGATGCCCTAATCCTCAACTGATGGTCGCTAGATCTCAAGTCAATCTTCAAAAATAACTTGGCACCTTGAAGCTGATCAAACAAACCATCAATCATCGGTAATGGATACTTATTCTTGATTGTAACCTTGTTCAACTACCGGTAATCAATACATATTCTCATCGATCCGTCCTTCTTCTTAACAAACAACACTGGCGCACCCCAAGGCAAAACGCTAGGTCTAATGAAACCTTTTTCAAGCAAGTCTTGCAACTGCTCCTTCAACTCTTTCAACTCAGGAGGGGCCATACGATATGGCGGGATAGAAATGGGCTGAGTGCCCGAAGCCAAATCAATGCAAAAGTTGATATCCCTGTCTGGTGGCATACCTAGTAGGTCTGAAGGGAATACCTCAGGAAACTCACGAACAATGGGACACAGAATCAATAGAAAGAACCTCAGTACTAGAATCACGAACATAGGCCAAATAGGCTAAACACCCCTTCTTGACCATACGCCGAGCCTTCATATAAGAGACAACACTACGGGTAGAATGATCAAGAGTCCCTCTCCATTCTAAACGAGGTAAACCCGGCAAGGCTAAGGTCATAGTCTTGGCATGACAATCCAAGATAGCGTGATAAGGTGATAACCAGTCCATCCCCAATATGACATCGAAATCAACTATGACTAGAAGAAGAAAATCTACACGAGTCTCAAGACCTCCAATCACAACTACACATGAACGATGGACTCGATCTACCACAATAGAATTACCCACTGGTGTAGACACATAAATAAGAGCACTCAAAGAATTACTAGGCATGACCAAATACGGTGCAAAATAAGATGACACATAGGAGTATGTAGATCCCGAATCAAATAAAACTGAAGCATCTCTACTACAAACCAGAACAATACCTGTGATAACCGCATCGGAAGCCTCAGCCTCGGGCCTGGCTGGAAGAGCATAGCATTGGGGATGGGCCCCACTGCCCTGAACTATATCTTTGGGATGGCCTGTTGTTGGCTGGCCTCCACCTCTAGCGGCCTGAGCTCCACCTCTAGCACCTCTACCTCCACCTCTAGCTGGCTGGGCGAGATGTGGAACACTCGGTGCCTGAACCATGGCACGGGAACCCTGATGCTGAGAGCTACTCGGTGCTCGAGGGAAAAACCTAGAAATGTGACCCATATCACCACAAGTGTAACAAGCCCTCGGCTGCTACGACTGCTGACCCTGATGACCTGAATGACCACCCCAAAAACTCTGAAGCGGCAGTGCACTGATAGGAGCTGGTGGTGCACTGTAGGACTGTTGATCAGAATACTGCATATTGGAACCACGACCACCTGAAGTGCTGACTGAAAAGGCCTAGGAGGATGGCCTCTACCATACGAATCTCTGCCCCCAGATGAGGCAATCGGCCTGAATGACGTGGCCTCTTGTCAGACCATTGACCACCTCCCTGCGATAGAACCATCTCAACTCTCCTGGCCACATTGGCTGCCTCTTGGAAAGAAATCTCACTCCTTATCTCCTTGGCCATCTGAAGTCGAATCGATTGAATAAGTCCCTTGATGAACCTCCTCACCCTCTCTCTCTCGGTGGGAAATATGATAAGAGCATGACAGGCTAAGTCGATGAATCTAGTCTCATATTGAGTAACAGTCATAGAACCCTACTGGAGACACTCAAACTGCCTCTAATAGATCTCTCTCTAAGTAATAGGGAGAAACTTCTCCAAAAAGAGCTGAGTAAACTGCTCCCAAGTCAAAGTTGGTGATCCGGCTAGTCTAGACAAGTAATAATCTCTCCACCAAGTCTTGGCAGACCCATATAAACGAAAAGTAGCAAAGTTGACCCCATTGGTCTCCACTATCCCCATGTTCCTGAGAACCTCATGACAACTGTCTAATTAAATCCTGGGGATCCTTAGAAGATACACCGCTGAAAGTGGTAGTGAAGAGCTTGGTGAAACCTATCCAACCTTCGCAAAGCCTCCGAAGATGTAGCTGATCTATCACCGGTCTGTGCAGCTGTTCGGCTGAAGAAGCGGTATATGACCTCGCCATTCACGAAAGGACAAGAGTAGAGGTTTCAATTAGCATTGAGAAACTAAATCGCACGACAAGAAGGAATAAATGTGAAGTTTTTCCTAACTCTATAGCCTCTGGGGGATAAATACAGATGTCTCTGTACCGATCCCTTAGACTCCACTAAGCTTGTCTGTGAACTATGAGGCTCATGTAATATAGATCTCTGATACCAACTTGTCACGACCCGGATTTCCCACCCTCGAGAGCCGTGATGGCGCCTACTAGTGAAAGTTAGGCAAGCCAAATTAATCTAATTACTTAATCTTTTCCAGTTTTAAACTATTATTAGTGATGAGTAGATATCATGCAAATAGAGAAAATAATTAAGCGGAAGACAAAGTCTGATAATTTATCTTAATACAAACTGCGGAAGTCTAAATACAACTCTACCCAAAATTTGGTGTCACAGTTTCATAGACGGTCTAAGAATACTATATACAAAATCTGAAAGATAAAAGATACATTGTTTCTGAAATAAGCAAAGGAAACAGGATAAAGGAAAGATAGGAGGTGACGCCAAGGCTCGCGGACGTCTGCAAGACTACCTCGGGTCACCTGTGTGGACTGAAGACAACACCCTCACTGTGGTCCAAAGTCTATAATACTGGGATCTGCACAAAAGAGTGCAGAGTGTAGTATCAGCACAACCGACCCCATGTGTTGGTAAGTGTCTAGCCTAACCTCGGCGACGTAGTGATGAGGCTAGGACTTGACTATCAAATAAACCTGTGCAGTTATATCATATACAACGAAAAAAGAAGCAGATAATTACAACTAAAATTGGCAGGAGAAACATGCTTCGGGGAATAACAGATAACAACAGAATATCAAGAGAATATGAAGAAACCAAAATCCAATTACTAACAAGGATAAGGAAATAATGCAGAATTCACTTTCATTTCACATCTTGTTGTAGGCGTGCAACCCGATCCGATTTTGTGTGTCTCGTTGCAGGCGTGCAACCCGATCCCATTTATCATGTCTCGTTGCAAGTGTGCAACCCGTTCCCATTTCATATATCACGTTGCAGGCGTGCAACCCACTCCCATTTCATATATCTTGTTGCAGGCATGCAACCCGCTCCCATTTCATATATCTTGTTACAGGCATGCAACCCGCTCCCATTTCACATATCTTGTTGTAGGCGTGCAACCCGCTCCTATCTTACATATCTTGTTACAGGCGTGCAACCCGCTCCCATTTCACATATCTTGTTATTGGCGTGCAACCTGCTCCTATTTCTTTTATCAACACCAATCATAAAAGGGTCCCGGCAAGGGAACAATAATATGACAATAATATTCCGGCAAGGGAATAACAATGATAATAATATCCTGGTAAGGGAACAGTAATGATAATAACATCCCAGCAAGGGAACAATAATGATAATAACATGTGAAGCGCAATAAACCACAATGCAGTTATAACAATTACAATACAAGACTCATGGGTATGCTTGACACTGACGTATAAATCCTCGTCACCATACCTATACGTCGTACTCCACAATTAACACGTAGCAAACAAGACATGACTCCTAATGCCTCAAGCTAAGGTTAGACCAAACACTTACCTCGATGCCATGAACTAACCCTGAACTATAGTTTCAGGGTTAAGAATACCCTTATTCCACCTATTGGCCCATCGGTATCCCTAACATTATTTTTCTGGCCCTTACATGCCACTCCAACTAACGACTCATATTTAAAAAAAGGTTAATTACTAATTACATGGTAATTTCTCATTGGCCTATTTTAAAACAAAAAAAAACCCTTTTACATACCCAGATCAGTGAACCTTACCCGCCCCAAAAAACACACCCACTCCGACCCGTAAACAAATAAAACACGGATTTCACCGACTCTAACCCTTATTCTACTCATCCATCTTCCTCTCTCATGTTTAGGCAATTTCATAATTCCGAAAATATCTGCACTTTATAGAGATTGAGTAGTAAAAATATTCATTAAAGTTGAAGCACTAAAGTTAAAATACAAGATTTTCTCTCATTCACGTAAGATTCTACTGCTTTTGTGAATAAAATATGTTTAGGATTTTCTTGAATCTGTCAACTTTTGTTGCTTTTGAAGTTTTAAGAATATTCACATGTTTCTTCCATGCTTTGATGCCTTTGTTTAGTCAATTTCACATTGCATGTGGTCCCAATTTGTTTTGTGTTGCCCGAAATTTAGGGTTTAAGGGAATGGTCTCTGATTTTTTTATTCTTATGTGGTTTCAATTTGAATCTTTTATGTTATTTATCAGTTTGTTGGTTGCATGTGGTCCATACATGTTTTATGTTTCTGGTAAGGTTTGGGGAATTAATTTCTTTTATATTTATACGTATGGGGTTTCATTTGTGGTTAATTCCAGATATCTATTTGAGGGTCAATAAAGAATGTTAGTTTGTCTTTTATTTTTCTGTTTTTATATGTCAGATGGGTCCCTTTATCTTATTATTTTATGACTTATATATGACTTTTTTTGTAGAATGCTTGAGAAGGTAGACTTGGTCTTTAATTAGGGGGCAGATGGGTCTTGAAGCCTCATGTGATTTACATTAAAAATCTGAATCATGTGTTGCAAGGATATGATGTGGATATGGTGTCTTATATTGATATTTGTGCTGAATACACTGAAGTCCTTAAGTTAAAGGAAGTGAAATAGATTTTAGTCACAGGATCTTCAGGTAGATACTATGTGGTTGAGGGTGATGAGGGCATTAGAAAAGTAATATTTGTACTATCTGCCAAGTTCAATGTGGTTAAGTTATTTGCTGTACATGAAGGTGAAGAACAAGTAATAGCTCCTAACATTATTCAGTATAATAAATAAAATATTGGCACATTAGAGGTTGGTACTGATTGTGACTCTCTGATAAAGAGGGTGCTAGTGAAACTGGTTCTAATGATTATGATAGTGAGCAGTTGGAACTCTTCAAGAAGGAAATGACTAAAGAAGTCATTGAAAAACTAGAAAAATACAAATAACTAGAAAAGGGAATGAGTTTTAAAAGCTTGGCTGAAGCTACAAGAGATGTGGGATTTTATGCAGTTGCTACTTGCAAGGGCCTTAAAGTAAAGAAGAATGACACTACTAGGGTGAGATATAAATGTGACATAGGATGTCCTTTTGTGTGTCATATATCCAAGGATCAAAAATATCAGGGATTTAAACTCAAGACCTTAAACTTGGAACATAATTGTGACCCAACTTATAAAAATAGAAGAGTTATTGCCAATACTTTAGCACACTATTTCAAGAAGAAGGTTCAAAGTAATCCAAAGTACAAAGTGAAAGACATGAGAGTGGATTTGGAGGATCAATTCAGACTTAATGTTAGCTATTCCACAATGAAAAGGATTAAAAGACCTGTGTTAGAGAAATTAGAGTGTAGCTACATTGATGATTATAACAGATTAGAGGCTTATGCTCAAGAGTTAAGGGATATCAATCCTGGATCTGATGTGGTGATAAACATACCTAAAGATTCCTTGCAACAAGGAAAAAGGAAATTTCTCAGAATATATATTTGCTTCCATGCTTTGAAAATGGTTGGAAAGGATGATTGAGACTTTTAATAGGTCTGGATGACACTTTTCTAAAAGGAAAGTGTAAGGGAATATTACTTGTTGCTATCACATAAGATTCAGTGAAACACTTTTATCCCCCTAGCTTGGGCGGTGGTTGATAAAGAAAGTAGTAGGACTTGGAAGTGGTTTCTAGGGTTGCTAAGAAGTTCCTTGGATTTGGAAGAGGTTGAAGGAGTTACATTTATGTCCGATATGCAAAAGGTAATATCTAACCATTTTTTATCCACATGTTTATTTGTACTAGTTTGGCTATATGTTTAACTGCTTGTTTTCATTTTTGTAGGGTCTGCTTGATGTTGTTTCTACTGTGCTTCCCAATGCAAACCACAAATGGTGTGTTAATCACATAGAAGCTAATTGGAGCAAGAAGTGGATGGGTTTAGAGTTAAAGAAGTTGTTGTGGTGGTGTGCTTGGAGCATATGTGAAGAAGAATTTAAAGATCATTTGAAGTTCATGTGTGATGTGACTGAAGAAGCTGCTAAGACCTTAGTAGGATATCCACCCGAAAACTGGTGTAGATCATACTTTGATACCATTTGCAAGAGCAACATGGCGGACAATAACTTTACAGAATCTTTCAACAAATGCATTTTAGAAGCGAGACAAAATCCTATAATCAAGATGATAGAAGAGATTAGAGTTAAGGAAAAAATTTGATGTTTAACTGTTTCTTTCATCTATTAACTATTTTTCAACTTTTTAACTGTTTCTTTCATTTGCTTAACTATTACTTTCATTTGTTAAATGTTTGTTTCACCAGTTAACTATTTTTTTACTTCTTAACTGTTTTTTTCATTTGAACTTCTTAATTGGAAGGTGATGAACTTGTTAAAAAATCGTGAAGAAGAGTGTAGAAACTAGAAATGAGACATCAGCCCATATACTATAGAACTATATGGTGATTATAGAGCTATTGCGATAGAATGTGAAGTTGAATTTAATGGAGACTTTGGATATGAAGTGATTGAAGGTCCAGACAAGCATGTAGTGAACATGCTATGGCGCCACCAGATGTGCATAAAATGGTTGGTAGACCAAAGGTCAAGAGAAAAGGAGAAAAGGATGAGGCTAGGAAGAGAGAGTGGTTATGGTCTGCTTCAAGAAAAGGACTTCTTATTTCATGTGGGTATTGTAGTGAACCTGGTCACAATATCAAAACTTGTCCATTGGTAATCTTTTATTCCTTACTGAAATTTATTTGTAGTTCCACAATTTTAGTTCCATAGTAAACACATGTTTTATGTCTTATAGGTTCATGGTAAGAACAAGCATTTGTTCTAGGAAGAATGTTCTCAAACAGTGGAAGATGTGCCCTTGATAGCACCTCAAGATAGTCAAAATTCATATTTTGCCTTCATGCCTACTCCTGGGTACAATGCTTCTTTGAGTGAACCACCATCTTGTGAACCACCAGCTCAACTGCCCAGTCAAGAAAAGAAATATGCTCAACAAGCCAGTCAAACAAAGAAATCTACTCAACAGACCAGTCAAGCAAACAAAGCTACTCAACACAAACCTAATGCAACTAAGAAGACAAGTAAATAAGTTGCTACACCTTCGAACATGCTAGTAGATGAAGATGATATTAATGATGTTACTGGAAATGAAGACGATGATGATGAAGATCCGGATTTGAGGCCAGTGGTGATATTTGAAGCCTGGACTATGATTCAACAAAGAAACCAAAAACTTAGAGATACCAGGAAGATTAGTTTCAAGTGAGACGGAACTGGTGTAAATTTGCCTACTAATCTGCCATGTTCACCCAAAAAGGTGACTTGGAAAGGCAAAGCATTTGTGACTTCTAACCAATTGATAGCCGAAAAGGAAGAAGGAGATGACAAGATAAAGGCTAAGAAGGCCAAAACTGCCTCTAAGTAGCAGCCACTTTATTGAGATCCTTGAATGTTTTGTAATGATTGATTCAAACTTCACCTTTTTTTGTTATTTTGTGGTGAATCAGTTATGAATGGTGTTGTGTTGATTCACCCAAAATGGGCTTAATTTGTGGTGAAACAGTGTAACAGCATTCTTAAGTCTTTATGGTTGTTAATTATCATGTCTTATTCCCTCTAATTATCTATCTTTGATGAATGTCTTATGTGGTTGTTGCATAGTGTTTTTATTGCACTTCACTTATGTTTCAAGTGCAATTCCAATGACCTTATAATGTTTCCTATCTATTCATATGTCTTAGTGTATCACGAACCAAAAACAGATGGTCCAAAAAAAGAGAAAAAGACAGAGAGATTATAATGGACAATAGTCAAATTTACTTGATTGAACAAAATAAGAATTACTACAAAAACTGAATATTTCTTCATTGACAAACAAAAAACTAACTGAGTTGGGTACATTGCAGTACGCCTGCAAATATTTCTACTACATCCACAACAACAAAGTTGCTAAACCTGGATACCAACTAACATTTAACACCCACACAACTACATTTGACCAAGCCATCAACATAATACAACAAAAGAAAAATGCAAATTCAACTTCAACACATGGTCTTCACGGCTACAAAACAAACAAAAAGCCCCCATGACAACAACAACAATTTTTTCCATCATTTCAAATTTGATTCCAAGTTCGACACTTTCTTCTCCAAGCAACTATTTTCTTTAAATTTGCAGCATTACTACCTAAGAATTCATCCAGGGTATTCTTCAAAATGTTCCTTTCTTTACGAAGGGCATTCAATGAAATCTTTTGAGTGTGGATAAACATTGACACATGGGGCGGAAGTTCTTCATCGCACCATTCCCAATAACGACAAGCAATGTCTTCAGGACGAGGACATTTGAAGAATCTAAGACCACCATTCATAGGTGTCATAGTAGTAAACTGGTTAGCAGTCAATTCGCAAAAACATGTGTTGGACTGACCTGATTCACGAGAAAAAGTAGAAGATTCCGACATTATAGAGGATTCCGCCTTGATTTTGTTGAATTTGAGAATTCAATTTGAGAGGTGGGATATGGGAAATTTTGTTCTGCAAAGATGTCACGACCCCAAAATCGACCCGGTCGTGAGGGTGCCTATCGTAAAACTAGGCCAACCGACACATTTTCAAGATAACTCAACATTTCATTTAAAGATTAAATAATACCATTTTCAATTGAAATGTCTATAAAAGATGTAAAGTCAGAAACCAAAATAAAAGCAGAAAAATAAAAGCCCGACCTCGGGTATCCCTAAGTCATGAGCAATACTACATTTGTTCCGAAACACAACTAGACCAAAATAGTCTGAAATATCCAAAATATACTAGAAAGAAGATAAAGAAGGAGGAAGGCGGGACTGCGAACGTCAGGCAGCTACCTCGCAAACTCCGGTGAAATTTGCGTCTGGAATAGTCAAAAGCCGCTACCGTGGCCTGAGATACCTAGATCTATACACAGGGTGCAAGGGGTAACGTGAGTACACCAACTCAGTAAGTAACAAGTCCAAACAATGGACTGATAGGTAATGATGAACTAAACCTTAGCAAATATAACACATTTGAATTGTACAGGAAAGTAGAAATACTGGCAATTTAATATTTTTAACTAGACAATAAAGAAAGTACTAATCCAGAAAATGTGAAGTATAAAGCTCTGTAAAACTCTACATGTCAATGCCAGGAACGTATGAAAAATGCACCGTGTGCTCCTACTCTCAAGTGCTCAACCACTCGGTACCGCATATGGCTATCCGACCCAGGGAAATCCATCCCGGAATATATATAACACACTAACCTCAAGTCAACCGCTACCGAGGAACAAGGGTAATCCAAACCTTAAGGAGAAATCAATCTCCAGGTATCAGAATTTCTGACAAATCTATGTCCATGGAAATCCATCCCTCAATAGTATAATCCGCGCTCACTGGGGGTGTATAGACTCCGGATGGTCTCCTTTCAGCCCAAGCGCTATAACAAGCCAATGAAGGCATAATCAATATGCCGCTACGGCGTGCATCCCGATCCCATACTATCACTCATAATCAGGGTCTCGCCCTCACTTAGTCATCACTCTCTAGTCTCAGACACACGAGCTCACAATGCCATGATACTAGCCCGAAATAATGATGTGATGTGCCAAATGATAACAACCAAGACTGAGATATAATAGGATATGCATGAATAAGACTGAGTACAGAGTATCAATGAAACTAATGATATGACAGCAAGAAATGACCACTCGAGTCTCAACAGTATCGGTGTGAAACCCTAACATGATAATTAGCATGATTTATAGTTCTTTTACTTAATCACATAATCACAACACAAATATCAGCAAGAAAGAGTCACTAAGTGTTGTCATGGAATGAACTAGGCCACAATTCTTACGGTGCACGCCCACTCGCCCGTTACTTGGCATTTGTGTCACCTCAATATTAATCATAGAACACGTTGTTCATAGTTTCAAACCATCAGAACCAAGTTTGGAAGCATTACTTACCTCAAGCCCAGCCAAAACTCTAACCCGCAATGCCCTTGCCTCTCGATTCGACCTCTAAATGTTTTGAATCTAACCAAAATCAGTATACTAACATCAAAATACGCTAAAGGAATGAAACCCATATGACAATTATCAAATTAGACAAAAAAATCCCGAATATGGCTTGATAGGTTACAAGTACCTTGGGCATAAGTACTTTACTTTATGTTTTGATAATCTAACAAACTTACCATCCAGAACCAGATAAGGAACATGTTACACATTTATAAGACCTTGAGATTACAAAGTTCCAGGTTGAGATCCAACCCTTGGGAAAGCAAGGTGAATGCTATTACTGAATCAAAGGACTTGCAGGAGCTGACCATAGAAGAGCTGGTTAGAAATCTGAAGACCTACGAGATGAAGAAGAAGATAGACAGTGAAAGAAGAGAACCAACGAAAGAAAAGAACCTGGTACTCAAAGATGATAGCAATGACTCAAGTGAGGAAGAGTGAAAGGAACAGCTAAGGGAATAGGTCCCTACCAGTTCCAGAGGAGATTGTACGAAGTCAACTCTCCAGTAGGAAAGTTGTTGCCTGCACACACTATTGTACAAGAACAGTGCAACAACCAACTTTTGTTGGAAGGCTTTTTACCTACCTTGCTTACATTATTGTAAGTGATGTCAAACACATATAAATACAATCAAGGAAGGTAAAATAACTTACTTCATGAGAGAATCAGATAAAGGACCTGAAGCATGCCTGGTACAATCATTCAAGTTAATTCACTCAAGATAATCTGGGCAGTGTGCCTTTAGACTCACAAGAACCAGATTAGGGACATGATCCCTTGGTGTTCCCCTGGCAGAAGTATAAGTTAACTATACAGTTGGAAAGCAACTACAGAAAGTGACTGCCAGCAACTGTACACGCGATAGTGAGGTAGACAGTACAGCAGTCACTTCCCATTAGGAAGAGGCATGTACTAACCAAGAATTGACATCACCATTGTGAATTGATATCACCATGGTGATGTCTTTTGTAGTATAAACCTAGTGCAAGGCACAATTCACTCTCTCCAACATTTGCAAAATTAAAAGAAGATATTCTCTCAAGTGCTTGCTACAAGCTCTCTCTCAAGAATAAAGCTGCTGCAACCTCAAGAATCGAATCCAATATTGAAGATATCTTAAGTCCTTAGGTTTGTTGAGTCTTTGTTATTTGTTCTTCATTTATAACTCTTACTTAGCTTAGTTAGAAGCATTGTGTAGGAAACCTTTTATAAATCATAAACCCTTGTGTTTGTGTCTTGGCTAGAGTTAGTCGAGTTGTGAAGTTTTTGTAATAGAGTTATTACAAAGTGTCTTGTAATAGTGTTGTTACAAGTTAGTTAAAGTCTTTGTAATGAGAGAGTGACAAAGTGGCTTGTGATAAGTACAGCTGACAAAGTTGTGAAGCAAGTTCTTGCTACATAGAGAGACTCTTCTAGTGAATTAGAAGAGGAACCAGATGCAAGACGCAACTCCATGATGGCAATGGAAAATAAAGCAAAGGAATATGATTCACTGTTTGCATTGATGGCTCAGTCTGATGAGGATGAAGAGGATGACAATGATGAGGTAAATTTCAGGGATGTTAAGAGAAATCTGAAGTCCTACTCTTCTAAGAAATTAATGGCATTAGCAAATGTTATAACTGATATGTATTATAGTTTTGTTAATGATAAAGATGCCCTAATCATAGAGCTAGGAGATGTTGAACAATCTAGAGATGATTTGATGGTAGTGGTTGTTGACATGAAGGAAACCATAGAGAACCTTAGCAAAGAAAAGAATACTCTAGTAGAGAAAATTGCAGCTACTGAGCAAAAAAGGGATGATATGGTAGTTTCCATTGAAGATTTAAGAGAACAAGTGGAAGAAGTTACTGGAGAACATAACTTGTTGAAAAAACAAACAAAAAATTGATGGACAACACTGAAGGAGAGGAAGTGGCTAGTGAGGCTCAACTTGAGCTTGATAGTGAGCTTAATAAAGTTAAAACAAATCTTGTTGCTGAGCTTGAAAAGACTAGACAACTTCAGGAGGATTTAAAAAGGGTTAAAAATGATCTTGATAAGTCACTTAAATGGACCCGGTCCTCTGATGTAATAACGTCTATGTACAGGAGTAATGGTGAAAACAGGCAAGGAATCGGGTTCCAAAAGACTAAAACCTCCTATAATCCCCATAAGAAGTATGTAACTATGGCTGATAATAGGTTGTCTCATTGTGGTCAAACTGGACATTATAAGGACTCTTGTAAAGTTAAAATTCAGTCTTTGCATAAAAACAAAGTTTTTGTTGAAAAAAGGCGTACTGATGAGGAACCTGGTTCCCTGAAAAGAAAATATATGCTACCTGCATGGGAAAAAAGAAGTTTGATCCACTCGTTCTATCATTATAAGGGACCCAAGCTGGCTTGGGTTGCTAAGTCTAATCATTGATTTAGTGTGCAGGAAACAGTGAAAGGGAGCAGCCAACAGTGGTATATGGATAGCGACTGCTCGAAGCTCATAAGTGGAAGTACAAATGATTTCCTTTCACTGAAGGCCCTGCAACGAGGGAGTGTATCCTTTGAAAATGGCAAGAAGGGATACATTCTGGGTGTTGGAAGGATCGGGAAGTCTCTTCCCTAATATAGTAAAAATGCGTACTTCATGAAGGGGTTGAAGTATAGCTTGCTGAGTATTTTCCAAATCTGTGACAAGGGGATCTTAGCTGTTTGAGTGGTGTTAAAAATAATGTTGAGCTATCGCACAGAAGGTTGGGTCATGCAAGTTTCACGATGCTGAACAAATTAATCAAGAATGACTTGGTTCGTGGTTTACTCAAGTCAAGCTTCAAGGATTACAACGTGTGTGATGCATGTGTAAAAGGAAAGCAAGTCAGATCCTCTTTCAAGCCCAAAAAGGAAGTTAGCATCTCAAGGCCACTTGATCTCCTCCATATGAATCTATGTGGACCTATGAGGATGCCAAGTAGAGGAGGAAAGAGGTACATATTTTCGTCATTATAGATGATTACTCCAGATTTCTATGGACCTTGTTCCTCAGAACTAAAGATGTGACTCCAGCCGACATAGAGGAACCTGGTCCCTCGATCACAATATCTGAAGCAGAAAATAGAGTTGTGGATGTTGTACATAGATCTACAGCTGTTGAGGAATTCAAACTAGATCAAAGACAAGAAACTCACTTTCCTTCTCAGCCTTTCTCTCTCAAATAGAGCCTAAAGAATATCAAGGAAGCATTGAAAGATGCTGACTGGATTAAAGCTATGTAAGAAGAGCTCCGTCAACTTGAGAGGAACAGTGTGTGGAACCTGGTTCCATGACTTGCTGACAAAACTATTATAGGAGATAGGCTCCCCGTGCTTGGTGTGAAAGGTTGTCAAAATTCCTTCTAGAAAATGGCTTTACAAGAGGAAAAATTGACAACACTCTTTTTCTGAAGAAATGAGGAAGGAACCTACTCATTATACAGATCTATGTTGATGGCATCATCTTTGGAGCATCAGTTGACTCTCAATGTGAAGAATTTGCAAAACTCATGGGAAGTGAGTTAGAAATGAGTACGATGGGGGAACTGAATTTCATCTTAGATTTGCAAGTGAAGCAAACTCCCAAGGGGACAATGATAAGATAATAGAAGTACATCAAGAAGATGCTGAAGAGATTTGACATGGAGATATCAAAAATCATTGACACTCCCATCGCCACAGCTGCTTGTCTAGAATGGATGAACCTGGTTCCCCTATAAATCAGACCATGTATAGAGGTACCATAGGGTCACTTTTGTAGCAGACCAGATATTGTTTTTAGTGTGGGTATGTGTGTCGGGTTTCAATCTAATCCAAAGGAATCTCATCTGAAAGCTGCCAAGAGAATCCTAAGATATCTCAAAAAGATGCAGGACCTGGTTCTCTACTATCCCTTGGAAGATAACATAGAATTGGTTGGATATGCTAATGCTGATTATACAAATATCTGGTGGATAGAATAGCACATTTGGAGCGACACATTTTCTAGAGTCATGCTTGATCTCATATGGTACAAAGAAACAAACTGTATGGCTCTTCCTACTACTAAAGTTGAATACGTGGTTGTTGCTTCTTGTTGGGGTCAACTAGTACAGATCAAGCAACATCTTGAAGACTTTGGTGTATTTACAACTTGAACCCGATACAACACAAGAGGACAAAGCATATTAATTTGCGATATCACTCTTTTAGGGATAATGTTGAAAAGCTTCTGATTTGTATGAAGTTCTGGAAGACGGAGGACCAGGTAGCAGACATCTTCACCAAGGTGCTGAGCAGGGAACATTTTGAAAGAAATCGTCTGGAGTTGGGGTTGGTCAAGCTCAACTAAGGAGTTGGTCCCTCGATGATTAGCTATGTTAAGAAGGAAAGGTACAATGCTAAAAAGTATTTTTCGGTGACATCTAACTCAAATCTATACAGTTACAGGTATACACATATGGCAGTTTCAGGAAAAAAACAAGTAAGAGTGACATTGCACTTCTAGGAGTCTTTGCTCAAAAATTTTAAAAACCGTCAAGGAACCTGGTTCCTGCGACTCAGGTTAGTAGTCTCTCTAACACTTCTATGCCTTTTTAAGCTACTGAAGTGTCATGTCATTAATTTATTTCTGCCTTTATCCTGCCTCTCCTCCTAACTTTTGAAGTCCAAAATGTTAAACCTTTTCTGACCTGACCCATTGCCCCAAAAAAAGGCACTTCTTTATCTTACACCCAATTAAAACCGATTCTTTTCTTCAAATCAAAATTAACCTCGTCTCAAAAGAATCCTTCTTTCCAAATATGTCAAAAGTGAACCCAACTCTCTCACTTTCCAAAATCCTAACTCCATCAGAATCGAAACCCCAAGAAGTCTTTGGTAGATTTTGATGGAAGTTTAACTAAAAGGGAACATGGTAGATCTAATATTCTAGAGCGTGAGGCTGAAGTTGTTGCTGGATTTGTGGAAGTCTTAAAGGATGGAGAAATTGGTAAATATGAGGACTGAATGAGGAACCTAATCCCTCAAGTCCTTCTCATGAAGTCAATTTTAATAATGATCTTTTTCTCTTTGAGTTCTGTGTTTAAACGAACTACCGATCCAGTAAAAAGGATTGATGAAAAGTAGGCTGATTGATGATGAAGTGGTGTGACCTGCTGATGTGATTGTGAAAGAGAGAATGAAGTAATAAAAAAAATTGGAGAAAAGAAAGTTGACTGAGAAAGATGCAGCAGATGATAAGGGTAAATAAATTGAAAAAAGGGGGGGACACATGGTTGCTCAAGGATAAAAAGGGTAGTATAAGTGAGGAACCTGGTTCCTTACAGAAGCAAAAGGTTGAGTTATCAGGTTTGGAGAGGTAGAAGACTTTGAAGTCTCAAAAAGTTTTGTTAGGCAGAGTGGTGACTCTGATATTGCTGAAAATGGAGGAACTTCTTGACATTGTTGAGTTCGAAAAATAGAATCACCGCTTTGTTCCTCCAAGTCCCAACGTTTATAAAGAGAAGTAAAAACTTCTATGTTTTATGTGACACTCTGATGCTATTTGTGCATGGGATTGAGTTTGTTCTTGATGAGAAGAAGCTTGGGGAGATTCTTAGTGATCTAATTGATGGTTCAGCCTACTCAGATAGGTTGAGAACCAGGTCCTCATAGACCCCCAGCAGAACAGAATACTAAGTTGAAGGGTGAGAATAAAAGATTGAGGAAACAGGTAGAGCAGATGATCATTGATCAAAGGAAAGTAAATGAACGAATGGACAAGCTCATCAAGGCCTTATCCCCTTACTTTTCCTCCTGCCCAGTGATCCATGTCTTTCACTCCTTCCCAATTCTATTGAATTCTTATCTTCTTTTAATCCCTATATTTGATGACATTGGTACTTTAGTTGTTTAAATTGTCATATTATGTATTGTTGAAACTACTGTGCTTTTACTATAATTACTCTACTATGGGAAATCACTCTATTTTGTACAATGACATTCACTTGTTGTTCTTGTTATTGTTTATGCTATGTGGCCCAAGTGGCATGAGTTAATGTTGCTAAACTTTTTTTTGTATGTGCCTCTTTTGTTATTCTTTTCGATGATGCCAAAAGGGGGAAGTTATAGAGGTGTCAACATGGGTGAGGAACAGAATTAAATTGATATGTTGTGTTATGCATGAAAGATAGCTCTACTTCGCAGGGGGAACGTTGCTAATAATATGTTGATTATAGGTCAGATCTGCAGGGAAACATATGAGGAATCTAGTTCTCAAAGAGAATATTAATTTTGGGTTTGTCATCATCAAAAAGGGGGAAATTGCTCTAAGTTACACTATGTCATGTTTTGATGATGACAAACCTTCTCAACGAACTAGACACGGACCAGATGTGATCAGTACATGTAAGGAATCTGATTCTCAGGGGGAATAATTCTGGGTTTGTCATTCATCAAAAAAGGGGAAATTGATAAGTTATGGTACTTTGAGTTTTGATGATTTGCCAAACAGTTTTGAGGAAGCAATTGTGATCAGCTCCTTAGGTTTGGTTCTCATGGGGAATATGGTTGATTCGTAGGGGGAACAATATGGAGATCTGGTTATCAGGGGAAATATCAATTTTAAGTTTGTCATTATCAAAAATGGGGAAAATTGATAGGTTACAAGTACCTTGGGCATAAGTACTTTACTTTGTGTTTTGATGATCTAACAAACTTACCATCCAGAACCAGATAAGGAACCTCTTACACATTTATAAGACCTTGAGATAACAAAGTTCCAGGTTGGGATCCAGCCTTGGGAAAGCAAGGTAAATGCTATTACTGAATCAAAGGACTTGCAGGAGCTGACCATAGAAGAGTTGGTTGGAAATCTGAAGACCTACGAGATGAAGAGGAAGATAGACAGTGAAATAAGAGAACCAAAGAAAGAAAAGAACCCGGTACTCAAAGCTAATAGCAATGACTCAAGTGAGGAAGAGTGCAAGGAACAACTAAGGGAATAGGTCCCTACCAGTTCCCGAGGAGACTGTACGAAGTCAACTCTCCAGTAGGAAAGTTGCTACCTGCACACGCTATTGTACAAGAACAGTGCAACAGTCAACTTTCTGTGGAAGGCTTTTTACCTACCTTGCTTACATCATTGTAAGAGATGTCACACACGTATAAATACAATCAAGGAAGGTAAAATAACTTACTTCATGAGAGAACCAGATAAAGGACCTAAAGCATGCCTGGTACAATCGTTTAAGTTAATCGACTCAAGATAATATGGACAGTGTGCCTTTAGACTCACAAGAACCAGATTAGGGACCTGATCACTCGGTGTTCCCTTGACAGAAGTATAAGTCAACTATACAGCTGGAAAACAATTGTAGAAAGTGAGTACCTGCAACTATACATGCGACAGTGCAGCAAACAATGCATCAGTTACTTCCCATTAGGAAGAGGCATGTACTAACCAAGAATTGACATCACCATGGTGATGTCTTTTATAGTATAAACCTGGTGCAAGGCACAATTTATTCTCTCTAACACTTGCAAATTTAAAAGAAGATATTCTCTCAAGTGCTTGCTACAAGCTCTCTCTCAAGAACAAAGTTGCTGCAACCTCAAGGACCGTATCCAAGATTGAAGATATCTTAAGTCCTTAGGTTTGTAGAATCTTTGTTATTTGTTCTTCATTTGTAACTCCTACTTAGCTTAGTTAGAAGCATTGTGTAGGAAACCTTTTATAAATCATAAACTCTTGTGTTTGTATTTTGGCTAGAGTTAGTCGAGTTGTGAAGTCTTTGTAATAGAGTTATTACAAAGTGGATTGTAATAGTGTTGTTACAAGTTAGTTAAAGTCTTTGTAACTAGAGAGTGACAAAGTGGCTTGTGATAAGAGTATCACAAGTTCGTTAAAGTCTTTGTAACTAGAGAGTGATAAAGTGACTTGTGGTGAGAGTACCACAAGTTAGTTGAGTTGAATTCTTTGTAGTGGAGTCATTACAAAGTGGCTTGTAATAGGTGTTTACAAGTTAGTGAAGTTGAAAGCCTACAAGTATAGGTCGTGGTTTTTATCCCCATGAGTTGGGATTTTTCCACGTAAAAATCCTCTGTGTTCTTTATTTACTGCCGAGCTACTGTGGGAATAATTAGAGAACCTGATTCCCTATACTGGTTAGTTTTACAGTCTGTTACTTACAGTGGGAACTGATAAAGAATCTGGCTCTCTATACATTCTGGTGGATGCTTAGTTTCTAACATGGCTCAAACCCGGCCCCGGGCCCACATCTCGGAATCCAACAAAAATCATGAAACTAGAAACTCCATCACTCCCGAGTCTATACATACAAAAATCATCAAAATCGGACCTCAAATGGTCCCTCAAATTCCCAATTTAAACTCTCCAATTTCAAGCCTTAATCCCCCAATTTCTTCCCTAATTCCCACTAATATCATTATTAAACAATGAAAAAATGATCATAAACACAAGTAAGAAAGCTTAAGTAGCTTGCCCAACTGATAACCTTTGATTCCCTTTTGAAATCACAGCCCTAAGCTCCAAACTCGTCCAAAAATGGTGAAGAAATGGCAGAAATTCGCAAAGGGGCCTTTATATACCTTCTGCCCAGCACTTCCGCATCTACGGTCACATTGTCACTTCTGCGACGCTTCACCTAAGGAAAAATCATCGCAAGTGCGGTTTTCAGTTAACCCAGAAAATCCCGCTTCTGCGATCATAACCTGTATCTACGGTCTCGCAGGTGAGATGCGGTCCTTTCTGCACACCTGCAGATTTGCCTCAGCTCTCAATTCTCCATATCTGCGGCCTCCCTCTTGCACCTGCAATCCCCAATCCGCAGGTGCGGATATGACAGAAGCAACTTCAGTTGCTCAAACCAAGTCCCAATCTTTCCGTTAGCCATCCGAATTCATCCCGAGGCTCTCGGGACCTCAACCAAAAATACCAAAAAGTCATATACCACTATTCTAACTTATTCCAACATTAGGAACACTCTGAACAACATTAAAACATCAAATCACCCTCGGATTCAAGCCTAAGAACTTCTAAACTTCCAAATTTCGCAAATAACACCGAAACAAACCAAATCACCTCCGAATGATATGAAATTTTGCACACATGTCACAAATGACACTACAGACCTACTCCAATTATCAAAATTCCATTCCGACCCCGATATCAAGATTTCCACTGCCGACCGGAAACTCCAAATTTCCAAATTTTACCAATTCAAGCCTAATTCTACCACGGACCTCCGAATTACCTTCCGAACATGCTCCTAAGTCCAAAATCACCTAATGAAGCTATCTGAACCATCTGAATTCACATCTGAGACCTTCTACACATAAGTCAACATCTGGTTGACTTTTTTCAACTTAAACTCCTAAATTAGAGACTAAGTGTCTCATTCCACTCCAAGAGTACTCCGAACCCAAACCAACCAACATGATACGATGAAATATAGTTGAACAACACATAAAGAAGCAAAAACGGGAAAATGGAGTTGTAACTCATGAAACAACTAGCCGGGTCGTTACAAAAGAGGAGAGAAAAACAATGGCTAACAAATAAGATATGATCCGTGTTTTATTTAGGTTATTTGTTTACGGATCGGAGCAGGTGTGCTTTTTGGGGCGAGTAAGGTTCACTAATCTAGGTATGTAAAAGGACTTTTTTATTTTAAAATAGGATAATGAGAAATTGCCACGTAATTAGTAATTAACCTTTCTTTTTTTCCTTTTTTTAAATATGAGTCGTTAGTTGGAGTGGCATGTAAGGTCCAGGAAAATAACGTTAGGGATACCGATGGCCCAATAGGTAGAAGAAGGGTATTCTTAACCCTGAAACTATAGTTCAGGGTCAGTTCTGGCCCTTTTTCGTTTTTTATATGATATAAAAATGTATTTTCTTTTCATGATGTAAAAAAGTATTTTTTTTTCATTTCAACAAAATGAGTATTTTATTTTCATGTTGTAGAAAGAATAATTTCTTTTTCAACCAAAAATAGAGTATTTTCTTTTTAGTTATGCAGAATAAATTTTAACACTATTTTTGCATAAAAAGTAAAGTAACACATTAGTTCTTTTAGGTTTGTATGAATTTTTGAAAAAATGATTAAATTCTTGAAGAAAATAAAGTCCTAAAAATATTGGGTATTTGGGAGGGGGGAGGGGGGAGCAAGGAAATATCGGGACTTGTGGGAATGGGGGTGAGGAGAGTAGCATACAAAAATATTTTTTACTATCTAACCAAATACTAGAAAATATTTTCCGAAAAAAAATTTCTACTCACCAACCAAACAAGGAAAAATAAGTGATAAAACCACTCTTTTTCCATGAAAACATTTTCTAGGAAAATATTTTCCTTCATAGCAAACACACCCTAATTATTTTGACTTTTATTTCTCATTGATTATTTGGTATACTGTATAAATTATGAGATTGTCAATGTATCTTGGGATTGTTATTCCACCATGTAGCAGGTATAAGATACCCCGATACTATTTTTAATCCCAAAATATTTTATCCCAGGATTAATAATCAAAAAGGGATAAGGCAATACTAAATTTTTATCCTATAATTATTTCTGCTTATCCATCATACCAAACAACCCCTGATACACCAGTGCTAATAAGACGAAATATAAGACCTTAATATTTTCTTTAATTAAGCTTATTCTTTGAGTTAGATTCATGTCAAAATTATCACTCTTTCTTTTAGCAAATATGTCACGACCCCGGTTCGCCCTCCATGAACCATCGTGACGGCACCTAGTCTCTACGACTAGGTAAGGCTAATTTGCGGAAGAAAAACTAAAATTTGTGGATATAAACAATTTAAAACGGAAATAAAGTAATAATAGTGTTTAAATGTGCCGTTCCGCATACACCATATTTAACTCTCAATACCAAACATAAATTCAAGACCCGGAAACCCATGAATCACAAGCTAAGAAAAGAAATACTACATAACTCTAGCTCCGGAATTTCTAATAAAGAACAGAAAAGTACATAAGGGCTAAATACTAAAGGCGGGAATAGAAAGGGACTCCTTGGTCTGCGGACGCGGCAAATGTACCTCGGAGTCTCTAAGCAGTCGCCTCCATCAACGATAGTAGGACTGATCAGCGGTACCTGGATCTGCACATGAAAAACTATGTAGAAGGGGCATGAGTACACCACAGCGGTACTCAGCAAGTGCAAGCCTAACCTCAGTTGGGTAGTGACGAGAAATGTCAGGGTCCTACTGAGGTTAAATACAATATAAGGGTTAACAGTGTGAAATAAAATAGTATAAATAAGTGCAACAGTAAGAAATAACATAGAATTGACAGAACAACAACAACTAGATCAGAGACAAACAAGCCACGAAAAGAAATACAGCTCAACACAGAGATAACAACCGGGGCACCTTCCAGGATACCGTCCTGTAGTCCTAATTACAACTATCCAGTGGATCTCCTGGGATACCGTCCCGTAGTCCATCATATATGTCCGAAGTATCTCTCGGGATCTCGTTCTGTAGTCCAACTATCAATGCATGGGGATCCACCGGAATCCCGATCCGTAGTCCCAAATATAAATACCAGTACTGGGGGAATCTATCGGGTGCATTCCCGTAGTTCTATTTAACTATGCAGGGGAATCTACCGGGAATTAACCCATAGTCCCAAAGTAAACAGACAAGGGGAGCTACCGGAATCTCACATTCGTAGTCCCAAAATAAATAAATAACAGCAACAAGAAGATAAACAGAAATAGCAAAATTCATATTAAGGCAATAAGCGATTCTAGCCTACCATGCTGCACAGAATTCAACTAAGGCAAGTTGAATCAAGTAAATCAATTAAGTCACTTAGACATGCTTTTCTAGGCTAACAACAGGCTTAATAGTGCAAGCAATAGAAGCAGGAAAGGAAATATATTAGTAATCACTTAAAGAAAGCCGGATTTCCAATAATTAACACAAGTACACACTCGTCACCTCACTTACAAGGCATTTCAATTATCAAATATACCAATCCTAAAAGGAGGGTCTCCCACACAAGGTTAGACAAGCCACTTACCTTGAACCGGCTCAAAATCAACCTGAAACCACGCTCTTGCCATGAGTACTCGACTTCAAATGCCCCAAATCAATTCAATACAATTGCATAATGTAAATAACACTTCAAGTAACTGATTCTACAATTAAATTCTAAGCTAATACGCAAAATTATGTAAAATGACAAAAATGCCCCTCAGGCCCACATCTCGAAATCGGGTAAAATTTACATTTTCAGAAACCTCGTACTCTCACGAGTCCATACATAACAAGAACACTGAAATCAGAGTCCAATTGGCCCCTCAAATCCTCATTTAAAGGTCTCTTAAACTCAAGCCCTAATTAACCATTTTCCCCAAATTTCTCACCACTAATTAGGTCTTTAATCACATAAAATGAGTTCTGAAGTCAAGGATGTTACCTCCAAGTGATTTCCCTTTGTTTTCCTCAAGAATTTCTCTCAAAGGCTTCAAACCCGGATGAAAATGGTGAAAGCATCCCTCAAATTCGCGAAGGCAACTATTTATATGTTCTACCCAGCGATTTTCGCATCTGTGGTCATGGGACCGCATCTGCGGAACTAATATCGCATCTACGACTTTTCACTTAAATGGAAATTTTTCCACATCTGCGACTCCCAATCCGCAGATGCGGTACCGCTTCTACGGAAAAATAACTGCATCTGCGGTTCCTGCTGAAGAGACCATAATCTGCTTTTGCGGCCTATTAGCTGCTTTTGCGGCGTCGCATCTACGGTACCCAAACCGCAGATGCGAAAATACCAGAAGCATCAAAGAAAGGCAGCTGCAACATTTCCTCAAACTTCCCGTTAACCATCCGAAATCACCCCAAGGCCCCCGGGACCTCAACCAAAGGCATCAACATATCCTAAAACCTCATTCAAACTTGTACCAATCTTTAAAACACTTCAAACAACACCAAATCAATCAAAACATATCGGATTTAAGCCTAAGTTTCAAAAATCTCCCAAATTCAGCTTTTGATCAAAAATCCAACCAAACCACCTCCGAATGACCTGAAATTTTGCACACACATCCAAAATGACATAAAGGAACTACTGCAACTCTCAGAATTCTATTCCAACCCTCGGATCAAAATCTCAATATCGAACCGGAAACTTCCAAAATTCAACTTTCGGCATTTCAAGCCTACATTAACTACGAACCTCCAAAACATAATCCGAACACGCTCATAACCCCAAAATCACCCAACGGAGCTAACGGAACCATCGGATTTCCATTCCGAGACCGTCTTCACACTGTTCCGACTATGGTCAACTTTCCAATACTTAAGCTCTCATTTAGGGACTAAGTGTCCCAAAACTCTCCGAAATTCAAAACCAAACATCCCGGCAAATTGAATTAGCAGAAATAAACTTGGGGAAAGAATTTAATAGGGGATCGGGGCGTTAATTCTTAAGACGACTGACCGGGTCGTCACAAAATATTGTTCCTTCTTGTACAAAGATAATATACCAAATCAGGGCAGAATCACTTTGATTGCATTCGACACCGCTTCCGCGGAAAATTGTAATAAATACAAGTATGTAATTAGTATATAAATACAAATTAAAAAGGCAAAAAATGACCTAGTTGTCACAACTTGGGCTTTAGCTCGCCTGGCAGTTGCTTTCTGTAACGACCCGGCAGGTCGTTTTAAGAATTAACATCCTGATCCCCTATTAATTGCTTTTCTCATGTTTGTTTCTGCTATTGTAAGTTGTCGGGAGGATTCGTTTTCAGTTTCGGAGTGTTTTTGGGACACTTAGTCCCTAAATGAAAACTTAAGCTTTAGAATTTGGACCATAGTCAGAACAGTGTGAAGACAGCCTCGAAATGGAATTCTGTCAATTCTGTTAGCTCCGTTGGGTTATTTCAGGCTTAGGGGCATGTCCGGATTGTGTTTTGAGGGTCCGTAGCTTATTTAGGCTTGAAATACTGAAAGTTGAATTTTTAAATTTTTCGGATCGATAGTGAAATTTTGATATCGGGGTCGGAATTTGATCCCGAAAGTTAGAATAGCTCTGCAATATTAAATGTGACTTATGTGCAAAATTTGGGGTTAATCGGACTTGGTTTGGTTGGCTTCGGCATCGATTGTAGGATTCTTGAAATTTCAAGTTCTTTAGGCTTGGATTGGAGGGCGATTCATGGTTCTATCATTATTTGATGTGATTCGAGGGTTGGTCTAAGTTCATATGATGTTTTAGGATTGGTTGGCATGTTTGGTTGGGGTCTCGAGGGGGCCCTCAGGTGAGTTTCGGATGCTTAACAGATTGGATTTGGACTTAGGCAAAAGCTGAGGTTGTTGAACCTGTCATAACCGCACCTACGTGTGTGGGACGGTAGGTGTGGCACTACAGAAGCGGTTTGGGAACCGCATGTGCGGTCTAAGGCTTGAGTGGGGTTGGTCGCAGATGCGGCCCAAGGACCGCAGAAGCGAACCGCATCTGTGACTAAGTGGGCGCAATTGCAAAATTTTGGACGTTTAATGAAATATCGTAGGTGCGGGTTATTTGCCGTAGAAGCGGGACCGCAGGTGCAGTCCCATGATCGCAGAAGCGGAAATCGCTAGGTAGAAAAAGAGAAAATCGAGGGTTTGAGTTCATAAGTTGAAAAATCGATTTGGAGCTCGGTAGAGGGCGATTTCCGGAGGGATTTTGAAGAAGGAAGATTGGGTAATAAATCCTAACTCTAATTTGGTTCTAATACATTAATCTATTGTTAGTTTTATCGTTTAATTTCGGGATTTGGATGAAAATTGCGGAAAAGTTGAGAAAAGTTCTTAGGCCTGGTTTTGGGGTTTTGATCAAGATTTTTGTATCGGGTTGGAATAATTTTGGTATGGTTAGACTCGTGAGTGAATGGGCTTTTGCTATTTCCTTGCCTTAGCTTTGATTTCTTTAGCTAAATTAGTTTTTTGTAGTTGTATTTACGTTACGATATTAATTTGATTAGATTTAGGCCACTCGGAGTTGGATAATCGTGGCAAAGGCATGATTTCGGATTGATTTTGAGCTTCTTTGAGGTAAGTCACTTGCCTAACCTTGTGTGGGGGAACTCCTCTTAGGATTTTGGTATTGTTGTTATATGAGTGCTATGTACGTGAGGTGACAAGGGCGTACACGTGTTAATTTTTGGAAATTCCTATTTTTATTAAGTAAATATCTGTGTTTTCTTGTAATTGAGTAATACTTGTACTTGAAGCTTTTTGTTTAGCTCAAGAAAATCATGCTTATGTGTTCTAATTGTCTTACCTGCTTTAACTGCTTACTTGTGATCTGTGCAGCATGTCTAGAGTAGAATTCCTGTTTATCTTCGAATAGAACAGTAGATTCTTTCTTGATACCGTTGTTTGTTTACTTTGGGACTACGGATCAGTATTCCGGGAGATCCCCCTACACATTTATATTTGGGACTACGGGATGACACCCGAGAGATTCCTCTGTACTGGATATTTACTTTGGGACCATTGATTGGTATTTTGGGAGATCCTCTGCACTTTTACATTTGGGACTACGGGACGATATCCTGGGAGATCCCCCATTGCTATCTATGTGTACTGAGTTACATTCTCTCTGTGATTTTGTTCTCTATAACTGTTAGTGCTTTAATTATATTGCCATATTTCGTACTATTTACCTTGTTTTATGTATATAACCAGTAGGGCCCCGACCTTCCTCTTCATTACTCGACCGAGGTTAGGCTTGGTACTTACTGGATACCGTTGTGATGTACTCATGCCCCTTTTCTACACATGTTTTTCGTGTACAGATCCAGGTTCTTTGGCTCAGCCATACTATTAGTGAGGTGAGGCGATTCTCAGAGACTTCGAGGTATATCTGTCGTGTCCGCAGACGGAGGAGTCCCTCTTTATTCTCTCTTTTAGCTATAGACCTTCTGTAATTACTTTGTTTAGACTTCCGGATTTAGACATTATGTATTTCCTGTAGTTTGTGATTCATGAGATTCCGGGTTTTGGGAGTGTTAGTATTGATCGAGAGTGTTGTTATTGTATATGTTGAGTGGCATCATAAAATTTTCTACCATATTACCCGTAAATTGCTAGTTTTGTATCTTTGTTTCCTTTTTCCACAAATTGTTAGGGTTACCTAGTCGAAGAGACTAGGTGCCGTCGCGACAGTTCATGGAGGAAGAACTTGGGTTGTGACAAGTTGGTATCAGAGCTCTAGGTTCATAGGAGTCATGAATCACAAGCCGGTGTATTAGAGTCTCGCGGATCGGTAGGAAGACGTTTGTACTTATCTACAGGAGGCCATGTAACTGTTAGGAAAATTCTACTTCATTTGATTTCCTTGTCGTGCGAGATTTTTTATATCAAAATTCTAAATTTCTATCTTCTATTCTCTCATAGATAGGGAGGACACGTACTATCGGAGATGACCAGGCACCCGCGCCCCCTGCTAGAGCCGTCAGAGGTTGGGGCCAGGGTAAAGGCCGAGGATGCGTATGTGGTACAGCCATAGCACCTTCGCGAGCTGCCATAGAGGACCCACCAGCAGCTCCAGCTGGAGTCCAAGCACCTAATACGCCTATTGCTGCTACTATTCTAGCTCTTCAGGAGACCCTTGCACAGTTCGTGAGCATGTACACTACTCTAGCTCAGGCAGGGTTGATTCCCCTTGCTGCATCCACATCTCAGGCCGGGGGAGGAGTACACACTCCTGCCACCCGCACTCCTGAGTAGCAGGTCTAGGTTGATAAGATCTCAGAGGTTATACCGGTACCGCCTGTGGCCCAGTTCAGCCCGAGGATAGGGCAGCAGCTTCTGAGGATGAGTAGAGGAGGCTTGAGAGGTCCAAAAAGTACAAGCCTCCTGTATTCAGTGGTCTAGCATCAGATGATGCTCTGGGATTTCTGGAGGAGTGTTATTGGTTATCCTCCGTAGTATGGGTATATCAGGATCGAGTGGGGTTTCTTTCACTGCATTCCAGTCGAGGAGCAGCTTATCAGTAGGGGCATACTTTTGAGTTAGACAGTCCAGCGGAGGCGGCAACCCTTATATGGACTCAATTTTCAGATATGTTCTTGAAGGAGTACATTCCTCAAAGCCTCAAGGACACATGGCGCATAAATTTTGAGTATTTGCGCCAGGGTACTATGATTGTTTCGGAGTATGCTGTCTATTTCACTAACTTCGCTAGGCATGCACCAGCCTTGGTTTCTACAGTTCGTGAGAGAGTTTGCCGATTTATTGAGGGGCTCATTCCCAGCATCAGGTCTAGCATGGCCTGGGAGATGGATATTTCTTATCAGCAGGTGGTGAGCATTGCTAGGAGAGTTGAGGGTATGCATGCTCGGGATAGAGAGGAAAGGGAGGCCAAGAGGTCTCGAGAGTTGGGCCATTATTCTGGTGCCCGTGCTCCAGTTGTAGTTCATTATGGTAAGGGTTATATGAGTCGCCCCATTCATTCAGCTCTTCTAACAGCCAGTGGTATTCCAGCTCCTCCTAGACCTCAGGAGCCTTATTACGCACCTCCAGTATCTAGTGCGCCTCCTACACGGGGTGCTTTTAGTGGTCAGTCCAGTAGACTTGGCCTGAGCCAGTCACAGTCGCAGCGTCCTCTAAGAGCTTGTTTCGAGTGTGGCGATACACGCCATATGGTGAGGGATTACCCCAGACTTAGGAGGGGTGCACCTTCACAGACTTCTCAGCCACATCGTGTCCCATAGAGTTCCCATTCTATGGTTACGGCACCAGTTGCTACCCCGCCTACTCAGCCAGCTAGAGGTGGAGGTCGGGGAGATATAGGTCAATCTAGAGGGGGAGGCCAGGCCATATATTATGCCCTTCCTACCCGTACCAAGGTTGTTGCCTCCAATTCTGTCATCACAGGTATTGTCCTGGTTTGTCATAGAGATGCATCAGTTTTATTTGATCCAGGCTCCACTTATTCTTATGTGTCTTCTTATTTTGCCCCACATTATTCTTATGGGCGTATCTCGAGATTCTTTGAGTTACCCTATTTATCTTTCTACTATTGTGGGAGGTTCTCTTGTTGTGGACCGCATTTACCGATCGTATTTGATGGCTCTTAGTGATTTTGAGACCAGAGCTAATTTATTATTGCTCAGCATGGTAGCTTTCGATGTTATCTTAGACATGACTAGTTGTTGCCCTATTATGCTATTCTTGATTGTCACGCCAAAACCTTGGCGTTGGCTATGCCAGGTGTACCACGAGTAGAGTGGAGGAGTACTTTAGATCACACTCCCAGTAGAGTTATTTCTTTCCTTGAGGCTCAGCGAATGGTTGAGAAGGGGTATGACGCGTATCTAGCCTATGTGAGAGATGTCAGTATTAATACCCCTATAGTTGATTCATTCCCTGTAATATGGTATTTCCCTGATGTGTTTCCAGCTGATCTTCCAGGTATGCCACCCGACAGAGATATTGATTTCAGTATTGATTTGTTGTTGGGCACTCAGCTCATTTCTATTCCTCCGTATCGTATGGCTCCTGAGTTGAAGGAGTTGAAGGATCAGTTACAGGAATTGCTTGATAAGGGTTTTATTCGGCCAAGTTTATCACCTTGGGATTCTCCTGTCTTGTTTGTAAAGAAAAAGGATGGTTCTATGCATATGTGCATTGACTATCGCCAGTTGAACAAAGTTACAGTGAAAAACCGGTATCTTTTGCCTCGTATTGATGATCTGTTTGACCAGTTACAGGGTGCACGAGTGTTTTCAAAGATTGACTTGCGTTCAGGTTACCATTAGTTGAAGATTTGAGAGCCAGATATCCCGTAGACTGCTTTTAGGACTCGGTATGGTCATTACGAGTCCCTTGTTACGTCATTTGGGCTGACCAATGCCCCAGCAGCCTTCACGCATTTGATGCACAGTGTGTTCTGACCATATCTTGACTCGTTCGTCATTGTCTTTATTGATAACATTCTGGTATACTCTCAGAGTCGGGAAGATCACGAACAGCACCTGAGGATAGTGCTTCAGACCTTGAGAGAAAATAAATTATACGCAAAGTTCTCAAAATGTGAGTTTTGGTTGGATTCTGTGGCATTCTTGGGTCACGTAGTATCGAGTGAGGGGATAAAGATAGACCCGAAGAAAGTAGAAGCAGTGCAAAGTTCGCCCAGACCCTCCTCAGCTACAGAGGTCCACAGTTTTCTTGGCTTGGCAGGTTATTACCGTTGATTTGTTGAGGGATTTTCATCTATTGCAGCACCTATGACTAGACTGACCCAGAAGGGTGCTCCGTTTCAGTGGATGGAAGAGTGTGAGGAAAACTTCCAGAAGCTCAAGACAACTTTGACTACAGCCCCAGTTTTGATATTGCCTATAGGTTCGGTGTCTTATACTGTCTATTGTGATGCCTCGAGGATTGGTCTTGGAGCGGTATTGATGTAGGACGGTAGGGTGATTGCCTATGTGTCCGGACAGTTGAAGGTACATGAGAAGAAATATCTTATCCATGATCTCGAGTTAGTTGCTATTGTTCACGCCTTAAAGATCTAGCGTCATTATTTGTATTTGTATTGTGAGATTTATACTGATCATTGGAGTTTGCAGCATCTGCTCAAGTAGAAGGACCTTAATTTGTGCTAGAGGAGGTGGTTAGAGCTGCTGAAGGACTATGATATTACTATCTTCTATCACCTGGCAAGACCAATGTGGTGGCCGATGCTTTGAGTCACTGGGTAGAGAGTTTGGGGAGTTTGGCTTATTTACCAGTACCGAAGAGGCCCCTGGCAATGGATGTTCAGGCCTTAGCCAGCTAGTTTGTGAGATTGGATCTTTCGGAGCCTAGTTGGGTTCTAGCTTGCATGATTTCTCGGTCTTCCTTGTTTGATCGTATCAGAGAGAGTCAGTATGATGACCCTCACTTGCTCGTCCTCAAGGACAAGGTTCTGCATGGTGATGCTAGAGATGTGACTATTGATGATGACGGGGTATTGAGGATGCAGGGTCGCGTATGTGTGCCTAATGTTGATAGGCTTCGGGAGTTGATTTTAGAGGAGGCCCATAGTTCGCTGTATTTCATCCATCCGGGTGCCGCAAAGATGTACCAAGATTTGAGGCAACACTATTGGTGGAGGCGTATGAAGAAAGATATAGTTGGGTTTGTAGCTCGGTGCCTCAATTGTCAGCAGGTAAAGTATGAGCACCATAGGCCGGGTGGTTTGCTTCAGCAGATAGAGACTCCGGAGTAGAAGTGGGAGCAGATCACCATGGACTTCATAGTTGGACTCCTACGGACTTTGAGGAAGTTTGATGTCATTTGGGTGATTGTGGATCGGCTGACCAAGTTCGTTGCATTTCATTCCTGTGTGTACTACCTATTCTTCATAGCAGTTGGTGGAGATTTATATCAGGGGGATTGTTCGTCTGCATAGTATTCCAGTTTATATCATTTCAGATAGAGGTACACAGTTCACATTACGGTTCTGCAGGGCCGTACATCATAAGTTGGGTACTCGGGTGGAGTTGAGCACAACATTTCACCCCTAGATGGATGGACAGTCTGAGTGTACTATTCAGATTCTTGAGGATATGCTTCGTGCTTGTGTGATGGAGTTTGGAGGTTCTTGGGATCAGTTCTTGCCACTGGCGGAGTTTGCCTACAACAATAGTTATCAGTCCAGCATTCAGATGGCACTGTATGAGTTCTTGTATGGTAGGCAGTGTAGATCCCCGGTGGGTTGGTTTGAGCCGGGTGAGGCTAGATTATTGGGCACAGACTTGGTTTAGGATGCCTTGGAGAAGGTTAAGGTGATTCAGGATAGACTTCACACAGCCCAGTCCAGACAGAAGAGTTATGCGTACCTGAAGGTTCGTGATGTTTCCTATATGGTTGGAGAGCGGGACTTGCTTCGGGTTTCGCCTATGAAAGGCGTTATGAGATTTAGGAAGAAGGAGAAATTGAGTCTAAGGTTTATTGGTCCTTTTGAGATATTGAGGCATGTTGGGGAGGTTGCCTACGAGCTTGCCTTACCTCCCAGCTTGGCAGGAGTTCATTCGGTATTTCATGTTTCGATGCTTCGGAAGTATCACAGTGACTCGTTGCATGTGTTGGATTTCAGTTCAGTCCAATTGGATAAGGATCTATCTTATGTTGAGGAGCCAGTGGCGATATTGGACAGGCAAGTTCGAAATTTGAGGTCAAAGAACATTGCATCAGTGAAGGTTCATTAGCGGGGTAAGTCGGTCGAGGAGGCGACTTAAGAGACCGAGTAGGATATGTGCAGTCGTTACCCTCATCTTTTCACTACTTCAGGTATGTCTCTATGCTCGTTCAAGGAGGAGCGAATGTTTTAAGAGGGGGGGATGTAATGACTCGACCGGTTATTTAAGAATTAACACCATGATCCCCTATTAACTGCTTCCCCTGTGTTTGTTTCTGCTATTATGAGTTGTCGGGAGGATTCGTTTTGAGTTTCAGAGTGTTTTGGGACACGTAGTCTCTAAATAAGAGTTTAAGCTTTAGAATTTGGACCGTAATCAGAGTACTGTGAAAACGGCCTCGAAATGGAATTTTGTTGATTCTGTTAGCTCCGTTGTGTAATTTCGGGCTTAGGGGCGTGTCCGAATTGTATTTTGGGGGTCCGTAGCTTATTTAGGCTTTAAATGCCGAAAGTTAAATTTTTGAAGTTTCCGGATCGATAGTGAAATTTTGATATCACGGTCGTAATCTAATTCCAAAAGTTGGAATAGCTCCGCAGTGTTGAATGTGACTTGTATGCAAAATTTGGGGTCAATCGGACTTGGTTTGGTTAGTTTCGGCATCGGTTGTGGGATTCTTAAAATTTCAAATTCTTTAGGTTTGGATTGGAGGGTAATTCGTGGTTCTAGCGTTGTTTGATGTGATTCGAGGGTTGGACTAAGTTCGTATGATATTTTAGGATTGGTTGGCATGTTTGGGGGGGCTCGGGTGAGTTTCGGATGCTTAACGCATTGGAATTTGGACTTAGGCAAAAGCTGAGGTTTCTGAACCTATCATAACCGCACCAGCGTATGTGGGACCGCAGGTGCGGCACCGCAGAAACATTTTAGGAACTGCAGGTGCGGTCTAAGGCTTGAGTGGAGTTGGTCGCAGGTGCGGCCCAAGGACTACAGAAGCGGACTGCATCTGCGACTAAGTGGGCGCAGGTGCGGGATTTTGGACGTTTAATGAAATATCTCTGGTGCGGGTTATTTTCCGCAGAAGCGGGACTGCAGGTGAGGTCCCATGACCGCAGAAGCGGAAATCGCTGGGTAGAAAAAGAGAAAATCGAGGGTTTGAGTTCATAAGTTGAAAAATCAATTTGGAGCTCGGTAGAGGGCAATTTCTAGAGGGATTTTGAAGAAGGAAGATTGGGTAATAAATCCTAACTCTAATTTGGTTCTACTACATTAATCTATTGTTAGTTTTATCGTTTAATTTCGGGATATGGATGAAAAATTAGGGAAAATTTGAGAAATGTTCTTAGGCCTAATTTTGGGGTTTTGATCAAGATTTTGGTATCGGATTGGAGTAATTTTGGTATGGTTAGACTCGTGAATGAATGGGTGTTCATAATCCGTAATTTTACCCGATTCCGAGATATGGGCCCGGGGAGGATTTTTGGGCGTTTTTCTATTTCCATGTCTTAGCATCAATTTCTTTAGCTAAATTAGTTGTTTGTAGTTGTATTTACGTTAATATATTAATTGGATTAGATTTGGGCCACCCGGAGTTAGATACGCATGGCAAAGGCATAATTTCGGATTGATTTTGAGCCGGTTCGAGATAAGTGGCTTGCCTAACCTTGTAGGAGGGGGGGAACTCCCCTTAGGATTTTAGTATTGTTGTTATATGAGTCGTGTACGTGAGGTGACGAGGGCGTACACATGCTAACTATTGAAAAATCCTTTTTATTAAGTAAATATATGTGTTTTCTTGTAATTGAGCAATACTTGTACTTGAAGATTCTTGTTTAGCTTAGGAAAAGCATGCTTATGTGTTCTAATTGTCTTACCTACTTTAACTGCTTACTTGTGATCTGTGCAGCATGTCTAGAGTAGAATTCCTGTTTATCCACAAATGGAACTGTAGATTCTTTCTTGATACCGTTGTTTGTTTACTTTGGGATTACGGGACGATATTTCGGGAGATCCCCTTATATGTTTACTTTGGGACTACGGATCGGTATTACGGGAGATCCCCTACACGTTTATATTTGGGACTATGGGACGACACCCGGAGATTTCCATGTACTGGATATTTACTTTGGGACTACGGATTGGTATTTCGGGATATCCTCTCTACTTTTGCGTTTGGGACTACGGGACGATATCCTGGGAGATCCCCTATTGACATCTCTGTGTACTGAGTTATATTATCTCTGTGATTTTGTTCTCTATTAACTGTTAGTGCTTTAATTATACTGCCACATTTTGTACTGTTTACATTGTTTTATGTATATAACCAGTAGGGCCCTGACCTTCCTCATCACTACTCGACCGAGGTTAGGCTTGGCACTTATTGGGTACAGTTGTGGTGTACTCATGCCCCTTTCCTGTACATATTTTTCGTGTGCAGATCCAGGTTCTTCGGCTCAGCCATACTATCAGTGAGGTGAGGCGATTCTCAGAGACTTAGAGGTATATCTGCCGCATCCGCAGATGGAGGAGTCCCTCTCTATTCTCTCTTTTAGCTATAGACCTTCTGTAATTACTTTATTTAGACTTCCGGAGTTAGATATTATGTATTCCTGTAGTTTGTGATTCATGAGATTCCGGGTTTTGGGAGTGTTAGTATTGATTGAGAGTGTTGTTATTGTATATGCCGAGCGGTATCTTAAAGTTTTCTATTATATTACCCGTAAATTGCTAGTTTCGTATCTTTGTTTCCTTTTCCGCAAATTGTTAGGGTTACCTAGTCGTAGAGACTAGGTGCCATCACGATAGTTTACAGAGGGAGAGCTTGGGTTGTGACACTCTCGTCCTCCTAGAGGTCACGTGTTCAAATCTGTAGCAGACATGTTCTTATTTATTTTTTAGCCCCATCTATCTTCTTGGATTTTCGTATGGTTATTTGGTGCTTAAATTGTGTTTTATTAATATATTATGTTTGGTTAATATGATATCTATTATAAAATCTTGAATTATGATGGATGTCCATAACCACTTGAATTATGGTGGATGTTCATAACCACCAAAGGAGTAATGCTTATTACTCTTCTCCATGACCTCCCCCATGATGATACTCTTAAATGATTAATGACATATTCAATGACATATTTATGTAGTGACCATTTCACTTAATAGTGACCATTTCTCTCAATAGTAGTCGTTCCACTAAATAGTGGTCATTCCACTCACGATTTTACAATAGTGATTCTTCACTTTTCATGCCTATATAAAGGTCTTGTAATAGATAAGAAAGATAACACAATTGAAGAAGAAATAAAAATCTCTCCTCTCTTTCTCTCTATATCTCTTAGCTTATTTTTCTTTGTTCTATATTGTTACTTTGAGCTATATTTCATAACAATTTATCAGCATGAATGCTCTAATTTTCCATTTTATCATAACCTCCATAGATAGAAGATAACATATTTTATGGTAGACTAGGAAACGCCAGCAACCTAGAATTAATTTGGTTGAGGCAATGAAAACCTCTGCATTTCGTATGCTACGTTAATCAGTCTGCTTCTACATTGTCTAGCGAGTATTATTTTTAATTATACCATGTATTTTAAATTTAAACCATGTATGGGAAATTGATAATAGTAGTTACAATTATTTTCTGCCAGTATGAGCCACTGCTGCCAAGAAGCAAAGATGAATCTATTCCTTTCCATTGAGCAGCGCTACTAAGAGAATTGAGCTTCAACACTCGAGTTTTTGTCACAACCCCAACCCCAGTCGTGATGGCGCCCAACACACTGCTAGGCAAGCCCGACCATATAATAACCTTAACCCATTTCTCACACAGTTCGTGATTAGTTAACACAGATAATTTACCAAGTCATAATACTTGAAGTCTGAAATAAGAGCTAAAACATGCGGAATCTCAATAATAATCCTACAACATAGCCCAAAAGGATCCGGTGTCACAAGTCTGAGCCTCTAATACAGGTTTATCAACCTAATACATGTCCATCTAGGGAATACTAATTAAAAACAAGGATATAAGGGAGAGATCAGGGTTGCGGACGCAATGCAGCTACCTCGATGCTCCCGGATATGCGGTCCTCAACTGAAATAATCCTCACTCAGCCTTAGATGCACCTAGATCTGCACGCAAGGCGCAGGGAGTAATGTGAGTACTCCGACCCAGTGAGTAATAAACATAAATAATGGCTGAGAATAAGAAATCATAGAAAAGCGCAGGGTAATCTATAATTAGGCAATTTAAGATAAGTAGAATGAAAGCGATAAACCAATGAAATCGAAGTATAGAATTACTAACACGGATAAGCAGATAAATGATAGATAAATAAGGAAATGCAACACATAAAACGGTACTCTATAGTACCCGTTGCGGCATGCAGCCCGATCCATTTATTTATCATCGACGATGTTTCACTGGGGGTGTGCAGACTCCGGGAGGGGCCCCTTACGGCTCAAGCGCAATAACAAGCCATCTCGTGGCATCAACTAGGCCCTCGGCCTCAATATTGATATAATACTGCTGCGGCGCATAGCCTGATCCCATACTCACTCCAGAAATCACATAAGCCCCTCGGGCAATAATAAAATAGTAGTCCTCAGCCCAAAACGTCATTAGAAATATTATTTAAGTTTCAAATCTGAGTAAAAGTGGCTGAGTTTGTAAAACAGTATTAAACAATAGGACTGAGATCAAGTAATATGTCAAATAGTGAAGAAACAGTGATAACAATCCCCGAAGGGTCCAAATAGTTGGCACAAAGCCCAAATATGACAATCAGTCCAAATAATGATGATAACAATTATGCTTCAATCAAATACGCGGTAAAAGCATCACTCGGAACGGACCAAGTCAGAATCTCAATAGTAAACGACCCCACGCTCATCATTAAGCGTGTGTCTCACCTCAATATAGCACTACGATATGCAAATTCGGGGTTTCAAACCCTCAGGACATCATTTACATTCATTACTCACCTCAAACCGGCCAAAACTCTAGCTCGCTATGCCCTTGCCTCTCAAATCGACCTCCTCGCGCGTCGAATCTGACTAAAACCCAACGGATACGTTACAATAGGCTAAGGGAACAAAACCCAAGCGAAAATAATTGAACAGCATCAAAAAACTCGAAATTAGCAAAACCCGAGCCCCGGTCCCACTTCTCAAAACTCATAAATTTTCACATCAACGGATTCCTTATCTCGCCACGAGTTTATACATATCAAAATCACAAGAATCGGAGTTCAATTGACCCCTCAAATTCCTAATCTTAGCTCTCTTAAGTTCAAGCCCTAACATCCATTTTTAGTCCTTGTTTTTCTTAATTTTTCAGTCTTAATTCATGTAATAACACCATAGGATTGTGTTTCAGGTCCAAGAATCCTTACCTTATCGAAGCTCCTTGAAATCCCTCTTTAAAATCGCCCACAATTCTCCAAGTCCGAAGTGAAAATGACTAACCCTTCAAAAATTCGCGAAGAAGAACTTAAATACCTTCTGCCCAGTCATAACCGCTTCTGCGATCAAAAAAACCGCTTCTACGGTACCGCTTCTGCGGTCCTACCTCCGCTTTTGCGGAATTCCTTAAGTCCAGCCTGACCGCATCTGCGGTCCTAAATCCACATCTACGGTTCCGCATGTGCGGTCTCCTATCCGCATCTGCGATCCCAGCCTTTGCCTTGCCTTTCCGCTTCTGCGGCCTCCAGCCCGCATATGCGACACCGCACCTGCGGCTTCCAAACCGCAGGTGCGAAAATACCAGAACACCAGCAATCTGCAACATCACAAGTCCAAATTCTTCCCGCTTAGCCATCCGAAATCACCCCGAGGCCCCCGGGACCTCAACCAAAAACACCAACACCTCCTAAAACATCATCCAAACTCGTTCCAATCACCACAACACCTCAAACAACACCAAAACCATCGAATTACATCGAATTCAAGCCTAAGTTCTTCTAAAACTTCCGAAACATGCATTTGATCAAAAACCCAACCAAAACACGTCCGAATATGACCTGAAATTTTGCACACGCATCCCAAATGACATAACGAAGCTACTGCAACTCTCGGAATTCCATTCCGACCCTCGGATCAAAATCTCACCTATCAACCGGAATTCGCCAAAATACTAATGTCACCAATTCAAGCCTATTTCTACACCGGACCTCCAAAACCACTTCCGATCACACTCCTAAGTCACAAATTATCCCTTGAAGTTAACCGAACCACCGGAAATCACATCCGAGCCCTCTAACTCATAAGTTAACATCCGGTTGACTTTTCCAAACTAGGCTTTCCTTAAAGAGACTAAGTGTCTCATTTCCTACCCAAACCAATCCAAATCAACTCGATCACACCCAATACAGAAAATGAAGCATAAAGAAGCAAAAAATGGGAGAAACGGAGTGGTCACTCACACTTGGAGAATTTTGCATAAAGCTTCTCCTCCCTCAATCTCTGCAATACAACTCGCAAATGCTCCGCATGCTCCTTCTGACTACGCGAGTACACCAGAATATCATCAATGAATACAATAACGAATGAATCTAGATAAGGTCGAAATACACTGTTCATCAAATGCATGAACGCTGTGTTGGGGCATTGGTCAGCCTGAAAGGCATGACAAGAAACTCATAGTGACCATATCTAGTCCTGAAAGTAGTCTTAAGAATATCTGAATCCCTGATATTCAACTGGTGATAGCCCGAACGGAGATCAATCTTAGAGAACACCCTCGCTCCCTGAAGCTAGTCAAATAAATCGTCAATGTGAGGCAAAGGATATTTGTTCTTAATTGTTACCTTGTTCAATTGCCTGTAATCAATGCACATTCTCATTGTGCCATCCTTCTTCTTTATAAACAGAACCGGCGCACCCCACAGTGACATACTAAGCCGAATAAACCCCTTATCTAGGAGTTCCTGAAGTTGTTCCTTCAATTCTTTCAACTCTGCTAGTGCCATACGATACGGCGGAATAGAAATAGGCTGAGTGCCCGGCACCAGGTCAATACCAAAATCAATATCCCTGTCCAGTGGCATGCCCGGCAGGTCTGTAGGAAACACATCAGGAAAATCCCTCACAACGGGAATAGAATCAATACTAGGAGTCTCAGCTCCAACATCCCTCACAAACGCTAGATATGAAAGGCAACCCTTCCCAACCATACTCTGGGCCTTCAAGAAAGAGATCACTCTACTAGGAGCATAATCAGTCACGCCACGCCACTCGATCTGCGGTACGCCCGGCATAGCCAAAGTGACTGTCTTAGCATGACAGTCTAGAATAGCATGACACGAAAATAACCAATCTATGCCCAAAATAACATCAAAGTCCACCATGCTCAATAGCAATAGATCAACTCGGGTCTCCAGACTCCCAATAGTCACAACACATGACTGGTACACATGGTCTACAACAACAGCATCGCCCACTGGGGTAGACACAAGAACAGGTAAAGCAAGAAACTCTTGGGGCGTACCCAAATAATGAGCAAAATATGAGAACACATAAGAATAGATGGAATCGGGATCAAATAATACAAAGGCATCTCTGTGGAAGACTGAAATAATACCTGTAATGATAGTATATGAAGCGATAGCATCTGTCCTGCCTGGAATGGCATAGAAATGAGCCTGGCCACCGCCTAATCGACCTCCCCCTCTGGGGCCACCCCTGGCTGCCTGACCTCCACCCCTAGCTGGCTGGGTAGGTGGTGAAGTAACTGGAGGAGAGGTCGAGGGCTAATCCCTCTGCTGAAACTGACCATCACGAAGTCGAGGGCACTGCCTCCTCATATGTCCAAACTCTTCGCACTCATAACAACTACCCGGTGCTGGAGATGGGGACTGAAGGGAACCCCTCGCACCGGAGTGATTAGCAGATGCACTAGGTGCAGAAGAACCCTGAGCTGATGGGGCACGAGATGAACTCTGAGCTGGGAGGGCACTGAGTGAAGACTGGCCCTGCAGAGACCCATGATAACCACGGCCTGAAGATGCCCTACGATACTCTGGACGGGCCGACTGAGCAGGCTTGAAAGAACGACCTCTACTATGCTGGAACTAGCCCCTCGAAAGAGCACCGCTGTAACTGCCCAATCCTCGAGGCCTCTTGGCCTCCCTCTCCTCTCTCTCCCGACGGCGAACCATCTCAATCTCACGAGCGATATCAACCACCTCCTCGAACATAGCACCCAATACTCTCTCTTTAGTCATCAGAATACGGATATGGTGTTAAGGCCTTCCACAAATCTCCTGATCCTCTCACGATCTGTTGGAATCATCCAAATGGCATGACGAGCCAACTCAAAAAACCTCATCTCATACTGGGTCACGGTCATATTCCCTTGTGTCAACCACTCAAACTGCCTACGCAGCTCCTCTCTGCGGGACTGCGGTACATACTTCTCCAAGAAGAGAGCGGAGAACTGCTACCAAGAAAGGGGTGTTGCACCGACAGGCCTACGCCTCTCAAAATCCTCCCACCAAGTAAAAGCAGCCCCAGAGAACTGAAAGGTAGTAAAAGCCACACCACTCGACTCAAGGATCCCTGTTGTACGAAGTATACGCTGACACTTGTCAAGAAAACCCTGGGCATCCTCGCCCTCAGCACCACTGAACATCGGAGGCTGGAGCCTACCAAACCTCTTGAGACAATGCTGCTCATCGCCTGGCATAGCTGGAACCACGAAGTCCTGAACTGGTGCAACCGGCTGAGCTGGAGGTGCTCCCGGTATATGCAATCCCTGCACAACGTACTCTGGTGTGCGAGCAGTGGGGGTCTGATTGCCTCCCCCGGCCTGTGAAGTAGCTGCTGCAGTAGTGGCTGAAACCGCCTGAGCCAGGCCAGTGCAAACTGATAAGATCTGAGCCAAGGCCTCCTGAAGACCCGGAATCACGATGGGCACAGCTGGTGCCTGAACTGGTATTGCTGGAGCATCCGTAACTGGAGCCTGATCCAGAGCTAGGGCAGTTGGTGGATCTGCAGGTGCTGCCCTCGCTGCTCTGCCTCTGCCACAACCACGACCGCGCCCACGGCCTCTGGTGGTCTCAGCTGGTAGCACTGGTGGTCGTCCACCTCGTCCGGTAGCTCGCGTCCTCACCATCTGTGAGAGAATAGAATAACATAAGTTTTAGTTCTCGGATCAATAAAGTCGCACGACAAGAATTTGAAGAATGTGAAGTTTTTCCTAAAGGTTCTGCAGCCTCTCAAATTACATCGAATTCAAGCCTAAGTTCTTCTAAAACTTCCGAAACACGCATTTGATCAAAAACCCAACCAAAACACGCCCGAATGACCTGAAATTTTGCACACACATCCCAAATGACATAACGAAGCTACTACAACTCTCGGAATTCCATTCCGACCCTCGGATCAAAATCTCACCTATCAACCGGAATTCGCCAAAATACTAACTTCGTCAATTCAAGCCTATTTCTACATCGAACCTCCAAAACCACTTCCGATCACACTCCTAAGTCACAAATTATCCCTTGAAGTTAACCGAACCACCGGAAATCACATCCGAGCCCTCTAACTCATAAGTTAACATCCGGTTGACTTTTCCAAACTAGGCTTTCCTTAAAGAGACTAAGTGTCTCATTTCCTACCCAAACCAATCCAAATCAACTCGATCACACCCAATACAGGAAATGAAGCATAAAGAAGCAGAAAATGGGGGAAACGGAACGGTAACTCATGAGACGACAGGCCGGATCGTCACAATTTTATTATTCTCTGTAATAATGTCTACCAAGAAAATGTCTCGGAGTATCAAGAAAATAAGGTACCTATTTATATAATCTACATTGTTTATGCATACACGAGCATTTCTAGCATGCATGAGTTTATATTTGTTGAAATTGATAAGGTGGTATTGGCTTAGTTATTATCATAAATACAAGTTGGTTACGTTGATTTAGGATTAGTATTTTGTGAATTTGTATATAACATACAGAATACTATATATATATATATATATATATATATATATATAATATTTACTCTTATTGTATACCCAAGTATCTTCATTACATTACATATTGAATTTATCATCAGATATTTTATACACAATGATTTTGCTTTTGTTTTGTGGTTGTGCGTGAGGTATGAATGATTTTTAATTTCCGATTATCGCCTAAACCAGAAGAAAAAATCTTAGAAGTTGTAAGTTTCTGTTTAGCCATAAATGTTTTTGGTGATTTTCATCTTCAAAGTCAGACACAAAATATACCCCAAGAATTGATTTGTTACAGCAAAATTGCTGCATTATTTTGTATTGTAGCCATAAAAAGGAAAAACTGATTGGTGGTATAATTTTTAGTAGGACCTTGATCTATTTTGATGAGTCTGAAACTTTTCTAATGCCTTTTTGGGCAAAAAATACATTTTTACTACTAAAAAAAGTTACATAAATAACTAAAACGCAGTATAATACTACGTTTTACTTTAACAGAAAGTTAGCCGTTAAAGTAAAACGCAGTACTATACTGCGTATTAAAAAAAAATTAAGGAAAATGCAGTATAATACTTGTTTTCCTATTAATATTGGGCCAGCTATATTTAATTAAAGCAAAACGCAGTACAATACTGCGTTTAAAGAAAACACAGTATTATACTGCGTTTTTTTTAATTAAAGCAAAGAGTGTAGGTCCCGCACACAAGACAAACTTTGGATTCCTTCATTCGGGTGCAAAATTTCGATTTGAATCGATTTCAAAAAACTTAAATCGAGGTATTTCGATTTTGTTTATGTCGAAACTCATATAGTACATGCATATTTGTATTGTTGAATATGTTTCCATGTTAATTTGTGTTATGTTTGTGTTTAAATTTGTATCTTATTTATACTCGGATTGATTTATTAGCTTTGGGACAAAAAAATTGTTAAAATTTGATAAATAATTTTTAATGTTAATGTTATGTTTTTATTTGCTTAAATAATAAATAAATATTATTTATTTAGTTTGTTGTTCATATTTGTATGTTATGTTTGTTGTTTTTATATGTAACAGTGATATTTTAGCGTAATAAATATAGAGGCTTTTAGCGTAGTAAAATATAGAGCCTATTAGCGTAGTAAAATATAGAGCCTTTTAGTGTAGTAAAATATATAGCCTTTTAGCGTAGTAAAATGTAGAGCCTTTTAGCGTAGAGTCGTTGTAGTTTAAGTATGTAGTAACTGCAAACTCTATCCAATTACACTTTACAAAATTAATTATTTAATTTATAAAAATAAACTTACAAACGTAAAAAAATTAATATATGTTGTCAAATTAACTCAAGTATCGAGCCTGGAACCCATACATAATTATTCAGTCCAATATTAAAAATAATTAACTATTTAATTTATTAAGCTAACAAAATTCTAAAAATATTGAAATTGACACGCATAATAATTAAGGATAGGTTGGTGCTACCGGGCTTCAAATATCGAGTCTGAAACCCATACATAATTATTAAGTCCAATTCAAGGAATTTTAATTTAATTTATTAAACTAACAAAATTCTAAAAATATTGAAATTGACACGCATAATAATTAAGGATAGCTTGGTGCTACCGGGCCTCAAATATCGAGCCTAGAACCCATACATAATTATTCAGTCCAATTCAATAATTTTTAATTTAATTTCTTAAACTAACAAAATTCTAAAAATATTAAAATTGACACGTATAATAATTAAGGATAGGTGGTGCTACAGGGCCTCAAATATCGAGCCTGGAACTAATACATAATTATTAAGTCCAATTCAAGGAATTTTAATTTAATTCCTTAAACTAACAAAATTCTAAAAATGTTGAAATTGACACGCATAATAATTAAGGATAGGTTGGTGCTATCGGGCCTCAAATATCAAGCCTGGAATCTATACATAATTATTAAGTCCAATTCAAGGAATTTTAATTTAATTTATTAAACTAACAAAATTCTTAAAATGTTGAAATTGATACGCGTAATAATTAAGGATAACTTGGTGCTATCGGGCGTCAAAAATCGAGACCGGAACCCATAGATAATTACTCAGTTCAATATTAAAAATAATTATTTAATTTATTAAACTAACACACACAATTAATTTTCTTTAAATTATAGTAGACAACATGGCCTTTCCGTCTGCGCATCCTGGACCTGCCGAGGATCAGCTATTATTGTTGCAGGGCAACCATAGGTCCTCCTTTGTATGGGAGGGACAGCTATCGGATGAGCCTCTCCGCGCCAAGAGACCTGACGATTTGTGGGAGTTCATGGCGCAGCATCCTTTCCATGCCCGTGTAGTCGCGCGCCTACAGGCTACGGGCTTCTATACGATTTTTTGGATTGGGCGGATGTAGCTTGATTGGTCTCTCATCACGGCCTTGGTAGAGCGGTGGAGACCGGAGACGCATACTTTTCACTTGCCCACTGGAGAGGCCACCATCACGCTGGAGGATGTTCAGGTTTTGTACGGGCTGCACGTAGATGGACGGGTCGTGGCACTGCCCCAGTACATTAGATCCATGACGCGTGGACAGTATTTGGATATGATGGGGCAATTTACTGGTTATAAACCTCAGGGTGACGTTGTACAGAGAGGGGGCAGTCGCGTTGCTTTGTTAGGCATCAGAGATCATATGGCGTTTTTGAACCCAAACATTACCGGCGAGACGGAGGATCTCCATATTGAGAGGTACACGCGGAGGATCTCCATATGATATATCAGAGATCATATGGCGTTTTCAGCTTTTTCAGAACGACATGACAACTCAACAAAACGTAGTATTATACCACGCTTTACATATTAAAGTTATTCTGCAATTAAACAACTTTTTCTTTAGTCATTCCAACTTTTTGAGAACGACAATACAATAGATAAAACGTATTATTGTACCACGCTTTACATATTAGATTTATTTTTTAATACGTAATTTTTTTATTCCGCATTCTTGGTCTTCTTTACTAATACAAATAAGTTTAATATTTGAACAACCATATCAAAATGTCACGTTAAAAAATAAGATGTAACAAGATTGTGGAACATAATTTTATTTGATATATATTGCAACATACACAAGTACAGACACGTATTAAAAAAACAAAACCAAAACAAAAAACTAGGGGTATCCTTGATAGTTGGGTACATTCGACGAACTTGCACCAGGAGCTGGATTACCACCGCCACGCACACCACCTGAAGGACATTTACGACGGTCGTGTCCTGGCTGCGAGCATATGCCACATTTACGCGCATAAATGGTGTCACCAACATCCATTTGGTTCCGTATATGCGTTCTCTTTTTCACTTGCAGCTTGCGCAAGTAGTCCTTGTTACATACCATCTTAAAAGGTTCCGGCGGCCAGTAATGCTCAGCACCTAATGGCTGCAATTGCTCGCTATACGTGTCTATGTATTCAGCAACACTGTATTGCCAATCAATATAGTTGGTTGCCACATATCCATCTTGTTGAAAGCACTTCAACGCGTGTGCGCACGGCATGTGGTAGATGGTCCATTTCCCACAAGAACAAAACCTTTTGGTTCATTCACCGTCTGTAGATTATTCCCACGATATCCGCGGATAGCGGTCTTAACTTCAAAAACACCCCGGTCATCATCGTACTGTAGAAACGAATGCCACTGTGCTCGCCTCCTGTACCTTTCAAATCTCTCATGGGTATTGGCATAAATTGAACACCCATGTCCATCAATGCCGATGCAACTCTATGCCTTTCAACTAACCTCTCCGCACTCTATTTGAATGTCATGCGGACCATGGCAGTGACAGGCAGTCCACGGGCAGACTTCAATAAGCCGTTGAATGACTCCGACACATTTGTAGTAAGCTCTCCGCACTCTATTTGTATTCATCCGGAATTCGCAAAAAATTTCTAAGAGTTTCATCATCTTCGATGTTAAACTCAGAGTAATAAGCAAACCCTTGCGGAGTCACTGAATACGAAAATCTACCGGTTAGTATAAGGTTAACCGAACGCTTCCTCTGACTCATTTTTACGTAACAACGATACCAATTTAGAGATAGTTCAGGGTGGTGGGGCCCAGCCCGGATGTTATGCTCTCCCAGCTAGGCCCGAGGCTGAGGCTTCAGATGCAGTTATTACAGGTACAGTTCTGGTTTGTGATAGAGATGCTTCAGTGTTATTTGATCCAGGGTCTACATACTCATATGTGTCATCTTATTTTGCACCGTATCTGGTCATGCCTAGTGATTCGTTGAGTATTCTTGTTTATGTGTCTACATCGGTGGGTGATTCTATTGTGGTAGATCAAGTCCATCGCTCTTGTGTAGTTGTGATTGGGGGTCTTGAGACTCGTGTGGATTTGTTGCTTCTAGAAATGGTCGACTTCGATGTTATATTGGGGATGGACTGGTTATCACCTTACTATGCTATCTTGGACTGTCATGCCAAGACTGTGACCTTAGCTTTACCGGGTATGCCTCGTTTAGAGTGAAGAGGAACTCCTGGTCATTCTATCCATAGCGTTATTTCTTATGTGAAGGCTTGGCGTATAGTCGAGAAGGGGTGCTTGGCCTATTTAACTTATGTTCGTGATTCTAGTGCGAAGGTTTTCTCTATTGATTCTATGCCCATTGTTCATGAGTTTCTTAGGGTATTCCCTTCAGACCTGTCGGGTATGCCGCCCGACAGAGATATTTATTTGGCGCCAGGCACTCAGCCCATTTCCATTTTGCTATATCGCATGGCCCTGCTAGAGTTGAAAGAGTTGAAGGAGCAATTGCAGGACTTGCTTGAGAAGGGTTTCATTAGACCCAACGTTTCGCCTTGGGGTGCGCCGGTTTTGTTTGTTAAGAAAAAGGATGGTTCGATGAGAATGTGTATTGATTACCGGCAGTTGAACAAGGTCACCATCAAGAATAAGTATCTGTTGCCGAGGATTGATGATTTGTTCAATCAGCTTCAGGGTTCCAAGGTATTTTCAAAGATTGACTTGAGATCTAGCTATCATGAGTTGAGGATTAGGGCATCCGATGTCCCTAAGATAGCTTTCCGCACTCGGTACGGGCATTATGAGTTCTTGGTTATATCATTCAGGTTGACAAATGCCCCAACATCTTTTATGGATTTGATGAACCGAGTGTTCAGGCCTTGTTTGGACTCATTCATGATAGTCTTCATTGATGATATCTTGATATATTCCCGCAGCCAGGAAGAGCAAGAGCAGCATCTCAGAGTGGTTCTTTAGACTCTGAAGGATAGACAATTATATGCTAAGTTCTCGAAGTGTGAGTTCTAGTTGAGTTTAGTTGCATTCCTGGGTCATGTCGTATCAGCAGAGGGTATTCGGTTGAACTGATGAAGATTGAGGCAGTCAAAAACTGGCCTAGACCAGCATCAGCTTTAGAGATTTGAAGTTTCTTGGGATTGTACTACCGTCAGTTCGTGGAGGGGTTCTCATCTATTGCAGCCCCGATGACCAGGTTGACCCAGAAGGGTGCCCAGTTCAGATTGTCGGACGAGTGTGAGGTGAGCTTTCAGAAGCTCAAGACAGCTCTAACTACGGCACCGGTGTTAGTTTTGCCCATATGTTCAGGGCCTTACACAGTTTATTGTGATGCTTCCCGTATTGGGCTTTGCGCAGTGTTGGTGAAGGATGGCAAGTTCATTGCCTACGCTTCAAGACAGTTGAAGATTCACGAGAAGAACTATCCGGTTCATGATTTAGAGTTGGCAGCCATTGTTCACGTATTGAAGATTTGGAGGCACTATCTGTATGGAGTGGCGTGTGAGGTGTTCACGGATCATAACAGTCTTCAGCATTTGTTCAAGCAAAAGGAGTTGACTTTGAGGCAAAGAAGGTGGTTGCAGTTGTTGAAGGATTATGACATCACCATCTTATATCACCCTGGAAAGGCCAATATGGTGGACGATGCTCTGAGTAGAAAGTCAGCCAGCATGGGCAGTCTTGCTTATATTCCGGTCGGTGAGAGGTCGCTTGCGTTGGATATTCAGGCTTTAGCCAATCGATTTGTGAGATTGGATATTTCTGAGCCTAGTCGGGTATTAGCTTGCACAGTCGCTTGTTCTTCTTTATTGGAGCGTATCCGTGATCAGCAATATGATGATCCCCATTTGTGCGTCCTTAGAAACACGGTGCAGCGTGGAGGTGCTAAGCAGGTTACCTTAGGTGATGATGGAGTTTTGAGATTGCTGGGTCGAGTTTGTGTGCCTAATGTGGATGGGCTTCGAGAGTTGATTTTAGAGGAGGCCCATAGCTCCTGGTACTCTATTCATCCGGACGCCGCGAAGATGTATCAAGATTTGCGGCAACATTATTTGTGGCGTAGAATGAAGAAGGATATCATTGCATATGTGGATCGATGTTTGAATTGTCAGCAGGTTAAGTACGAGTATCAGAGGCCTGGTGGACTATTTCAGAGGATTGAGCTTCCCGAGTGGAAGTGGGAGCGGATTACTATGGACTTCATTGTTGGACTCCCGCAGACTCGGCAGAAGTTCGACGCAGTTTGGGTCATTGTTGATAGGCTAACCAAGTCAGCGCATTTCATTCCTGTGGTAGTCTCCTGTTCATCCGAGAGGTTAGTTGAGATTTATATCCGGGAGATTGTTCGTCTTCATGGTGTGCCGGTATCTATCATTTCGGACCGAGGTACGCAGTTTACCTCACACTTCTGGAAAGCAGTTCAGCGAGAGTTGGACACCCAGATTGAGTTGAGTACAACATTTCATCCTCAGACGGACTGGCATTCCAAGCGAACTATTCAGATATTGGAGGATATGCTCCGAACTTGTGCTATTGACTTCGGAGGCTCGTGGGATCAGTTCTTGCTTTTAGCAGAGTTTGCCTACAACAACAGCTGCCAGTCAAGAATCCAAATGGCTCTTTATGAGGCTTTGTATGGTAGCGATGTCGATCTTCGGTTGGGTGGTTTGAGCCGGGAGAGGCTCGGTTGTTGGGTACGGATCTGGTTCAGGAGGCCTTGGACAAGGTCAGGATCATTCAGGATAGGCTTCGTACAGCTCAATCTAGACAGAAGAGTTATGTGGTGGCTTTTATGGTTGGTGAGCGAGTATTGCTCCGAGTGTCACCTATGAAGGGCGGGATGAGATTTGGGAAGAAGGGCAAGCTTAGCCCTAGGTTCATTGGACCGTTTGAGATTCTTGATTGAGTAGGAGAGGTGGCTTATAGACTTGCATTGTCGCCGAGCTTATCATCTATGCATCTAGTGTTTCATGTGTCTATGCTTCGGAAATATCACGGTGATCCATCCCACGTGTTAGATTTCAGCACTGTCCAGTTGGACAAGGACTTATCTTATGAGGAGGAGCTGGAAGCTATTCTAGACCGACAAGTTTGACAGTTGAGGTCGAAGAGTTTTCCTTCTGTTCGTGTTCAGTGGACAGGTCAGCCTCCTAAGGCATCGACCTGGGAGTCTGAGTCCAATATACGTATCCTCATCTTTTTACCTGACTCGGATACTTCTTTCTTCTGTCCGTTCGAGGACGAACGATTGTTTTAGAGGTGGAGAATGTGATGACGTTGATTTCTATGTCTTCGAGGCCTTGAAAACCTCATTTATAGTCACCTCGATTTACGTGCGTAGTCCGGGCGCGTAGCCGGAAAGGTTAAATATGATAATCTGCGAAAAATGATAAGTTTTGATTATAGAATGAGCTAATTTGACTTCGGTCAACGTTTTGGGTAAACGGACCCGGACCCATGATTTGATGGTCCTAGAGGGTCCGTAGGAAAATATGGGACTTGGGCGTATGCCCGGAATTGAATTCCGAGGTCCCAAGCCCGAGAAATGAATTTTTAAAGTGAAATTATTTTCAAAATTTTGTTTAAGGAAATTTGAAATGAAAACTGATTATAAAGCAATGTTATCGGGCCCGTATTTTGGTTCCGGCGCCCGGTACAGGTCTTATATATGACTTGAGTCATTCCTGTGAAATTTGGTTAAAAACGGACGTAGTTTGATGCGATCAGGACCTTAATTGAGAAATTTGATGTTTAAAAGAGTTTTGAGAAATTTCATTGATCTCGAGGTTTAATTCGATGCTCGTGATGTTATTTTGGTAATTTGATTACACGAATATGTTTGTAGGGTGTTTTTGAGGGTGTATGTACACTTGGGTTGGAGTTTCGAGGGCTCGGGTAAGTTTCGAGTAGGTTCCGGGATGCCTTAGGCTTAGAAAGTCGGATGTTACAGGTTCAGGAAGTTGCAGGTCTCTGAACCCTTTAGTGCGGTCCGCGAGAAATCGCGTGCGATCGTGGAGGGGCCAGCGCGGCCGCGGTCGCCTTTGTGCGGAGCGCGGTGGAGGCTGTGCGGCCGTAGTCGCCTTTGTGCAGTCCGCACAGGGTGCTGAACTGCAGGTCTTCAGGCAGGCCTGTGCGGCCGCGGTCCATTTGATGCGGTCCACATAGGGGGTCTGAGAGGGGTATAAATAAACGATAATTTCAGCTATTTTTCACTTTTCAAAACCCCAAAAACATAAGAGGCGATTTTTCAAACAACCTTTCTTCTCCAAAACGTTGGTAAGTGATTTCTAACTCATTTTCTTCACTCCTTAACATCTTTTAACATGATTTCAACTTCAAATCAAAGATTTTCATGGGGAAAATTGGGTATTTTGGGTAGAACCTAGGTTTTTTCTAAATTGGGGATTTGGACCTCAATTTGAGGTCCCATTTCAAAACAAATTATATATTTGGATTCGTGGGGGAATGGGTAATCGGGTTTTGGTCCGAACCTCGGATTTCGACCACGTGGGCCCGGGGGTGATTTTGAATTTTTGGGTAAAACTTTGGAAAAACTCATTTTCATGCATTGGAGTTGATTCATTTAGCACTTATTGATGTAATTAAGTAACTTGTGACTAGATTCGAGTGGATTGGTGGTGGAATCAAGGGGTAAAGCTATAATTGAGGCTTGAGTGGTGTTCAAAGCTTCGAAGCAAATGTTTGGTCTAACCCCTAGCTTGAGGGATTAGGAGTTGAGTCATACTTGCTACTTGCTTCTTGTTGAGTACGACGTATAGGCATGATGACGAGTATCTATACGTTGGTGTCAAGCATGACCGTGGGTCTTAAATTGAAAGTTGTTGTGTTCTTGAATGACACTTTGTATGCTTTAATTAATGATCTTCTATGATTGAGCATTTCCATTAATTGAACTGAGTACCAGCTAAGTGAGATTGGTTATAGCTGATTCTCCCTTGTCGGGATGACTATTTCGATATTGTTGTTCCCTTGCCGAGAAATTTTTATATTGCGTTTGTTCCCTTACCGGGAAGTTATTATATCACTTATGTTCCCTTGCCGGGATTTCTTGTGATTGTGTGATGAACTGTAAAGGGGAACGGGTGGTACGCCTACCACAAGATAATAAAATGGGAGCGGGTGGTATGCCTACCACAAGATATGATGAAATGGGAGCGGGTGGTACGCCTTCCAAAAGATATGATGAAATGGGAGCGGGTGGTACACCTACCACAAGATATTATGAAATGGGAGCGGGTGGTACGCCAACCACAAGATATTATAAAATGGGAGCGGGTCGTACGCCTACCACAAGATATTATGAAATGGGAGCAGGTGGTATACCTACCACAAGATATGTTATGGTGTGAAGTCATGTGTAATTTTTTGTAATTCTTTCTATTTTTTTTTATATGTACTTATATATTTAGGAGTTATTCTTTTTTCGGTCAAGTTAGGTTTAAGGTCTAAATTTATTATCATTATAAATTAATACGTATACTGTAACTTATCTGTGTTTAGCACATAGTTGGGGAGAGCAATTGCTTTAACACACACCACCACTGGGCGAGTCCATGTGCACCATTTCACGGATTGGTGAACAAAAAATACTGCCAATTCTCGAGGCAATGAGGAATGTCTTACGCGAAAAACTCACAGCAGAGACGGTTTTACTTTTTTTGGAGAGGGAGGTGATACTACGGGTGTTTATCGGGCGGGCTGGGACGGGCTGAACGGGGAAAATATCAGCCCGTTTGGTTAGCGGGCGGGTTGGTTAACGGGCTGGGAAAACGGGCTCTTGGCGGGTTGAGAAATTTTGGGGTTTTTAGGGCCCGTACGGGTTCGGGCTTAGCGGGTTCGGGCGAGCCGGGCTCCACTTTGTTTTTAAAATTAAATTTTATTTTTCTTATTCAATGTTATTGATAGTTAAGTATTTGCAAACTTTTAAGGGATAGAATTAAACCTTGAAGTTTAAAGTTTAAAGTTTTAAATTTGAAATTTGTATTTTAAAATTATAAAATTGAAATTAGAAAGTAAGTGGCTACAACAAATTATTTAATAAGAGTATAAAACCAATAAGCAATATAAGGAACAAACTCCGAAGGCTTTCATTTATATTTTTAATACTTCAAATTAATTTGCAAGTTCTTTTTTTATTTTTTTATTTTAGAACTTTCAAATTAAAAGTTTACAATAATTATAAAAAATAAGAAATAGTACATCGCATGCTTTGCATCATTTTTGTAAGTTCTTCCATGTCAACATGAGGTTCTTGGTTTCCGGCATTGGTTGAATCGGAATTATAAACCATTATATCTCCAATTTCTTGGTCCTCCTCTTCGTCTACCTTGTCACGCCCTTGATTCCACCGTTCTGATCTTATCCAATCCCTGAAGCACACTAGAATTTTCAAAGCGTTGATGCTCAATGAATGAGGGTATCTCTTAGCTGCTCCCTTGCTTGGCTAAATGCGCTCTCTGATGCGACTGTTGAAATCGACACATTTAGCACGTCTCGAGCCATGGCCGAAAGAACAGGAAGTTGATTTGAGTTGCTCCTCCACCAACCCAGCGGTAGAAAATCCTTTTCGAGGGGCTTTGGTGACTTTTGCAAGTAGAATTGTAGTTCATCAATATTCCTACTACTGGTTTGTTGATGCTCTCCTAGTGTAGACCAAATCAGATAATCTTGAACACAATCATCATCATCCATAGTTGTTCCAGATGTTGAAGGATTAGTTGAAGGAATATTTGCACTACAACCGAAGAAGCATCAACAATGTTAGCATAATAATTATATAAAGTTTGAAATGTGTGTGTAGCTCAAAAATACAAGTGTCAATATCAGGAGTTTCAGTTGGTCCAATATCCATATAAGTATATAAAGCTCTAATTAATTGGCGACACTTTATCATTTTGACAATAGAGTTTAAAATAGCACCAATTAGGTAAATATAGGGAATTGGGTAGAAATACTTTTTAAACTTATCTAACATAGATTCGACAATAGTAGCATATCCTTCTTTCTGCTTCAAATTATGTAGTAAAAGAGAAATTTCAGCAATATGAACTAAACCATTTGAAATGGTAGGATAATAAGATCCAGAAAACTCAAGTGTAGCCACATAAAATTTTTGTAAAAATTGTACAACACCATGAATGACTTCCCAAGTTCTAGATGTTAATAAACGGTTAGGATCGGTACAATGAGAATTAACAACTTCAGTTATATGCATTCTATATTTATAACAACATCTTAAGAACAAATAAGTATAATTCCACCTAGTAACTATTTCTTCAGGCATGAGTCTTGGTTTTAGTCCGTAGTGTACACATTTTTCCTTAAATGTATTTAATCTAGCACTTCTATTATTTTCTTGAATTACACCAACAACTCTCCTAACTAAAGTAATTTCATCTCTAAATAATTCAAGGCCACTATTCACGATCAAGTTATAAATATGACATGCATATCTAACATGAAATATTTCAAGAAGTGGTGGGCGTAGATGCAATTTTAATATTATAATAACAACATTGTTGTTAGAAGCATTATCAAATGAAATACACAAAACTTTTTCTGCAAGATTATAAAATATAGCAACTTCATGTATAGTATTACTTATAAATGCACCAGTATGACTTTGATCTCCATCATATTTAAAAGCAGTAATACGTTTTTGCATACAAAAATTATCATCTATCCAATGGCATGTAACAGTCAAATAATCATTTCCATTCACAGCACGACCAATATCAGAAGTAAGAGAAATTTTACAAGAAAGACTTGCGAACAAATAACGTATATATGTCTCATATTGTCCAAAAAGCCTAAAGATATCAGCTCTACAAGTACTCCTAGGAATGCCTTTAAACATAGGTTACAAATTCTTTGAATATAAGTAACAAGATACGGTGAAGAAGCAGAACCAAAAGGTAAACAACCTGAAAACAATCATTTTAGCTAATTCTTTCCGATCTTTCTTAATATCGTATTTCCCAAATAACCCTCCAGTATTCGATTTAAGTTTTTGTTGCCCAGATGATCAATCTACTCCCCAATCAAGAGGGTGTTTCTCTTCCATATGCCTACGAAGTTGACCCGTCCCCCTCCTTTACCAGACTCATGTTTATAATGTTCATTATAAATTTTACATTTTACATAATTTTTTTGATCTTCTAGTCTTTCAAAAAACATCCAACACTTACTTCTTAATCGTCGATTCTTCTTAATAGGGAGTGGAGGCCTACTTGTTGCACCCCTAACATTTTAAATTTGACTAGCATTACAAGGTGTAGGTGGTGGTGTTCAAGATTATCGGGTGATTGAATATTATCTAACATATCATCTAAATCATCATCTACACCAAATTTTTCTTGCATTCACTCATAATCTACATTTAAATTTTCAGGGAAACTTTCAGAAATATGTGTAAAGCTACTAGAAGAACCAACACCACCTCTTGTGCTTTTTAAAGTTTTCTTACTACCACCTCTACTAGTGCACGCTTTTTTGGCCGTACTAAGTAAATTCATTATGTAAATTAAAGTAAGATTAAATTAAGAAATTAAATAAATAAACTAAATTAATAATTTTAAATAATAAAATAAGTGTACACCAAATAAGAGAAAGAGATGGAACGAGTGTATCGGAATTTCGGATGCCGCACTAATTTTGAATTTTTGATATCAAAAATCAAACTTCAATTGATAGACCGAAACTTGATAGTTGATACTTTATACTTGAATACTTGATACCACACTTCACTTGAATACTTAATATTTGATAATAATAATTTTGTAATGGCTAAACAAAATAATTGATGAAACTTGATATAATAAATAATTGAGAATTTGAGATTTGAGAATTTAAGAACTATAATATCAAGAGAGACTTGAGACTTGAGAGAGAATTGGAGTAGTAAGAGAGTGAATTGTGAGAAAAAATGAAGAAGAAGGGGGGCTATTTATAGATTTTAAAAGATTAAAAATGTAATTTTTCAATTATTAGGGATGAGAGAGCTATATTTTTAATGAGGGAGGGGGGCCGAAATGGCCATTTTTGCAAAATCTGGCCGTTCCCCAATGGTTTCTCAATTTGATCGTTAGGAACGGTCCAATTAATTTAAGAAAAGAAATTCCAACGGTAACCGGGCTGCAGCCCATGTTCAACCCGTTAAGCGATGTCGGGTTAAGCGGGTTAGGTGCACCGTTAAGCTGAACGCTTACGTCCAAAACCCGGTCCCCCTACCAACCCGCCCTAATTGCTACAGTACCGGGCTGACCCTGGCTGAAGCGGGTTTAAAACGGGTCAGCCCGGCCGGATTAACAGGTATAAACTATGAAAAATTTTCATTCATTCAATTCGCATTGCTGGAACAAAAGGCAAAGGAGCCACTGCTTCATTCCTCTCCAACTTGCTGAATGCAGAAGGCTACTTTGTTGATATACTCGGTAATTTTGTTGATGATTTTTTTTTTGTAGCAGCGTTTCTTATTAGTATGAGCTTTTGTCTATTGAATAGAAGATGTTTTGTCTATAGCCGGCTTGATTCTTGAGAATCTACGTCTCAGTCATTTTCAGGGGATTTTCCTTTCTTTGAAAAACCATCGGTATTATTGTTTGCTGAAATGTTTAATTAATGGTTTCTATTTCTGGTTTTGATTTTAGATTTTAGCTTTCTCCAGTCCTTTGAAGAAATTAGTAGCTAAGAGCCTAGGACTTTCATGTTTTTAGTAAAGTCTCGTCATTTTTCCTCAATTGGGAGAGGCACTCACTGCTGTGACTGTAAGCCTATTTGCTGAAGGAAGTGTTGAAATTGCAGTTATGAAGTTCAAAGATGTTTACTTGCTTTTTTCCCTCGTATACTATATTTTATATATAGCAGGTATATGTTTATTCATTTATTTATTTCAGATAGTATATGTTTATCCTGAAGGGGAGACTTGGCGTAAGTGATAAAGTTGCCGCCAGGTGATCAGCATGTCACGGGTTCGAGCTGTAGAAATAGCCTCTTGTGGAAATGTAGGGTAAGGCTGCGTACGATAGACCCTTGTGGTCCAACCCTTCCCCGTACCCCGTGCATAGCGGGCGCTTAGTACGCCGGGCTGCCCTTTTTTAGTATATATTCTTGCTGCTGATGTTGTTTATTGGAATACAAGTTTAGACCTTAGTAGATATTTGGTCTTCCTTTATAAATACAAAATTTTCTTTGCCACTTGTGTTTCCATCTATTTTGTCTCTTCTACTATCATACAGGTTGGATTAGGATGAACACGAGATGCAATAAATGTTACACTTGGTTCATCCTTTTAGTTGAATACTACTCAAAGGTTTAGCCTAATGTGTTTGTTACTTTCTTGTGGTGGTATGTTTTTTCAGACACGAGGCTATTGGTTCATGCCCCAGATTCTACTTTGCTAATTCCATCCTCAAAATTTCGGTTATTGTTACGCAATACAAACTTTATCCAGTTTCATGTTGAATGGAATTACTATGACCTGCCATTAACTTGTAATGATTGACGATTAAAGGCTTCTAGAACTTGTTATCAAACATCTGATCATGTTCATGACTTTGAAAATTACTCTTTTGAAGTTATAGTCGAAAAGTACTTTTCTAGAAGTTATAATACTACTAGACAGGTACCTAGTCTTATATTCTCAATGATAAATGCAAGCAAGTCAAAAGATGCAACTTCTATATGTACTCAGTGAGTACTACTCACCAAGTTGTCTCCTCGTTTCCTTACTTCATGGTTTAAATCTTTAGGCTCATCTTCAATTTCGTGATCGCTATAGAATCAGTCCAGCAGGTTATTTTCTTTGGAGTTTTAACGTCTTAGACGCTGGTATTATTTTCATTATGTCTTCCTGCATCAAGGTGTACAAAAGCTTAGAAACTTATGTTTGGTTACCATTTTCTCATGGCTGTCCTAATTTCCAAGCTAATTTGATCTCATCTTATTTGCTGTTGGATCAATTATGCTTTGTTTGTTTAACTTGTTTAACATTTCAGCTGGTTTTAGGAGGTCTTTTCCTTTGGCATATTGAGTACACTCCTCGTAGGAAATGTCTTCACCTATAGTGCTAGCATCTGATCCTGGAAATGAAAGGTTATTGAGAGGTTTCTATGAAGTGAGTGGCACACTTATCAATTGTCCGATATAGTGATCCAATGACTTACTGATGGGGATGCACTGATTTTCATAGGTTGTTCATGCATGAAAGAATAAGTCTCTATCTTTTTCTTAATTCCAGTCTGTTAATATAACAAAAATGCAATTGCCTGCATTTTCACAAATAGTGTAGTCGATTAACTTCTTGATGTGAAATTATTCATTCTTGGATCTATTTTTGAAAATATTTTAACTGCTACATTTGCAGCATTGTGCCTTAATAAGCAAGGTTAGGACTCAATTTCTTTACTCATCACTTCAATAACAAATTCAAGTTGTTAGTTATTATGTTGAGATGTATATTTATTCATTAAATTACAAATTCAAAACTCTTCGACTCCTTTGGATATGGAGATCCTGACATGCTTGTTTTTTTGTATAAGAAGCATTAATGATGTTTTGATACTTCTATTAATTGATTAATTCATACATGCATTCATATTTGTTTCCAGCAGGGCCTGCACATGTGAGATTGATTCTTTGACCAAGCAGTTGGAGAGATTCTTTTTATAGATGACAAATGAGAGCAATATCATGTTAAATTGTGTCCATCTCATCTAAATATTTAAGTTGTTAGTTTGGTTCAAATTCCAACCGAGATAAAAAGAGCTAGGTGATTTATTCCCATCCGTCTAAACTTTGTTCGATAGAGTCATCTAATAACAAGTAATCCATGCTGGTGGAAGTTAGCAGGTAAGTAGTGTTAGTGTTTCTGACATGATGTCGGCGGATGCACAAAAATTCATGAATTACTATGAGTAGATGACTATAAAGATGTCAATGATGAAAGGGAAGATCCTGATTCTTGTAGTGGAACTAACCTGTATTTGTCAGTTAATTATAGAGACTTCCGTTAATATGAAGAGCACCGACCATTGGTTTTAATAGAAGGGAGGAAAAAATGAAAAGCTTCTTCAGGTTTAAAGTTGGTTTTTGACATGCAGATGCACATGTTGAGAGGTAGTACTTCCTTTAAGATTTTCCTTTTACAACAATCTCATCTCAGTTCAAGACCCTGTACCCCTTGTTCAAGAGATTCTACATCAATGAAGCTAGTATATCTGTCTGCTATATATGATACTTCTGTCGTCCCTTCATATATTTTTTCACCAATCACTAAGTTGTCTTCTCTTTATGTATACATTTTTTTTCTTTATTTACATTTTTAATGGAACAAAATTGAAGCAAAGAACCCTTGCAGGCAATACGATTCAGGCCTAGTTGTCATTTTATATTATGCCTGGGTATGGATAATTGTAAGACTTAAAGAACCACTAGTTTTATAGAACCCTAATTTGTCTTAAACGACAAACATCATGTCTGGTTACTTACCGACATTGGGATGAATTGGGTCCTGATATAGAGGATTCATATCAGCTACTCCATCTAGGTTGGGATTGAGACGTAGTAGCTCGATTGATTTATCCTTTTTTTTTCTCTTCAATTCAAGCTATAATTTGATCAGTCTTCTCCTCTATTTTTCCTCATCCTGTTACTCAGTTTCCTACTTTTCAAAAGCTCCTGTACCTCCAGTGATGAATAACTTCAGGATATTCGAGATTCAGGCCCTTATCACTGCTATAGCACTGCTTGTTTAAGATTGATGCTTTATATGTTGACCCACTTCAAATGATATTAAAGCAGTATTCTATTCGTAGACTTCCAAAGCTGAATCCTTGCTATATAAACCACATTAGGGATGTGTCAATAGGTTGTCATCTGTTTCAGTCAGCCATTCATGTTGATGATCTTACCTGTTGATGGAGCATTATGTTTGTGTTAGGATCTTCCAAAGCCCTTGATTGTTTGAGTTCTTAAATGCGTTAGTAGGTTCAGAACCATGAAATTTCTGGTGCAAATGGAATAAGTCGATGATCACTTAGCTGTCACTTGGTTCGTATGAACCTAAAACTGTTTACTTTAATTAGACAAGTGATATTCCGAATATACTTAAGTTGTAAGTTCTTTTTACTTACGATTCGCTGAAGTCCATCTTACATAAACTCTTCATTTGCCTTGATATATACACTTGTGCCAAACAGGTATAACATGGGTATAGGTACTTCATATAGATCCTTCAAGATACACTAAAGTTTGCTAAAGGTTTAACCTATCCAACCAAGTACTTACCAGTTACCTGTACATGCTCATATCCAAGTTCATGCAACATAGTTTGAAACTTATGTTCTCTAATGTTCAGTTCTCTAGTTTGTGGATAAGGGACAACAGGAAAAACTACTACACCTAAAATGTATATCCTAAATTGTGGACTTTTGTATCAAGCACTATAAGAAACCTAAAAAAGGTAGACTCTTGCGAGCATAATGGCAATTTATAATGATTAGCACAAGAAAATATTAGTAGCAAAATTTTTAGAAAAAAAGAAGATAACTAGTAATACCTTTATGAAAACATTTGTAACAGGCTTTTTATTCACGAATAATTAGAGGGTCCACCTTCCATGAACACTCATGTGAGAATGCAAAAAATCTATTTATTCACAATGATATAATGAGCCCTATATACAACACATATTCTATTCTTATAACATATAGGACTAAGACATATTCTACTCCTACTACATATGGGATTAGGACATATTCTACTCCTACTACATATGGGACTAGAATATATTCTATTCCTATTACATATGGAACTAGGACTATTTACACATAACTATCTAACACTCCCCTCAAGCCAGTGCATACAAATCATATGTACCGAGCTTGTTACATATGTAACTAATACGAGGATAGGTGAGGGAGTTGGTGAAAATATCTGCAAGCTGATCGTTCGAGATACAAGGCCGCTAGAGCCCCCTGAGCAACAAAATCAGGTGGTTGCTGATAAACAGAAGTTGGCCGAAAGGTCGCCGGAAAAATTTGAAAAAGTGAGACTAAACCGAATTCCACACTACAAAATAGATTCTAAAACACCAGAGAAAACAAACTTTTCTGGAAATTATTGTTCACGCCGGAAAAAATAAAAGTTGTCAGAATTTGATGTAATTTATATGGATAAGATCGGAATCATTGGACGAGTAAGTTGTCCTGAAAAAGTTTTGTCAAGCTGGAATGGCTTACACGCGCCGGAAAAGTTGTTGTAGCTCGTCGGAACCAGGGTTCCGGCAGCGCGTGGAGGCGCGTGAAGGACTTTCTTCTTGAGCGATTGACTGTGGTTGTGTCGCCTGACTTTTTCGAACCAAATGGTAGTGTTGGTTTTTGCACAACACTTATTGATGGGGAGATAACGCAAATCAATCTTGAGTCGTCAACCGAAAAGACACACGGTGGCTGACTTTTCTGTTCCAATGGGACTGGAATTTCTGGGGTTTGGTCGCACAAGGGTTTCTGATCTAATGGTGGTACTAGTATATGCACAATACCGGTGTAGCAGTGATAAACCCGGGGAACAAGACGAAGTTGCCAGAAAATTACATGGCGATGAGATCTTTCTTCCCGGATGTCGTTGGAATGACGCACAACGATAATTTTCTCACTGAAGCTCTGATACCATGTGAGAATGTACGGGAGAAAAATCTATTTTATTAACAATGATGCAATGAGCCCTATATACAATACATATTCTACTCCTACGACATATAGGACTAGGACATATTCTACTCCTACTACATATGGGACTAGACATGTTCTACTCCTACTACATATGGGACTAGGACATATTCTATTCCTATTACATATGAGACTTGGACTATTTACACATAACTATCTAATAACTCATTTACGGGATTGATAATAGTGACTGAAGCCTTGAGGCATGATTAAATCCAAGACTTGTTCATCTGATCAAGCTAGATCTCTTTATGTTATATAACTGGAGTTAGAATTGAACAGAAAATGAATATTGATGGAATCAGTTTAAATTGTTGCATTCTGTGAAAATACCTTTACTTGTCACATTTCTATGGAGATTTTATTCAGTCGTAATCCGCCTTTAGCTGTTCAATTTTGGTTTTTCAATAATCAAGACAGGTATCTCAGTGTTTCTTCGGAATGATCATACTACTATGGTTTGCAGAAGTTAGAGTGCTTGCTAGTTCACGACTCATTATTACTCTAGTTTTATTAGGATTTATCTTTAATATGGTGAGATGGAGAAGTTCTGTTTCTTTCTAAAAAAAGATATGGTGCAGATGGAGAAATATGAAAAGATGTCACCCCCCCCTATTTAGTAGGGTAAGTTTGAGGTTTTACATTACCTTATAGGAGTAATAAAGAAAGTTTATTGAGGTTTCACTTTAATTTACCTTATTTAAAAAAAAGTTTATTGAGGTTTCACTATCTTTGCTTTAGGGTCCCGATGTCAAGACATTCTGCTATATGGTGTGGGGCTAGGAATGAGAGCTTGGAATTACATGGTGCCAACCACCTTAGTTGCTCACTAGTCGCCATCACCTAAAGGCTGAAGGAAACCCTCATTGAAATTACCCCTCTAGATAACTAAAAGGGCAGCTTCCAGGAAACGAAATTAATCATATTCTTGAGAGTACAATCATCTTTCTTGCACATTTGCATTATGTACCTTTTGCATGTGACTTACCCGTTTATGTTGATTGGAAGTTAGACATCAAAGATGAAGGACACATAAACTAGAAAATTGAGTATGGTTGGGTTAGACATAGCAGCTCGAGTGGAAAGATGTGTATTTTTTTAATTGGCATTTTATTTTTGCACGTAAAGTGTCATGATGTTGGCTCAGTGCATTACAAAAAGAATTAGGACATACCAAAGACAAGAAAAACAAATGCATTTAAGTGCTTGTTTGAGGTGTGCGTCAGTTTTTGTATGGTTTTCTTAAGGACTGAAGGAGCGGAGGGCCCTAAAAGGTTCTTACTCTCAAAAGATTGGTGAATGCACAAAATTGAGATACAAGATTGACGTAAGTGCCTAGTAGAGTGGCAAACAAATCTTTGTATTTTTCTGTCTTCTAAATTCAAAATATGATTGAATTTTTTTGCAGAGATGAGGAAGGGGGCTTGAACTAGCAAAGCATAAACACAGTCCTCCAACCGTTACAGGGAAGGATGGGGACAGGACATCCAAATGGGACATGGAAATCTATATAACAATCAAGGTAGTAGGTCCCTCTGCTCCCTCACCACCCACCCCCTTCATGTTATTGGATATCACCATCCCCCAAAACTCCCGAAATTTCAGCTCCCAAAATAAAATATGTTCGTTCATTTTGTACTTGCTAAAGCTGTGTGGTTATTGGTTCTTGATTCCTCATATAACAAAAAAAAAAAAAAGCAAAAAAGAAAAAAAAAATGAGAGTAGTGAATAAATTGGGAGTAATGGTAGAGCTCATACATTTCGTGGTGATCTTAAATGAGTGTGCAGATTTTGAAATGAATGAAGTTCGGAGGACCCCGCTTATTTACTATGTCTTGTTTTTAAAATTTGTCCTGCATTCTCATTAATGTTTGTGTGCAGGTTGCAGTATATGCTAACTAATGCATCACTCCCTCTGCCCTTAACAAGACATTCATTTCCCTATTGGAGTACTAAGCTTTACTTACTTCCACTTGGACAAAAAATGAAAATATAAAAAGAGAAAACGATAACTACCTTTTTATAGTTGGCCGCCAACTTTTGAAATAGAATTGAAAATTTTTATGACAAAAAGATGAGCTCAAATTTGGAAATCCTTGATAGTGGAAAACTGAAAAGTTGGTGATGTGCACGATGTATCAATTATGTCTCAATTTCAAACTAATTGAGATTGTTTGTATGAATTATTTATTTTCATTATATTCTATTTGGACCAGTCTTGATCTAATAGGATAAAATAATGTAGTATAAGTTATATGTTCTTAATGTTACACTTATTTCTTACAATGGGACACAACCTCAACAAGACGGAGAAGAATGCGGACGACAATCCTAATTAGTTAGTACTTATTGCTTATGTGGATTCTTTGCTTCCATTGTGTGATGTTTTTAGATTAATTTTCTTTGATTTTGAAAGATTGTTACTCTTTTGAAATAATTCTTCTATTTGATTTTAGGTCTACCTCTTTTTTTAGCACACTTAATTATGTTGTATCGTACCTATGGACTGATTTATTTGGAGTTCGATGTAGAAATTACAGTTCATAGCAAGCAACTTTCTCTTATTTTATATCTGTTGTCTGTGTGTGCGCTTTATACCCTTGGCCACGTGGCCAAGTTTATTTGTCCAATGTTGTATTATTACCCATCCATCCTAATATATACATTTTTACGACCCTTATCGTTTGGATAAGTTATGCATTAGAGGTTCGATATTGAATCCTAGATACTCCCTCCGTTCTCATTTAATTGTCATGTTTACTTAAAAAAATTGTTCCTAAATACTTGTCATTTTAGAAAATCAAGAAAGAATAGATTATTATTTTTTCCTTTATCCTTATTCTAAAATGTGAAAAGAGATTAATGTAGTAAAAACAAGTAGTAATAAATTGTGACCAAAAAATAAATAAGGGTAATTTAGTCAAATTATGCTTTTAATTAATATTTTTTAAGGGCGTGCAAAAGGCAAACATGAAAATTAAAATAGAATGGATGGAGTAAAATTGTTGCTTGTTACATTGTGTTAGGCTATAATGCGGAGGTGCAATTACACCTCCAAAACGTATAGTACCTCCAAAACGTATAATCTGTTGCGGAAGCCAAATGTATATAGTGTAAATAAGTCACAATTACTATACCAAAAATTATGACAGCCACCAAATAATAAATAAGACAATAAAGCAACAATAAAAGGAACACCAGAATTTACGAGGTTCGGCTAATTTTGCCTACTCCTCGGACACAACCAATATTTTATTTCACTCCAAAAATACAAGTGAAATAATACTAAAGAGAGAAGATACAAATGCCTTAAGAAGATAAGAAGACAAATGAGAGGTGTATTTAAATCCTAAACATTAGGCCTCCTTTTATAGGAAAAAATTCCCAACCCTAAATTGTCACCCACCGATGTGGGACTTTGACAATCAACAAATCTCCACCTTGGCAAAATTCCACATCTTCAATTTTCTCTCAATAACAAATTTTGGTTGTGTTTTCATCTTCAATCTTCAGTGTTCAACAATGTTGATCAAATCCAAACAATGTTGAAACTTGACCGCAGTCACCACCTTTGTCAGCATATCAGCAGGATTCTCTGTAGTATGAATTTTCTTCACCGTGACTCCACCTTCTTCTATGATTTCTCGTACAAAATGATACCGAACATCAATGTGCTTCGTCCTTGCATGATAAACTTGGTTCTTCGCTAATTGAATAGCACTTTGACTATCACAAAAAATTGTGATACTTTTTTGTTCAACACCAAGCTCCTTTAGCAATCCTTGAAGCCAAATTGCCTCCTTTACAGCCTCTGTAATAGCCATGTACTCTGCCTCTGTTGTAGACAAAGCAACTGTTGACTGCAAAGTAGACTTCCAACTAACTGGTGCCTTTGCAAAAGTAAACACATAACCAGTAGTTGATCTTCGTTTGTCCAGATCACCCGCAAAATCTGAGTCACAGTATCCAACTACAGACTGATTGCATTCCTGCTCAAAAACTAACCCAACATCTACAGTATTATGAATATACCGTAGAATCTACTTCACAGCTTGCCAATGCTCCTTTCATGGATTATGCATATATCTGCTAATAACTCCAACAGGTTGTGAAATGTCAGGTCTCATACAGACCATTGCATAAATCAAGCTACCAACATCATTTGCGTATAGTACCTTTGACATATACTCTCGTTCAGCTTCATCTTTTGGCGACATAGTAGTACTAAGCTTAAAATGGGGAGCAAGTGAAGTACTAACTGGCTTAGTCTTTTTATCTATGCCAAAACGTTGTAGTATTCTTTTCAAATATTCTTTCTGAGATAAACAGAGTTTCTTTGAACGTCTATCTCTTATTATCTCCATGCCAAGAATTTTCTTTGCCTCACCCAGATCCTTCATCTCGAACTCCTTCTTCAGTTGAATCTTCAACTTATCAATTTCTTCCGAATTCTTGGAAGCTTTCAACATATCATCAACATATAGGAGAAGATATACAAAGGAACCATCTTTAAGCTTGCGCAAATACACACAATGATCGTATTTGCTTCTCTTGTACTCTTGCCACAACATAAACTCGTCAAATCGCTTGTACCATTGTCTAGAAGATTGTTTCAATCCGTACAACGATTTTTCAAGTTTGCACACCATATTTTCTTTTCCAGCAACTTTGAATCCTTCTGGTTGAGTCATGTAGATTTCCTCCTCCAAGTTTCCATGTAAAAACGCAGTTTTTACATCCATCTGAACTAGTTCCAAATCCAGCTGTGCTACCAAAGCCAACATAATTCTAATGGAGGAATGTTTTACAACTGGAGAAAACACTTCATTGTAATCAATTCCCTCCTTTTGAGCATATCCTTTGGCCACCAATCTTGCTTTGTAGCGAACATCTACTTGGTTAGGAAATCCTTCATTCTTTGCAAATAACCATTTGCACCCAATTGCTTTCTTTCCCTTCGAGAGATTGGCCAATCTCCATGTATGATTCTGATGAAGGGACTGTATTTCATCATTCATGGCAATCCTCCACTTATCTTCTTCTGAACTTTGGACTGCGTCTTTATAAGTGGTTGGAACATCACCAGCTGCAATTGAGGTTGCACAAGCAACCGTCTCTATGAGACGAACAGGTTTCGTTATTGTTCTTTTTGGTGCTGGTTGCTATTGATTCAAGTTGTTGTTGAGGTTCCTGAGTTGGAATCTCCTCTACTGGCTCTCCTTCCAGAGGGTAATCTTCATTTATTTCCTCCTCTGCTTCTTGTGTAGGAAAAATAAATTTTCCCTCAAACTCCACCTGCTTAGAAGCACCCTCATTTTGTTTGGTATCTTCTGTTACCTTATTTACCATAGCAGATTCATCAAAGGTAACATCCCTGCTGAATATTACTTTCTTTGTCATAGGACACCATAAGCGATATCCTTTGACTCCAGAAGTAATTCCCATAAAAATAGCCTTCTTTGCCATTGGATCCAATTTTGACTCTGTCACATGATAATATGCAGTTGAGCCAAACACGTGCAAAGAGTCATAATCTACAGCAAGCTTTCCATACCATTTTTCAAATGGTGTCTTGCCATCAACAGCAGCAGATGGTAAGCGATTGATGAGGTGACATGCATATGTAACTGCCTCAGCCCAAAATTCTTTGCCCAAGCCAGCATTGGACAACATATACCGTACCTTCTCCAGCAAGGTCCGGTTCATACGTTCTGCCACTCCATTCTGTTGTGGTGTATGTCTGACAGTGAAGTGTCGGACGATGCCATCATTTTCACAAACCTTATTGAAATGATCATTTTTGTATTCACCTCCATTGTCCGTGCGAATACACTTGATCCTCTTGCCTGTTTGATTCTCCACCATCGTCTTCCATTTGAGAAAAATTCCCAACACTTCATCTTTGCTCTTCATTGTATACACCCACACTCTTCGGGAAAAATCATCAACAAAGGTTACAAAATAGTGCTTCCCACCCAATGAAGGTGTTTTGGAAGGACCCCAAACATCAGAGTGTATATAATCCAAAATGCCTCTAGTATTATGGATCGCTGTACCAAATTTAACCCTTGTCTGTTTCCCTTTGACACTGCTCACAAAACTCCAAGTTGCAAGTCTTTACTCCATTTAACAATCCTTGATCTGATAGAGTTTTTAAGGATTTTCCTCCAGCATGTCCCAAGCGCATGTGCCATAGCTTGGTTGCTTCTGCCTCTTTGTCGTCACTGGATGTCACTGTCGCTGTCCCAATAACTATACTGCCACGATAGCGGTACATATTATTCTTCTTTCGATTAGCCTTCATTACAACTAGTGCACCGGAACATACTATCATCACTCCATTTTCTGCAATGATTTTGAACCCTTTTGATTCTAGGGCTCCCACAAAGATGAGATTCTTCTTCAAATCCGGTACATATCGAACATCTGTTAATGTTCTGATCATTCCATCATGGTTCCTTAATCGTATTGAACCAATGCCATATGAGGTAAGAGGGCTGTTGTTCGCTGTGTGGATAATTCCATATTCTCCTTCTTGAAAATCCACGAACCAGTCCCTGTTGGGACACATATGATAGCTACAAGCCGAGTCCATCAACCATATGTCTGATGATGTTGATGACTCTGTTGTAACTAATGAGAAGTCTGAATCATCACAATCAGCTACATTTGAATCCATAATGGCCTTTCCATTGTTATGTTTGGCCTTATTCTTCAACTTCGGACAGTCTTTCTTCCAGTGCCCCTTTTCTCGACAAAAGGCACATTCATCTTTGTTGGATCTTCCCTTCTTTGTCTTCCTTTCTTTGTCCTCGTTTGATTTTGAGGACGACCCCTTACAACCAGTGCTTCTCTTTCCCCGCCCTTCTGTTTTTCTCCCTTTCTTTGTTCGTAGCTGTACAAAGCCGAACAAACTTCTCTGAGAGAAACTTCATCATTTCCATGGAGTAGAGTAATTTCAAGGTGCTCGTACTCATCAGGAAGTGACGCCAACAACATCAAGGCCAAGTCACCATCATCAAAAGTTGTATCCATATTTTGCAAATCTGTGACCAACTTATTGAAACTGGTGATATGTTCATTCATCGTGGTACCAGGAACATAGGTGAAGTGAAACAGTCTCTTCTTCATGTCAATTTATTTTGACTGTTTTTCTTCAAAAATTTATCCTCTAGTGCTTTCCATAATTTACTTGCAGAAGTTTCCTTTGTGTATGGATATTTCTGCTCTCTAATAAGGTAGGATCGAATGGTACCGCAAGCAACACGATTGATAATTCTCCAATCTTCTTCTCCAATAACATCTGGTCTTTTTTCTTCAATGGCAAGATCTAGCCCTTGTTGAAAAAGGACATCTAGAACCTCGCCTTGCCACATCCCAAAATGTCCTGATCCGTCAAAAATTTCTACCGCAAATTTCGCATTTGACACAATTCTTGTCAGAAGCGAAGATGCCAACGATGACGTATTATTGACACTTGATGTAGATTCTTCTTGTTTATTGTCTCCCATTTTGACACGAATATTATTTAATAGATGACGACACAAATCAAGATTATTTCCTTTCTGGTGTGGAAGATCAGACTAAGCTGCAACCACAAAGCATACTAAGACAGAACCTTGACACAGTTACCAAGATAAATCTTTTCTGATGTGGAAGATCAGACTATGCTGCAACCACAGAGCATACTTAGACAGTACCTTGGCTCTGATACCAATTGTTGCGGAAGCCAAATGTATATAGTGTGAATAAGTCACAACTACTATACCAAAAATTATGACAACCACCAAATAATAAATAAGACAATAAGCAACAATAAAAGGAACACCAGAATTTACGAGGTTCGACTAATTTTGCCTACTCCTCGGACACAACCAATATTTTATTCCACTCCAAAAATACAAGTGAAATAATACTAAAGAGAGAAGATACAAATGTCTTAAGAAGATAAGAAGGCAAATGAGAGGTGTGTTTAAATCCTAAACATTAGGCCTCCTTTTATAGGGAAAAATTCCCAACCCCAAATTGTCACCCACCGATGTGGGACTTTTGACAATCAACATAGTCTACTAAGCTCCTTCTCCATTTCATTTTACTTGTCATGTTTGTCTTTTATACGCCTCTTAAGAGAATGCCAATTAAAAGGATCATTTGACTAAATTACCCTTATTTATTCTTTGATCTCAATATATTACTACTCTTGTTTTCACGAATTTATCCACATTTATTAGAGTAAGAGTAAACGTGTAAAATAATAATTATTTATTTGTTGATTTTCTAAAATGACAAGTATTGTGGAATAAATTATTTTTAGTAAATACGACAACTAAATGGGAGAGGATCTACCGAAAACAACTTCTCTACATTCTCAAGGTAGAGTTAAAGTTTGCATACCACACTTGTGGAATTACACTGGGATTCTTGTTATTGTTGTATGACAACTAAATGGGAACAAAGGGAGTACATAGAACTGAAGGAGCAAAGAAAGATTAGCACCATAAGGGCTCGTTTGGTGCGAGGGATAAATGATAATTAATTCTAGGACTAAATTTGAGATGAGTTTATCTCATGTTTGGTTGGGATAAAATCGTGGCATAACTAATCCCGGAATTAGTAATCACGGGATTGTAATTTTTTTTTATCCCCATAGGGAGGTGAGATAACTAATCCCGGGGTTATAATTAATCCTGAGATAATTTATTTTCACAGGCAGCTCTAAAAAATTTGAACAATGGAAACTGAAGATGCTGGAAAATGGCAAACGCGGTTCAAGTAGTTGTGGACATTTAGATCAACTTTGGGTTTGATTTCCATGGACTGCTAAGGGTCTTACAAACAACAACCGCCCTCTGATTTATTAACCCTCGCTGATGAATTGAGTCTTCTAGCCTCTTAAGTTTGGAGGACAAAATATATCACAAACAATAAACATAGGCTATTTTGGAAACTTGCATTGAATCTGTGTTGGCTTAAAGGTGAAAAATAAGGGATGAAAATTTTGCAATAAAAGGCGTTGAGCCAAGCAGAGGCATTGGATGATGTCTCTCTTACCTAGTTTCATCCAAAACCTGTACCGGACTCGGGTATTTCACTACAAGAAATGGGTTAGAGAACAAGGATCTCTGTTACTGGAATATCCTAAAAACTTGTAAGCTTGTGTTATCCAGCATCTGATCTTGTTGGCTGCTAAACCCACTTGAATAGTTTGCTATCGGACTTTTCGAAAATGTGGTCCGGTATGTGTCGGATCCTAAAATAATGCATTTTTTAGAGGATCCGACACAGATGCGATAGCATTTTGGAGATTCTGCGCAAGATAGACTATGACAAGGAGGTGTATAACAGCTCTTGGGAATTCCAACTTACCCTATGCTAAATTTCTCGTTATTACTTTATATTTAGTTATTTCTGTGTTTGTTGTGGCAAAGTACTTTCTAGCTCCTTCATTTTTGCTTCTTGTTCTGAGTGGTGCATGCATGCGGACAAGTATGCGTGCACAGTGAAAGAGAGCGCTGGAAAGGGTTAGTGAGGATAGTAAATGTGAAAGTTGATTTCTGAACGAAAATATAGGAGTAAAAGGTCATTGTTTTGTTTGGAAGCGGAGTAATAGCGTTGAGTTTAATTAGTAGTATATACTGATGTTTAAAATAATCTTTACGCTATCAGATTAATTACATGGAGTTGTACACGTAAAGCGAGATTAGTAACATGAAAAATAAGGCAGATTATGGCTACAACAGGTTAAAACATATTGATGTGTAAAAATTCTTTTATAATATTATCGTAACAGTTGATTTCACTTTTTAATTTCACTCGTAGACGATTACATGTAGTTATTTTTTAGATGATCTGACCGTATAGAAATTCTAAGGAACAGTAACAGTGGTGAAGAAAACGCACTCCCATGCAGTACCTCTTCTCCCACTTACCCTTCATGCATTTACATCTCGCCCGACTTTTAGGCCATTCTGCCACCCAATTCTCTTACTTACTCATTATATGTGTTTTTGTGCTCCTTTCACTTTCTCTATCACAAATACAACCACAGAAAGAAAGAAAAAAAAAAGAGAGAGGGACTAAGAAGTAGCTAGTATTTGATGCTTTGCTCTAAACATAAAAACTTCAAGTTGCTTTGGAAAAAAAATATTAAAAATCATCATAAAAAGGCACGGAAATGCCGTGTCTGCGCATTGAAAGCTCTCTCTAGAATTCATTTAAGCAGTGTCTCAAGAGACAAGTTGCAGATCTTGCCCTCTTGGGCCCTCTTCACTGCTCTTCCGTCATCTTCTTCGTCTGCATTTCCATCTCTCATTTACTACCTCTCTTCTCTATCAGTACACCACTTACCTTACATAATTTACACACCACTTTGCATTTTGTCGCTTTGTATTTAACTCCTTCATGTATGCAATACATATCTTTTTGTAACTACTCATCTTTTGCTTTTTGTTCTTTCTCTATCTCATACTAACTCCTAATACCTATCCTCGATCCTCTTCTCATATTGCCACTTCCCCTACTGTCTTATCCACCTTTGCTAATAAACTTCTTTATGCTGAGTGTGTGAATTTTTTTTAATTATTAGATCATCCAAATGATAACTACAAGTAATTGCTCTAAGTAGAATTCGTAGCACCAAGGGTGTAACCTAGTGATTAATGATGTGGGTCGAGAACCATGAGGTCTTAGGTTCACATTCCGACGGAGGTAAAACAAATATTAGGTGATTTCTTCCCATTCGTCTAATCATTGGTGGACAGAATTACTGATACCTATGTTGTTACAAGTTACAACATATAAAATTACACTGATAATGTAAAAATTCTTTTGCAATGTCATCGTGTATAAGTTAAGACCCTTTTGAATTTAATCCTCTATGAACATGTTCTGTAGTTTGTAGCAGAGAATAATCACGGAATTTACGGTTGAGGTCCATATACAAAATTAATACTGCAGGACGAAGAAAGTCAGGGAGTTAATTCATATAGTAAGAAAAAGAAACATCATTCAGTAGTTTGATTGTTTAAATTTCAAACTGTTCTCAAGTTTGGAATTTAAAATCTTGGGAATGAGTTATATATAACATTTTGACATATGTCTATCGACATTCTGAGACATCACAAAATTCATTCAGTGTGACAAAATATGATAAGCAATACATTGGAGTGTACTGGTTAAGAGTCCGCCTCACTCCCCAAAAATATAAACGTAATATTGAGTTTGATTTACCTTTTAAAGTGCAAAGAAAACAATCCTTAAAAAAAAAAAAAAATTACTAGCAGTTCAGCTTAGATTATTATTTCAAAATTCTATCCCCTGAGGAGGAGAATGACTAAACTCGAGACCAAGCTTAGAATATATAAAATTCCAACGTTATACTTATTTCTAGTTACCCAGTTATGAACTCGAAAATTCTTAGGTGGGAATGATGTAAAAAACACCCACTTCAATTCCAATCATCCATCTTGTGCTACAGTATTGAAATGGAATACCTTGATTAACATAGTTCGAAAGATCAAACCCAATCACATAGGTTTGAAAGCCTACATTGACTTAAATGTGTCGGGAATACCTACATGCAGCATGAAATAAGGATTAAGGTACAAAAAGAAACAAATACTAGCAAGCTACTGAAAAAGGTAGGTTTATACCATTAAAGCGTTCTAAAAAAAATGAAAGAAACATAGAGTACGAGAATCATAACATTTAATTCTTGATCCCTATTTGGATATATATTACTTTCACGGTCTCAAGGAAATATGGAAACTATATAAACAATATTGCAAATATCAATTTGTTACTTGAGAATATCTTAGAGATTTTTTCAAAAAAAAAATACATAGGGAGTATATTGACAATAAGACAGGTTTCAGTTGAACTTGCGTTATTAGAATCATAGGGTTGTCGTTCGAAATGATTTCATATGGCGAAATTGTTTTTCGTTGGTTTGTTCCATTGGCTTCCTCAAGCAGTGCTGCCTTCAGTTTGGTCGCCGGCCGTAGGTGATTAATGAAGGTAATTTAGGTAGGCTCTGATACCATGTTAAATTAGAGAGGCACGATTAGTGGAGAGAGAAATGCTCTGCATTTTGCACTCTGTCTTTTCCATTGATATTGTATCCTATATATCAAAGAAATAAGGAGTAGTACCCTAAAATTAGGTTAACTAATTACAGAATATTATTAATACCATATTTATAGAAAAATCGGCTTTGAGGCACAATGAATGCGTTGCACCTGGCATAACACTCAAGCCAATTGTTATCTTGGGTGCGAGACACTAAAGATGACATTGAATTTACACTCTAAATAATAATGTCATCATATAAAATAAGACATAGGGAGTAACAATTAAAGTGATCATACACTGAGTAAGCTTGGTCCATTATATCTGTCGTGATACTGTTCGAGAGAAAGAACAGAAAAAAACATTTAATTTGTGGAACAGTGATCACTCAGAATCCGTAGTTGCTCATATTTATCGGCAAATATAAAGCATTATCAGATACTAACTTTGGAATGTATATGAAGAGACTGGGCAAGTTTGTAAATTAAGGGAATTGTTCTTTCTGCAGATATGTATTGAAAACAAAAACTTCTTTTTCTAGTTATATTCCGTTTGTGTATTCATGTTGAACTATTAATGATGCTTTGAAAAGACAAAAAATATTTTCTGCCTAGTTAAGGAAATAATTGTTTAAATGCATTTGCAATAACTTCTCTCCCCTCCCTTTTTCTTTGTTATTTTCTCTTAAAAAATTATTTCTGTTACTACTATACTTTGTGTTGCTTTTATTAAGATGCAGATCTTTGTTGGGGAGGGGGTGAGGTCATTCAAGACACTGTTTGATTCCTGTCGACTGTAGTATGTTTAAATTCCTGGAGCAGGATCTAAATGCGACATTCTTAATTAATTTCAAGTTTTTATATTTTTCTTTTTTAAATGGATATATTAAGAGAATGTTTCTCAAACAAAATGTATGTCATTTAATTTGCTTCTCGTTAAAGAAACCTACATTAGTCCTTAGTTATATGAATCCTGTATATATTTATAATATAAGCTTTTACTACTGCCTTATCACTAGTTCGTTGTTCATAAAACTGATAAGTACTACACTACAGTTAAATCTTTCTATAATAGTTTTTTTCCGAATTTTTGGTTTCTATGAAGAATGGTTGTTATACATACACATATAACAACATTTGACGTTTAAGTATTATTTGGCTCTTATAGACAAAAACTACTTTAAAATTAATTTTTTTTTCTTTTTTATTATTACGTAAAAAATTAAACAAAATTATACATTATCTTTGTTTGACATAATGCTACCTTTGTTTCTAAAGGAAGAGTTTGAAGTTTAAACCCCATATGGCATGAATTATACTTTAATGAGTATTCTTCATAAACTTATGCACGATGAAAACTTTGTATGGTGGAAAAGATATGTGCAGATCATCAAATTGTAATCATTATGTACGATGGAAATTTGTCCAATGAAAAAAATGGTATATATGTGCAGATCCTCAAATAGATATTATACATACTAGAAGTTTTTGTGCAATGGAATGAACATATACTAGCATATCTTTTAATGAAATTAATTGTTAAAAGTTATGTATAAACATGATATTTCATTAGAAGTGGTGCATTACAATTTTAAAATATTTGGTCAAAATCTCTAGACTTATTAATTTGCAGTCCTAGAGATTCTACAACTGTTATAGAAGGATAATTTTATAAAAAATATATTGTAATAATGATGGTTGTTATTGTTATTGATAAAAAATTATTATAGATAGGTAAAGTGTTAACATAAAAATTGACTTTTAAAAAAACTTAATTTTTACAATAAAATACTGTTATATAAAAACATTATTATAAATGACACCTATGAGAAGTATTATATAAAGGAATTGTGCCGCAGATCGAGTAGGAAAGGTTAATGGATATCATTGATGTTAGCTAGTACTAGTATAACAGTTGTCTCCTTTTGTATGTATTGTTCTTTTGTTATCAAAATTTGAATAATTAAAATAATTTAAATTTCGAAAAATATTTGTATAAAGTAACACTATTAGCAAACTGGTGGAGTACTATTAAATATTTTGATGCATGTTAAAGTATATTGAAAGGTGTCTTGCGAATTAGGAGTAATACTTGAATTTTGTAGGTCCAATAAATTTGATATATGAGGTAGGCCCAAAATTAAGTCATTGCCAGGGAAGAGGCCAACCTGACAAAAACTTTATACAACATTCAATTTGACGAAGGTTCACTTATTTCTGACTCACTAAAAAAAAAAACAAAAAAAGAGAGAGAGAAAGAGGCAGCATCCAAAAGCCTAAGCCCCTTTTATATTTTTATTTTAAATTATATTTATGAAATGGAGGTTAGCATTTGGAGTCATATGAGATAAGAAAGTGCTATCGAAACTTAAAAGGCAAGTTTTATAGAGAGGCGGTTAGATCGGTCATGCTGTATGGGGCTGAGTGTTGGGTACCAAGAATTCTCATACCCAAAAGATGAAAGTGGCAGAAATTTAGGATGTTGGGATGGATGTGCGGGCACTAGGCTGAATAAGATTAGGAATGAAGATATTCAGGAGAAGGTGTGCGTGACTTCCATGAACGACAAGATGCGAGAAACGAGGCTTAGATGGTTCAGGCACATGCGGAGGAAGCATATATGGCCCGGTAGGAGGTGTGAGCGATTGACATTGGCAGATACGAGGAGAAGTAGAGGATGACCTAAGAAGTATTGGGGTGAGGTGATCAGGCAAGACATGGCGCGACTTCAGATCTCCGAGGATATTACTCTGAATAGGAAGGTGTAGAGTTCGAGCATTAGGGTTGTAGGTTAGGAGGGAGTCGAGAGATTTTCTACGTTGTTCCAGGGACGGGGCTAGGCTGCAGATAATGTTTCGCCGTGGGTAGTTAGTGGTTTATGTAGTTTCCACACTATTTTCTATGGCATTATTTCTAGTTATTTTTATTGCTTTACTTCTATTTTCTGTTTCTTACGATGTTGATATTATGTTGCTGGCTTCTGTTGCTGTTACTGATCTATTGTCTATTGTTCATCGTTTATTTTCTTCTTGAGCCGAAGGTCTTTTAGAAACAGTCTCTCTACCCCTCCGGGGTAGGGGTAAGATCTGCGTACACTTTACCCTCTCCATACCCTACTTGTGGGATTTTACTCGGTTGGTATTATATATGCAGTATATACTGTAAAACCTAAGAAATTAAAGAGCAAGACATGCCCCTTTAAAAGACTTTCTAAATTTAACATATTTTATATGAGAAAGGGAAATACTAGAGACGATCACGCAAAGTGTTCTTTTGGTGCTTTGAATTTACTACTGTAAAACTTAGCAACAAAGTCTAAAACAAAACCATACGAATCCTTTTACAGACTTCGTTAACTCTGACATACATTTGCTCAAAAGAGGAAATTACTCGTGAAAGTAAAAGAGACTGCCACTTCTAACTTGGAGTCATATCTAGTTTGTTTTAAAAAGAGAGACTAAATTTGTTATAAGATAAAAACGTAAACTAATCTCACAATCAAGGACAAGCAAAACCAAATATCTAGACATTTATAACATGGTTTTCTTTTTCCCACTTTGACACTGTCAAGGGCAAGGAAAAGTAAAGGTATGATTGGAAAGTCATTCGGTAATTAAAATTGATATAATTATTAGGATAATAATTATATAATTTGTTTGTTTGTCATAACGTAATTACAATTTAATTACAAATATATTGGTTGGTTGCACAAGTGAAATTACACAATTAAATTAATTTTTAAATAAAGTAATTATGGAAACTTAAAAGTTGATATAATACATATATGCCTATAACGATTTTTTATAAGTATAAATGACATTAGATCTAGTATTTAAAATGCATAAATTTTCTTGAATATACACTAATTAGTAATCACATATTTATAACTAATATTGTAAAAATAGCTGATATATATTTTCCAAAATAATAATATTTAGTTTAGATACTTACAAAAACTAAAAACATACGTTTTGTAAGAACATCATGAAATTCATGTTTGATAAAATAATATTTATAAATATAATGTCATAACATTATTCAAATGTTTGACAAAACTAATCTATCAATTCTAACTAAAAAATGAACAACATACAATGTGAGCCAATACTACTAAAACAAATAAATTGGAACCATGAATATAACACAATTTTAAAATTCAAAAAAAAATAATTTAACATTTGTCAAATTCCAACATGTAATTATCACCAATTCTTATCCCCTCCTCCCTCCTTGAGAACTGGAGAGTGTAATTACATCTCTCCAATTACATCCAATTCCATGCTGATCAAATAATTATTTGGCCTGATAAACATGTCAAACTGTGTAATTATACTCAATCACACTCAAATACAATTTCTAGGTAGTTTTCAAACGGGCTCTAAATATCTTGACATGGTTTCCTTCGTTCTTTATTTTTTTGCTTTTGACACTCTCAAGGACAAGGAAAACTAATAGTAGTATGTTGATATTAAAATGGTTTTCTTCCTTCTTTATTTGTGGCTTTTGATACTCTCACGGACAAGGAAAACTAAATATCTAGACATTAACATTTATTTATTTATTTATTTGACACTCACCCGTACAAGCAAAACTAAATACCTGGACATTAACATAGTTTTTCTTTTCTTTTGAAAAGAGACTGCAATGGATCTTTTTATTAGGTTCAAATAATTAATTACGAGCTAGCTAGGTACTTGATAATACATTAGTAGGTAAATGATCTTTTTCTTAAAGGAATATCGGTAAGGTTCAAAATTCTTTTCTTTTTTTTCTTTTTGTGGAAATAAGAAATGTCCCCCATAAAATTGGAAAGAAGAAATGCAGATAGTTAAAACTACATACATGATCCTAAATTTACTCTGCAAAGGATGCTAACTAAGAATAGTAAGTTAAGGTCTCGGGTTCGAACCATGGGTATGAAGTCGCCTTGGTTATGAAGAAACTTGTTAGAATACTGTATTTGAAAAATAATTCTGGAGAAGAAAACAACGTATAAACAGAAATGTAGAAGAAGTAGAAATTAATCTGAACCTACTGAATTCACAGTGTTTCTTTAAGGAACTTAATCCCCTCCTAGTACCCGAGGTTGTGAATTATTTCCTCCCAGGATAGAACGGATTACACACTGGTGTAGCGGTACTTCAAACCCAGTGTTTCAACAAACACAAATAGCGGCAGCAAATCACACTTATGTTGTTTGTTTTTTTAAGAAAACAGGCAGGAATTGAAGAGGAAAATTCAGAATTTTCATAAGAAAAATATAAAGGAATGGTCTGCTATTTATAGCCAACATGTTGAGTTTAAACAAAGAGGTGCAACTCTTCAGAAAGTCTCATGACTGTTCATATAAAACGGTCATTACGTAAATGGCTATTTACGCAAAATAAAACGGGAATTCAAAATAAAGAGGAAAATTAATTTTCCGTTACAAAAACGGCTAATTTGGATTAAATAATATTATGTTAATCTTAATATTAACAAATAAATTTGGTTCAAAAAATCAATCAATCAATCGATCATTTGACCAAATCTGAATCCGAAGCCGAAGCCGAGCTGAGCGAGCGAGCGACAATGACGGTGCGAGGCTTGCCTTCTTCTTAACTCTTTAAGATCTAGAAGAAGAGAAATTGTATATATACCCATCAAAAGTCTTTTCCTCCTCCAATATGAGACATTGTCCCTTTGTCAAGGAGGGAAAATCAAAATTTTATTTTTCCTTCCATTTTCCATTCACCCTCTTTTAAGCTAAAATAAGCTTAAAAATCCAACAATCCGCCACATGAATTGGGGATAGCTATATCACAGAAATATGCATGAAAAACTATGTGATTCACAAGCAAGGATTAACCACATCTGGATAAGTAAGTTTTCCTTTGAACTTTCAATAGTGAACTTATTTACTTAGTCAATCGGTAGATTTGATATCTTTGAACTGTCGAACTTTGGTGTATACCTAGACAAACATAAGTCACGCAATCAACCCTTAACCGTCTTTGATTCTCATTGTTGTATTCGTTTCAGCCATGAACACTGCCTGGTTTTATAAGTGCGTAGTGAACTGGCCTCGCAAAATTCTCATTGAAGCGGCTAACACTCCATACTTACATAGGTGATTCCCAAACGTGTCATCCCGTAGATACAATATTTAATATACCCCGTATCAAATTTAGAAACCATTGAAAAGCCTTAATGTTTTATCCTTGGTACTGAACATTGTCTCATCATAAGAATGGATCAAAATTTTAGTTGACAATATTGAGCTGTCATTAATGACTTTGTTTGATCTCTTTGAACCTAGATCTTGGGATTTCCAGTCTTGTAGATAGAATTACCGCCACAATGACTTTTCCTCGGCCATAGTCCCATTCTCATCGTTGATTTCTCAATTACCTCTTTAGTTAGGCCTTTCATAAGTGGATCCGACACATTATCACTTGACTTTACGTAGTCAATCGTGATAATTCCTCAAGAGAGTAATTGCCTAACGGTTTTATGTCTTCGTCTAATATGACGAGATTTACCGTTATACATAACGCTCCCAGCCCTTCCAATTACCGCTTGACCATCACAATATATACATATTAGGGCCAACGGTTTGGGCCAAAATAGAATATCTTCTAAGAAATTTCAGAGCCATTCATCTTCTTCACTGACTTTATCTAAGGCTATGAACTCATCCTCCATTGTAGAGCGGGCAATACATGTTTGTTTGGACGACTTCCAAGATACCGCTCCCCCATCAACAATGAATACATATCCACTTGTGGACTTAGAATCAGTTGAACCGGTAATCTAACTTGCATCACAATATCCCTCAATCACCGTAAGATATTTACTGTAATGCAAAGAAAAGTCCTGGGTATGTTCTAAATATCCCAAAACTCGTTTCATTTCCATCCAATGAGATTGACCTGGATTACTCATATATCGACTCAGTTTACTTATAACACAAGCTATATCTAGTTGTGTACAATTCATGATATACATTAAATATCCCAACACACGAGCGTAATCCAATTGTGATATGCTTTGGCTTTTGTTCTTTGCTAGTGCAAGATTTACGTCAATTGGAGTCTTTGCAACTTTAAAATCTAAGTGCTTGAATTTTTCAAGTATTATTTTAATATAATGAGATTGTGACAATGCCAAACCTTGGGGAGTCTTATGGATCTTAATACCCAAAATTAAATCGGCAACTCCCAACATTTAAATAGTGCCATCATCTTTCATTTTCCTCTTAAAAATCTATTTAGAACCCAAAGATTTATTTCCAGGAGGAAGATCAACGAATTCTCATGTATGGTTATTCAATATGGATTCTGTTTCACTATTGACTGTCTCTTTCCAAAATAATAATTCTGAAGAAGACATAGATTCTTTAAATATTCGAGGCTCATTTTCCAATAAGAAAGTCACAAAATCTTGTCCAAGTGAAGTAGACATTCTTTGACGTTTACGACATCTTGGATCCTCCTGATTAAATGTACTTTCTTTTGTTTCTTCCCGACGCTGTTTAGATCCTTCACCAATCGACTCACATTCCTTTTTATACGGATATATATTTTCGAAGAACTCAGCATTATCTTATTCTATAACCATATAATTATGAAGGTTGGGTTTTATGATTTATGAACCAGAAATCGATATGCTTTAATATTGTTCGCATATCCTATGAAAACACAATCAACGATTTTCGGTCATATTTTTACCCTTTTGGGTTTAGAAACTTTTACTTTTGTCAAACACCTCCAGACTTTAAAATAATTCAAATTGGGCTTCCTTCCTTTCCATTTTTCATATGGAATGGATTGCGCTTTGCTATGGGGTACTCGATTTAGTATCCAGTTAGCCGTAAGAATGGCTTCCTCCCACAAATTCTGTGGCAAACTAGAACTTATCAACAATGCGTTCATTATCACCTTTAATGAATGATTCTTTCTTTCCACAATCCCATTGAATTGGGGCGTGTAAGGGGACGTTGTTTGATGAATAATTCCATATTACTAACATATTTCTTCAAAAGTAGATTCATATTCACCACCATATCACTTCTTATCATTTTGATTTTCTTAATAAGTTGCGTTTCAACTTCATTTTTATATTGCTTGAATGCATGTATTGATTCATCTTTACTATTAAGTAAGTAAACATAGCAATATCGAGTACTGTCGTCAATAAAAGTTATGAAATACTTCTTTCCACCGCGAAATGGTATTGACTTCATATCACAAATATCTGTGTGACCTAAGTCTAAACGATTTGAATTCCTTTCAACTGGCTTATAAGGATATTTAACATACTTAGATTCCACACATATTTGACATTTTGATTTGTCGCATTCAAACTTAGGCAATACTTCCAAATTAATCATTTTTCGCAAGGTTTTATAATTGACATGTCCCAAACGTATATGCCATGAAACATTTGACTCAAGTACGTACGAAGAAGCTGAAATTTTATTATTCTCAATGACCATTACATTCAATTTGAAACGGCCCTCAGTGAGGTAACCTTTTCCTATAAACATCTCATTCTTACTTATTACAACGTTATTAGATACAAAAATGCACTTAAACCTGTTCTTAACGATAAATGCAGTAGAGACTAAGTTCTTCCTAATTTCAGAAACATGAAGGACGTTATTCAGAGTCACCACCTTGCCATAAGTCATTTTTAGAAATATCTTGCTACATCCTTCAATCTTGGCTGTTACAGAATTTCCCATAGAAAGCGTCTCTTCGGGTCCAACAGGAGCATAATTAGCAAACGCTTCTCTAACAGCACAAACATGGTGAATGGCTCCAGAATCAATCCACCATTCTTTAGGATTTCCTACCAGGTTGCGTTCAAAAAGCGTAGCACACAAGTCATCAATATCCTCGTGCTTTTTAATCATGTTTGCTTGACCCTTCTTCTTGTCTTTCCTTGGAGCACGATAATCTATAGATTTGTGTCCAGTTTTCCCACAGTTGTAGCAATTTCCTTTGAACGGCTTCTTACTTGGGTTGATTTTCGGTCCAGAAACCTTCTTCCTCTTTCTATTATTTTGAGGAGCATCCTCAATAATGTTTGCTCCCATTATTGTTGAGTTTCCATGACATTTCTTTTCAGACTGTCCTCTTCCATTCTCAACCGAGCAATGAGATCTTCAAGTGACATCTCCTTGCGTTTGTGTTTCAAGTAATTTTTGAAGTCCTTCCACAAAGGAAGTAACTTATGAATCATCGCTGCAACTTGGAATGCTTCATTGATGACAAGACCTTCAATGAAAATTTTATTAGTAATAATAATATAATTAATACTTTCAACATAAGTATTAATTCGACTTATACCTTCAGCAAGGAGATCGTGAGTAATCACTTGCAATTTCTGGACTTGGGTAATAACAGACTTGCTATCTACCATTTTATAGTCCAAACATTTAGCGACAACAAATTTCTCCAACCCGGCATCCTCTATTTTATATATCTTTTTAAGCGCAATCCACGGTTTTTTGACGTCTCCACATTACTACAGACGTTATACAGATTGTCCTCTAGTCCGCTAAGAATGTAATTCTTGAACAGAATATTAGAATGCTTCCACGCCTCAGTCACGAGAAATCGTTCATTGTCTGGAGTTTCGTCGGCTAGAACAAGAACATCTTCCTTAATAAATTTCTGTAGACTTAAAGTCGTCAAGTGAAAGAACATCTTTTGCTGCCACCGCTTGAAATCAATCCCGAAAAAATTTCCGGGCTTTTCTGCCGGTGCCGGTGCAAATGCCGGTGTTGTTCGGCTTGTCGATGCACTCACATTCACCATAGGAACGGCCTGGTTTCCGTTCTCAGTCGTCATTTTTGTAAAAGAATAACATAAACAAACGTTTAATAAACGGTGAATTTTTTATATCTTCAAACCGAATAAATCTGGAGTAGAAAATCACATAGATTTTAATCTCTAACGGAGTAGAAAATCATTAGGATTTTAATCTCCGAATAACAGATAGTAAACCAAAACAGAATATACGTTAAAGTAAACAAATGGAGTAGAAAACCATGAAGGTTTTAATTTCCAAAACGGGAGTAGAAAATCACAAAGATTTTAGTCTCCAAAACAGTGAGTATAACACAAATACAGAAAATAATTAGGTTCCTTAAGCTTGTTAGAATACTGTATTTGAAAAATAATTCTGGAGAATAAAACAATGTATAAACAGAAATGTGGAAGAAATAGAAATTAATCCTAGCCTATTGAATTCACAGTGTTTCCTTAAGGAACTTAATCCCCTCCTAGTACCCGAGGTTGTGGATTATTTCTTCCCAGGATAGAATGGATTACACATTGGTATAATGGTACTTCAAACCCTAGTGTTTCAACGAACACAAATGGCGGCAACAAATCACGCATACCTTGTTTGTTTTGTAAGAAAACAATGCAGAAAGGAAGAGGAGAATTCAGAATTTTCGTAAGGAAAATCTGAGGGAATGGTTTGCTATTTTATAGCCAACATGTTGAGTTTAAATGAAGAGGTGCAACTCTTCAGAAGGTCTCATGACTGTTCACGTAAAATGGTCATTACGTAAATGGCTATTTATGCAAAATAAAACGGAAATTTATAACACGGATGGAAATTAATTTTCTGTTACAAAAATGGCTAATTTGGATTAAATAATATTACGTTAATCTTAATATTAATAAAGAAAGTTGGTCCAAAAAATTAATCAATCAATCGATCATTTGACCAAATCCAAATCCAAATCCAAACCCGAACTCGAAGCCGAAACTTACCGTATTCTTAACTCTTTAATAGCTAGAAGAAGGACAATAGTATATATACCCATCAAAAATCTTTTCCTCCTCATATAGGACAATGTCCCATTGTCAAGGATGAAAAATTAAAATTTTATTTTTCTATGCATTTCCCAATCACCTCTTTTAAGCTAAAATAAGCTTAAAGGGGAAAAAAAAAAAAAAAAAAAAAAGGTAAGTTCAGGTGGAAGGTAAACTTGGTGTTTTGGAATTTCACCCCAACGTAACGACTTCAATTTTTCACGCCGACGTACGATACTAAAACTTTTTCTTTTCATCATTAACCTATTATTATATTGCTCGTACTCTTTAGATACGTCACAATTTTTATATATTAATGATTCTCTTTCAATATCGCCCCTTCTTTATATTCAGCAATAAATATCGATCCCATTGGTCTTAACGGCTCTCTCTACTACTATTGCTTTTCTCTTTATCTCTCTTATGTTCGTTCCTTCATATCCAAAACCAGTTTCACTCTCTCTTATTTTCTCGTCATATTTCCCTTTTTAGTCTCATTCACTCTCGGCCTTTTTCTTGATCTTGACATTCATAACTAGAAAATGGAGGGTGAGAGTTTGTCTGATCATTTCTTTGAGGATTCTGAATTTGACATCTTTAGTATTTTAGAGGCTTTAGAAGGCGGCGGCGCGTCGGAGTTTAACATGAGTAACCCCACAACAACAACAACGACGACGACAACTTCGGATGAAATTAATGGTTTAGTTTCGAAAGAAGAAGAGAAGAAAAGGAAGTTGGTTTCTCAGAAATCAACAGGTTCGAGTGCAACTTTACAAGAATACTCAGAAACTGAAGCAGACGGTGGTGTTACACCAAATAGCAATAAGAGACAAAAATTAGCAGCAGTAATTGGTGGGGTAGATGAGGGAAATAACCAAATGGAAACAAGGATTTCTCACATAACAGTTGAAAGAAACCGCAGAAAGCAAATGAATGAACATTTGTCTGTTCTTCGCTCTTTGATGCCTTGTTTTTATGCTAAACGAGTACGCTTCTAATTCTCTGTTCCAACTATATATTGCTATCTTTTCATTTTCTAGAGGTTAGTTTCAACCATATCTGCTTTTGAGTTTAATTAACTTTTATACTTTTTTCCTTCTTCTCTGTGGTTCGAAAACTTCACATAATACCTATCACTACATTCTCGTCCAAATCTTTTTTTTCAATTACTAAAACTGAATTTTCACACTAATCGTATCATGTTAGATAACTACAAGTAAAAGTTCAATAAAAAAAAGGTTAGGAAGTTGAAAACTCAGTCAGATTATCTGAGTTAAAATACATTAATAGTGTAAAAACCAGTGGGATTACACTAGGTTTGTTGTTGTTGTTGTTCAAGCATATACCGGGGCGAAACTATGTTGGCTCAAGAATGGTCAACTGACCACCATTTGCCGAAAAATTATACTATGTATAAAGGAAAATATTAGTACTTATTATTGACTAAAAATAGACTTTGAACACCCTTGCATAACCCACACGCAAAGGTGTTCAAATTTTAAACACCCTTATTAAATTTTCTGGCTTCGCCACTGAGCATATATATATATATATAAGTTAATTAGTTCTCAATCGTTTTGCTTACACTTTTGTTAATTACTTGTCTTGTATAATAATTTGATGAACTTACACATGTAAGAAACCTTAAATGAAATAATTTATTAGTGGGTGTGGGGGAATGCATGTCCTAAATGTGTTCTAGAAATCTTATACAAAGTTTGGAAATGTTCTACGTACTACACTTCTGAAACCATTTCCTTGTTTTGAAGTTTAGCATAAATTAAACTTCTTATTTCCTTTTTTTTTGGGTTGACATGTTTAATCAGGGTGATCAAGCATCAATAATTGGTGGGGTAGTGGATTACATAAACGAGTTGCAGCAAGTTTTACAATCATTAGAAGCCAAGAAACAGCGCAAAGTTTACAGTGAAGTTCTAAGTCCAAGACTAGCAATTCCAAGTCCAAGAGTATTACCTTCACCACTTAGTCCAAGAAAACCACCACTTAGCCCCAAAATTAACTTACCAATTAGCCCAAGAACCCCACAACCAACCAGCCCTTATAATAATAATAATAATAACAACAACAACAGGTTACAGCAACCAACAATTTCTGCTACTCCACTTGAACCATCTCCTACCTCTTCTTCAACTAATTCCTCCATTGACAGTGTCAATGAACTTGCTGCTAATTCAAAATCAGCAATTGCTGATGTAGAGGTGAAATTCTCAGGCGCTAATGTTATACTGAAGACGGTTTCGCCGCGTATTCCTGGCCAAGCTGTGAAGATAATTGCTGCTTTAGAAGAACTCGCACTGGAAATACTACATGTTAGTATCAGTACTATTGATGGAACCATGCTCAACTCTTTCACTATTAAGGTAAATTGATAAGTTTAAAGTTATGTACGTTACTTATACGACCAGATTAAATTGATCTATAACAATAGACAAGTTTAAAGCAAAGAATAAAAATATGTTACTATCTTCAATTAAATTGTACTGATATTTTTATATATAGTCAATGTATACTTAAATTCATACCTACATAAGGCTAGCTCAATAACTCTCAAATTACTATCTTGAAGCTGAATTCACCCTAGAAAGTTTCGCAGCTAGCACTATTATTACCTTCTTTTATGACCAAGTATAAATCTTTCACAAATTTGAAGTAAGTTCTACTACTATAATTTATTGCTAGCTCAAGTCCTGAAATGTATTTTCATGATAAGAACCTTAAACCACTTTATTTTATTATTTTTTCTATTTCAATCTCTTCCATTTAATGCACTTTTACCTAGAGGTGTACAAGAAGTTGAATATACATCTTTTTTGTTATAATTGACCTAAGCTTATTCCAGATATGACTATATATTACATATCATAGTTTGATATGGAGATAGAGTTGACAAGTCAGGACAATTGAGGAAATTTTTTACTAGCACAAAATGTTATACCTTCAAAAGTTCCTAGTAATCATTTGATTCCGATGGTGAAACAGACTTGTGGGCAATCATTTGTACTTTCTGGTTAACTTTTCTATATATGGCACCCTTGACAACCACACTTCTTCCAAAAGATTTTAAGTAGTAGTAACTTTTTTTAACTCCGGTATTATTTCAGTAAATTTAATTACTATCGGTATTAAAGCATTCTTCCTGTATTACTAACAGTGATATTTTTCAATATTTCATTAATATGAAGTATTTATAATCATACAAACACCATGACAACTTTAAAATCACATATCTTAAAAATCTTTTATTCTTTATTAAAATTTGTGTCAAGTCAAACTATGACGATCTTTTGAAAAGGAGAAGTAGTATTTATTAGAGAATGGGTGTGGTTTTATTAAATTAGTGAAGATTTCAAAGCTAATGATTGGTAATTTGTTGTGCTTTGACAGATCGGAATTGAATGCCAACTAAGTGCTGAGGAACTGGCTCATCAGATTCAGCAGACATTCTGCTAAGCACAGTACTCAATAATTACTGTAGTAGTAGTAATAGTAATTTAGTACATGCCCAGACCACCTTTTTTTTTTCTTTTTTCTTTTTAACGAAAAGAAGTGTCTCATTCCTCTAGATCGCGATCTGACTAGGGAGCTGTAATGTAACAATAAAAGAGAATGTGGGTAGGTTGAATTTACCACCATTCTGTTTTAACAGATGTTACGTATAGATTGTCATGACTTTTATTTACTAGCTAGTGATATGACCCTTATGTACTCATGATTTCGTTATGTTCAGTCTTTGTATTTTCATTTATAATGTGTTCTTTCACTTAATTTTATCTGTTTTTTGCTGCCAATTAATGACTTATAGATTTCTATGAAAAAAATAATAGCTCAAGCATCAAGGAATTAATTATATATCATTGTCAAAGAGTTTGCATGTGATCATATACTCTTAATAGAGCTCTATAATAGCCTGTTTGGCCAAACTTCTTTTTGGCCAAAAGTATTTTTGTTTTTTGCCAAAAGTATTTTTGACCAAAAATTAAGGTGTTTGGCCAAGCTTTTGGAAGGAAAAAAAAATGCTTTTGAGGAGAAGCAGAAACAGTTTTGGAGAAGCAGAAAAAAGTAGTTTCTCTCCAAAAGCACTTTTGAGAAAAATACACTTATAAGCAGTTTTTTAAAGCTTGACCAAACAATAATTGCTGCTCAGAAGTGCTTTTCAAACTAATTAGCCAAACGCAAACTGCTTCTCACGAGAAGTACTTTTAAGAAAAGCATCTCAAAATAAGCTGATTTTTGCAGCTTGGCCATACAGGCTATAAGTATTGTATATATAGCAGTTGGCTGCATTGTCATGCTTTAACAGTTCCTAATCTGTAAAACTTATCAAGTCGCCTTAATCTAATATATATTAAACTCCCAATTAGTGCTGCTTTTACAAGTAGTTTTTAGAAAAAATTACCTAATGTGGTCCGACCTTTCTTTGGATCGGACCTCACATATAGCATAGGAACAATATCAGGCTGAGGCGTAGGTATACGTCCAGATACGAGTTCAGCAGAACGACATAGTTTTGGTCAAACAATGTATTTGTACTAAGAAATTCATTAAATATATATATCAATTTTAGAATCCAATTATTAGCATTTAAAGTCTTCGTTCTAAGATTGAGAACCCATAAGTTGGTATTCTGGCTCCACCTCTAGCATCGTGTTGTCTTTTTTAATTTTATTTACCATAGGTGAATTTGTGAAATTAATATATTATGGGGTAATAGTTATAGAGATATTTATACATTCCAAATATAGAAGTGAAGATTAACATAGAGAACCCACCTTCTCTAGCTATTGCCAAATTGATACCTACGTTGTGTGAGAAGCTACAGTACATTTGAGCAGTGGGTGCAAATGCATTCATTATCATTTTACTAATATGATATTTAAACTAAATTAGCACATAAATGCAAAAAGATGAGTAGTATTGAATACAATGATAATCTTCACACATTCATGTAGAATTTATAATTTACATTTAGTATTTAATCCGTATGCCTCGTATCAGCCACATACAAAAAGCCTCTGGGCTGCATGCATTTCATCGATGAGTTTGCTAATTTGATGATGAAGCAAAAACCAATGTTTGCACCTTAATACATATGTTTGGAAACATACCGTTTGACAACAGGAGGAAATTATTTACGTTCTCCAGCCTTTTCCATTCCCACAATGAATTTAGGGGTCATGCACGAATTATATATATATATATGTTGAAGATATACTTAAATAAATAAAAATGTGATTTATCAAATAGCGTAAGTTTTTATATGAGAAGGCAATACACTTTAACATGGTATTAGAGCAAGCGGAGGTCCTGAATTTTGAGTTTCACCACCACTCATTACCAAAAAAAAAAAAACTCACTTGCTTGGCTCGTCAAAATGAATCAAGACACAGCACGTGAGGAGGTGTATTGAAGGCATAATTAAATAAAGAAAGATATACTCTAGCCGCTTAAACATATTGATGAAATTATCACACACTTCAAATCATATTAATGAACTCCTCTCTACGCCAAGTTAAATTTTGCATACCCATGAAAAATCACGTAGGTATATATATTATTAAGTTGGCACCATGGATCTACTAATATACCCATCTAAATATTACTTAACCAAGTGAGAGAGTAATAAGTCTAATGCAATATCGGATTCACCCTAGATCATTGAATGAGCTATGAGATCTTTATCAGTATGTCCCAATGATCACGACATGATTATCTTCATCTTCGTATCCTATCCTAGCCTACCCTAACAACTCTCTTTTGGAGTTTGTAATGAAGACCTGAACCTATGCTTCTAAATAGGTTCTGTATCGTTGTTCAATCTATACCCTGTTATAAGGCCAGAAACTAGCTACAAGACTAGAGTTGAGGCTTACCATTCAATTAATTGACTACTTCCAAAATGTAATAAAGATATATAAGAGTTTCTATAAGTCAGTTCAATCGTAATGTACTTGAATCTTCAGTAATTAATGATATAATAACTAATGTTACTCCCTTCATCATATTTTAACAGTTTTACAAGTTAAAGTTTAGGGTTGTGCTGAATTATTAGCCGTATATGATTTTTTGTTTTTTGTAGTGGATACTCGATGTAGAGAGGCAGAGCTAGCTTATAATTAGGTGCGGATTAAGCCGAACCCAATTACTCTTGCTTAGATACGGTATTTTTACTAGGAAATTCGTATATATATATATATATATATATATATATATATATATATATATATATAACATGATATTAGTTCTGAATTTGTCACGAAACCCATAGCTTGTTTAGTTATTAGATGGATTGAAGAGCTCAACACAACATGGTTAATATAAAAGTTATTGTAGGACATTCTTTTTTTTTTTTTTTGCTTTGCAGATGATGTGCTCCTGTTCTGCAAAGATGAATACCAATCTATTATGCTGATGTTAAGGGGACCAAACATTCTCCAACTCTTCAGGGCTTACAACTAATGCAGGGAAATCGAACATATATACTGTTAACATGGAGGCTAAGGAGATAGAGAATCTGTATGAAATAACTGGTTATAGTAGAGGCAACCTCCCTTTCAAATATTTAGGAGTTCCAATATCATCGAAGAAGATATCAAAAATGGACTGCCAAGTATTAGTGGATAATATAATAACAAGAATAAGGAGCTGGAGCTCAAAACATCTGTCCTATGTTGGGAGGGTGCAAATGATCAACACAATGCTAATGCATCTCCACACGTACTGGGCATCAATCTTTCTACTTTACAAAGCAGTGCTCAAAAGGATCACTTCAATATGTCGGAACTATCTATGGGATGGCAAGGTGGAGACAAATAGAAGACCATTAGTGGCCTGGGATCTTGTTTGTAGGCCAAGGCAAGAGGGAGGGATAGGAATAAAAGATTGTATAATTTGAAATGAAGCTGCAATAGGGAAGTATGTTTGAGATATAGCAACAAAGGCTAATTCTCTGTGGGTTAAATGGATCAATCATATATACTTAAAGAATACTGATTGGTGGCTATATAGTGTACCCCAGGATAGTAGTTGCTATTGGAAAAAAATATGTCATGTAAGAGACAAACTTGCAGAAGGTTACAACCAGGGCAGATGGCAAAGACAAATAGGAGGATATACAATCATGAAAGGGTACTCTTGGCTGAGAGGGACTCTGGATACTTTCCAATGGGGAAGATTGGTTTGGAATGTGCAAAATGTTCCAAAGTATAACTTCATTTGCAGGCTAATAATGCAAGGGAAGCTGCTAACTAAGGATAGGCTAACCAACAGAGGGATCAGTTCAGATGGCCTATGTGTATTGTGTGGAAATGCTCCATAATCAATATAGCACTTGTTCTATGAGTGTCACTTCTCTAAGTTGTGTATCAATGAAGTTCTGCAATAGCTGAAAATAAGCATAACAAACTATGAAGGGCAATATCTATGGAAAAAAATTGGTAGGAATATGGGGAGCAAATGAAGAAGGGAGTTCTCCTATGCTATATTGGCTGCATTGAGTTATCACATATGGAGGGGGAGAAATGAAACTTTATGGAAATGTGATGTGCCTAGGCCTCGCAAGATATGTGCCCGAATAAAAAAGGAATGCAAAATTCGTGTGATGGAGATAATCAACAAAAAGAAGCGGGACAAGGATAGAAGATGGATAGAATAAGTATATAGCTAAATAGAGGTTAGAAATAATACATGTACAATATAGGATGCAAATAGACTTATTTATGCCTAGACGAGTAAGTATAGAATTATATATAGTCAGGTGGTAGAGATGTCTTTTGCTTTACTTCAATGTATTTGTTTTGGTGATGAATAAAAAAATTTCATTCCACAAAAAAAAAAAAAATGCATGTGGTCCTATATATACATGTGGAAATGGTATGCAACTTTTACGCATTTGAATAAATTCCAAGTTTGTGTATTATTTAAGAGACATAGAAAAGTTTTATTCAAAAGTGTTATAAATGGTCCCGAAATTAATGGTGAGAAAATTTCATCAAAATAAGCTGTGATGGACCACACTGGAAGTGACGGCTCTGTGCTGCTATGCGCTATTAGCAAATTAATGATTTCCCTTTCTTTCTATCAGAATCTTAGTATTATTCAATTACATCAACAAAAAGAAGGAAATGCCATTAACGCTCTATGCTTTTGCAGGGATATGGAAGCCAATATGATGTTACGTGACGACGCTTTTGCATGAATTATGGTGATCTCTTCCTCTGGCACATATTAGTACTACTTGATGGGTATCAAATTAAGGGACAGGGTAGTTGAATTTGGGGAGGATCAAAATATCAAAGAGCTATTTTTATGAATTCCATATTCGTAGTTCGAAAGAGAGAGGATCCAGAAAATTTATTTGAATCTAATTCTCCCTAATTTTTTTATTCCAATCAACGGCCTCTTTCCACGTAAAACTGGACGGAGCAACCCGTCCAAATTTACGGGTTGGTCACCGCTATACTTAGATTTAACCGGTGGCTTGTTAGGCCAACTAGCCAAGGGACAGTAAGCATGAGAGTCTCATATACATATCATACTAATCTACCTTGGGAAATGTTTTAGGAAAATCTGGAAGGTGAGGTGAAAACTGTTATATGGGTACTATATATACCTATATGTTTATATACCATGTTGCTCCTCTGTACTTGTAAATAATGATTCTGAAAATTAGAACGTTAGCTTATAAACGTAAATATAAATAAAAAACAGAAATTAATTCGAGCCCACTGAATTCACAGTGTTTTCTTAAGGAATTTAATCTCCTCCTAGTACCCAAGGTTATAGATTATTTCCTCTCAGGATAGAACGAATTACACACTGGTATAGCGGTACTTCAAACCCCAGTGTTTCAGCGAACACAAAGTTCGACAGTAAATCACACTTATGGATGCTTTGTTTGTAGTTAAAAACAATGCAGAATAAGGAGGACAACTCAGAAGTCGAATGGAAATTCTGAGAGGAAGGAATGCAATGTATAGCCAATGTTGAATTCTTACTTAAGAGAATATCAGATTGCAATTCGTTTTTCCAGTGTATACGCAGTGTATACAGAGTGTATATCCAGTATATGCAGAGTGTATATCCAATGTATACAAAGTGTATATTAAGTGTATACAGAGTGTTTCAAGTGTTTTTTCCGATGTGTTCTTCTTTCTCTCCAACTTATGCTCTATTTATAGCAGTTATTTGAGATAAATCCGCCCGTTCCATGGTGCAACAAGCACTAGATCATGGAGAAAGCACTTACATGGTGGTATATACACTTGCTTGGTGGGAGGAGCACTTGCACCATTGTGGGAGGTGCACTAGGCTGCAATTGTTGTTTAGTGTTGCAACACAATACACGGATTGGAAAACATTCGTTACAAATACGGATTATATCACGTTAATATTCACTATTAACAAATAAATTTGGTCCAAAAAATTAATCAATCGATCGATCATTTGACCAAATCCGAATCCAAATCCCATTTCTCATTCACTCTAATTTTAAGACTATTTCATCTTAAACAAAAACTCAACAATCCCCCACATGAATGGGGAATGGCTATATCACGGAAGTATGCATGAAAAAACTTGTGTGATTTGCAAACAAGGATTAATTGCATCTGGATGAGTAGGTTTCCCTTTGAACTTTCCGTAGTGAACTTATGTCGGATATACTTGATCAATCGGTAGATTTGATATCTTTGAACCGTCGAACTTTAGTGTATACCTAGACAACCATAAGTCACACAATCAACCCTTAACCGTCTTTGGTTCTCATTGTTGTGTTCGTTTCAGCCATGAACACTGCCTGGTTTCATAAGTGCGTGGAGAATTGGCCTTGCAAAATTCTCCTTGAAGCATCTAACACTTCACACGTACATAGGTGATTCCTAAACGTGTCATCCCGTAGATACACTATTTGATATACCCTGTATCAAATTTAGAAATCATTAAAAAGCCTTAATGTTTTATCCTTGGTACTGAACATTGTCTCATCACGAGAATGGACTAAAACAAATTTTGTTGACAATGTTGAACCGTCATTAATGACCTTGTTTGATCTCTTTGAACCTAGATCTTGGGATCTCCAGTCTTCTAGGTAGAGTTACCGCCACAATGACTTGTTCTCGGCCATAGTCCCATTCCCTCGATGATTTCTCAACTACCTCTCTAGTTAGGCCTTTTGTAAGTGGATCTGACACATTATCACTTGACTTTACATAGTCAATCGTGATAATTCCTCTAGAGAGAAGTTGCCTAACGGTTTTATGTCTTCGTCGTATATGACGAGATTTACCGTTATACATAACGCTCCCAGCCCTTCCAATTGCCGCTTGGCTATCACAGTGTATGCATATTGGTGCCAACGGTTTGGGCCAAAATGGAATATCTTCCAAGAAATTCCGGAGCCATTCAGCTTCTTCACCGGCTTTATCTAAGGCTATGAACTCAGCCTCCATTGTAGAGCGGGCAATACATGTTTGTTTGGACGACTTCCAAGATACCGCTCCTCCACCAATAGTGAATACATATCCACTTGTGGACTTCGAATCAGTTGAACCGGTGATCCAATTTGTATCACAATATCCTTCAATCACCGCAGGATATTTACTGTAGTGCAAATCAAAGTTTTGGGTATGTTCTAAGTATCCCAAAACTCGTTTCATTGCCATCCAGTGAGATTGGCCTGGATTGCTTGTGTATCGACTTAGTTTACTTATAGCACAAGCTATATCTGGTCGTGTACAATTCATGATGTACATTAAGCATCCCAACACACGAGCATAATCTAATTGTGATATGCTTTGGCCTTTGTTCTTTGCTAGTGCAAGATTCACGTCAATTGGAGTCTTTGCAACTTTAAAGCCCAAGTGCTTGAATTTTTCAAGTACTGTCTTAATATAATGAGATTGTGACAATGCCAGACCTTGAGGAGTCTTTTGGATCTTAATCATCAGAATTAAATCCGCAATTCCCAAGTCCTTCATATCAAACTTGCTAGTTAGCATACGCTTAGTAGCATTTATGTTGGCAATGTTATTACTCATTATCAGCATATCATCCACATATAGGCAAACAATGACTATGTGATTTGGAACATTTTTAATGTACACACATTTATCACATTCATTTATCTTAAAACCATTTGACAACATTGTTTGGTCAAATTTCGCATGCCATTGTTTGGGTGCTTGTTTTAGTCCGTAAAGGGACTTAACAAGTCTACATACCTTATTTTCTTTACCTGGAACCACAAACCCTTCAGGTTGTTCCATGTAAATTTCTTCCTCCAAGTCTCCATTTAAGAAGGTCGTTTTAACATCCATTTGATGAATTTCAAGACCATACGCTGTAACTAATGCTACTAACATCCGTATGGACGTAATCCTTGTAACTAAGGAGTATGTATCAAAGTAGTCAAGACCTTCTCGTTGTCTATACCCTTTGACAACAAGTCTTGCCTTGAATTTATCAATAGTGCCATCATCTTTCATTTTTCTCTTAAAAATCCATTTAGAACCCAAAGGTTTATTTCCAGGAGGAAGATCAACCAATTCCCATGTATGGTTGTTCAATATGGATTCTATTTCACTATTGACTGCCTCTTTCCAGAACAATGATTCCGAAGAAGACATAGCTTCTTTAAATGTTCGAGGCTCATTTTCCAATAAGAAAGTCACAAAATCTGGTCCAAACGAAGTAAACGTTCTTTGACGTTTACTACGTCTTGGATCCCCCTGATTAAATGTACTTTCTTTTGTTTCTTCCCGATGTCATTTAGATCTTTCACCAATCGACTTGCATTCCTTTTTATACGGATATATATTTTCAAAAGAACTCAGCATTATCTGATTCTATAACCGTATTATTATGAATGTCGGGATTTTCTGATTTATGAACCAGAAATCGATATGCTTTACTATTAGTTGCATATCCTATGAAAACACAATCAACTGTTTTCGGTCCTATTTTCACCCTTTTGGGTTTAGGAACTTGCACCTTTGCCAAACACCCCCACACTTTAAAATAATTCAAGTTGGGCTTCCTTCCTTTCCATTTTTCATATGGAATGGATTGTGTTTTACTATGGGGTACTCGATTTAGTATTCGGCTGGCCGTAAGAACGGCTTCCCCCCACAAGTTCTGTGGCAAACCAGAACTTATCAACAATGCGTTCATCATCTCCTTTAATGAACGATTCTTTCTTTCCGCAATCCCATTGGATTGGGGCGTGTAAGGGGCTGTTGTTTGATGAATAATTCCATATTCTAAACATATTTGTTCAAAAGGAGATTCATATTCACCACCCCTATCACTTCTTATCATTTTGATTTTCTTGTTAAGTTGCATTTCAACTTCATTTTTGTATTGCTTGAATGCGTCTATTGCTTCATCTTTACTATTAAGTAAGTAAACATAGCAATATCGAGTACTATCGTCAATAAAAGTTATGAAATACTTCTTTCCACCGCGAGATGGTATTGACTTCATGTCACAAATATCTGTGTGAATTAAGTCTAAAGGATTTGAATTCCTTTCAACCGACTTATAAGGATGTTTAACATACTTAGATTCCACACATATTTGACATTTTGATTTTTCGCATTCAAACTTAGGCAATACTTCCAAGTTTATCATTTTTCGCAAGGTTTTATAATTGACATGACCTAAACGTACATGCCATAAATCATTTGACTCAAGTAAGTAAGAAGAAGCTGAAGTTTTATTATTAGTTTCAACAACTATTACATTCAGCTTGAAAAGGCCCTCAGTAAGGTAACCTTTTCCTACAAACATTTCATTCTTACTAATTACTACCTTGTCAGATACAAAAACGCACTTGAAACCGTGTTTTACAAGAAGTCCAGTAAAGACTAAGTTCTTCCTAATCTCGGGAACATGAAGGACGTTGTTCAAAGTTATGACCTTGCCAGAAGTCATCTTGAGAAATATCTTACCGTATCCTTCAATTTTTGCTGTAGCAGCATTTCCCATAGAGAGCGTCTCTTCGGGTCCAGCAGAAGCATATGTAGAAAATGCTTCCCTCACAGCACAAACATGGCGAGTGGCTCCAGAATCAATCCACCACTCCTTTGGGTTTCCTACCAGGTTGCATTCAGAAAGCATGGCGCACAAGTCATCATCATCATCATACTTTTCTACCATGTTTGCTTGACCCCTTTGCTTGTCTTTCTTCCGAGCACGACACTTCGTAGATTTGTGTCCGATTTTCCCACAGTTGTAGCAGTTTCCACTGAACCGCTTCTTGCTTAGGTTGTATTTCGGACCAGAAGCCTTCTTTCTCTTTTTGTTATCTTCAACAATATTTGCTCCCATTATTGTTGAATTTCCACGGCCTCTTCTCTCAGCAGCTTTATTGTCCTCTTCGATTCTCAATCGAACAATGAGATCTTCAAGGGACATCTCCTTTCGTTTGTGTTTCAAATAATTTTTGAAGTCCTTCCACAATGGAGGCAACTTCTCAATTATTGCTGCTACTTGGAATGCTTCATTGATGACAAGACCTTCAATGAAAATTCCGTTAGTAAAATTAGTAAAAAATTTACTTTCAATATCAGTATTTATTTGAAACATACCTTCAGCAAGTAGATCATGAATAATCACTTGCAATTCCTGGACTTGGGTAATAACAGACTTGCTATCTACCATTTTGTAGTCCAAAAATTTTGCGGCGACGAATTTCTTCATCCCGGCATCTTCAGTTTTGTACTTCTTTTCAAGTGCATTCCACAGTTCTTTTGACGTCTCCACGCCACTGTATACATTATACAGATTATCCTCCAGTCCGCTAAGAATATAATTCCTGCACAAGAAGTCAGAATGCTTCCACGCCTCAATCACGAGAAAGCTATCATTCTCTAGAGTTTCATCTGGAAGATCAAGAACATCTTCCTTGATGAACTTCTGTAGACATAACGTAGTCAAGTAGAAGAACATCTTTTGCTGCCAGCGCTTGAAATCCATCCCGGAAAATTTTCCGGGTTTCTCTGTCGGTGCCAACGCCGGAGTTCGACTTGTCGATGCGTTGGCAGTCATCATCGGAACAACTTGATTTCTGCCATTCGCCATTTTTACTGTAAAAATGACACAATCAAACGTTTAATAAACGTTTAAAACTGGAGTGAAAAATCACGTAGATTTTAATCTCCAACAAAATGCCACGAAGACTTTAAACTGGAGTAAAAATCACGTAGATTTTAATCTCCAACAAACCGCCACGAAGGCTTTACTCTCCAAACGGGAGTACACAAAAAACCACAAAGGTTATAGTTTCCAGAATAATAAAAGTAACACAACTACAGAAATTAAATTATTAAATTCTTAAATTCTTAAATTCTTAAATTCCTTAAGTTTGTTGCTCCTCTGTACTTGTAAATAATGATTCTGGAAATTAGAACGTTAGCTTATAACATAAATATAAATAAAAAACAGAAATTAATTCGAGCCCACTGAATTCAAAGTGTTTCCTTAAGGAATTTAATCTCCTCCTAGTACCCAAGGTTATAGATTATTTCCTCCCAGGATAGAACGAATTACACACTGGTGTAGCGGTACTTCAAACCCCAGTGTTTCAGCGAACACAAAGTTCGGCAGCAAATCACACTTATGGATGCTTTGTTTGTAGTTAAAAACAATGCAGAATAAGGAGGACAACTCAGAAGTCGAATGGAAATTCTGAGAGGAAGGAATGCAAAGTATAGCCAATGTTGAATTCTTACTGAAGAGAATATCAAATTGCAATTCGTTTTTCCAGTGTATACGCAGTGTATACAGAGTGTATATCCAGTATATGCAGAGTGTATATCCAGTGTATACAGAGTGTATATTAAGTGTATACAGAGTGTATATTAAGTGTATACAGAGTGTTTCAAGTGTTTTTTCCGATGTGTTCTTCTTTCTCTCCAACTTATGCTCTATTTATAGCAGTTATTTGAGAGAAATACGCCCCTTCCATGGTGCAACAAGCGCTAGATCATGGAGAAAGCACTTACATGGTGGTATATACACTTGCTTGGTGGGAGGAGCACTTGCACCATTGTGGGAGGTGCACTAGGCTGCAATTGTTGTTTAGTGTTGCAACACAATACACGGATTGGAAAACATCCGTTACAAACACAGATTATATCACATTAATATTCACTATTAACAAACAAATTTGGTCCAAAAAATTAATCAATCGATCGATCATTTGACCAAATCCGAATCCAAATCCCATTTCTCATTCACTCTAATTTTAAGACTATTTCATCTTAAACAAAGACTCAACATATCATATACATATGTTCCTTCTTATACATAGTTAAAAAACCTAGTCAATGGGCGGAAATTGTTAGATTATTAATTCGCAGTCATAGCAGAGATTAAGACATAATCATACAGATATAAGATCATAATCTTGAGTTAGAATCTAAGGAAACGTACTGTTAAACTTCATGGATTCAGCAGCGACAACAAACGTCGATTAAGCATGAGACCAACTTCCACGATCCACTAGCTACGCGCTCTCACAGACCGGAGAACTTGACTGATAAGACGTCTACCGTTACCACGTATTCAAGAGGCAGAATATGTTAGGGTTTTCTAATAGCTAGGAAAAGGGGGGTTGACCTCTATTTATAAAGAGTGTCTACCCATCACAAACCAATAGTTATTGAGCCTCACTTATCCACACACACAATATTTGATATTAGGTCTTTTATCTATCCACCACTTGGACCACGTCACTATCCTTTCAGGCTATAACCAATTAACGTAAGTCCAAATTCTCATATTTTCCCACTTGGACGCCAACGTTAATTGAGGACAAGAAAACAATTTTAAAACTTTTGAGTTTTAACAAAAAGATTTTGAAAAAGGATTTTAGACTCTACAGTGGCCACACTACTCACATAGCCAAAGATAGAATGACCCATATAACAATCCATCTATTCTCAATAGAGAAGACTAACAATGAATCGTAGCAGGCATCAGACCGTTTTAAAGTATGAATTCTATCTACGACCACATACGCTAGAGTTTTCATCAACATGGATCAAACGTGTGTGCTAAGCATACTATCTTTCTAATCAAGGTGAACAGAGTCACACCTCTTATAAAGAAATAATCTTCCAAGTGATATAATAACCATATCACCTTAGAAGCCTCCAAATTAAATGACACTAAAATCATATCACCTTAGGTGATTTCCCTTGTGCCTTCCCCGGGATAATCAAGGCAACAAGCAGCAAAACTCAAAGATAGCATGAGTATATGCAATATCCAATTGAAATAAAAATAAATAAATTATCATGTCAGTCAATAAGCATAACAAATGTACAAAATAACACAAGCTTGCATGAAAAAAAGAATTTATTAAAAGCAATATCTCAGTCAGCAATTACAAAGTAACTCCCACTGACTAAAGCACATCAAAGACTCTAAAATACACATATTTTTAGCATGTTCATTAAACACTACATGCCTAAGACCTTAAGTCAAAGGATCGGCCAATATAGATTCTGTGCTAATATGTTCAATACATATATCACCTTCTTTTATCATGTCTCTAGCCTCAAGAAACTTAAGACTAATATGCTTAGAGCCTCATGTACTCTTATTATTCTTAGAGAAGAACACAACTGCACTGTTTTCACGGAAAATAGGCACTGGCTTAGATATAAAATCTACAATTTGCAATTTAGTAAGAAAATTCTTCATCCAGATAACATGTGAAGCAGTCTCAAAACAAGCAATAAACTCAGCTTCCATTGTGGATGTAGTAGTGATACTCTGTTTCTCAATTTTACAAGAAATAGCACCTCCAGCCAACATAAAAATATACCCAGAAGTTGATTTCATAGTATCTTGACAACCTCCAAAATCAGAATCTGAATATAACAGTAGGTCCATATTATTAACTTTTTTGTACACAAGCATGAAGTCTTTATTGCGTTGTAAATATTTCATCACTTTCTTTGCAGCCACCCAATGTGCCCATCCAAGATTAGAAGAAAACCTTACCAACATATTAACAACAAATGATATATCAAAGCCTTATACAAACATGTATGTACATCAAACAACCAACAACACTTGCATATGACCTTACTATCTTAATGGACGTCCCAAGCTGTTTTTCAACTTCAGTCTAGTAAATTTTAAACTTATCAAGTGCTTTAGATTTTTCTTTTAAAAGATATATATAACAGTATCTTGAAAATTTAAAGTAATAAAATACTTATTATTGGTCAAAGTAGGTATATAAGGTCCACTAATATCAACATGAATAATTTCTAAGAGTTCAGAGCTCCTAGTGGAACCTTTTCTCTTAACTTTGGTCATTTTACCCTTAACACAATCCACACAGGTTTCAAAATATTTTGAATCAAGAACATGTAAAATATTTTTCTTTACCAACCGTTCAGTTCTTTCTTTAGAAATATAACCAAGACGTCTATGCCATAACAGGTAAGACGTTTTACTCATAGCAGACCTTTTGTGGGTAATATTTTCAACATGCATTGCAGAAAAAATTTCATTCAACACATTTAAACGATATAGACCATCACTTAAAAAGGCATCAGCAACAACATGTAAATAATAGAAAATTTTAAGAATACCAATATTTTGTTGAAATGAATAATCAGTTTTGTCTAAAAGTGAAACTGAAACTAATTTATGTCTCAAAGACGGTCCAAAAATAGTATTTTCTAAACGAATACTAGAATTATTTTTAAAAGGAATTGTCCATATAAACTCTACTTTTGCTTTGAGTCTATTGCTCACAACAACGCTGGCTTCATCTTCTTTTGGCTTATGTATGGTTACTAGATCCTTCAAGTCATTGGTTATATGAATAGTTGCACCACTATCTAATCACCAGGAATTTAAAATAAAATGAACAAGACTAATTTCAAATCAGACAAAAGCTAAAAGATTACCTAGTTTCTTTTTCAGAGGACAACCGGCCTTCTTATGACCTACTTTTTTTTGGTTAAAACATTGGCTCCATTGATCATTTATGTGCAAAAAGTTACAAGTTGAGTTTGGAATCCCAAACTTTTTACATGATCATTGAGGTGAGAATACTGATGTTAGTCCTAACCAAAATTGTAGATAGCTATACAAAAACTATGGTGGGTCATATATGACATGTCCTGGTTTGGCTATTTTGATCCTGAAAGATGGTAGAACCCATCTATTCATGTTGACGAGTCCTTTGACTTGATTAGGAAGATCAGCAAAAGAGTTGAAGACATGGATTATATCACTACTATGGCTGAGACTTGCTAATTTATCTGCAAGTCTGTTTGCTTCTCTGAAACAATGGTTGATAACAAATCCATGCTTTTCAACTATATCATGTATCTCTGTGATGATGCTATGATGCTTTCAATCTTCCAGGGAACTTTCCATTCTCTTCTAATGCATTTTGTAATGAGCATTAAGTCAGTTTCTCCCAAGGTTAGCATGTGGCCATTTACAGCACATCATTTGATTCCAAAGAGCATTGGTGCTGCTTCTGCGAAATTGCTAGTCCCTGGTCCTAGAGGAATAGAGTAGGCAAAAATGACTATTCCCTAATTATTCCTGACTAGGCCTCCTCCATCACATATTTCTTGAATACATCTCCCGTCACTATTAAGTTTAACAGCTTGGAGTGAAGTTTTGTTCTATTTGATAATTTTTGATATCCTCGGTATCCTCTTATGACCTACTTGTTTGCAGTTCCAATACTTGATTTCTTTCTTAATTACAACTTGAGGTCCAAGAGGATTATGAGACTGACCTAGGTTAACACTAGGCTTATTAGTATGACCACTATTACCACCTAGAAGATGAGACTGACCATGTTTCTTTTTATGAAATTTGGGTTCACCTTTTCTTTTATAAGAGGGATAATCAGCTGATCTAGACGAGCTAACATGGTTCACTACACCCTCAACTTTCTCCTTTTGGATCCTCCCTTACTCTACCACACAAACAGTAATAAGCTCATCAACACTCCACTTATCTTTTTGTGCATTATAGATTGTCTTAAGCTGGTTAAACTGCTCAGGAAGGGACCTTAGATATTGGTGAACAAGAAAATCATCGGTAATGATTACACCTATATTATTCAGTTTGGTAGAAATGTTAACCAATTTTATAATATGATCATGGACACTAACTACAAGGACATACTTTATAGTAGACATGAAATTAATCAGGCTACCTATCTCAACTTTATTAGATTCTAGGAATTTCTATCCAATGGCACTCAAGAAATCTTTTGCATTTCCATTATCCTTGATTGCACCTTTTATGTGATCAGAAAAGGATATCTTCATGATCATAAGACTCAATTTATTAGCCTTCATCCACTTCTCATACTTAGCCTTTTCATCAGCAGTGCTAGTAGTTGTAACATTATTTCAACATCATGTTTTCACTTTAGTTGCTACTAGTTAGAGTTTCAATGAAATTCAACTGAGTAGTCATGTTGTTAATAGTTGTATAAGCAGACAACACAAAAATTAGATAAAAGTATGGGCATGAACACATAAATTAAAAGAGTCAAAAACATCTATTGCACCCCTCCCTTTGGGTGGAAGATACAACTGTCTCCCTATTAAGGACCAAGGAGTCCAAGGCATTCATTGCACCCTCGCTTTTAGGCAAGAGATACAAAACCTCCTCCCCACATCATCAAACAGTACAAAGCATACATTATATCCTTCATTTAGGTAACAGATACAAAACCTCCTGTTATAACAAAATGTCCTCTTTTATACACAAAAAAGTTCAAGATATTATGTTCGCCCTTTAGGTGGAAAACACAATGTCTATCCTCGTCAATTAATTTAGCGTCACTAGTATCAAAAGAAAAACCTCCAACACTAGTGTACACTTATCAAGGACAATTTAGACATGGTGAATTGAGAATATTACAATGACTCAAATAAACAAACTACTTTGATGGAAACTATTTATTAATCATAGATCTCAATCCATGATATTTTTCACATGTATAAAGTTTTAAGAATTTTCAATGACTCCAAATAAATAGACTACTTTGATGGAAATTATTTATTAATCATAAATTCCTATTTAGACAATACCATACACATGTGAAATAAATTAAGCCAATTCATTTAAACCTTTTGAATATTAATTTATTCCACTCTCTAACTAATATTAAATAGGTCTCAACAATAGTTTATTGTATTAAAATATATTATAATATGCTAACAAACAAGCAGAACCATTATAATTATCAAACACAAACCAAAGTATTTGATCAACTAATAAATGGAAATTGAGGAATCTCATAAACACATTAGATTAATTCAGACTAAGCACTCCACATTTTGTTTTTTCCTTAAAGTGGTATTAACTTAAAAATTTTATAATTATGCATAGATTTGTGAGTTAAGGATTCCACATAATAAAGGGGACAACTATTTATAATTAAAGGATAAATATAAGTCCATCTTTAATAGTATTACGTTAAAGCAATGCTTCAATAAAAGCCTCATTAGCATCACCGCCGTCATGCATACAATTTCAAATAGTGAAATCTAAAATTATTTCATCAGGCAACGTTGTACTCCTTCGACGCCACTGACATCAATTTCTTTAACCAAAACAACCGTAAAATAATTTTTTGTTACGTTGTACCACGGTTTATATATATATATAACCCAATATAATTCATCGATCTTAATCCCAAACTATGATTGCTCTGATACCAACTGTTAGATTACTAATTCGCAGCCATAGCAGAGATTAAGACACAATCGTACAGATATAAAATCATAATTGAGTTAGAGTCTAAGGAAGCGTATTGTTAAATTCCATAGATTCAGCAGCGACATATATATATATATATATATATATATATATATATATATATATATATATATATATATATATATATATATATATATATATATATATATATATATATATATATATATATATATATATATATATATATATATATATATATATATATATATATATATATATATATATATATATTTATATATATATATAACCCAATATAATTCATCGATCTTAATCCCAAACTATGATTGCTCTGATACCAACTGTTAGATTACTAATTCGCAGCCATAGCAGAGATTAAGACACAATCGTACAGATATAAAATCATAATTGAGTTAGAGCCTAAGGAAGCGTACTGTTAAATTCCATGGATTCAGCAGTGACAACAAACGACAATTAAGCCTGAGACCAACTTCCACGATCCACTCACTACGCGCTCTCACAGCCCGGTGAACTTGACTGGTGGGACATCTACTGTTACTACATATTCAAGAGGCAGAATACACTAGGATTTTCTAATAGCTAGGGAAATGGGGGTTGGCCTCTATTTATAAAGAGTGCATGCCCATCACATGCCAGTAGTTATTGAGCTTCACTTATTCATATACACAATATTTAATATTAGGCCTTTTATCTATCCACCACTTGAGCCACGTCACTATCCTTTCAGACTATAATCAATTAACGTAAGCCCAAATTCCTAACATATATACCTAGCGTTTGGGTACTATATATACACCTATATGTTTATATATCAAATACGTATCTTCCTTCTTATACATAGTGAAAAAACTAGTCAATGGGTGGAAATAAGAAAATCAATTATCACCAACATATCATGTCTCCTTTTCCTTTGATTAATCAAACAACTTTTTGGTCAATGGGGCAATAATAAATAACGAATGGCTCAGAAAAAGTAAAAAGCGAGTAGAAGATGCAACAAAAAATGGTTAATTGCTTAACAAATGACATCCAGTAGGAGTGCAAACTGGCAGTGAATATTGACCTGGTCAGATTTTGTCTTTTGATAACCATTCTAAGATGTCTGAGAATACATGGTTGGGCCTATAAGTGGTTCGACTTGGGCTTGGCTGGGCTATTTGGGTAACAATCCCAAATGGATATATTGGAGGAAGAAGTGCAACATTAGTCACTTTTAAGCCCGCTATTTAAAATATATCTATTATTTATAATATATTTAAAAATGAGCAAATTCACTCAAACTCCAGTACTAAATATCCTGAAATTTGCACGAAATTGTATAATTTTTAAATACATTCTAAATTATAAAAATATTTTAAACAATATGCTTAAAAGTGAGTATTTGATATCATTTTTACTATATTGGTTCAGTATGGGCCCGTACAATGCATGACGCTACTTGATGACGTAAGAATCACCTCCACTAAAGAAGCAGGAATAGATGTAAAAATAGCACGATATAGTCAGTTTTCGGACTGGTCATTCAAAAATAGCCAGCGTTTACAAAGTCAATGAAAAATAGCCACTATTTTGCTGCAACAGAGACCGGTCCAGCATAATATACTGGAGTTCAGTGCACCTGTGTATGAACTCCAGCATATTATGCTGGACCGGTATACTTTGCTGACTCCAGTATAATATACTGGAGACTGGAGCACCGGTGCTCCAAACTCCAGTATATTATACTGGACAATTATACTTGCTGGAACTCCAGTATATTATGCTGGAGTTCTAGTGTACTTATGCTGGAACTCCATCATATTATGCTGGAGTTCCAGCATACTTATCTTGGAACTCCAGTATAATATGCTGGAGTTCAAGCATACTTATGCTGGAACTCCAGTATAATATACTAGTGTATTTTTCGGGTTTTGAACAGTGTTTTCGCTCAGATTTATCTTTTTATGAAAAATGGCTAAATCTCGATTACTTTTGAAACTGGGCTATTTTTGAACGACCAGTTGTAAATCTGGCTATTTTTGAATTTCTCCCGGAATAGATGGACCAACAATTGCACGTTGGCCAAACTTTAATAATCCTCAATGAACTCTTACAGTTTTTTTTTTTTTTTTTTTGGAAAAGTAGCAAGCTGTGCTTGATCGAATCATCTGAAAACTTCAGGCATTGTGTTTTGTCAATTTTTCTTTAAATAAAATACTTCCGCACGTCAATTTATGATTAAATGACATAGAAAATTCACTTTATAATAAGTATTAGTATTTGAATATAGGAAAATTTTAAATTTTATAATGAAATATTTTATTTAAGTTATGAAAGTTTTAAAAATAAGGAGAATGTGAGTAACAAATGAATTAAATTAATTAAGGAGAAACAAACAGGATATTCTTGTTCCGGAAACTATTTTTTCTACTTGTGTTAGAAGTTAGAATTCCACTTCCTCCTCTCAATTTAAAAAAAAAAAAAAACTACTCAAAAATCATTTTCCCCAAAAGCTTGGCCATAAAACCTTCCAAAATATGCATTCTTCTTTTTAAAGAAAAGACACTTTTATTAGTTTCAGAAGTTTGGTCAAACAGCTAACTTTAAAGCTTCCAATAGAAATAGAAATTAATTCTACAACGTAAAGATGACCATATGAGAACAAAAGAGATACTATTAATAGAAATTGGTTAAATTAAACTAGCATGCTCAATCCTAATGCAATGTTTGATAAAAGAAATAGTGCAAAATTGTCCTTGGCTCAGCTTCACCAGCTCGTTAATCCCTGGTTTTAGTGGTTAACAGCAGCTCATCATCTTGGTTAAGTTACTTCCTTTTGGAACATTTGGTAGGATTAGGAAGAGAACCCCTGATAATCAAATGGGAAGTTTGATTCATATCCCATTGAGTTAAATTGGTAGTCATTTGAACCATTTTGCTTCCCTCCAAAATTGTTCATTTCAGAATTAGAAGACATCCCAAAATTGTAGGATGGGGAAAAACTCTCCACAAAGTTGTTGCTTTGAATAATGGAATTAGGCACAAAGCTGTAATCTTGATCAGACTTGATATCGGACGATGAAGCGAAAGTTGAAAATGGCACATTGTTAGGATCAGTATTGAAGTTGAAATTATTGTCGTTGGAGATATTGAGGTTTCTCTGAAAATTCAAGAGGATTTCCTGTGGATTTTGTTGGGGTTCAGAGACTATTTGCTGATGTTCATTTCTTGATCCAGCTCCTAAGTTTTGTTCTTGATTTTGAGGTATTATCGTCAAAGGTTCTGGATTCATGACATTATTATTGGCATTACCACCACCTTGATTACAAGTGTGTCTTCCTCTATAAGTCACTTCAAATATTGTGGGATCTTCATCGGCTCTTTGAACTTGTTTTGTAGCCAAACAACCTTGGACATGTCGAAGTGTACACCTGTAATATCCTCTGCATTTCACAACCAAAATTTTGTTAGGTGGAATAAATATAAATTACTCTATATAAAGCTCTCATTATTCGCAGGGTCCGAAGAAGGGCTAAACCACAAGGATCTGTTGTACCTACATTTCTGTAAGAAACTGTTTCCACAGCTCCAACACGTAACCTCCAGGTCACATGACAATAATTTTACCAGTTACGCCAAAGTTTCCCTTCGACGTAATTATATATAAACGCGTGGAAAAGGTTTTTAGCAAGAATGGTACCTTGGATATTTGGCACCAAGAATATCTTTCTGCCCATATTTTCTCCAATTAAAACCATCATCAAGAGTCCCTTCAACTGGTACCCCGGGACAAATTTGAACTTGCTTTGTCCACCGTGGCGTATTGCTTTTTCTGTGACATTAAACTTCAGCATATCAGTATTAAAGTTTAGTGATCATACGTGAAAAGTAAACCTATAATTAATTTACATATGCATTGGGCAGAGGAATTTATAAGAAAAAAAAGACTATAAACCTCTTGCGAGTAGCAGGGTCTTTGGGTTCGAGGTCACGATCAGAATCTTCACTATGAGGGGGACTCGCAGTGAAAGATGGTGGAGATTCAGACCTTCCAAAATAGGGTATTGGCACAGAATTGGAATGTGGTAGTAGTGAATTAGAAGTGTCTCCAGTACTGTACTGGAGCAAAGAAAGAGCCTTGTCAAATTTGGACTGGATATTATGAAGCAAGAAATCTCGAGTTGTTTCGGGGGAAGAAGAGGAGGAGGAATAAGGAGCATTGAGTTGGAGTTGGAGCTGATGAACTAGGTCCTTACCTTGAGTTAATTCACTTATAATTCTATTAAGCTCTCCATTATTGTCAGCACCATAGTTTTCCATTTGAGAAATTAACTAGAAAATATACGTGGAATACAAAACAAAAAGCTGCAGGAGAGACAGCGTAGGAATATGATAGTTAAATATAATTGGTGAAACCATGCAAAAAAAAAAAAAAAAAGATGAAGTTTGCTTGTGATTTTGAATGCAGAAAATAGGAGGAAAAGGAAGAGAGATATAAAGGGAAGGTGAATTAGAATAGAACGATTAGCGAAAGTTTGACCGTAGACCAGTCTACGGTCAAGGGAATTGTAGTATAAGTAAGCTAGTCCAATTGCTGACCATTCAAACTAACCTGAGCATCAACTTATTTTTTAAGTTCAAGTTTTTAAACTCAAAATCCCATTTACCTCCCCCCTCCCCCCACCCCACCCCAAACCCCCAAATCCTATGTAAGGAGGGGGAAAAGTCGGTCTTTGGTAATCCAACGTAGGAGCAATAAACATGGACTTGATCGAATCAATGATGAGGAGTGAGAATGAGAGGTTTAGAAGTCAGAAATGTTGAGAAAATTGGGATGAAAGAAAATTGAAGACCAAAGAATCTTCAAACCTTTCTGCCGCGTTAGTACTGTTCCTCTAAGTTTTTACTTATAGCAACAGTTGAAAAAAACTAGTAATACGTATGTACCACTGTGTACCTTGGTTCATGTATATATATATATATATGTTCCCAGCTAATTCCTAATGGCTAACAACTACTTTTACAGTGTTTTTCATGAAATATGTAAAGAAAATTGTTTTCTATTTTGATTGGATATAAAAGAATATAGGTGATATATACACTTTTTCTGACTAGGTGATATATACTGTAAAAGATGGATGATATATATGACATGAATATATTGTTCTACATTAGTATATTTTTTATTACTAAAGGTGGACTCATGAAATCGAGTACTTATTGCGGTATTTTTGAAGAAAAACCATGCACGTCCGTAAGTAATCGATAGTCATTTCCTACATTTTGATAGAAAAATATATTCAAATAATTGATTTTTGATTCTTGTTTGAGCTAGATCGCCGAAGGTGTTTTTTTTTTGTTTTCTTGAGATGATGGTTGACCATGAAGAGGGAGGAAGAAAACACAACTGTTTTGGTGAAGTTGCAAGAATTAGGCTGCAACTTTAAACTTCTCAAAATGTTTTAATTCATTTTTCACATTGAAGCTTCCTTTTAAAACTGAAATATTAATAAACAACGGCCTGAATCTGATATCCAAGATGTTCGAAGGAAGAAATATATACAGAATGTGTTCTTTTTAAAAAAATAAGGACCAACTAGCTATTTATAATAGGAAATCTCCATGTGAGGTCTTCCAAACTAGATGACTAAACTTACTCTAATAGTCTTATGGTAGTATTTAATGTCGTAAAGCACTATAATATGTCTCCTACTAATGTCATATTAGCTGCTGGTTCATGCATGTAATTAACACATACTACTCCTTAACAAAAGCAGTACTTTGAAACCTACCAACAATGTCAAATATATCTCAACAGATTGAGATTGTATAATTCTTAATTAATTAATTTCTCTCTCTCATAGTCACCCACACTTTTCTACAAGTAAGACGCGAATAATTGAAAATATATATACATACATATTTACATTTATTATACACTCACACACACAAATAAACACACATAATAGCATGTGCACATATACGTGAATATAGGCTTGAAATACTCACACAGACGCCAATTTATTTCAAGTGTTTAACAATTTCGGACTGAAATTCTTTTCAAATTTTCAGTCAATGTGTATTATGATGGTCATGAATTAAATTAAAGCAACGACCCAATATATTAGGTATTGGCCAATCAAAATATTTGAAATATTATTTGTGCAATTTTTTTTTCTACTATCCTTAGCAATGTCTTTTTTTTTTTTGGTAATTTTTTTTTTATTTAACTTCCCCTGACAAAAACATTTACAACTCAGTAATCATGCTATGACTATAAGCTAATCTCATTAAGCTTACTTCTATGCATCCCTACTAGGTAGGTTTGCTCTCTAGTATGCTATCTATACAATGTATTTATCCATTCCTTTTTTTTGCTATTTTTCCTGCTACTTGTTATTTCCTGCACTCTATATTTGCTGTCTTTCTTGATTCCTTGCCACATCTTTTTTGGAATTGGTACTGCTTTGTTCCACAATGCCTCATTCCTAGCTTTCCAGATCCCATACATGATTGCTATGATGATGGATACTACAAACTTCCTGCATATTCTTCCTTTGATACATCTTCCTATCTTCTTCCATATATTGTTCTGATCCGCTTTGTTTATTTTAACCTTCAGCCATTTGCATAAGCATTCCAGTATTCTGCTTGAGTATTTACATTCAAAAAACAAGTGTTGGATTGTTTCATCTGCTCTTTCACATAGGAGACATGTCTTCTCTTGGCTCACCCCTATCATAAACAAGAGATCCCTTGTGAGTAATCTCTGCTTCATGATCAACCATCCAATGAAACAGTGCTTTGGAACATTTAAACTGTTCCAAATCCATCTAGCATATGGCCATTTGATTGTTTCTCCTCTTCTCCAGTCATAGCCATCTTTGATTGTGTACTGTATATTATTTCCTTTCCAGCCTCTTTGTTCAAATCCAGCTTCAAATTTCTCTTTAATGTCACATACTTTCTTCTAGTACCATGTGCAATCCTGTGGTGGTTTGTATTGCCACCAATCCTTCCCTTTTATGTATATATGATTCACCCATCATACCCATAGTGTATCACATTTCTGCTCAATATTCCATACGTATTTGGCAATTGCTGCTTCATTCCAGGATATGCATTCCTGTATCCCTAGTCCCCCTTCTTTTTGGTCTGCAGACAATATCCCAGGCTACCAATAGAGGCTTGTTGGTAATCACTCTCCCATCCCATAGATAATTCTTGCAAATGGTTACTATGGTCTTCATCACTTTCTTTGGCAGTATGAAAATGGATGCCCAATAAGTATGAAGATGCATTAAAACGGTATTGACTAATTGAACTCTTCCTGCATATGAGAAATTTCTGGACCCCCATCCCTTGATTCTTATTAGTATCTTGTCAATTAATCTTTCACAATCCACTGCATTCAACTTCTTAGGAGAAATAGGGACTCCTAAGTAGTTGAATGGAAGCTTCCCTTTCTTATAGCCAGTAATCTCACTCAAGTCTTCCATTTCATTGTTGTTCATGTTTGCACAAAATATGTTTGATTTCTCAGCATTTACTGTCATCCTTGATGTATTTGAGAATGTTATCAGTCCTCTCAGCATTAGCATTACAGAGCTATATTCCCCTATACAAAATAGAATCATATTATCTGCAAAACACAGGTGTGTCAGTTTCATCTCCTTGCATTTTGTATGATACTTGAATTCCTTCTGCTGTACTACCTGGCCCATTACCCTTGTGAAGTATTCCATACAGATGACAAATATCAAGGGTTATATTGGATCCCCTTGCATTATCCATCCAATGAATTTAGCTGGGAAATTCAATACATGTAACATCTCCCTTACAAATTCCCATTCAATCGAATCATAGGCTTTCTTCAGGTCCACCTTAATCAAGCAATTTTTAGTTGTGTTCTTCCTATTATGCAATCTGACTAGATCCTGGCATATCAAAATGTTCTGTACAATTGTCCTCCCTACCACACATGCACTTTGATTTTGTGATATAATCCCAGGTAACACCAGTTTCAATCTGTTACATAGCATCTTTGAAATGATCTTATAGACCACATTACAGCAAGCTATAGGTCTGTAATCACCTACTGTTGATGCATGAGTAGATTTTGGTATTAGTGTGATTGTTGTAGTATTCATTGCTCTGAGCATCTTCCCAGATTGGAAGAACTCTAGGACTGCCTCAGTAACAACCTTTCCTACTATGCTCCAACTCTCCTTAAAGAATTGGCTTCCATACCTATCAGGTCCTGGTGCTTTTGTACCTTCTATTCCCCATAGTGCCTCTTTGATTTCCTGCATTGTAATTCTCTTTGTCATCTGTGCTTTTTGTTCTTCTGATACCATTGGTCCTGCTTGTACTAATGTGCTTACTACATGACTCTTGTCCTTCTTATCTGTGCCCAGTAGATTCTCATAGAATTCCACAAAAGCTGCAGCTACTTCCTTTGTTGTTTGCACTGTTTCCCCTGGCTATTATGAATTGTGAAGATTCTAGTTGCTATCCTTTTTGCCTTGATCACAGAATGGAAGTATCTAGTGTTCATATCCCCTTGTTTGATCCATTGTACCTTACTTCTTTGCTGCAGGTATTTCATTTTTGCTTCCTTCCAGTACATATATTCCTTTGTCAAATTCTTCTCTTCTATTCTTAGCCCTTCATTTCTAGGATCTTTTTGTATTTTCTCCTGGCATTCTAACAGCTTCTTTAACCAGTTTTTTTCCTTTTTCTCAACTTCACTAAAACTGCCCTTGTTTAATTGTCTTAATACTTTCTTGAGTCTATTCAGCTACCCCCACTATCTTATACATATTTGATCCTTGGATATGTTGTCCCCAACTTCCTTCTACCTTACTCACAAATGATATATCCATGCTCCACATATTATAATATCTAAATACCTTCTGTCTTGGTCTATCATTCCCTTCATATTGTATTATTGCTGGACTGTGATCATATCCCTCTGCTAGTAGATATTGTACTTTAGCTACTGGTAGTTTATTCACCCACTTTGTATCGATGAAAACTCTATCAATCCTACTCGGTACTCTATCCTGCCCTTCCTGTTTATTGCTCCAGGTATAGTAACATCTTGATGATTTCATTTCATATAGTCCATAGTATTCCACACATTCTTTCAAGTCTTTGATTTTTACATATGTTACTTTGCTTCCCACTCTCTCCTCTTTGTTGAGAATTGAGTTCAAATCTCCCATTATTGCTCATGCCCCATTCATTTGATCTGCTATGGTCCTGATGTATCTCTATAATTCAGTCCTTAGTGCTTGATTACTCATTCTTTTCCCTGTACTTCTGTGTGTCACTGTATTATGAATCAATTGTTCTGTCACCTTTTCCACCTGTATAGTGAAGACTTGAGGTCTCCATAACAACCATATCCTCCCTGCATTATGCTTTGCATGATTAGTAGTGTACGACCATCCAGTACATAGATTAAGAGCAGCTTTGTTGGCTTTAGCTCTCTTAATCTTAGTTTCTAGGAGCCCAAACATTCCAACTTGTTGTCTCTGAAGGAACATGTTCATTTCCTTCTGTTTAGCTGGTCTATTTAGGCCCCTAGAGTTCCAGAATCCATTCTATCCATTAGGGTGTTAGGGTTGAGGCCCCCCAACCTGCCCTTTTGTTCTTCCTTCCTCATTGTTTTCTGTTCCTCTTTCCTTCTCTTGTTCTACATCATCAGTTCTTGCATTACTTCTGTTACTCAAATTAGAATTCATATTCCTATTTTGCTGATAATTGACTTTGTTTCTCCATGCTTTTTCCCTTGCACCACTTGCCATTTGTCCTGCTCATTTGCATTTCTGCCTGCTTCCTCATCCTGCTTCAATTTGTCCTTCTGTTTCTCTGTAATTTGTTCAATGGCATTATCATTCTCTAGCTGTTTTTCCTTCTGTATCTCACTGTTATTTATTTATTTTTTGTTTTCTATCCCATTCCTATTCTTTTCCTTTTCAGCTCCCTCTCTGATTTGTTTCCTGCATTCCTTAATATCACGCTCATAGTTCTCACATGATGCACAATATATTGGCTTCCATTCATAATGCATTTCCTGCTCCATGATTTCACTCCATTCATTCTCAAACATAATCACTTCTGGATATTCCTGATATGCTTCCACCTCAACTAGAATTCTAGCAAATTGAAGCCTCTGTTTCTGTGTAGTAGCCCTATCAGCTTTCAAAGGATTCCCTACCATCCCTGCTATTTTTGTTAGTGCATTTTGTCCCCAATATTTGATATCTAAGTTCATTGATACCAATTTGTGGGGTCCAGCCCCTTAATTTAAGGAAGAAGTTTTCTTCCTTGCTTCAGTTTTCAATATAGGCAGCAGCAGCCCACGTTTTCTTTGTCTGTCAAAGAAAGTAGGCTGCAGAACATTGAAATGTCAAGTATGGGAGGCTCGTTTTTTGCCTATAAAATGAGAGCTTCAGCTCTCATTTTTGATCATCAATCTCAGAGGAAAATATATCTGAGAGCTAGAAAGAAAGAGTGAGGTTTCACAGACAGGATATAAGAAAATAGTATGTGAAGAAAATAGAGAGTGTGAGCGATATTATAGTGAGGTGAAATATCAAAAGGGGGTTATTTCTTTTGAGTATTGTAGTGGTCTTTATAGTATTTTACTCAGGCCTACAAAGTGTAAATTCCTTACTATAGTGATATCAGTTGCTCCTCTCGGGGTCGTGGTTTTTCCCTTATTCAGAAGGGTTTTCCACGTAAAAATCTTGGTGTCATTGTTACTCTTTTATTCTTATTAATTACCGTATCTCTGTGCTACATTATTATTCCGCTTTTATTACCGTGAATATTATTTTGGTAGGGGGTTTATTCCCAACAACTGGTATCAGAGCACAGGTTCTGCTCGTTCACTGAAATACTATTCACTGTCGGTAGTACTATACTTGGTGAAAAATAAAAATGTCTAGAGTAAAGTACGAGGTAACAAAATTCAACGGAGATAACGGTTTCTCAACATGGCAAAGAAGGATGAGAGATCTGCTCATCCAACAAGGATTACACAAGGTTCTAGATGTTGATTCCAAAATCCTGATACCATGAAAGCTGAGGATTGGTCTGACTTGGATGAAAGAGCTGCTAGTGCAATCAGGTTGCACTTATCAGATGATGTGGTTGTAAGCACGTGATTTTTGCTTCACGGACAATCACTCCAAAAGAAATCAAAAATAATAACAAATGGCATCACTGTATAATTTTTCGATTTTTACGTGACATGTGTTGGTAGTCATTTGTAGTTCTGTCCATTTTATTTTATTTTATTTATTTATTTTATTTTTATTTATTTAATCTTATCAAACAAAATACAAAATATGTATGTCATGTACAATTAAACCATAATTCGGTCATTAAAAGAAAATTCACAAAAATATGCATCTTTTATTCTAGGGTGTGATTTAACCTATTTTTATATTTTGATATGTGTGTGATATTTGTGTTAAGTGTTAAATTAATGGTTGTTTTAATTTCGTTTTTTTTATTTAGTTTTAAAATTAGAAAAAAAACAAAAGAAAAGAGTGAAGAAAATCTGTTTGGGCCAAGAAATGAAACCAAAATAGGCCCAAACCAATTCAATTTGACCCAGTCCAAACCAGGCCTCAGGCAAACCCCCCAAACGACGCTGTATAAAGGCGTTTGATCTGAGCCGTCCGTCCAGGCCAATCCAACGGCCCAGGACCCTCTTCACTTACCCGTTACCTGACCTAACCCGATGAAACCGGTTTGACCCAGTCCCAGCATGAGAACAAACGACACCGTTTCCCTTCAGTAGAAAGATCACAGCCATTGATTGTCAGCAATCCAACGGCCAACATTCAATCACTCATCTACTATATAAGCTCATTCCTTTACCCCACGCCCCTAGCCTGACCCCCTACCCTTAGATCGTCCTCACCAAACCCCCAAACCTTAGGAACCCTAGCCGCCCCCTTTCCCCTCACCATTAATCCCGGCGGCATGGACGCCGGTGACCCCCACCTTAACACCATAGGACCGCCTCACCACCCTGAACATAGATCTGTTGTCCTTTTGCTTCGAATCAGTCCCTAGGTTCTCGAATCTTCATTTGAAGATTCGAGCAGGACTCCGTTCTACACCGATCTACCCCAGATTCACACTAGATACTCCCCTGATATCCCTCGTGACCAAACCATGCTTGGTTTGGTCTGAATCCACCCACAAATCCCCAAAAAATCGAATCTGAAAAAATCGAACCCTAGAACATAAAGATTTCGTGGGGTCTGTTTGAATTTAGACAAGTTTGGGGTCCGGTGAACCCTAATCGAAGTGTTCTTAGTCGAGAACACCTCGGTTAGGATTTGTTTGACTTCAAACGGGAAAATCAAGTCGGGCCTAGGGTCAGCTATGTTTGAGGTTTTTCAGGTTTGCTCATTTGTCCCTTTTGTTGTCCATTTTTAGTTTTGTTTGTTGGCATGTTTAGTTTGTTTGTCCGGTTCTGGGATTTTTGTCATCAGTTTGTCTCCCATCTCTACAAGACCTTTTGTTTGTTTTGTTGGTTTATTCTGTTATGTTCATGTGGTAGTGTGCTTATTTCAATTCAGTTGGTATCGTCAAACCAATAATGCCCGTTTGTTTTCCTGTATCGTTGCAAATTGTCAAGAACGTTGTTACACTTTGTTTTGTGTTGTTTTGTTTGGATGATTGCTTGTCCTGTGTCACAATTAGTACAGTCGAGTCGTTATACGTCGCTGAATAGTTCAGCTGTTTGAATGATAACAATTTGATTTGTTTCCTGCTAAAACTTTGTTTGAGTCAAATTAGAAACTGAGTGTTGTATGTGCTTGTTTGGTTTGAATCAGAAACATTTATAGTTTAGTTTGTGATTTCAGCTCAGCTTGAGTTCTGAGTTGATAGCATGTGCACCATAGTGCTTTAATAATTAGAGCAAATGGGACAACATGGGCTGTCAGGCCATTGGCAGCCTGCCCAAACCTTTGTTTAGTTTAATAAGTGGATTAAAAGGGGCTGACAGGGAATATCATGGGAGGTTTCTACTTTTAAAAATGAGTGGAAAAACAACAAAAAAAAGGGGGGTTCTGAGTTGTCCAACAGACTGTAAAGGGTTGATGCTAGGCTATAAAAGAGGCAGAACTTCCATTAGAACAGGGGAATGTTTTAAGAAAAGAGAGAGAGGTTTTAAGTTGGAAAAACTGAAAGAAAGAAACATAAAGAAAATTTCAGAATATTGTAAGCTGAACACTGTCTGAAAAACTGCATAAGAAATCAAGTTGGTCAGGCTGTTTTGGCCAAGTCAGTGGTTCTAGTGTGGCTGTTACTATTCCATTAGGATACTCTGATTTTCTTTGCAAGAATACTGTTGTTCTGGATTTTTCTGTTGGTTTACTACTCTGTTTCTGGGTCTGTCTTGTGGTGTTGAACCACTTGTGGTTAATTGCTATTGAACTGTTGTTGGGTGCTTTTGAGCTGGAGGTTACATTGTTGCTGATTATTGTTGTTGTTGGTTGTTAACTGTTGTTTACCTGCTGTTGCTGTGTTGTTGCATATTACTCGGCTGATCATTCTCCTTCTTCTCTTGCTTTTCTATATCAGGTACACGATTAATATACTGTCAATGTAAGCTGAATTTGAAGTATGAATACAAAGCAAGTTGGAAGAGTTGAAGTTTTTTCGAACTAGTTTAAAATTGTATTGAAAATAGGTTGTTTGTATGATAATGAATTTTATCTACTAGAACCATGTAAACTAGTTGTAGTGTAACTGTACTTTTATACATATCGTTTAGTTGAAAAATTCTATGTTGTGTTCATAATCAAAAGGGATTAGTATTTCTGTTAAGTTCACATAGTTGTCGAGAAGCATGTTAGATGGCCAATAGTTATCTCCTTAAACATATGGCAGTTCTTTTAGTTGGTAAGAATATGGTTCGACTAAGGTAAGGTGTACACTGCATGCTAGCTTCTACCCCCCTCCCTTTGTGTGAAAATGCTGAACATATATCGTATAAGTTGAATAGGCCCAATTGGAACAAGGGTGGCCCAGGCCGAGCTTAGCGTTACGCACAGTGGGCCCAGGCCCATAATATATAGACGCTTGCCCATGTGTGTGGCCACGTTGCCGATTTTGTGAAAGCAATCGGAATCCCGGTATAAATAACCTGCAAGCATGTAATTAACTAGGGTTATTTCTGCTTTCAATCAGTAGAGACAAATGCGACAAGAAACGTAGCTGCTATAGGATATCCTTTTAAAATAAAGACGAGATGAGCCTCGACAAATAAAAACGCACAAGCTGCGGGGCCCTCGTTAAATGTATATATCGAAGCATTCAGTTCCTGGGCGGGTCGTTTAGCAAACCTCATGGCCTTCCCAGAATAATAACACGATAGTCTCTTTAGGCGCGTATCTAATAATATTATCTCCTTAAAACTCGGGTGCACATTTATGTGACCCAAATCCAAATCTCAACGGAATCGAAATGTGTCTCTAATCACGGGTACATTGATTGTGGCGTGGTCTGAGATGCATTTCCATGACGTTGCTAATTCCTTTTAATAATGAATGAGACGATCCTCGACAAACAAAAAATGCACAAGCTGCGAGGCCCGTTAAATGTATATATTAAAATACTTAGAATTCGAGGACAGACCATTTAGCGAATTTTACGGCCTTCCCCAAAATAACAAGACACTAGTTGCTTTAGGCGCGCTTTTAATAATTTATTTTCCTTAACTCGGGTGCACATTTATGTGATCCAAATTCAAATCTCAACCGAGTCGAGATATGTCAAACAACTACGGGTGCATTGATGTAACGTGGTTCGAGATATGTTTTCACGACGTTGCAATTCTCGTAAAATAATAACAATAATTAAGAAAGCTGTAAAAAGATAAAATTCTGCATATAAATTCATATTTACATAAAAATCAGATAATCAAAGCCGAATATAACAGTTGAGCGACCGTGCTAGAACCACGGAACTCGGGAATGCCTAACACCTTCTCCCGGGTTAACAGAATTCCTTATCCGGATTTCTGGTGCGTAGACTGTAATACAGAGTCATTCTTTTCCTCAATTCGGGATTAAAATTGGTGACTTGGGACACCCTAAATCTCCCAAGTGGCGACTCTGAAATTAATAAATAAATCCCCTTTCGATTGTCCTTTAATTGGAAAAAACTCCCTTGTACCCACGCGTGTATGTAAAAAGGAGGTGTGATAGCTCTGGCGACTCTGCTGGGGATCATTATGTGTAACCCAGAACCACTGGTTCAGGGTTAGAGATTCGAGCTTAGAATAATTGTTCTATTTGGCTTTATTTATTATCTGATATTTTTATATGATATGTGTTTCATGTGCAAAATGATGTGTGTTACCGCTTTGATATTATTTGACTGTATATATAAACTGTGCCGAAACCCTTCTCTTCTTACCTCCGGGGAGAAGCTCGCTGGTCGAGACTCCTTATTCTATTAGTGTCATACCCAAGTAGAAATAGGCTCGGATAAGTTACAAAGCTGGACGACCCCGCGGGTCCCCGGTACGTAGCCTCCTCCTCGACTCGAGTTGTCCGCTCGTGTAAGCCAGGTCTAGAACAAAGCCCAGTTTGAAGCTTAGTAAAACATGACTTCATGCCGGATCCCTAGTAGGAAAACGCTTATTTGCATTACGTTGCATTTGACTTAGGGGGCTCAACACAGGGGTTGGGCCCGTCTAGGAATAGCAACCTGAAACAAAAAGGGAGACCATCATGTGGCATTTTGTCTGTTATCGCATTTAATTTGCTTCAAATTTGCATGTTGACCGGCGGGTGATAATAGGAATTTTGAAAACATAAATAAATAAATAAATAAAAAAGAAATAAAAATAAAAAATAAAAATAAATAATAAAAAAAAAAGCAATGTCCAAATATTTTTCATTTTGAGAAAACCCGTGATTTAGATAAATTTCTTACCCGAACTACGTCGGTTTGATTCCCACCGGATGTGGGATACGTAGGCAACCCTTATCGGGTACAACTCCCCGATTTTGTTTTACCAATAATTATATATATATACCCATGTATGTATATACATATATTATTTCTTTCAAAAATGTTTGGAGTCAAAATAAAAATCTTTTCTTTCTTGTCTAAAATCACCTTAATAAATGTGCAGAATGAGCACAAGTAGGAGTTCATCTGAGGTCATTATAAACAAAGTTCCTCTAGGCTTACGCATGTGGTGGAACGACTTGGGAGGATCAGGGCAAGATACGGTCAAAATATACTTGGGAAATTTGGTTGGATTGCTGGACATCGATCCACGAGGGGACGTTATCAGGGCTCTAATTTCATTTTGGGACTCGGCCCACAACGTATTTCACTTCTCAGATTTCGAACTCACCCCGACTCTGGAGGAGTTGGCAGGGTACATTGGATGTCCTAACATCCCTATGAAAAAGCAGTATCTCATTGCACCAAGGGCCGTAACCATACACAAGTTCCTGGATATCGTAAAGATCCGCAGAACGGTACATAACCCAGAGTTATCAAAAGGGTTTTGTAGTTTGGCATTTCTGTACGACAGATACGGTTATATGGGAGGGTTCAACAATCCCGAGAGTAAGATCTGCAGTGGGGAGAGCCGGTTGGAATGGGAGAGGCATAGATGTATTGCTTTTATGATAGCCTTTCTGGATTTTCTGGTGTTCCCTAAAAGAGATGGAAAAATTAACATACAAATCGCTGGGGTCGTCAATACTTTGATCAGACAAGAAAATAGCACTCTGGCACCAATGATAATTGCGGAAATTTTCCGCGCACTCACTATCTGCAAGACCGGAGGAAGCTTCTTTGAGGGATGCAATATACTACTGCAAATGTGGATGATAGATCATCTATGTCATCGCCCTCAAATTCTGAAATATGGGTCGTCACAAAAGACTTGTATAGAAGAGTTCCCCACTAGGATCGATGGGATCAGCTTTCCAGAAGGGGTCGCCGAATGGGTCACGCTACTGCGCTCTGTTTCAGCAAACCAGATAGAGTGGGCATTCGAGTGGCTACCCCTAGACGAGGTCATACACATGTCAGCCACCGAATCTTATTTGTTGTTGATGGGTCTCCAAAGTATCCAGCCCTACGCACCATGTAGAGTGTTGAGACAGTTGGGACGATACCAAATAATCCCGAAGGAAGAAGATCTCAGTAGCCAGGTGATCGAAATCGGACCTGGTGGGCAGTTCCCTGAAGCATTCGTTCGGAGGATCTGGAATGAATGTCAAACCCTGAAGTTAGATACTTGTGTACGAGATCGGGCCAAGGGCGAAGTGTCGCCGAAATACCTCCCGTGGTACAGAAGAGAGCTTGAACATCAGAGACCAACTAAGAGAGAGCTCATCCAAGGCTTTGAGGAATCTTCACAGGCAGAGTGGGGTTGGTTAAAAAGGGAAGAAGGCTACCGGGCTGAAATCGGGAAGCTAAAGCAACAAGTCGAGAGGCTTATATTTGAGAACAACATGCAAGTCACCTCGGAGCAGGGCGAAAAGAACAAGCTAGCCCAAGAGAACCAGACACTAAAGGCTCGCCTACGCCAAGCCAGCAAAAGTAACATTGACCGACAGAAACGTCGCTCCGACGAAAGGTTGGTAGCAAGTTTGAAAAATCAGGTCGTCCAAAGCCAAGAAGAATTAGAACAATCAGAAGCTCGCGTAGCAAGGATGAAGGTCAGATGGGCAAAATGCACAATGGCCCGGAGGCAGCGTCTGCAACAGGTCATAAGAGATTATGAAATGAGCATCGGGATATTAAGGGAAATGAACTCCACTCTACATGATTGGATCATCAAACAAGCACGAGATGCCCAGGCCGACAGAAGACATTGTTACGATGCAATGGCCTGCATGGAAAGACAAATGGAGTTGTTCCAGGATCGACTTGCCGACAATGCTCAGGCACTGGGATTGAAGAATCGACAAATCAGGCAATTGTTCATTGAAAGGGACAACATTCGAGGAAGGATCGACGAAATCGGGCATTACATCTACATGAAATGCCTAGCATGTGAGCAAATACCTCGGAAGACCCTCCTTATTTCCATCATGGGCTGCGTCCACCGGATTATGAACGAGTTGAAAAGCTTGCAGAGGGACCTCACACCAAGGGCCGCGGAAAGGCCGAATGATGCCTCGCGGGCCCCTAAGTTGGAAAATTAATCTTTGGTCGAGTCCTGTTTATTTGGCTTTGTTGCTTTTCCATATGTTGTTTTCTTTTCTTTTAGTCAAATCGGGTTAAGAACTGTGGAGTCTGTACTATTGTTGTTCCTTGTTTGAAGTAATTTGTAATAGCAAAATTTTGAGAATGAATTTAATGATTCCAAAAGAATTTTGTGTTTCTTTACTTTATGGCAGAACTACGCCCGGTCTGATTCGCGCGGGGACGTGATACGTAGGCAATCCCCATAAGATTCGACTGCCTTTAATAAAGAAAGAAAGAAAGAGAAAAAAAGGAAAATACAAAAATAAAATACAGGGTTTCCCAAAGTACTTTAAAAAGACAAATGAGCAAGTCGGGATGACGCATGTTGTTTGAAGTAAAGCATGTAGAAACGGTTAACTGCCTAGGAGCATTGCATCCTCTATGTGTTATCAAATCTGTTAAACTCTAACGCTAACAAAGTTTGTTGTTGTCTGAATCCAGACAGTTAGTTGTTAAAGAAATCTGGCAACACACCCTTACCAAACTAGATCCAAAGGACCAGTAGCAACAAGCATGACTACTTCAGAGAATAGTACCGAGGGAGAAAGGCCGATGAGCCAGTTGTTAAAAGAAGCGATGGAAAAGATTGAAAGGATGGGACTAGAGATGAATGCAATGCAGCTAGCTTTAGCCAAAGCACAAAAAAGCCCTGAGCCACTGGGGCACATGCCGGAATACCATCCCTCCGGCCCTTCAACAAGCCTCACGAATCCCCGTTATCATCAAGAAAGAAGACCCCACGATTCCCAAGCTCCACCACCGCATCAACCTCTCCCAACACCAAATGTTCCCACTTTTGTGGGACCCACATCAGCCGCCCTACAGAGAACGGCCGGTGAGCCATTGTTTCAGGCTCCCGATACGCAATACTATCCCCCTGAGCCTATATTTCATGCCCCCGAACCACATGCCTACAATCTGCATTTGAAGGTACCGGCAGAAATTGAAAAGCCGGTTAAAGCCCTAGAACAAGATGAGGTATTGAGGAAATTCAAAAGCCTGGAGCAGTCCTTCAGGAACCTGCACGGATTGGGCAACCAGGTCAGCGTGGCCTACAAAGATCTATGCCCTTTCCCGGATGTCCAACTCCCGGCTGGGTTCAAGATGCCTAAGTTTGATTTATATGAAGGGCACAGTGATCCCATGGTGCATTTGCGGGGATTCTGTAGCAAAATGAGAGGGGCAGACGACAAGGATGAGCTGCTGATAGCTTATTTCGGCCAAAGTTTGAGTGGATCGGCATTAGAATGGTATACCAGGCAGGATTCTAGCAGATGGTACACTTGGGATGATCTGGCGCAGGCTTTCGTAGGTCATTTCCAATACAATCTCGAGATAGTCCCTGACCGTCTCACGTTGTTGAGGACCGGGAAGAAGCCCGGGGAAAGTTTTTGCGAGTACGGGTTCCGTTGGAGAGAGCAAGCGGCCAGAGTCGATCCTTCCATGAGAGAGAGAGAGATGGTGGACTACTTCTTGCAAACATTGGATCCAACCTACTTTGGTCACTTGGTGACGACAGTTGGAAAATCCTTCAACGAGGTAGTGAAGATAGGGGTCATGATAGAAGAGGGTCTGAGGTCTGACAAAATCCTGAATTACTCGGCACTCAAGGCCATGACCCAAGCTATTCAGAGCGGCACGGGAGGTGCGCTGGGAAGAAGAAAGAAAGAAGAAATTGCCACGATCGAGGCAGGCAGTTGGTCCAGGGCTGGCAAGCCACACTACAACCAACCCAGACCTCACAGGCCAAACTACCCATACAACCCACCACAACATTGCTATCCGCCTCGAGAACCACATTGCTCCGTACACCAGGCCCAGACATACACTCAGCCTCCGGTTCGCCCGCAATGGCGCACACCGGCTCCCCAGAACACATATGCACCACCACAAAACATCTATCCTCCACTAGGGGCATATAGAAACCCTCCAGGGGCAGGCTTTTGGGGAAATCCAGCTGCTAGGAATGACAGGTTGCGGAAACATAGAACTTTCACTGAGTTGGGAGAAACCTACACCGCTTTGTTCCACAAATTGAGGCAGTTGGGTTAGGTTAGTCCGGTCGAAACTCGAGGACCAAATCCCCCACCCCAAAACTTGGACCAATCAATAAGCTGTGAGTACTGCTCAGGGACGCTGGGGCATGATACCGAAAAGTGTTGGAAGTTGAGGCATGCCATACATGATCTTATTGATACAAATAAGATCGAGGTCCAGACACCGGAAGCTCCTAACATCAACCAGAACTCACTGCCAGCGCACCACGAGACTCACATGATTGAATTGGTATATGAGGGATGAGAGTTGAGAAAACCCTCACAGACAGTGATGATGATCCAGGCTACCCCGAAAGAAGGATCAACCAGTAGAGGAATGAGGGTACAGTTACAGGGAGAAGGCGTCAAGCCAGTAGTGATATTGGGAAAGAGCCCGTCCGCCGTAACAAGCAAACCCGAGCCAAACAAGTTGGTAATATCAGGGACTCCACCCACACATGCAGTTGTGTTGAAAGGGGTATACAGGGAACTGGTCACCATAAAGCCTGTAGTCCAGCTGCCGATGATTAATAGCAAGGTCGTGCCTTGGAAATATGAAAAGGCAGTGGTAATGTACAAAGGAAAACAAGTGGAGGAAGTCAGTTGTGAAGCGCAAGGGTTGACTCGATCTGGGCGGTGTTTTGCTCCGGTGGAGCTGAGAAGAACCAACCCCGCTACAACCAAGAAACCTGTGTCCGAAGAAGAGGCTGAGGAGTTCTTGAGGAAGATGAAAGTGCAGGACTACTCCGTGGTCGAGCAGCTGAGGAGAACACCAGCCCAGATCTCACTACTGTCATTACTAATCCATTCTGAGGAGCATCGCCGGGCCTTGATGAAGATATTGAACGAAGCTCATGTACCCAATGAGATTTCTGTAAACCACCTGGAAACCATTGCCAACAAGATTTTCGAGGTGAACAGGGTAACATTCTCAGATGATGATCTGCCAATGGAAGGTACGGAGCATAATAAAGCTCTCTACCTAACTGTCAAATGTGAAAACTCGGTAGTCACTCGGGTATTGGTGGATAATGGTTCAAGTGCCAATATTTGTCCATTATCCACTCTGAACCAGTTAAAGATCCACCACGGAAGAATCCACAAGAATAACATCTGTGTCCGGGGATTTGACGGAAATGGAACAACCACTGTGGGGGATGTTGTGCTTGAATTGACCATCGGTCCGGTCCAGTTTACCATGGAATTCCAGGTATTAGAAGCCACAGTATCTTATAACATGCTGCTAGGATGACCATGGATCCACGCAGCCAAAGCGGTGCCTTCCACCCTACATCAGATGGTCAAGTTCGAGTGGGATAGACAAGAGGTCGTACTACACGGCGAGGACACGCCATGCACCATGGGTAGCGCCATTGTGCCATTCATAGAGACCGATGATGACAAAGGTCCTTGGGTCTACCAGATTTTCGATACAATGTCGGCAAACAAGATTTCTAAGGGTGAGATCCTTCAGTACCCTAGGGTAGCTTCCGCAACAATCATGATGGTCTCGGAAATGTTGGGCAACAGGTTCGTGCCAGGAAAAGGCCTGGGAGTTGAGCTTCAGGGGATTGTCCAACCTGTCTCCCTGCCCAAGAACTTGGAAAACTTCGGTTTGGGGTTCAAACCAACCACGGCAGATAGGAAGCAAGCGCGAAAAATGAAGAAGAGAGTTTGGTTTCTGCCCAAGCCGGTGCCACGTCTCTCAAGGTCTTTTGTCAAAGCAAGTGTCAAGGGGCCGCCAGTCCCAAATATTCTAGGACCATTGATTGGTATGGATGGGGACCTGAATCAGAGTTTCGAGAGGCTATTCGATGATGTCAGTATGGTAGAAGCTGGAGAGAGTTCCAGCAGAGCGGAGATACAATTTGTGGGGCCTGAGGCCAAAACCAACAATTGGACGATTACTCCTCTTCCTGTCCGAGGGGAGTCTTGGTAGTAGGCTTTGATTTATGTTTTTTGTTTGTTTTGTTTTGTTCGGATTATTCCAGGGTGTAATCCAAATTTTACTTTTGTTTTGTAAAAGTGTGAACCCTTTTATCCCGCAAATTTAATAAAGTTCTCTTCTTTTATCTCATTTTTAATTTTGTTTTGTTCTTTTTCTTTCTGAACAGTTCTCTTTTTACTGGTTCTAATGACATGGCATGCACAACGGATCATCGACCTAGTCTAATAAATCAATCTGAATCCGACTTAACGATACAAGAGGTCGTTTGTGACGATGAATCTGAATATGACGAAGATAAAGCCTTAGAAGAGATAAACCGAGAACTATGCCAATTTGAAGAGAAACCCAAGCCTAACCTAAATGACACCGAGGCTGTGAATCTAGGAGACACTGATAATGTCAGAGAAACCAAGATCAGCATCCACATTGAGCCAAATATTAGGGAAGAATTCATAAAAACCCTCGTGGAATTCAAAGATGTTTTTGCATGGTCATACGATGATATGCCGGGATTAAGCACCAATTTAGTGGTTCACAAATTGCCCACTAACCCGGCATACCCTCCGGTCAAGCAAAAGCTAAGGAAATTTAAAACAGAAATGAGTGTAAAGATCAAAGAAGAAGTGATTAAGCAGTTGCAGGCGAAGGTCATTCGGGTCACTCGATATCCCGAGTGGTTGGCCAATGTGGTACCAGTTCCAAAGAAGGATGGGAAAATCAGGGTGTGCGTCGACTACCGCAACCTCAACAAAGCAAGTCCCAAGGACAATTTTCCATTGCCCAACATCCATATCTTGATCGATAATTGCGCTGGGCGCGAGATCGGATCCTTTGTGGATTGCTATGCGGGTTATCATCAGATCCTAATGGACGAGGAAGATGCGGAAAAGACAGCATTTATCATGCCATGGGGAACTTACTGCTATCGGGTAATGCCGTTCGGACTGAAGAATGTCGGGGCAACGTACATGCGAGCAATGACTGCTGTGTTTCACGACATGATACACAAAGAGATTGAGGTGTACGTAGATGATGTAATCATAAAGTCTTGGCGTCAGAAAGACCATGTAGCAGACCTAAGGAGATTCTTCCAAAGACTCCGAAGGTATGATATCAAGCTTAACCCGGCCAAATGCGCATTCGGGGTTCCATCAGGAAAGCTGTTAGGATTCATCGTCAGTCGACGGGGTATTGAGTTAGACCCATCTAAGATCAAATCCATCCGAGATTTGCCACCGCCAAAGAACAAAACAGAGGTAATGAGTCTGTTGGGTAGACTCAATTACATCAGCAGGTTCATCGCTCAACTCACAGCAATTTGTGAGCCCATATTTCGGCTGTTGAAAAAGGATGTTGCGGTAAGTTGGACGGTAGAATGTCAAGAGGCTTTCGACCAAATCAAAGGGTATCTATCTAATCCACCCGTGTTGGTCCCGCCTAAGCCAGGGAAGCCCTTAATTCTTTATCTGACGGTCCTGGAAAATTCATTTGGTTGTGTACTGGGGCAATACGATGACACAGGAAGGAAGGAGCAAGCCATTTACTATCTTAGCAAGAAATGCACAGTATATGAGGTCAAGTACACTCAACTCGAGAAAACATGCTGCGCCCTAACTTGGGTGGCTCAGAAGTTGAAGCACTACCTTTTCTCGTATACTACTTATCTCATATCTCGTTTGGACCCCTTGAAGTATATCTTTCAGAAGCCTATGCCCACAGGAAGGTTGGAAAAATGGCAAATTCTGCTCACAGAGTTTGATATCGTCTATGTGATGAGGATAGCCATGAAAGCCCAAGCGCTGGCCGACCATTTGGCAGAGAATCCCGTTGATGAAAAATACGAGCCTTTAAGAACGTATTTTCCCGATGAAGAAGTGATGCATACAAGTGAGCTGGAGTTACCCGAGGAACCGGGTTGGAAGCTTTTCTTCGATGGAGCCGCGAACGCGAAAGGGGTTGGAATAGGAGCAGTACTCATTTCTGAAACAGGACACCATTATCCTGTTACGGCTCAACTACGCTTCTATTGCACCAATAATATGGCCGAGTATGAAGCTTGCATTTTGGGTCTGCGATTAGCTGTGGACATGGATGTCCAAGACGTTTTGGTCTTGGGAGACTCGGACCTCTTGGTACATCAGATTCAGGGTGAATGGGAAACACGGGATTTGAAACTCATACCCTATCGACAATGCTTGCACGATTTGAGCATGCGATTTCGATCGGTGAAATTCAAATATATCCCGAGAGTTCATAACGAGGTTGCGGATGCATTAGCCACCTTAGCATCAATGTTGCACCATCCTGACAAAATGTACGTGGACCCTCTGCACATCCAGGTTCGTGATCAGCACGCTTATTGCAACGCGGTAGAAGAGGAAGCAGATGGCAAACCCTGGTTTCATGATATCAAGGAGTACCTCAAAATGGGGATATATCCGGAACAGGCTACTGGAGACCAAAAAAGAACCCTTCAGCGTTGTAAGCACGTGATTTTGCCCTATATGAGAATTACTCTCAAGAAAATTCAAAATAAAATGATTTTCCTTGGTGTGCAATTTTGTAATATTTTGTGATATTTTTGAATAATCATTTGTATTTGTCTGTGCATCTTTATTTGTTAAATTAATAAAAATACAAAAATATGTCGCAATTTGCATGTAGGATTTAATTCTACAATTGTTAGTAATTAGTTTGTTTTACAAAAATCGAAAATTACAAAAATAGGCATCTTTTGCATTTTTAGCATTTAATGTCCAATTGTACAATTTTATGCTTAATTATTACTTAATTGTGCGTTAATTGTTATTGGGAGTTAATTTGCGCTTTTATAATTTAATTTAGTTCATAATAATAATTTAAGGATTTTTAGAATTTAGTTTTAGAAAAATAAAAGAAGAAAAGAGAGCAAAAATCGGGATTGGGCCTCTTCTTCAATTTCAATCCATAGGCCCAAAAAATACCCAACCTTCCCCATGACCCGGTCCATCTCCACACGGGTTGACCCGGTCCGCCCCATAACCCCAACACCTAACCCCTCTTCTTTTTTCATTTTTCCCAAACACAAAACAAAACAAAAAAAAAACCCAAACCCTAAAACACTAAACTACCCGCCCACTGTTGCGTCATCCCAAAACAAACCCTCCTATGGATACCTTCATCTCCTTCTTCATCATCCTCCAGCTGACCACCAAGAGCCTCCTCACGTCCACCGTGTCCATGGATGCCCTATCCGTCGTCCCCTTCACCCCTCATCCCAAACGGCCATGGTTGCCTTCTCCTTCGTCTGCATCGACGACCAGCAACCCAGCGAGCCCCATCGCTTCTGAGCAACCACCAAGCCGGCGACAAAATAAGCCAAACGTCGCTATTTCTCCTTCTTTGTCATGGCCGCTTCTTCCTCGGCCTCCAACAACTGTGGTCGCGGCATCGTCTTCAACTGCCATCGCCTCAACCAACAGCTCGTCCAAACAACCAGCTTCATTTCTTTCTTCTTCGACCACCCGACATCCAGCTCCATCACGTAACGACCATAACCATCTCCACGTCTACCAGCTACTCCACCAAGGAACCAAACAGTACATTGAGGTTCTGTTTCAAACCCGGGCTTCAAACTAGTAGGTTTCCATTTTCTTGTCTCTTAGTTTTCATTCAGTGAAGTCATCTTCTGTTCCTTTTCTCCTTGTGTTTGTGTTCCAGTGGTATGGTTCGAATTCGAACCCGGGTTTTTGTTTGTAGTAGAGATAATTTGTGTCCATTTTGTTTGAAGTTTGTTAAATTTTCATCAAGTGATTTGATGTCTTCAAATTATAATGTTGTTAGATCTAATTTAAAGTTCAATTGATGCTTTGAATTTAGTAATTTGAATCTATTTGTTTGTTATGATCAGTTGTTATTTTTGCTAAATCTGAAAGTAGGAGTATTGTTAAAAATTGTTCAGTGAAAATAATTCCTGCTTTTGTTGTTCATGGTATGATTTCAGTTTGCATTTTTCATTTCCGTTAATTGTGATTAATGTTGTTCAAGTTTATTTTTGTTGTTAATATTGTTGTTTCCTTGCCCATCCATTTTGGTCTAAGTTAACCAGGATTGGTTCCCGATATGGTTAATTTATTTCCATTAATTTAGAGTTGTGTTGTTCATCCGTGTTCATATGATTTGTTGTGGAAATTGTTTAGAAATTGGTTATATTGCCTATATTTTAGTTGAGTTTGATTAATTGAATTGTTTAGAGTTGATGGGGGTAGTTTGGTAAATTGCAGTACATTCAGAGGGTAGAATGGTAATTGCAATAAGGTCGGAAGGGTAGTTTGGTAATTAAACATTTTGTAATTCTTTATGTTAAGCATAGGGGATAAAATGTAATGGGGTGGAGTTTGATATGATTGTTTAATTTAATGGGGGACAAGACATAATGTAGTGGGGGGGAATATTGTAATTGTTTATGTTAGGCATGGGGGAAATGGGTTGGTTTGATATATTTATTTAATATAGTGGGGGACAAAGCATGTAGGCATGGGGGACAAAGGTTTAAAATAAAGAAAACATTAATTAGTGGGGACAAGACAAGAGTCTTGCTATAAATAAGAGTCATTCTTGACATGAAGGGGGGATTTATTAGAGAGGGTTATTTTCTAGAGAGATTTTTGGGGAGAATATTTTTGAGAGTAATACATTCTGAAAATCTGAAGAAGTATGGTAGAGAGTAGAAGAGAAAGACAATTTGAACTTTCACTTGAATAATTTCCGTTTGCCTTTTCTCGAGTGTTATTCAAAATCAGTAAACTACTGCATCTTGTATCCGTCTCTCTTCTGCTTTGACTGCGATTGCACTTTGGTATTGCTGATTTTTCAATCCGTTGCTGCGTTATTCTACTGGTTGTTACTGGTTTGCGGTGTTGCCGAACCTGCTGTTGCTGTGTTATTATTGCTGCTGATTTCTCCTTCTTTTGTTCTTGTACTGCCATTTCCAGGTACACATTTGTACACTCTCGGATTGAAGAGAAATGAAATATTAATCAGGCTTTGTTCCTGTTGAATCCCTCCTGTTTAGATTTGTGTTTGAATATAATTCTCCTTTCTTTGTATAAAAATGTAGTCGATTTATTAATAAGTAATAGGGTTGCATATGTATAACTTCTTCATCTAATAATGTTAGTTTAAATTAATCAAATACTAGTTAATTTGTTTTGATATTAGGGTGTGTCAATCTCATGTTCTACTATTATTGAATAATAGAATGAAAGCAGTTTTTCTTTGTACAAACTCGATCGCAATTTTCCATTTGCATTAGCCGTAAACTAATAACTAAATAAGTTCGACTTTTTCAGCATGTAATTAATTGAGGGATTTTCTTTTATTTTAGAGACAAAATTAATAGAAAAATGTAGTCACTGTAGATCTGTCCTTTTAAATAAAAATGAGACGAGCCTCGACAAATAAAAACGCACAAGCTGTGGGGCCCTCTAAATGTATATATAAAAATACTTAGAATTCGGGACAGGCCGTTTAGCGAATTTTACGGCCTTCCCAAAATAACAATACGCTAGTTGTTTTAGGCGCACCTTTAATAATTTAACCTTCTTAAACACGGGTGCACATTTATGTGACCCAAATCCAAATCTCAACGGAGTCAAAGTGTGTCAACGACCACGGGTACATTGATTGTGACACGGTTTGAGACACATTTTTACAACGTTGCAATTCCTTGCAAATAATAATAATAATAATTAATAATTATGAAAGCGGTAAAAAGATAAAAATTTGCACATAAGTTCATGTTTGTATAAAAATCAGATAATCAAGCCGAATATAACAGTTGAGCGACCGTTGCTAGAACCACGGAACTCGGGAATGCCTAACACCTTCTCCCGGGTTAACAGAATTCCTTATCTGGATTTCTGGTATGCAAACTGTAATTTGGAGTCATTCTTTTCCTCGATTCGGGATTAAAATTGGTGACTTGGGACACCCTAAATCTCCCAAGTGGCGACTCTGAAATAAATAAACAAATCCCGTTTCGATTGTCCTTTAATTGGAAAAACTCCCTTGTACCCTCGCGGGGGCGGAAAAAGGAGGTGTGACAGCTCTGGCGACTCCGCTGGGGATTTGACCCAGAACCACCGGTTCAGGGTTAGAAATTCGAGCTTAGAATAATTGTTCTATTTGGCTTTGTTTATTATCTGATATTTTTATGTGATATGTGCTTCATGTGCAAAATGATGTGTGTTACCGCTTTGATATTATTTGACTGTATATATAAACTATGCCGAAACCCTTCTCTTCTTACCTCCGGGGAGAAGCTCGCTGGTCGAGACTCCCTTTTTCTGTTAGTGTCATACCTTAAAATAAGAAAGAGGCCGGACAAGTTACAAAGCAGGACGACCCCGCGGGTCCCCGGTACGTAGCCCCCTCCTCGACTCGAGTTGTCCGCTCGGATACACAGTCTAGAACAAATACCTAGGTTATGAACTTAGAATAACTCAGCTTCATGCCGAATCCCTAGTAGGAACGTTTGTTTGCATCACGTGCATTTGACTTTGGAGGCTCAACACAGGGGTTGGGTCTGTCTAGGACATGTGTACCCAAAATGAAAATGACCATCCTCATGCATCTTACTTGCTGCTATTTGCGCATTTATTTGATTCGGACTTGTGTGTTGACCGACTTTTGAATATCAGGAATAATATTGTGAAATTGAAAAAAAAAAGAGAAAAATAGCGGTTAGGGAATTGATTGTTTATTTTTGAAAAAAAAAAACAATGCCCAAATACTGTCAAAACTCTGCCGAAATTTTGAGAAAATGAAAAAAAAATGTCTTATTAGTTTGTTTTATTAAAAGCAAAGGAAAATAGAAGAAAACAAATCATCATTGTTCTGTCTTGTTTTTTCAAAAAAAAAATAGAAAAGAAAATAGTTTGTTTTTCCATGAAAATAAAAATGAAAAAGAGTCTTGTTTTTAAAATGGTTTTTTATTTTATTTTGTTTGTCTATGTAAATGCCAAAAATAAAAATAAAAGAGTCATGCGTTGAACGTGGTTTTATTATTTGTTCCAAAATAAATATATATATATATATATATATATATATAATCCGAAAAGTTTTTTTTATTTCCAAAAGATATATATATCTTTATTTGTTGCAAAGAGTATTTGTCTTGCCAAGAAAATTCAAAGTAAAATTCCAAAAGATATGTCTTGCAAAAATAATATAAATATCTTTATTTTCCATTGTTGATAAAACAAAAATAATAAAAATGTTTTCTTTTTTTAAAAAAACAAATCTGAAAATATTTTGATTCTTCTTTCAAAATAGAAAAGAAAATTCAAAATTCAAAAAATACTTTTTAGAAGCATTTCTTTTATTAAAAGTAAAATTCCAAAAATATTTTCTTTTTTAAAAACATTTTTTAGAAGCATTTCTTTTATTAAAGGTAAAAATTCCAAAAAAAATATTTTCTTTCTTCTTTAGAATAAGAGAAAACAAATGAAAATTCAGAAAAAAATATCTTCCTTTTACTTTTGAAATTCTCAAAGTTCAAATCAAAAGAAAAGGAATTCTTGGAAGTCTTTCTTTCAAAAAGAAAATCAATCAAAAATCCAAAAAAAAATAATACTTCCTTTATTCTGCTAAAGCAGTTCTTTCACAAATTCAAAAAAAACAAAATTTTTTTTATTTACTTTATTCATGACTACCCGAACTACGTCGGTTTGATTCCCACCGGATGTGGGATACGTAGGCAACCCTCATCGGGTCCAACCCCCCTTTTTTGCTAAAATAGCCAAAAACAAATAAGTAAAAAAAAATAAAAAAAAACATGTCAAAATTTTAATTCTGTCATAAATAAGTCAGGTGATGTTGTTTTGTCATAAATAGTCGAATGTTCCCGAAAGGGACGCCGGAAGGCTGACTTTGCATAAACAGCCACCTTTTGGGTCATGTTTAAAATTTGGTCCAGTTGACCCCCACAGCCTTGAAAATCTTCGTCCCCGGGGCGCTGAAGAGCCGTGTTTGCAATACCAGGTTTTTATTGTAATTTGAAAAGGAAAAAAACAAAAAAAAACAACAAAGAGTCAGCGGTCAGGTGAATACCGTTTGAATTTTTGTCATAATAAGTCGAGCCAGCTTCGGTCGCGTCTTAAACCGTTCTTGCCGAAGTAGCTTTAGAGTATATTTCAGTTGTCGAAAGGTTATTTTCATAAAAGAACGGACAAGTTTGTAAAATAATCCTCCTCGGCCTCAAAATTCATGTGAAATTTGGAAGGGGCCACGTTTGCAAAAAATAACCGTTCGGTTGCATTTGTCAAACAGAGAAAGGGAGTTGGCCTTTTGTTTTGAGGTTATAAATCTTTTGACTAGAATATGTGGGTTATTTGATTTTTTGAGTGTTGGTCATCTTTCAACCTTTGAAACCCAATTTTTTTTATTATGAAAATTGATAAAGAAAAAAAAAGTTTCATTGCTTTTACCTTTCATTTGGTCTGAACTACGCAAGATCTGATTCATGCGGGGTAATGATACGTAGGCAATCTCCATAAGATTCGACCACGACAAAAAGAAAAAAAAATGAAAAAAAAGAGAAAACAAAAATAAAAAAGAGAAAACAAAAAAAATGATGGAAAAAAAAACAAAGGTAAAAAAAAATATATTGATAATAATAAGGACCGACTGAGTCCATTCTAACATGTTTTGTTTTGAATATTGAAGAAAGTTGAGGTGGTCGGTTTGTGGTAAGCGGCCAACACAAGATCCAAGGAAAAATGATAACTGACGTCGAAGCTGTTACAAGTGCTCAAGAGACTCAGGGTCGGAGGGTTCAACAAGAGTCTACTATGGTTGAGGAAAATAGAATATTGAAACAGCAAATGACCGAAATGTGTCAAGCATGGGCCGGTGGTCAAGGACAGCCTCGTCATGAGTCACAATTTGCGACACAACAAGAGCAGTACCACTCTCCTGAGTACCACTCGTACTCGTTTGATCTTCCTGCAAAGATTGAGAAGCCTGCCCGAAAGATGGTACAGGAAGAAATGACCCAAAGAGTAAAAAGCTTAGAACAAAGGTTGAATAACATGCAAGGGCTGGCAGGTCAAAAGAGTGTTGCCTTCAAAGATCTATGTATGTTCCCCGATGTCCACTTGCTGCCTGGTTTCAAGACTCCCAAATTTGAAAAGTACGATGGACATGGAGATCACATAGCCCACTTGAAAAGGTATTGCAATCAAATGAGAGGTGCGGGAAGAAATCAAAAATTGTTGATGGCTTATTTTGTGGAAAGCCTTACGGGAGTAGCCTCCGAATGGTTTATGGATCAAGACACGTCTCGCTGGTATGTCTGGGATGACATGGCACAGGCCTTTGTCAAACAGTTCCAATACAGCATCGACATTGCCCCAGACCGCATTTCCCTTTCAAACCTGAAGAAGGAACCAAGTGAAAGTTTCAGGGAATATGCCATTAAATGGAGAGAACAAGCAGCTCGAGTTAAGCCACCCATGGATGACCACGAGCTAATAACTATCTTCCTTCAAGCGCAAGAGCCAGATTACTTTCAAAACATGGTGTCCGCAGTTGGCAAATCCTTCTCGGAAGCAATCAAAATGGGAGAAATGGTAGAGAATGGTCTTAAGACAGGCAAAATTATAAGTCAAGCAGTTTTTAAAGCCGCAACTCAGGCTGTCCGGGCTGAGTCTGATAATCTTAGCGACACAAATGAGGAGATTGAAGAAATCATGATGACATCAGGGTCGAGAAGAGGTCCCAGGAGAACATCTCGAAGGTATGAGCAGCCTCCTCAGGTTTTCCATGGCTCCCCTGAGCAGTATTATCCACCTCAGAACCCTCAATACTCTGTCACTCCACCTCAGTATGTTTTCCAGCCACCAAAACACCCCAGGAGGCGAGCACGAGCATCACAAAATCTCCTGAAGTCTCCACAAAATTTTCAGGTGCCCTATAACCCACATCCAAGCCAGAGGTATAAAGGGGAACAAAAGTTGAAAGATAATTTTACACCAATAGAAGAGTCCTATGAAAGCTTATTTGAGAAGTTAAAGTATCATGACATGATTGCACATATTCCTCCAAATCATGTGGACCCACGTGCAAGAAGCTTTGACCCTTCTAAAAGGTGTGAATATCATTCCAATGCCATAGGGCACAACATTGAGAGCTGTCGTAATTTGAAAAGGGAAGTAGAGAAAATGATCCAAGAAGGGCGGATTGTGATCAATAACAGTGACATGGAGCACTCAAACCCTATCGAGAACTTGTCGACGGAGGTTGATGGTGTTGAAGCTGGTAATGGTCTTGGCAGTATTGATGCAAAGCTCAGTGGATAAGATGCCAGTTTTTGATAAAGTGGGAGGACGCTTCGTTCCTTGGTTAGCAAGAGAGAAGCTTGTGGTGGCTTATTTTGTTGTCATTTCTGTTGTTCGGATTATTAGGGTTATAATTCGGATATTGTCTTGTGTCAAATTGTCTTAACTTTCCGTTTTATCATGGCGGTTGTTTAAATTTTGTCCAGTTTGTTTTAGGATTTTATTCTGGTTTGTTTTGTTCGTTTTGTTATTCAAACCATTTCACCGGTAGTCTAATGCAAAATCCGGTCTTTTATTATTTCCAGTCATCTTTTTGTTTAGTCCTTTTGTCATTTTGTTCAGCGCCGATTCTAGTGACATGATATGCGCACACAGTTTGGGCCTAATCTTAAAAGTTAATCATAAAACCCCGAAAAGTAAGGACGGTTTGAGAATATTCGGAGCTTGAGTCATGTGGAACTAGGGCAAGTTAAACACAAAGAAAACCGTTAAAAGCAAGATTCGCCAAATGGGCATGAGGGTCGTTCATGATAATGAGAGTGTCGCCCAACGGTGCTTTAGAAATGACAAAGGAAAAATAAAATGTTTAACATAATTGTCAAGTCCAGCACCATCGGAAGAGACTATAAATCTATGTTCAAATGTGTTGTTTGCACTTGGCATGTTTTGAAGACTGGAATGACGAAGGCATTTTGTTCTGCTACCTAAACACTTTATCCTTCGTTACCCCTTTTGAGCCTTATTTATTTTCTTTCATACCCCTCGTTCGGAATCAGTAGCAATGAAAAGAAAAAAAAAAGAGAAAGAAAGAAAACAAAAAAAGAAAAAAAAAAGAAAAAAAAAAGAAAAAAAAACAACAAAACGAAAAAAAAGAAAAGAAAAAAAAGAGAAAGAGAAAAAAAAATAAAAAAAAAAATGATGATAACAAAAACAAAAAAAGAGTCAAATGAAAAAGAGGAATTGGGAACTATGTTTGACCTGATTCCTCAAAGAGGATACGTAGGCGCTTCACGGCTCGGTCATAGTTTTGAAAAATGAAAAAAATAATCAATTAAGATATCCCCAAGCAAGAAACTGGGGCAAATGTTGCGTTTGTTGTAAATAAATCTAGTTCCGAAGGTTGTAATTAATAACCCAAAATCGATGCAATTTTGAGCCTTTAATACCCTTTCTTTCTAGCCCTATCCAAAACCCACATTACGGTCCAAAGAAAGACCTTCTGATCAGTCTTCAAAAGATGCCAAGTCAGACAAATGAGAGTCTTACCGGTGAACATAGCACTCTATTCCACAGCAGAAAGGACTCTAAGCCCCAGCAGAAAGAGTCATACCGGCAACACTCCAAATCCCCAGCTGGAAAGTGATACAAATGAGAGAGTCTTATCGGTGAAAATCTTTACGGACACCATAAGGCGATGAAAGCTGAGAGAAAAACCAAAATGAGAGAGGCTTGATAGTGAAAACCCTTCGGGCACTACAAGTCAAATAAGATTGAGAATCGGATGGGGAATTGCCAATTGAAGGTCTTGAAAGACGATTGACGGTGAAGGATAGGCCACATGTGCATGTCATGACCATTAGAGTCGGTATCTGCGTTTGATAGGTTTTTATTTATAGTTTCTTTTGTTAAAGAGTCATCTTTTTCCTTTGTCTTTTTATTCTGTTCCCTTTTATCTTTTTCATTTCATAGAAAAATTCCCCAATAGAGTCTGTTTGGTCAGAACAAGTGAGAATTGACTTCAAAATATGCCATCAGCTTTCCAATTATACAAGATGAGATCTGACTAGTACATCCAAATGGTATAGTTAGCAAGGGACAAGCGCGAGGCCAGTGTCAAGAAAGATATCCCCAGCAAAAGGGAATTGACAAAAGGATTGACGAGTGTCAAGAGGGATATCCTTGACAAAACCAAGGTTATAAACCTCAAGGCCAAGGCCCATGAACAAAGCAAGGAAAGTAGTGAGCATGATTTGGGGAAATTCATACGAGACTAAAAGGTCGGGGAAATGCTAGTTTCCAAGCTATGCCACAAAAGAAGAGGGATATCCTCAGCAGAAAGGGATTATCCCCAGCAAATAATATCATCCCCAACAAGTTGTGGAGCGCAGAGCAGGGAAGGAGAAAAGGAAAAACCATCCCAGTAGGAGTATCACAACCGACCACCATGTTTTAAACTAACAAATTTTGTTTGATTTGAAACAGGTAAAGGAAATGGCATTGATGCCAGAAATGCATGCCCAAGGGATATTATCAAACTGGGGCAGAAAATTTTCCTTCCATTTAGAAAATTTTCTGGAAGTCAGGTACCCATTCGAGGAAGAATAAAGATAACGCCAGTCTCAAGGGAAGTGGTCTTAGAACCAGTGTTGCCCCCAACATAATAAGTTTCAATGGAGGAAGTTGTTCCCCAGCAAAGGGATGAAACTTGAGCTCAGAAAAAGCAAGAGGCCAGCATCATTCCCAACAGCCTTCCGAAGAGTGAAGCACTAGTTCTGAAGGAATCAGAATCCCCCAGCAGTGTTATCCTCGACAGCGTTATCCCCAGCTGATAACATTTTACCCCCAACAGGTAAGTAAATAGTTCCCCAACAGTGTTATCCCCAGCAGTTTCGAGGAGTCCAATACAAGTTTGGTGAAAATCGGTATCCTCAGCGGTTCCTTTTGGGGAAAGGCAAAACGAGTCTCAAAGGAGGTAGTCTTCGAAGGAAGACAAAAAAAAAAGGGAAGCAGTTTGCAGAGGAATGAAACATCCTACTTAAAAGGAAGTAATTTTGGAAGGAGTAAGATAACATATTTACTTAGCAGAGTTATCCTCAGCAGTGTTATCCCCAGCGGATCATCGATATGTAGAAGCATCCTCGACAGAGTTTAGGGCAACCCAGAGTGGGTAAGGAAAAAAAAAGGAAAAGTCATCCCCATCAAAATAATCCCCAGCAGTTTCGAGGGAAGACAACACATGTAAGTAAATAATTCAGGAAGAAGGAAATGGTTCACGCATAGGAGACACACTTCCTAAGTGAAGATTTCATTAATAGGAGACGCACTTCCTAGTTTAAAATCATTAAAGTCTTACCCATAGGAAACGCACCTCCTAAGTTTGTTTCACCCATAAGAGATGCATTTCCTCCTAAGTTAGTTTTTACCCATAGGAGAGGCATTTCCTCCTAAGTTTAGTTTACCCATAGGAGAGGCATTTCCTCCTAAGTTTACTTTCACCCATAGGAGAGGCATTTCCTCCTAAGTTTAGTTTTTACCCATAGGAGAGGCATTTCCTCCAAAGTTTAGTTTCACCCATAGGAGATGCATTTCCTCCTAAGTCTGTTTTTACCCATAGGAGAGGCATTTCCTCCTAAGTTGTTGTTGAAATCAGGAGCCCGCCTGAAGAAAGGAATGGCATTTTATATTTCAAGCGTTGAAGTTGGGAGCCCGCCCATATAACAGAGGAATATATTTCAGTCTTTACATTTCAAGTATCCGCCCATCAAAATCTTAGTCGGATGAATCTTTCTCCTAAGATAATAAAAAAGAAACCTAGTCTGATGAATTTTCTCCTAGGATCAAAGTCTTAGTCTGATGAATGTTTCTCCTAAGATAGAAAACTTAGTCTGATGAATGTTTCTCCTAAGATAGAAAACCTAGTCTGATGAATTTTTCTCCTAGGATCAAAATCTTAGTCGGATGAATCTTTCTCCTAAGATAATAAAAAGAAACCTAGTCTGATGAATTTTCTCCTAGGATCGAAGTCTTAGTCTGATGAATGTTTCTCCTAAGATAGAAAACTTAGTCTGATGAATGTTTCTCCTAAGATAGAAAACCTAGTCTGATGAATTTTTCTCCTAGGATCAAAATCTTAGTCGGATGAATCTTTCTCCTAAGATAATAAAAAGAAACCTAGTCTGATGAATTTTCTCCTAGGATCGAAGTCTTAGTCTGATAAATATTTCTCCTAAGATAGAAAACTTTGTCTGATGAATGTTTCTCCTAAGATAGAAAACCTAGTCTGATGAATTTTCTCCTAGGATCGAAGTCTTAGTCTGATGAATGTTTCTCCTAAGATAGAAAACCTAGTCTGATGAATTTTCTCCTAGGATCGAAGTCTTAGTCGGATGAATCTTTCTCCTAAGATAGAAAACCTAGTCTGACGAATTTTCTCCTAGGATAATTTGAAAAAAGAAAAAACATTTGAATTTGAAAAAAAAAGGAGTCATTTTTAGTTTTCTTAAGATTATCAATGTTTAGTTTTCCTAAAGCCAGGCGCCCACCTGTATAACGAGAGGAATACATTTCAGTCTTTAAATTTCATGTCAGGCGCCCACCTACATAACGAGAGGAATACATTTCAGTCTTTACATTTCATGTTTCAGGCGCCCACCTGTATAACGAGAGGAATACTTTTGAGTCTTATACTGCAGATCTTGGAATCAGTAACCAACCGGAAGGCAGAAGGTTAAAACAGGAATTCCCAGCAGGAAACAATAAAAATCCCCAGCACAGGGAAGCAGAAGGTTGCAACAAGAGGTCCCAGCACAAATTCAAGCGCCTGAATCAAAAGGAAGAAAAGACGCGTCTTGAAAAAAACGGCATGTGAACATTAAATTATGCCCAGCATAACAAATCTGATGAAGAGAGCCGTATCCTCAGAGGAACCGCCGAAAGCTTAATGAAGAAAGCCATGTCCCCAGCGAACCAAGCAAAATGATGAAGACTGGTATTCAGAAAAGCGAAAGGCCAGTATCATTAAGAAAAACATCGGAAGAAAAGCATAGGAGGAAACACAAGCCGACAAGAAAGCAAGGCAACAAGAACAAATTTTAGTCTAGCCTAGCTTCTTGTTTTCTTTTAAGCATGGTGTAACAAGGAGATCGGTAAGCAGTGATAACAGCATGCAACAGCAGTAACATTGCAGTCCCACGGTAGTCCCAGCTACCAAAACTTCCCGAACTACATTGACCTGATTCCTGTTTAGCCTAGGATATGTAGGAAACCTCTGAAGAAAAGGTTTGGTCAAATCTTTTTCAAAAAATGCTTCACACAGAGTACTCAGATGCGCAAAAAATCGCTCACTTTATCTTTGCACGAAAACCCTTCATGTCTTCGGGCAAAGAGGGGCAGTTGTAAGCACGTGATTTTTGCCCTATATGAGAATTACTCCCAAAAAAATTCAAACTAAAATGATTTTCCTTGGTGTGCAATTTTGTGATATTTTGTGATATTTTTGAATAATCATTTGTATTTGTCTGTGCATGTTTATTTGTTAAATTAATAAAAATACAAAAATATGTCGCATTTTGCATGTAGGATTTAATTCTACAATTGTTAGTAATTAGTTTGTTTTACAAAAATCGAAAATTATAAAAATAGGCATCTTTTGCATTTTTAGCATTTAATGTCCAATTGTACAATTTTATGCTTAATTATTACTTAATTGTGCGTTAATTGTTATTGGGAGCTAATTTGCGCTTTTATAATTTAATTTAGTTCTTAATAATAATTTAAGGATTTTTAGAATTTAGTTTTAGAAAAATAAAAGAAGAAAGGAGAGAAAAAATATAAAGAAAATCGGGATTGGGCCTCTTCTTCAATTTCAATCCACAGGCCCAAAAATTACCCAACCTTCCCCATGACCCGGTCCATCTCCACACGGGTTGACCCGGTCCGCCCCATAACCCCAACACCTAACCCCTCTTCTTTTTTCATTTTTCCCAAACACAAAACAAAACAAAAAAAACCCAAACCCTAAAACACTAAACTACACGCCCACTGTTGCGTCATCCCAAAACAAACCCTCCTATGGATACCTTCATCTCCTTCTTCATCGTCCTCCAGCTGACCACCAAGAGCCTCCTCACGTCCACCGTGTCCATGGATGCCCTATCCGTCGTCCCCTTCACCCCTCATCCCAAACGGCCATGGTTGCCTTCTCCTTCGTCTGCATCGACGACCAGCAACCCAGCCAGCCCCATCGCTTCTGAGCAACCACCAAGCCGGCGACAAAATAAGCCAAACGTCGCTATTTCTCCTTCTTTGTCACAGCCGCTTCTTCCTCGGCCTCCAACAACTGTGGTCGCGACATCGTCTTCAACTGCCATCGCCTCCACCAACAGCTCGTCCAAACAATCAGCTTCATTTCTTTCTTCTTCGACCACCCGACATCCAGCTCCATCACGTAACGACCATAACCATCTCCACGTCTACCAGCTACTCCACCAAGGAACCAAACAGTACGTTGAGGTTCCGTTTCAAACCCGGGCTTCAAACTAGTAGGTTTCCATTTTCTTGTCTCTTAGTTTTCATTCAGTGAAGTCATCTTCCGTTCCTTTTCTCCTTGTGTTTGTGTTCCAGTGGTATGGTTTGAATTCGAACCCGGGTTTTTGTTTGTAGTAGAGATAATTTGTGTCCATTTTGTTTGAAGTTTGTTAAATTTTCATCAAGTGATTTGATGTCAAGTGATTTGATGTCGTCAAATTATAATGTTGTTAGATCTAATTTAAAGTTCAATTGATGCTTTGAATTTAGTAATTTGAATCTATTTGTTTGTTATGATCAGTTGTTATTTTTGCTAAATCTGAAAGTAGGAGTGTTGTTAAAAATTGTTCAGTGAAAATAATTCATGCTTTTGTTGTTCATGGTATGATTTCAGTTTGCATTTTTCATTTCCGTTAATTGTGATTAATGTTGTTCAAGTTTATTTTTGTTGTTAATATTGTTGTTTCATTGCCCATCCATTTTGGTCTTAGTTAACCAGGATTGGTTCCCGATATGGTTAATTTATTTCCATTAATTTGGAGGTGTGTTGTTCATCCGTGTTCATATGATTTGTTGTGGAAATTGTTTAGAAATTGGTTATATTTGGCTATATTTTAGTTGAGTTTGATTAATTGAATTGTTTAGAGCTGATGGGGGTAGTTTGGTAAATTGCAGTACATTCAGGGGTAGAATGGTAATTGCAATAAGGTCAGAGGGGTAGTTTGGTAATTAAACATTTTGTAATTCTTTATGTTAAGCATGGGGGACAAAATGTAATGGGTTGGAGTTTGATATGATTGTTTAATTTAATGGGGGACAAGACATAATGTAGTGGGGGGAGGGGGAATATTGTAATTGTTTATGTTAGGCATGGGGGACAAGATGTAATGAGTTGGTTAGATATATTTATTTAATATAGTGGAGGACAAAGCATGTAGGCATGATGGACAAAGGTTTAAAATAAAGAAAACATTAATTAGTGGGGACAAGACAAGAGTCTTGCTATAAATAAGAGTCATTCTTGACATGAAGGGGGGATTTATTAGAGAGGGTTATTTTCTAGAGAGATTTTTGGGGAGAATATTTTTGAGAGTAATACATTCTGAAAATCTGAAGAAGTGTGGTAGAGTTTTGAAAAGAGAAAGACAATTTGAACTTTCACTTGAATAATTTCCGTTTGCCTTTCCTCGAGTGTTATTCAAAATTAGTAAACTACTGCATCTTGTATCCGTCTCTCTTCTGCTTTGACTGCGATTGCACTTTGGTATTGCTGATTTTTCAATCCCTTGCTGCGTTATTCTACTGGTTGTTACTGGTTTGCGGTGTTGCTGAACATGTTGTTGCTGTGTTATTATTGCTGCTGATTTCTCCTTCTTTTGTTCTTGTACTGCCATTTCCAGGTACACATTTGTACACTCTCGGATTGAAGAGAAATGAAATATTAATCAGGATTTGTTCCTGTTGAATCCCTCCTGTTTAGATTTGTGTTTGAATATAATTCTCCTTTCTTTGTATAAAAATGTAGTCGATTTATTAATAAGTAATAGGGTTGCATATGTATAACTTCTTTATCTAATAATGTTAGTTTAAATTAATCAAATACTAGTTAATTTGTTTTGATATTAGGGTGTGTCAATCTCATGTTCTACTATTATTGAATAATAGAATGAAAGCAGTTTTTCTTTGTACAAACTCGATCGCAATTTTCCATTTGCATTAGCCGTAAACTAATAACTAAATAAGTTCGACTTTTTCAGCATGTAATTAATTGAGGGATTTTCTTTTATTTTAGAGACAACTTAATAGAAAAATGTAGTCACTGTAGGTCTGTCCTTTTAAATAAAAATGAGACGACCCTCGACAAACAAAAATGCACAAGCTGTGGGGCCCACTAAATGTATATATAAAAATACTTAGAATTCGGGACAGGCCGTTTAGCGAATTTTACGGCCTTCCCAAAATAACAATACGCTAGTTGTTTTAGGCGCACCTTTAATAATTTAACCTTCTTAAACACGGGTGCACATTTATGTGACCCAAATCCAAATCTCAACGGAGTCAAAGTGTGTCAACGACCACGGGTACATTGATTGTGACGCGGTTTGAGACACATTTTTACAACGTTGCAATTCCTTGCAAATAATAATAATAATAATAATTATGAAAGCGGTAAAAAGATAAAAATTTGCACATAAGTTCATGTTTGTATAAAAATCAGATAATCAAGCCGAATATAACAGTTGAGCGACCGTTGCTAGAACCACGGAACTCGGGAATGCCTAACACCTTCTCCCGGGTTAACAGAATTCCTTATCTGAATTTCTGGTACGCAGACTGTAATATGGAGTCATTCTTTTACTTGATTCGGGATTAAAATTGGTGACTTGGGACACCCTAAATCTCCCAAGTGGCGACTCTGAAATAAATAAACAAATCCCGTTTCGATTGTCTTTTAATTGGAAAAAACTCCCTTGTACCCTCGCGGGGGCGGAAAAAGGAGGTGTGACAGGCATCTGTTGAATGGTTTCTTCCTCAGCGGAGGAGTTTTGTACAGAAGAACCCCGGACTTGGGATTGTTGAGATGCATAGATGCCGGTCAGGCCACGACGGTTATGGCAGAGGTACATGCTGGAGTTTGTGGGCCACATATGAGCGGATATGTGTTGGCAAGGAAGATCCTTCGAGCAGGATATTATTGGCTCACCATGGAGCATGACTGTATCACTTTCGTGAGGAAATGCCATCAGTGTCAGATACATGGAGATCTGATTCATTCTCCGCCAATAGAGTTACATATGATGTCAGCACCCTGGCCGTTTGTTGCATGGCGCATGGATGTCATTGGGCCTATCGAGCCGGCAGCATCCAACGGCCATAGGTTCATTCTGGTAACCATCGACTACTTCACCAAATGGGTCGAAGCTAAAACCTTCAAGTCGGTGACTAAAAAGTCAGTGGTGGATTTTGTTCACTCCCATATTATCTGTAGATTTGGGATCCCAAAAGTGATCATTACGGACAATGGTGCGAATATTAACAGCAGCTTGATGAAAGAGGTATGCCAACAATTCAAGATTACACACCGCAATTCTACCCCATATCGCCCCAAGGCGAATGGAGCGGTCGAAGCAGCCAATAAGAACATCAAGAAGATACTGTGAAAGATGGTGGAAGGATCTAGACAATGGCACGAGAGATTGCCCTTTGCTTTGTTGGGTTATCGCACTACCGTCCGGACTTCCATAGGTGCGACTCCTTATTTGTTGGTATACGGAACTGAGGCCGTAATACCAGCGGAGGTCGAAATTCCGTCCCTCCGGATTGTCGCTGAAGCCGAGATTGATGATAATGAATGGGTCAAAGCTCGATTGGAACAATTGATCTTGATAGACGAGAAAAGATTGGCAGCAGTGTGCCATGGTCAGCTGTATCAGAAGAGAATGGCAAAGGCATACAATAAGAAGGTACGCCCCAGGAAGTTTGAAGTAGGGCAGCAGGTATTGAAGCGGATCCTCCCGTATCAAGTCGAAGCAAAAGGCAAGTTCGCCCCAAATTGGCAAGGGCCTTATATCGTGACCAGAGTGTTGTCCAACGGTGCTTTGTGTCTGACGGATATCGAGGGAAGATGTGTCGACATGGCTATCAATTCGGATGCAGTCAAGAGATATTATGCGTAATTTCTTTAATTATGGCAATTATTGGTTCGTTTGTTTGTATTTGATACTTATTGGATAATGAGATGACGGAGGCAATTCTTTCTTCTATCCAAACACTGTTAACCCTTGTTTCCCCTTTTTTTGAGCCTTAAGTTATTCTTTCATATCCCTCTTTTGGAATCACTAATGGAAAAGATATGCAAAAGAAAGAAAAAGAAAAGAAAATTTTTAAGAAAAAAAAAATGAAAAAAAGAAGAAGATAAAAATCACAAGAAAAACAAAACCGTTGGGAACTACGTTTGACCTGATTCATCAAAGAGGATACGTAGGCGCCTCACGGCTCGGTCATAGTGTGCATAATGTCCATAGTGTGCATAATGTCCATAAGTGTGCATAATAGGCACAGTGTGCGTAACGCACGTAGCTCAACATAGTGAAAAAATAAAATCCCCCAAGCAAGAAAACTAGGGCAGAGGTTATGTTTTAAAGTTCCAGCAAAGGTTTGATTCCAAGAGTTGTAGTGGTTCACCCGTCAAAGTTATTTCAAGTTCTTGATAGCATTTATTTTTACCCCATACCAAAACCAACATCGATGTCCAAAAAGACCTCCCGATCAACCTCCAAGAGGTGCCAAGTCAGGCAAATAGAGCCGAGAATAATACACTGATCCCCGGCAAAGAAGAGGATCATAAAACTGGAAATGAATTGATGGTCCAAAGGAATCTCCAGAAGAGAGGGTCATATCGACAGCACTCCAATTCTCCGTTGAAGAAATAAAATGAGAGAGTCTTGGCGGTGAAAACCTTCGCAGGCACCACAAGGCAACGAAAGATGAGAGATATAAAACGAGAGAGTCTTATCGGTGAAAACCTTCACAGGCACCATAAGGTGCCGGGAGCTGAGAGAAAAGAGAGAGTCTCATTAGTGAAAACCCCTCGAAGGGCACTATGAGGCGACAAGACAGATCAACAAAAGGATCCACATTCGCAAAGAAATGGACGCCCATTTATCCCCAGCAAGTAATGTCATCAGGCAAGTTGATTGATACAAATAGACTGGGTCGGGAATCTATGGTGCACGTCATGATCACAAGGACCAGTCATGTCATCCAGATAAGTTCTTCTCTTTTCCTTTTTCCACCAAGTATTGGTTCAGAAAGATTTTCCTATCTTTTTCATTTTTCTTTCTAAGAATTCGTTTTGAAAAAGATTTTTCAAAGTTTACTACCAGAGGCCGAAGGGGTACAAAAGCAAATACGAAAAGGATAGGCCAAGAGCCGAGGCAATAAGACAAAAGGCATCGGTTGCGAAACCAAAGGACGAATTGTGTAGAAAGAAGGGTGACTTAAAAAGAGCGAAAAATGACGGGTGAAGGACTTGTGGACCAAGTTCCGAGAAGGTTTCCCCGTAGAATGTTGATAAATCCCGGACCCAAATCCGAAGTGGTCAGACGCCACGAGAAAGGGAAATCAATCCGGTGCAAGATATCCCCAGGCAATGAAATTCTATGCCTTGCAATTCCGGAAGGAAATAAAACTCCTAAAGGAGTGGTTTCGGGAGGGAAGCGGACTCCCACAGTTTGACTCTATAAAGAGAAAAGCAGAAAAGGGGTTAAATGGAAAACCATCCACATCAGACAGGTCACCCCCAACAAGCAACTTTGTTCCCCAACTAGTGGTGGGGGCACAGAGCAAGAAAAGAAAACCGGAAAATTAACACTAGGATTGAAACTAACAAAGTCCTTTTGTCTGCTGCAGGAAAATAAAGGTTGATGATGGTAGAAGGACGCGATGCCAGAAAGGTCACCTAAATCGGGGCAGAAAATTTTCTGCCGTTGTCAAAATTTTCTCGGAGGAACGAGGAAACAAATTGGAATACATTTCATGTTCTAGGTCGCCCAACAGTATAATGCGGGAATACATTCATGTTCTAGGTCGCCCACCAGTATAATGCGGGAATACATTTATGTTCTAGGTCGCCCACCAGTATAATGCGGGAATACATTTTTGTTCTAGGTCGCCCACCAGTATAATGTGGGAATACATTTCATGTTCTAGGTCGCCCACCAGTATAATGCGGGAACACATTTTCTGTTCTAGGTCGCCCACCAGTATAATGCGGGAATACATTCATGTTCTAGGTCGCCCACCAGTATAATGCGGGAATACATTCATGTTCTAGGTCGCCCACCAGTATAATGCGGGAATACATTCATGTTCTAGGTCGCCCACCAGTATAATGCGGGAATACATTCATGTTCTAGGTCGCCCACCAGTATAATGCGGGAATACATTCATGTTCTAGGTCGCCCACCAGTATAATGCGGGAATACATTCATGTTCTAGGTCGCCCACCAGTATAATGCGGGAATACATTCATGTTCTAGGTCGCCCACCAGTATAATGCGGGAATACATTCATGTTCTAGGTCGCCCACCAGTATAATGCGGGAATACATTCATGTTCTAGGTCGCCCACCAGTATAATGCGGGAATACATTCATGTTCTAGGTCGCCCACCAGTATAATGCGGGAATACATTCATGTTCTAGGTCGCCCACCAGTATAATGCGGGAATACATTCATGTTCTAGGTCGCCCACCAGTATAATGCGGGAATACATTCATGTTCTAGGTCGCCCACCAGTATAATGCGGGAATACATTCATGTTCTAGGTCGCCCACCAGTATAATGCGGGAATACATTCATGTTCTAGGTCGCCCACCAGTATAATGCGGGAATACATTCATGTCTTTTCATTACAAGCATTGAAGTTGGGAGCCCGCCCATATAACAGAGGCATACATTCAAGATCAAGTCAGAAGACAATAAAATAGAGGGTTACAATAGGAATCCCCAGCAGGAAACAATAAAAATCCCCAGCACCGGGAAACAGAAGGTTGCAAACTCAAGGGCATGTGTCAAAAGGAAGGAAGACACGTCTTGAAAGAAGCGGCTTGTGAACATTAAAATTATGCCCAACATAACAAATCTGATGAAGATAGTCGTGCCCCCCAGAGGAACCGCCGAATAGCTTAATGAAAAAAGCCATGTCCCCAGCGGACCAAGCAAAATGATGAAAACTGGTGTTCAGAAAGGCAAAGGACCAGTGTCATCCCAAAATTCACGGAAGAAAAGCACCAGAGGAAGCACAAGCCTACAAGAAAGCAAGGCAACAAGAACAATTTGAAGATAGATGAGATCTTATGATCCACACTCTAGCCTAGCTTCTTGTTTTTCCTTTTAGAACAATGTAACAAAGGTGACCGGTAAGCAATAACAGCATACAACAGCATGTAACAGCACACAACAACAGCGAACATGACACACAGTAGTCCCAGCTACCAAAACTTCCCGAACTACATTGACCTGATTCCTGTTCAGCCCAGGATATGTAGGAAATCTCTGAAGCAAAGGTTCGGTCAAATCTTTTTCAAAAAAAAAAATGCTTCACACGGAGTACTCGGTGGAGCAAAAATCGCCCGCTTTATCTTTGCGCGAAAACCCTGCGTGTCTTCGGGCAAAGTGGGGCAGCTGTAAGCACGTGATTTTTGCTTCACGGACAATCACTCCAAAAGAAATCAAAAATAATAACAAATGGCCTCACTGTACAATTTTTCGATTTTTACGTGACATGTGTTGGTAGTCATTTGTGGTTCTGTCCATTTGTTTTTATTTTATTTATTTATTTTATTTTTATTTATTTAATCTTATCAAACAAAATACAAAATATGTATGTCATGTACAATTAAACCATAATTCGGTCATTAAAAGAAAATTCACAAAAATATGCATCTTTTATTCTAGGGTGTGATTTAACCTATTTTTATATTTTGATATGTGTGTGATATTTGTGTTAAGCGTTAAATTAATGGTTGTTTTAATTTTTTTTTTATTTAGTTTTAAAATTAGGAAATAAAACAAAAGAAAAGAGTGAAGAAAATCTGTTTGGGCCAAGAAATGAAACCAAAATAGGCCCAAACCAATTCAATTTGACCCAGTCCAAACCAGGCCTCAGGCAAACCCCCCAAACGACGCCGTATAAAGGCGTTTGATCTGAGCCGTCCATCCAGGCCAATCCAACGGCCCAGGACCCCCTTCACTTACCTGTTACCTGACCCAACCCGATGAAACCGGTTTGACCCAGTCCCAACATGAGAACAAACGACATTGTTTCCCTTCAGTAGAAAGATCACAGCCATTGATTGTCAACAATCCAACGGCCAACATTCAATCACTCATCTACTATATAAGCTCATTCCTTTACCCCACGCCCCTAGCCTGACCCCCCTGCCCTTAGATCGTCCTCACCAAACCCCCAAACCTTAGGAACCCTAGCCGCCCCCTTTACCCTCACCATTAATCCCGGTGGCATGGATGCCGGTGACCCCCACCTTAACACCATAGGACCGCCTCACCACCCTGAATATAGATCTGTTGTCCTTTTGCTTCGAATCAGTCCCTAGGTTCTCGAATCTTCATTTAAAGATTCGAGCAGGACTCCGATCTACACCGATCTACCCCAGATTCACACTAGATACTCCCTTGATATCCCTCGTGACCAAACCATGCTTGGTTTGGTCCGAATCCACCCACAAATCCCAAAAAAATCGAATCTGAAAAAATCGAACCCTAGAACATAAAGATTTCGTGGGGTCTGTTTGAATTTAGACAAGTTTGGGGTCTGGTGAACCCTAATCGAAGTGTTCTTGGTCGAGAACACCTCGGTTAGGATTTGTTCGACTTCAAACGGGCAAATCAAGCCGGGCCTAGGGTCAGCTATGTTTGAGGTTTTTCAGGTTTGCTCATTTGTCCTTTTTGTTGTCCATTTTTAGTTTGGTTTGTTGGCATGTTTAGTTTGTTTGTCCGGTTCTGGGATTTCTATCATCAGTTTGTCTCCCCATCTCTACAAGACCTTTTGTTTGTTTTGTTGGTTTATTCTGTTATGTTCATGTGGTAGTGTGCTTATTTCAATTCAGTTGGTATCGTCAAACCAATAATGCCCGTTTGTTTTCCTGTATCGTTGCAAATTGTCAAGAACGTTGTTACACTTTGTGTTGTGTTGTTTTGTTTGGATGATTGCTTGTCCTGTGTCACAATTAGTACAGTCGAGTCGTTATACGTCGCTGAATAGTTCAACTCTTTGAATGATAACAATTTGATTTGTTTCTTGCTGAAACTTTGTTTGAGTCAAATTAGAAACTGAGTGTTGTCTGTGCTTGTTTGGTTTGAATCAGAAACATTTATAGTTTAGTTTGTGATTTCAGCTCAGCTTGAGTTCTGAGTTGATAGCATGTGCACCATAGTGCTGCAATAATTAGAGCAAATGGGACAGCATGGGCTGTCAGGCCATTGGCAGCCTGCCCAAACCTTTGTTTAGTTTAATAAGTGGATTAAAAGGGGCTGTCAGGGAATATCAAGGAAGGTTTCTACTTTTAAAAATGAGTGGAAAAACAACAAAAAAAAGGGGGGTTCTGAGTTGTCCAACAGACTGTAAAGGGTTGATGCTAGGCTATAAAAGAGGCAGAACTTCCATTAGAACAGGGGAATGTTTTAAGAAAAGAGAGAGAGGTTTTAAGTTGGAAAAACTGAAAGAAAGAAACATAAAGAAAATTTCAGAATATTGTAAGCTGAACACTGTCTGAAAAACTGCATAAGAAATCAAGTTGGTCAGGCTGTTTTGGCCAAGTCAGTGGTTCTAGTGTGGCTGTTACTATTCCATTAGGATACTCTGATTTTCTTTGCAAGAATACTGTTGTTCTGGGTTTTTCTGTTGGTTTACTACTCTGTTTCTGGGTCTGTCTTGTGGTGCTGAACCACCTGTGGTTAATTGCTATTGAACTGCTGTTGGGTGCTTTTGAGCTGGAGGTTACATTGTTGCTGATTATTGTTGCTGTTGGTTGTTAACTGTTGTTTACCTGCTGTTGTTGTGTTGTTGCATATTACTCGGCTGATCATTCTCCTTCTTCTCTTGCTTTTCTATATCAGGTACACGATTAATATACTGTCAATGTAAGCTGAATTTGAAGTATGAATACAAAGCAAGTTGGAAGAGTTGAAGTTATTTCGAACTAGTTTAAAATTGTATTGAAAATAGGTTGTTTGTATGATAATGAATTTTATCTACTAGAACCATGTAAACTAGCTGTAGTGTAACTGCACTTTTATACATATCGTTTAGTTGGAAAATTCTATGTTGTGTTCATAATCAAAAGGGATTAGTATTTCTGTTAAGTTCACATAGTTGTCGAGAAGCATGTTAGATGGCCAATAGTTATCTCCTTAAACATATGGCAGTTCTTTTAGTTGGTAAGAATATGGTTCGACTAAGGTAAGGTGTACACTGCATGCTAGCTTCTACCCCCCTCCCTTTGTGTGAAAATGCTGAACATATATCCTATAAGTTGAATAGGCCCAATTGGAACAAGGGTGGCCCAGGCTGAGCTTAGCGTTACGCACAGTGGGCCCAGGCCCATAATATATAGACGCCTGCCCATCTGTGTGGCCACGTTGCCGATTTTGTGAAAGCATTCGGAATCCCGGTATAAATAACCTGCAAGCATGTAATTAACTAGGGTTATTTCTGCTTTCAATCAGTAGAGACAAACGCGACAAGAAACGTAGCTGCTATAAGATATCCTTTTAAAATAAAGACGAGATGAGCCTCGACAAATAAAAACGCACAAGCTGCGGGGCCCTCGTTAAATGTATATATCGAATCATTCAGTTCCTGGGCGGGTCGTTTAGCAAACCTCATGGCCTTCCCAGAATAATAACACGATAGTCTCTTTAGGCGCGTATCTAATAATATTATCTCCTTAAAACTCGGGTGCACATTTATGTGACCCAAATCCAAATCTCAATGGAATCGAAATGTGTCTCTAATCACGGGTACATTGATTGTGGCGTGGTCTGAGATGCATTTCCATGACGTTGCAAATTCCTTTTAATAATGAATGAGACGATCCTCGACAAACAAAAAATGCACAAGCTGCGAGGCCCGCTAAATGTATATATTAAAATACTTAGAATTCGAGGACAGGCCATTTAGCGAATTTTACGGCCTTCCCCAAAATAACAAGACACTAGTTGCTTTAGGCGCGCTTTTAATAATTTATTTTCCTTAACTCGGGTGCACATTTATGTGACCCAAATCCAAATCTCAACCGAGTCGAGATATGTCAAACAACTACGGGTGCATTGATGTAACGTGGTTCGAGATATGTTTTCACGACGTTGCAATTCTCGTAAAATAATAACAATAATTAAGAAAGCAGTAAAAAGATAAAATTCTGCATATAAATTCATATTTACATAAAAATCAGATAATCAAAGCCGAATATAACAGTTGAGCGACCGTGCTAGAACCACGGAACTCGGGAATGCCTAACACCTTCTCCCGGGTTAACAGAATTCCTTATCCGGATTTTTGGTGCGTAGACTGTAATACGGAGTCATTCTTTTCCTCGATTCGGGATTAAAATTGGTGACTTGGGACACCCTAAATCTCCCAAGTGGCGACTCTGAAATTAATAAATAAATCCCCTTTCGATTGTCCTTTAATTGGAAAAAACTCCCTTGTACCCACGCAGGTATGTAAAAAGGAGGTGTGACAGTGGTAAATAACATCATTGATGAAGACACTGCACGTGGAATTTGGACAAGGTTGGAAAACCTATACATGTCCAAAACGCTGACAAATAAATTGTACCTGAAGAAGCAGTTATACGCCCTACACATGAGTGAAAGTACAAATTTTTTGTCACATTTAAATGTGTTTAACGAACTAATCACACAGCTTGCCAACCTCGGAGTGAAAATCGATGAAGAAGATAAATCCATCTTGCTATTGAACTCGTTGCCATCTTCGTACGATAATTTGGCAACAACCATATTGCATGGTAAGACTACTATTGAGTTGAAAGATGTTACATCGGCTCTTCTACTCAATGAGAATATGAGAAAGAAGCCTGAAAATCAAGGACAGACTCTCATCACAGAAGGTAGAGGCAGGAGTTATCAAAGGAGTTCGAACAACTATGGTAGATCCGGACCTCGTGGGAAGTCAAAGAACCGATCCAAATCAAGAGCCAGAAATTGCTACAACTGTGATCAACCAGGTTACTTCAAAAGAGATTGCCCAAATCCAAGGAAGGGCAAATGTGAAACCAGTGGCTAGAAGAATGACGACAACACAGCCGCCATGGTGCAAAATAATGATAATGTTGTCCTCTTTATAAATGAGGAAGATGAATGCATGCACCTGTCAGGTCCAGAGTCGGAATGGGTGGTTGACACAGCGGCATCTCACCATGCCACACCGGTAAGAGATCTTTTTTGCAGATATGTAGCAGGTGATTTCGGCACAGTGAAAATGGGTAACACAAGTTACTCAAAGATTGCGGGGATTGGTGACATTTGTATCAAGACAAATGTCGGATGCACATTGGTTCTAAAGTATGTGCGGCATGTACCTGATTTGCGGATGAACTTAATCTCGGGAATTGCTTTAGACCGAGATGGATACGAGAACTATTTTGCGAATCAAAAGTGGAGACTCACTAAGGGATCAGTGGTGATTGCAAAGGGAGTTGCTCGTGGCACGTTGTACAGGACAAATGCAGAAATATGCCAAAGTGAATTAAACGCAGTACAAGATGAGATTTCTGCAGATTTGTGGCACAAAAGAATGGGTCATATAAGCGAGAAGGGATTGCATATTCTTGCCAAGAAATCACTCATTTCTTATGCCAAATGTACAACGGTAAAACCTTGTGACTACTGTTTATTTGGTAAGCAGCATAGAGTCTCATTTCAGACATCGTCTGAAAGAAAATTGAATATACTTGATTTAGTATATTCTGATGTTTGCGGCCCAATGGAAATTGAATCAATGGGCGGTAACAAATATTTTGTTACTTTTATTGATGATGCTTCACGAAAATTATGGGTTTATATTTTGAAAACCAAAGATCAGGTGTTTCAAGTTTTCCAGAAGTTTCATGCTCTGGTGAAAGGGAGACGGGTCGAAAGCTAAAGCGTCTCCGAAGTGACAATAGAGGTGAGTACACTTCAAGGGAATTTGAAGAGTATTGTTCAAGTCATGGGATCAGACATGAAAAGACAGTTCCTGGAACCCCACAGCACAATGGCGTAGCCGAGAGGATGAACCGCACCATTGTGGAGAAGGTGAGAAGCATGCTCAGAATGGCTAAACTGCCTAAGTCATCTAGGGTGAAGCAGTTCAGACAACCTGTTACCTGGTCAATAGGAGTCCATCAGTTCTGTTGGCGTTTGAAATCCCAGAGAGAGTTTGGACCAACAAGGAGGTGTCCTACTCGCATATGAAAGTGTTCAGATGCAGAGCTTTTGCACATGTACTAAAAGAGCAGAGAACAAAGCTGGATGAAAAATCTGTTCCCTGCATATTTATCGGATATGGAGATGAAGAGTTCGGGTACAGACTGTGGGATCCTGTAAAGAAGAAGGTCATCAGAAGCAGAGATGTAGTCTTCCGAGAAAGTGAAGTTGGAACTGCTGCTGATATGTCAGAAAAGGCGAAGAATGGTATAATTCCTAACCTTGTTACTATTCCTTCTACTTCTAACAATCCCACAAGTGTAGAAAGTACAACCGACGAGGTTGCCGAGCAGGGGGAGAAACCTGATGAGGTTATTGAGCAGGGGGAGCAACTTGATGAAGGTGTCGAGGAAGTGGAGCACCCCACTCAGGGAGAAGAACAACCTCAACCTCTGAGGAGGTCAGAGAGGCCAAGGGTAGAGTCATGCAGGTACCCTTCCACAGAGTATGTCCTCATCAGTGATGAGGGGGAGCCAAAAAGTCTTAAGGAGGTGTTGTCCCATCCAGAAAAGAACCAGTGGATGAAAGCTATGCAAGAAGAGATGGAATCTCTATAGAAAAATGGCACGTACAAGCTGGTTGAACTTCCAAAGGGTAAAAGACCACTCAAATGCAAATGGGTCTTTAAACTCAAGAAAGATAGAAATGGCAAGCTGGTCAGATACAAAGCTCGATTGGTGGTTAAAGGCTTCGAACAAAAGAAAGGTATTGATTTTGACGAAATTTTCTCACCTGTTGTCAAAATGACTTCTATTCGAACAATTTTGAGCTTAGCAGCTAGCCTAGATCTTGAAGTGGAGAAGTTGGATGTGAAAACTGCATTTCTTTATGGAGATTTGGAAGAGGAGATTTATATGGAGCAGCCAGAAGGATTTGAAGTAGCTGGAAAGAAACACATGGTGTGCAAATTGAATAAGAGTCTTTATGGATTGAAGCAGACACCAAGGCAGTGGTACATGAAGTTTGACTCATTCATGAAAAGGTCAAACATACCTAAAGACCTATTCTGATCCATGTGTATACTTCAAAAGATTTTCTGAGAATAACTTTATTATATTATTGTTGTATGTGGATGACATGTTAATTGTAGGAAAAGACAAGGGGTTGATAGCAAAGTTGAAGGGAGATCTGTCAAAGTCATTTGATATGAAGGACTTGGGCCCAGCACAACAAATTCTAGGGATGAAGATAGTTCGAGAGAGAACAAGTAGAAAGTTGTGGCTATCTCAGGAGAAGTACATTGAACGTGTACTAGAACGCTTCAACATGAAGAATGCTAAGCTAGTCAACACACCTCTTGCTGGTCATCTAAAGTTGAGTAAGAAGATGTGTCCTACAACAGTGGAGGAGAAAGGGAACATGGCTAAAGTTCTTTATTCTTCAGCAGTCAGAAGCTTAATGTATGCAATGGTATGCACTAGACCTGATATTGCTCACGCAGTTGGTGTTGTCAGCAGGTTTCTTGAAAATCCTGGAAAGGAACATTGGGAAGCAGTCAAGTGGATACTCAGGTACCTGAGAGGTACCACGGGAGATTGTTTGTGCTTTGGAGGATCTGATCCAATCTTGAAAGGCTATACAGATGCTGATATGGCAGGTGACATTGACAACAGAAAATCCACTACTGGATATTTGTTTACATTTTCAGGGGGAGCTATATCATGGCAGTCTAAGTTGCAGAAGTGTGTTGCACTTTCAACAACTGAAGCAGAGTACATTGCCGCTACAGAAACTAACAAGGAGATGATATGGCTCAACCGGTTCCTTCAAGAGCTTGGATTGCATCAGAAGGAGTATGTCGTCTATTGTGACAGTCAAAGTGCAATAGACTTTAGCAAGAACTCTATGTACCATGCAAGGACCAAACACATAGATGTGAGATATCATTGGATTCGTGAGCAAGTGGTGAACGAATATTTACAGGTCAAAAAGATTCACACAAGCGAAAATCCTGCGGATATGCTGACCAAAGTGGTACCAAGAGACAAGTTTGAGCTATGCAAAGAACTTGTCCGCATACACTCAAACTAGAAACTGCGGTGTTATCCCCTTCAGGTGAATGGGACTGGAGGGGGAGATTTGTGGGGTCCAGCCCCTTAATTTAAGGAAGAAGTTTTCTTCCTTGCTTCAGTTTTCAATATAGGCAACAACAGCCCACGTTTTCTTTGTCTGTCAAAGAAAGTAGGCTGCAGAACATTGAAATGTCAAGTATGGGAGGCTCGTTTTTGCCTATAAAATGAGAGCTTCGGCTCTCATTTTTATCATCAATCTCAGAGGAAAATATATCTGAGAGCTAGAAAGAAAGAGTGAGGTTTCACAGACAGGATATAAGAAAATAGTCTGTGAAGAAAATAGAGAGTGTGAGCGATATTGTAGTGAGGTGAAATATCAAAAGAGGGTTATCTCTTTTGAGTATTATAGTGGTCTTTGTAATATTTTACTCGGGCTTACAAAGTGTAAATTCCTTACTATAGTGATATCAGTTGCTCCTCTCGGGGTCATGGTTTTTCCCTTATTCAGAAGGGGTTTTCACGTAAAAATCTTGGTGTCATTGTTACTCTTTTATTCTTGTTAATTACCGTGTCTCGGTGCTACATTATTATTCCGCTTTTATTACCGTAAATATTATTTTGGTAGGGGTTTATTCCCAACATAATCCACAAAGGTATTTTCTCAACCATCTGCTTGTTAAACTTTACATCCGATCTCCATGGCTTCACTACCATAGGTTTTTTATCGAACATTCTTATCCCTTCTTCAACTGCTTTCTCTTTACTTTCCGGTGAATGAAATCTCACTATGAACACTCCTCAATTCACTTGTGCAATTTTATCAATTCCTAGTGTTCCCCATATCCTTTTGAAATAACCTTCCATCACAATTTGAGGAGGATTTGAATCTAACACATAACATATAACTGCCGATTTCCAGTAGATTATTTCATCCTTAATGTCATCCAGAGTAATTTTTACATTTCCTGTTACTTGTTTTCCTCTCTTCTCAGTTAGATCATATCCTTCACTCGATTCTCCATTTCCTACTATTTTACTCCAATTTTTCCCAGTTTTTGGTGTTTTTGCATGGCTATGTTCCTCAATTAAATTTAGCTCGTTTGCCTCATCCTCTGTTTGATCTGCCCAGGGTTTGCTGATCGGTGTGCTTTCCGCCATTGTACTGATGTCTCCAATGATTTCTCCAAATCTAGCGGTGCAATTCCTTGAATTGCATTGAGATCTCTTTCTGTTATCTCTAGCTGAACTGTGCTCCTTCCTCCTCCAGATTTGACCTTCCTCGCCATTTCAGTTGCCTGAGAGGAAGCTTAATTTCTAGAGAGAGAAAGTTTTCATCATCCTTAGCAATGTATGGTAGAGCCTATTATTCGATAACGATACATAAAACCACAAACTTTTCATTTTCTCTCTTTTTTCTCTACTGGTTTGACTCGTAGTTCAAATTGGTTTGACTTAAACATTTGCATTGACTAACCCTAAGTAAGTTGTTAAACATTGTCCAGAACTTGCGGTAGTCCAAACTTACTATTTTAATTCTAAGAGCTTTGACCCTTGAAGTAGGTAGTAAATGAGCTACGTTAATTAGTTTCTTTAATCCTTTTTCTTAGGGTTGAACATGGACCGAGTTGGTTCGAGTTCTATCAAAACCAACCCAAACCAATTATATTATTTGGATTGGTTCAGTTTTGTCTGATTTTTCAGGTTTTTCGGGTTATATGAATATTATTTCAAGCTTGCTTTATTAAAGTTATAGATAAGTGAATATATGTTTACTAAAAAATTTTAAAAAAAATAACGAACATATGATCTATTAAAGTATTCTTATGCGAGAACTTTTTTTAGTAACACATAATAGTTTATTTTCTTGATCTTCTAACAATATTGTTTGGTTGACATACGCTTTCAAGTTTAACCGAATTTAGTAATTAAACATAAAAATCAATATGACATATAAATAAGGATATGTTCTATGTAATTTTAGATTATTAAAATACCACTCAAATTCGAAAAAGATTTAAGAACTCCTAAAATATGAATATGAAAGAACAAAGATTGACGCAACATTTCAATAATACTTAATAAGAAAGTGATACAATCCATTTTTTAACGTAAATAAAAATGAATGCACTACATAGTTCAATTAAATATTACTATCCCATGAAAGATCTCAAATATTTCTAAACATCTTTTAAATAAAATTCTATATAAAGTCTTAAAAATATATTAAAAAAATTATATATTTATATGTCGGTTTGGTTCGAATTTTTTTATTCAATACCAAACCTAATCGGGTTTTTTAATCGGTTTGGTTTGACTTATTGGTTTGGTGTGGTTTCCGGTTCGATTTGAACACCCCTACTTTTTCTGTCCAATAGCAAAAAAATGTGACAAGATAAAAACTATTTAAAGGGTTATTTATAGAATGCTCGACAAGAGTAGACGTTAAGGATTATACAATGTTTGTGAATATTAATTATGCACATTATTCTTATAGCTTGTGTCTTTTATCCTTCTTTAATTAATTTCGAGTAGTAAAAAAAACATTAACTTATATTATACGTTGAATACGGACCTTTACACTAAGACTCAATAGCTAAATAGTTCTAGGATTGAAATGTATATATTGCGTCTGCATGTCTAGTACTCTAACTGCTGCACAATGAGCTGGAAAGATGAGAGAATCAGCATGAGGTCATACACCAATGACTTTTAAATATTAGTAGCTATTTATTATTTAAGCAAAGTAAACAAAGTCAAAACATGTTGATTTGAGGACTCTATGAGTTGTTTTCTTATCTCTCAATTAAATGACACAAATGATCAGAGAATAAGTCAAAAAATTTATAAGTAAACTTAAACTTGTGCTCCATGGGACGCGTTATTGGTTAAAGATGATTAACTTTATTATCTGAAGGAAAAGCCTATCTCGGTAAATTAATTTATATTACTAGTATCTGAAATACTATACCGGTCTGGTGCACCTCAAAATTTTATAAACAAGGAAAGCAATTCGTTAAAATTACTAGTGTAAGAAGATTGATTTTCCTATAAAAAAAACAGAGATGACTTTTTCTAGCTCATAGAATAGTTGCAACAACAACCATTCTTAACATATATAGAACACTGCTATAACTTAGCATTGTGTTATTTTTCGTGAAGAAAACTAATTAAACTTGATACACTATCAGAAATTATAAGGAGAGAATACGAATCATTTTCTTTTGCTACTTAAAAAGCAAGAGGAAAACCAAGTTGCATGATATTGAGGTTAGGAGTTGTACGTAGACATGACCATTTATAACTCAACTCTATCATGTTATATTTAGTAGGTGCAGTATTCAAATTCTGCTGTAGGTCATTCCTTTTTTATCTTCCTAATTAGGTGTATGATGAGCAAAATTAGGTTTAAACAAAACGAGGAAATGACCCGCTCTATTAATCGATTACGCTTGATTGTGCTTTCTCCTGCTTTTCGAATTCTAATTTCTTGGCCGTGGAAGAAACGCTGATTGTGAAGGAAAAAAATGGGGAGGCAATTTTGCTGCTTGACTTGGTCTTTATCGATCCAGACCATGGACGGGTTGAAATTCAATTCAGTTGCCCTGGACTATCAAGGCCCAATAATATGGGAGATTTAGTGCCATCATTTAAATTTTGATTCCACTAAAAGAAGTTTTGGGAAAATAACCCCACTACCACTATAGAATTATTAAGCACACTGATCCCCAGGATTCATATTTGATTGGGATTTTTCTTATATATACGAGATTTTACACTTATTTATCCAATTTTGTTTAAGTTTTTCTATTTATGGAAAGTGACTAAAGTTTTTTACAAAATATATACAAATTCGGTCAAAATCTACAATTTACATATAATTTTTATATAATTATATTAGTTGTATATATTTTGTATGTTATTTCTATACCCGACATACAAAATATATACAATTTATTTATGTCTTCTTTTTCAACTTTCAATATGAAATTAACCAAAACTACCTCGAATATAAATTTCAAAGGATATTCTCAATCATTTGCAACAATACCCGATCCAAACAAATAATAATTTTGTAAAATACGATTTTCGAATTCAAAGCTTCGAAACTTTTTAATAGTTGTCAATAGAGTTTTCATCCAATCTACTCACTTCTAATTAATACTGTTTTGATTATTGATTCCAAAGGGCTAAAATAAATTAATGTTCTTCTCTCGCTCAAAAGTGATCATTCGTGTTCTTTGTTTAATATAGAAAAAAAATATAAAATAAAAAGAAACAGAAAACACAATGGAATTGGTTGATGGTTACATCCCTTTGTTCTCGTAAAGGTATGGTTGAAATTGAGGAGAAAGATGCCAAACATTCTTCTGTTAATTTATAATTTTAGTTGTGCAGTGGAGGAGGGAGAGAATGTATTAGAGTCTAATATATTATTTTGTATAAAATTAGTAATTTGTATATGGACTTGTAATTAAGATAAAACCTCAATAGTGAGGGTAAATAAGTTTCAAAATTAGTATAGATAAGTAAAAATCTCTACTTGATTAGGGTATGGTTTTTTTCAACAATATGTTATAGTAACCGTCATGATTTCTAACCAAATTCCGGTGATCACCAAACATGATGTGTATAGATATGGTACAGGATTTTGTCACACATCCTCACAGATCACCAATTTTTTTAGCGTTTGTAAATAAAAGTTTTGGTAATCGTCAGTATTTTCAGCCAAAATCTTAGTGATCACTATAACACATAGGGTAGAAAAATTCCAACATGTTTTTGTTTTAAAATTAATCCAAATTAACATCAAATGATATTAAAATTTAATATACAATATTCTAATGTCAATCTCAATAATTTTCAACTAGATTCAATCTAAATCTTCAAAAGTCAATGGACTCACACAATCTTCTTCAACATATATCTTTTCAAGCTAAGGAGAAAGGAGGAGGAGAAGGAAGAAAAAAGGGGAAAGAGAAGAAGAAGATGGATAAGGAGAAAGAAGGAGAAAAATCTAACGACTAAGATCGATTATATAAACGGTGATCCTAAAAATATTCGTCTAGCCTAAATCCGTGCAATAATATAGTGAAAAAGAACATCTGGAACAAGAATTTAACATAAAACTTATTACTTTGTTAGTGTAGACATCAAAATTTTATCGAATCAAATCCATATGAAATTTGGGCTAAGTCCTAAATTTTAGATAACAAGTAGAATCTGCTAGGGTTTCTTGGAGGCTACTCTATTTGAAACCCTAGCTTGGAGGTTACTCTACTAAAAACCCTAGCTACACTTATAAAAGAGGCCACATATTCCCTTTGAAAGCATCTCGAAATTCCATAAACGTTCATGAAATATTCGCAAAAAAGTCAAAGACATCAAATATTGTCTTTCTCAAAGCCACCAAGGTGATCAACGGATGTTCTTCCTTTTCATGGAGATCAAATACATCCCAAGAAAGTTCACATCATCCGACGTTCAAGAAATACGCTGGTTACGCCCTCGAATTACTGAGAATGATCTAGAGATAATAATCAAGGGAATAAATAAAATTGTACCCACAAAGACTCAACAATAAAATTACTCATCTTTTATGTTTGTGATTACAATTTTTCACGTATGTCGAAATTTTATGGCAAACAGTTAGATTTTTACCATTCCTAGTTTTGATTTTACCAGTTACTCCCTCTGTTTCATATTAAATGAGGTATTTTTCTTTTTAGTCTGTTCCAAAACAAATGACACATTTCAAAATTTGGAAATAATTCAACTTTAAACTCTTTCATTTTACCCATTTACCCTTAATGAGAAGCTTTTATAGTCACACAAATGACATATCCCCACAAACATTTTACCCCTTAAGCTTTTAAGACCACAAGTTTCAAAAGTCTTCTTCTTTTTTCTTAAACTCCATGCCGAGTCAAACTACCTCATATAATATGAAACGGAGGGAGTATAACATATCCTTTATCTTACCACCATGGGATCATGAGTATAAATAGGGAGCACTTCCTCTTTACTGGGCTTTATGTGGGGCAACTCGAATTAATTTGGTCGAAAACGAGTACTATTGAGTAGAAATAGCGTGGGGTAGCCACTTTTTAATGTGCTATTTAGTTTTTATCTAGCATTTTTAATGCTGAGCAAAAATAGTCACTACTCTATTAAAATTAATACGAAAAAATAGTTTTACCCTTTCTTTCATGAGTGTTGTTTAAATATTAAGGACATGTTGTCTTTAATATTTACACAACACTCATGAAGTTAAGGAATGATATCCTAAAGTTTAACAACAAAAGGTGCAAATACATGACACTTTGTCCGTAATATTTACACAACACTCATGAAGTTAAGAACACCATGTCCTTAATATTTACACAACACTCATGAAGTTAAGGACACTGTCTCTGCATACATGAAGTTAAGGACACCATGTCCTTAACATTTATACTGCACATATGAAGTTAAGGACATGATGCCCTAAAGTTTAACAACAGAAGGTGCGAATACATGACACTTTGTCCTTAATATTTACACAACACCCATAAAGTTAAGGACACCATGTCCTTAATATTTATACAACACTCATGAAGTTAAGGACACCATGTCCTTAACATTTACGCTGCACATATGAAGTTAAGGACAATATGTCCTAAAGTTTAAAACAAAAGGTGCTAATTCATGTCTAGCACAGGGATATTTTCGTCTGAGCGGGTAAAAATTTATTAAAATACTGGCTAAAGAGTAAATACATTTTAAACAATGACTTAAAAATAAATATATCTCTAATTAGTGGCTAACTGTGCACTTTCCCTGCTAAGGGCATCACGGGGGAAACGAAAAAACATGTGCTCATCCTATTTTCAAGATCAAATACTTATGCTTGATATTGATAATTACGAAAAAATGGCTTTTAAATGACATGGTGTGTTGTCATTGTATATAGGTTAAACCATAAAGCAACGATACTGGTATTTTAGGCACCAAAAAAAAAAAAAAAACACAACACTGTTATTTTAAAAATATAAATTGCTTTTAATAGTTGTGAGATATAACATTTTTTATATAACCTTTAAATATTTACATTTTGCATGTTTGAAAAATCTAAGAAAGCTACGTTAGAAGTTTAAATTTATTCAAAAAGATTTAGATAATTATAGTACAATGAACGTTCTCAATTTTGTGTGAAACAAATAGAGGACATAACAAAAGAACCTTCTAGAGAGTAGAGAAGCGGGATTTGTTTATACATATTTTTAAAGAGTCCAGTAATAAATAAAGAGTTAAGATCCACTACCATTGAAATAATGAGGCAGGCAATTAAACCCCAAATAACTGAAAAAATGTATAATTCAAATGGCTCAAATAAGGCGACGTAAGATTCTACAGACCACTTCATCGGTAGGCCCCACTGGCTTTTGTGAACATCTTTTATTCAATTAAAAATTTAGACCTCGTGTCAGTAACCACATCCACTAAACTAAAATATCTCTGCTTCCACTCTCTACGTGCCACGATGTTCTTTCACTCGGATTATTTTTCTGCTGTGGCACTGTCCACGTCATCCACTTCTCCTCTTCTATGCACGTGGACAAAAATTTCTCACCGTCGATCTCCTTAATTAGCAATCTTAACCGTTAGATAGTTAAAAAAAGAGCTTGTGGACACCGAAATTCGACTTGTGGACACTGAAATTCGAGAGGTATAAATGTTTTTGAAAATAAATTATTTTCTTATTAACTACCGCATTTTGTCATTTCCATTTTGAGCCTCTCAAGTTTTCATTACGATATTTGAAAAAAAAAAAAAAAAAGGATTTTCCACTCTGACCAGTTTCTCTACCGGAGTCTTCATCGCCGGCCGGGATCAGACTCGTAATTTCGACTGAGCTACGTTTCAGGTGCGATACATTGTTTCTGATTTATGTGTACTGCTACAACTGCTTAAGTTTATTGAAAGTAAATATTTTTATTATTTGGTGTGAAAAACAAGAAATCTATAAAATAATATCATTATGATTGAAAAGTTGCGTGACTCCCGAAATCGATCCATCTTGTTCAAGATAATCCGTTTAACAGAATCTCAGAAATGGAAGAAAAAAATTGCAAATAGCTGCGGTGTTCTCTATTACTAATAAGCTTTAGTTTGTTGATCATTGAACTGAAGTTTGAAGGGGAGTCTTGCCTCCATGTCATATGGAGGTCACGGGTTCGAGCTGTGTACAAAGCCTCTTGCTGAAATGCAAGGTAAGACTGCGTAAAATAGGCTCCTGTGGTCCGACCCTCCTGTGGTCCGACCCTTTTTCGGACCCCGCACATAGCGGGAGCTCAGTGCAGCGGACTGCACCCTTGAACTGAAGCTTCTTTAGGAAACAAATAGAAATAGAAGAAAGTAGTTCAAGTTCTAAAGAATTTCCTTAACTGTTGTTTTGCAGTTGACATTAAATTGATTTTACATATAATTAATATATTGGATTTTACAGGGAAATTGTTTGACAAAAGCTCTATTCTTCATTGAGTAAAATTTTGATAGCACAACTTGGCATGGGAGTTGTGACTGTTTCTAGCTCTGCTTCTCGGAGTCCATTGGGATTAAGCACAAGGTTTTCTGCTCATTTATGTCCGCTTAAAAGGCCTGTAGTTGTATCATTTAAAAAAGATAAAACGAAAAAAACAACTTTAGTTGCACCTAAGGAATCCATATCGTTGCCTATAGAAACGTCTAAAGAGAATGAAAAGAGGTCAAGACGAGTATCTAAACGTACTGAGAGAGTGCATGCTGTTTCAATTGATATTGAAGCATCTACAAGTCCGTTAGAGTTGGACTACAGTGAAGCTGCTGCCAAACTTGAAAGTATCTACAAGCGCAGTCTGGAAACTGATAGTTCCGATACAGAAGCTAAGGATCATCAAATCGTGAAGAGAAGGCAAAGGACGAGGAAGAGAATTGTAGAAGGCGACGAGGAAACGAAGAAGGGAATTGCTGATAATGTGGTCAAGAATCGTCGAAAGAAGTCAAAGCGGCTGAATCTTGACCAGAGGATTGCTCTACTAAAGAATAAAGAAGGTGAATTGGTTGCTTCATCCCAAAAAAGAGAACTTAAAGAGGACACCGAAGATGAAAAAATTGATAAGCTTGTCAGAGAATATTCAGGTGCTACTGACTTAGCGAGCTTAGACTGGAAGAAAATGAAGATCCCTCCAGTGCTTCCATCTTCTGAGCATGCGTGGCTCTTCAAGTTGATGCAACCTATGAAGGTACAAACATTTTCACTGTTAACGGAAAAGGATTAAATGCGAAAGGAAGTTTCTGGAGTACATTTGCTTATTCATGAGATTTTAGTATTGCTATTGTTGTACTTTATGATTGAGAATCAGTTGTTGTAATTTAGGCAATCCTTCAAGTTAAGGAGAACTTGCAAAATGATTTGGGGCGAGAACCAACTGACGCTGAAGCAGCCGAGGCAACAAATATCGATGCCTCTGAACTACGGAAGAATCTGGAAGTTGGTCGAGCTGCCAGAAATAAGCTGATTAAGGTAATTACTCTTGTTACTTGTCAGACCTTCTTGATGTGCAGCACAGAAGTTTAATTTATGCCTCAAGCAAATGAACACTTGGTTCTGGTTTTATAATCTGAGTTAAATGAATCGGATGCAATCTGTTTTTTCATAATTCCTCGACGTGAATTTGTTGTTACATTGAAAGTGGTCAATCTTGACATGTACTGCTCACAAACAGTAATATGTGCAAGGTAGTATTACATGTTATAAAGCACAGTTAATTATCTTCTGTATTTTCTTTTGAGTATCTTATAACCTTTAAATTCTTCTTACTTGAGTCTATGCCCCTGAGAGGGGAAATGAAGATAATACTACTAGTGTAACTTGAGCTACCCCACATTCTTGATATCATCTTTCTTATGCATCCACATATTGTGTGAGGTTTTAGCTTTATAAATAACTCACCTTAGTCTTGTTTGGTTGCAGCACAATCTACGTCTTGTTTTGTTCGTGATAAACAAATATTTTCAAGATTTTGCTAATGGGCCAAAATTCCAAGACCTCTGTCAGGCAGGCGTCAAGGGACTAATTACAGCTATTGATCGATTTGAACCTAATAGGAAATTCAGACTGTCAACGTATGGTCTTTTTTGGATAAGGCATGCCATAATTCGTTCTATGACAACCTCAAGCTTCACCAAAGTCCCATTTGGGCTTGAATCTGTAAGTTCTCTTTCTTCTATCTTCCAGTGTTTTTCCGTTTCACTGTTCATCCATCAAAGAACCATTTTCTTTCTTCTGTCTCTCTCTGGAAGCTAAATGATTTCTTGATTTGGTGAAAAGAAAAGCATATTATTGCTAGTTATGAGACATTTTCAGTTGGTGAAAGAAAATCATTTGTTGACCTCCAACTGTGCTTTAATGTAACTTGAAAATGTACAACCAATGTACTACTATATCTTTTTTAAGAGAATATAGCAAAATTTTGTGTCAACGAACTGTCTAAAGGAATGGGTGAAATGCAAAATACTTTAAATAGCTGTAAGTTCTTTTGTGATCCCGTTAGGAGTATTGCTCTCTTCTTTAAAGAAATGTCTAATCTTTACTCATTTGGTTGTACTTGTCAAGTAGTCAGTGAAAAAAAAATTAATATCCTTTTTCTTATTCAGATCAGAGTGGAAATTCAGAAGGCCAAATTGCAGCTGCTATTTGAGCTTCAGAGGATGCCAACAGATGAAGAGATAATTGAAAGAGTTAGACTATCCCCCGAGAGATACCATGAAGTGATGAAAGTATCAAAACCTGTCTTCTCTCTCCATGCAAGACACATGACGACCCAAGAAGAGCTTATTAATGGGATAACTGATGTAGATGGCGTAGATGGGGATAAGAGGAGGCAACCAGCTCTACTCAGGCTTGCTCTTGATGATGTGGTAATGTTTTGTCCTCATTGTCTTTATTTTTGGTGTTGAACCTGCTTCTTTGGTTAAGAGTTTTGCTTTATGTTGAAATAATATCACCAATTTTTGGATATGGTAGTTTTCAAATTTCATAGCCACTCAAAATGGTTATTGCCCCGAGCAATAACTATTGTATTTATAGGATAAGCCCAAACTTAAAGCATATAAAATAATAGAATTTGCAATTAAATTGTGTAATGATTTATCCCTACTTCAGAGTTGTCAGATGAAATTATTTGTGTTTTTTTTTCAAATGATAAAACTCATTAACGTCTTGATGAGTTTATTATAGAACTTAGGAAAATACAAAGGGTGAGGAAGGAAAGGAAAATAGTTTCCTCGTAGTCTATAGTGTTCCTAGTTGAAGAAAAAAAGTTCCTTAATTGGTAAGAGCTCCATTATGCTGAATATGGAAGAAGATCCATAAAGCTGCGGTGAAGCAATGGAGCGACTTCCAGAGGTTCAACATTCTGGAAATAGATGGGCTCAATTCTGTCAAACAATACTTGGATTCTAGTTGATTAACTTCTGAACCAAAGGTAATTGGGTGCAAATGGTATTATAAAGGATATACAATTCTATTCATTACGATGTTTCTAGGCTAAGTTAGTAGTCGAAGAGCAACAAAAACAAAAGGTCTAGATTGTTTTTTTATATATATGCACCAGTGACTAGGATGAGTTCAGTAGAATTCTCGTAGCTTTGGCATCCATTTATAAGTTTCATGTTGCACCAAATGAGGTGTTAAAATGGCATTTTAAATGATGAACTCATTGAGGAAGTACGTATGAAACAACCAGTTTTAGACTATGTTAAATGAAACTGTTAAAGGTAGGTAGTATGGAGGTGCGGAAGTATCTGGAATGGTACGTCAAGTTTTTCTTTTAAAAACTAATTGTTAATGTATTTTGAAGAACTCACCTCTTATCAGACCATTTAAACATAAGTTTGTTTAGACAAATGAAGGATCCGTTTTAATTAGCTTATGTTGCCTTGAAATGAAAAGAAGGTTTATAAAATATGAAGTACACGTAAGCAGGGATAAACAGAGTTGATGTGGTAATCATGTCAAACAGATTTACGCACAATAATACAGGTGTGCGTATTTACTCCAAAATTTGGAATATATGGATTAATTATTTGTCTATAGGTGGATCACAAATAATCCCGGGATTATAATCCTGAGATTATAACCCCGGTACTATTTTATACCACTTGAGATATGGGATAAAATAATCCCACATTTGATGGGATAAGATGGCATAAGATGGGATAGGTGGGATAAGATGTGGGATTAAATTTATACCTTGTTTGGTTGGAGGTAGATAAATTTATACCTCCAACCAATACCTCCAACCAAACAAGGTATAAATTTAATCCACATCTTATCCCACGATAAATTTATACCTCCAACCAATACCTCCAACCAAACAAGGTATAAATTTAATCCACATCTTATCCCACCTAATACCTCATACCAAACGACCACAAAAGGGATTGTGAAACTAAGGTACAAGGAGTAATTATTTAGCAAAGTACAAGGGTATATCTCGGCAAACTTTAAACATCAAGACCTTTCGAATAAGAGGTTAAGGGTAGTCTGTTGTTGCTAATTGTAGAGTAAGAACTTCGTTTTATATTCAGAGAGTTATTGTCTTAATCCGTTAGAAAACTTGGTGTGAGGGCAGTTATCTTTCTTAAGGAAGTGAATTATCATAGCTTGAATTTTTGTTCCACATCCACCCTTTTCTGTATGCCGACCATCCACATAAGTTTCCAACAATACCTACTTAATCCTGAAGGGAACACTACAGTATTAAGCTTTAAATCCAATCCCGATCCTCTGACCCTTCCCAAACAGAATGGAAGATGCAACCCCCCCCCCCCCCCACACACACACACACAGATTTTTGTGATACAAGAGTTTCTGCTACCTCAACAAATTACAAAAAAGGAGAATTTTTAGAACATTTCTTCGTGTTTGAATCTGTTCTCTTTACCATATGATGGTTCTCTGGACTGCAGTGACCAAACCATTTTCCTTGTGATTTAATCTATACTCCCACCCCTGCCCAAGAACAAATTTTTAATGATAAAATGAGAAACACCATTGAAGAAACGAAAAGGAAAAGAGAGATATTGCTTATGTATCATAGTAATTATGATTTTCTTTTTCCTTGTTTAAAAATTGATTATGCAATTCCAGTTGGGTTGGTGTTCACTTACGTAATATGCCCACAAGCAAATATATTGATGAAACTGGCATCTCTTTTTGTTAGAGGCCTTCATTATGAGGTTATCTGTCTTTCAAAGAGAATCAGATGCTAATAACACTTCAAGGAAAAGTAATGGAAATTTCTGGCACTGAAAGGGAACTAGGAATAGATTTGCTGAAATATTACTTGTAAATCTTGAATCTTAAGATATACCTTGCTCTAAGTGAAAAGCATTTTAAGTTTATACGTTTCAGTTTGTTAAACTTGGAGGTTTTCAGAATTTCTGCACTATTGATTTTGCTTCTAACAATAAATCACGTTCCTCTTTTGCCAGCTTGATTCTCTTAAGCCCAAGGAGAGTCTAGTAATCAGGCAAAGATATGGACTTGATGGCAAAGGTGATAGAACATTGGGAGAAATTGCGGGTAACCTAAATATTTCGAGAGAGATGGTACGGAAGCATGAAGTGAAGGCTCTCATGAAGCTCAAGCATCCAACTCGAGTAGATTATCTTCGCCGGTACATATTCTAAAGAAATCAACATCATTTGGTTATTGCGTTGGAGAAAATTTACCCCTATTCCTGGATCAGCAATCTTGCCCATACTGTATAATATCTGCATGTACACTAATCATTTGTATCATAGTTATAACTTTACATCCTTTTTCACTAGACTCAAAACCAAAATATTTTAGTACACACACCCTGTAAACAACATATTTATCTTTCTTTCTCCTTACAGTGAGTTTGAAACAACTGATCTGTATATTTGCGACATGGATGAAAATGTTTCTCTCAATCTTCGTGGTGATCTTCGATTGTCCTAATTTTCATGGTGGTCTCTGATTGCACCTTTTTTTAGACAGTTATCAATTATCGATTATGTCATTGGATATTCTTACCTTGCCTCGTGGCCGGTCGTTTCATGAGTTACCACTTCATTTCCCCATTTCTGCTTCTTTATGTGTTGTGGTATTGGGTTGGTTGGTTCGGGTTCGGAGTGATTTTGGAGAGGTATGAGACACTTAGTTTCTTTTGAGTAAGCTTAAGTTGGAAAAGTCAACCGGATGTTGACTTATGTGTAAAAGATCTCGGATGTGAATTCTGATGGTTCAGATAGTTTCGTTAGGTGATTTGGGACTTAGGAGCGTGATCGGAATATATTTTGGAGGTCCGTGGTTGGTTTAGTCTTGAATTGGCGAAATTGTAATTTTGGCTTTTTCCGGTTGGTAGTGAAAATTTTGATATCGGGATCGGAATGGAATTCCGGAAATTGGTACAGGAAAAAAGGTAACTTTCTGACCCTAACTTTACACTTTACGTAACCAATTAGTTGACTAAAAGCAAAAGGGAAACAGAAAAAATGTACAAGTATCTGCTAGTGCTTGTTGCCTCTGTTGTCTCAGGGTAACTGGGGGGGGGGGGGGAAATGATACAGGTATATCTGCAGTAAATCAGAATAGCACTGCTAAAAACTAGTGCAGGATCCATAAAGCCAATAGTGAAAATGTGCAAGTCCACGTTATGATAATAAAATTAAAAATTTGATCCAGTGCATCCTAAATAAATGATTGAGCAGTATAATAAACCATGACAAGATAAGTGTTTACCCGTAAAACGGTACAGTTAAATTTATACGTGATTTTTAGACAAGTGAATCGATTGGATCTTAAAATAATAAATAATTAGAAAAAATATAAGGCTTAGCGCTGAAATCGAGATAAGACGGTAGAAATCTTGATTCCGAGAACAGAGCTTCCGGAGGCAGTAGTAATAATATCAATAAGCAAGAAGGTAAAATATTATTAAGCTTTGAACAAAGTATAGTATGTGCTCCTCAGAAAATTCATTTTCTCTTACAATGATTGTAGAGCTCACTATTTATAGTGGTACCTAGGGAACAAGGTCCTAGGATCAAGCCCCTCTTATTGGCAGTTACAAGGGCTATTGAAGAATGTGTAACGGTATGCAGTGAATGTCATATTCTCCGTAATTGAGCATGTACTTAATGCTATATAATATTCTTCAATAAATGCTATCGAGTGACAGTCATTTATTTCGCCTTTATGAATATCATCCCCTTCGGGGGCAAACGAGACCGTTGCCTTCGGACCTAATTGTCTTTTGTGTTCGGCTCCATGTATCGCTTTATCATATGAGCATTTAATATGAACATATTTTATCCAGTACAATAAGGAAAACGGATGAAAGTAAGATTTTCAAATAGCTGCTGAATGCATTAGGTTGGGGATATCTGATATATGAAGGGATATTATTGCTCTATGATTGTCATATTTTAAGCAGTTGCATGTTTATTGTATAATGTTGGGTGACATGTGCGATTGACTGGGGAATGGTAATGGAATTATACACATATGTAATTGTATCATCTTTGTTTTACACATCTGATTCTGTATCGGATAAGGGTATATATACTGATGCCATGAATGCCTGGAATGATATCATTCTCAAAGCTAGGCAATAACAACACCGGCTTTACAAGGTCAGAATCTAATTTTTGTGTTGGTTTTCCTAATTCATTCGTGAATAATAAATGAACGCGTGAAAAGATATTCTAGCTAGTTGCTTCAAGCTTTTCCGTCAGCAGTTTATGTAGTGGTCGCGGCCTTACAAAGCTTGCTAAACCTCGCTTTCCTCTCCCCTTGAGTGAGAAATAGCTAGCCAGTCATTGACATTCTAGAGAAGAGACTTGACCGAGTCTTTGTCCATCCTTGTGCGATATCCAAAACTAACCCAAATGGGAACATACTTGGCTAGTTTTTGTGTTGGAAAACGTTATCTGAGGCACATTATTAATTTTGTTTCTAATTGGCCCCATCTCAAAAGCATTTCCCTAACGCACTAGACTCTTAAACCCTACTATCCAAAGACAAGTCCAGAATTAGCGAATTCGAGGTAGTGCAGCTTATTATATACACACATTTTTTTAAATTTATTTCCCTATTTCCATCTAAAAGATGCCTCTTGTGTTGAGCTTAAATCTGCCCATGCTCCCACCGCTTCAATATCAATTAAAAGAAAAGACAAGTAAAAAAGCACTAAATTCCATGTCATTTTACAAGCATGATTTAAAAGCGATGAGTGAAGAATCAAACAGTCTTTTAGCTTATTTCATGATGATAAAAAGTTTGAAAGGAAGACAGAAATATGCCTAATAGAACTTCAAGTTGGTTCAAAGCAAGCTATATCTATTTTGGATTAAACAGACCTAAACTAGAACTAAATACTCCTACCTCTATGAAGCTCGCTTCACTAAAGAAAAGTGATTCTTGTCGAACCAAACTGAAAACTAATAGGATTGAAATATTAGCCATTCTATTTATGAAGAAAGAGCATCGATCTAACTTATATTGTACTACAAACACATTACTATATGTTCTCACTATTCAGTTTATTCAATTAATGTGACAACCATGAGAATATTGTAGTGTACCTAGCTCAAATAACCAACAAAGTGTACGTGAGTCAAAACTGCATGCAAGTAGAATATATTCACTAATATTCTTCTCGACATGGGATCATATCATTTCTAGTCTCTCTCCTAGAAATAAACTATTTCATCGCATATCTTAGGGCTTCATATGGTTTGAGATATATATATAAGAAAAAATAATCATCCACATTATCAATACAGCTTTTCGATCAAATATAGAACTCAGTATTATTAGAGCTTTCACGGCTAATACAACATATATAAACCTCACATAAATAATAATATCTTCATTGCAGTTTATATGACACTATTTTCGTATTAATCTGTTCCAAAAATAATGACCCCTTTATGAATTTGAAAACAATTTAACTTAAACGTTCCATTTTGCCCTTACCAATACGCTTTTATTTTATAGCCACACATATGTTATGGCAGGTATAAAACCACTAATTTCAAAAGTTTTGACTACACAAATGTTATGACATGTTTAAGACCACAAATTTCAAAAGTAATTCTTTCTTGTTTCTTCCACATTATCGTGTAATTCACATAAATTTCAAATTCCTTTTTTTAAAAGAAAGAGAGAATTCATGCGAGTTACTATCATTTAACAGTAGCCTTAGAATTACGGTGATATTTTCTTTCTTTTAAGTGATTAAATTAAGCATTCAACGTATATTCAAGAACTAGTGATCGTGAAGAGTGAAATATTCATATAAGTGTTATGAAATAAAGACTATAAAGTAAAGACAAGTATAGAGAGAAACTGATATATTATTCGAATTCAAACTGATGTACATAATGAACTGAAATCTCTTCTATTTATAGAAGAAAGGAAGCTGCTCTGTAAGCTGCTACTACAAGCTGCTGTGTAAGCTGCTACTACAAGCTGCAGTGTAAGCTACTATAAGCTGCTGTGTAAGCTACTACTACAAGCTGCTGTGTAAGCTGCTACCCATAATGGAGTACTGAATGGATAAGCTTATTATACCCGGTATGGATAATCTTCTACCGGGGTAATGTTTATCCATAACTGGGTACTGAAAAGATAAGCTTATTATACCCGATATGGATAAACTTCTAATGGGGGTAATGTTTATCCATAACCGGGTACCGAAGTGATAAGCTTCTTCAGGAAGCTTATTTCCAATATAGTACTAAATAGATAAACATATTTACGGTGGAGTCCCATATGGAATTTACAACGGAGTACTAAATGAACATCCATAATATAATATATTTATAACACTCCCCCTTGGATGTTCATTAAAAGATAATGTGCCTCATTAAAACCTTACTAGGAAAAACCACGTGGGAAAAAAATCCCAGTGAAGGAAAAAGAGTACACATATTTAGTAAGACGCATTGCTAGGTGCCTCATTAAAAACCTTATAAGGAAAACCCCATGGAAAAAACCTTAGTAAGGGAAAAAGAGTGCATCGCGTATTTTACTCCCCCTGATGAAAACCTTGTTTCAAATATTTGAGTCTCCGCATTCCAATCTTGTATACCATCTTCTCAAAAGTTGAAGTTGGCAAAGATTTAGTGAATAAATCTGCTGGATTATTATTTGAACGGATTTGTTGCACATCAATGTCACCACTTTTCTGAAGATCGTGTGTGTAGAACAATTTTGATGAAATGTGCTTCGTTCTATCTCCTTTTATAAATCCTTCCTTTAATAGCGCTATGCATGAAACATTGTCTCCGTATAATATTGTGGGTCTTTTATCACATTCCAACCCACATGTTTCTCGAATGAATCACTGATCTCAATCATATGCATTCCCTGCTTGCCGGTTTGAAATCGAACTTTATGGGTATCAGATAAATAACCTGCATTACCAATATGATCTGCACCACTTTTGTTAGCATTAGCAAGATACATAAGTGCACCATCTACACCAAGATAGAGTATTTCAGGACCAAGGAGTTCCTCGTCCTCTTCTGGAGGTCGGAACAAATCCTTATTTACTTCAAGTGATCGAACAACCATTGGTGTACTCAATGGGTGCGCTTTGTCCATGTAAAAGCATTTTAAGACCCTTTCTGTATAGGCAGATTGATGGATAAAGATCCCATCTGCTAAATATTCAATTTGCAGACCAAGACAAAGTTTTGTCTTTCCAAGATCTTTCATCTCAAATTCTTTCTTAAGATATTCAATTGCCTTTTGAAGCTCTTCTGGAGTTCCAACAAGATTTATGTCATCACCATAAACAGCAAGTATAACAAATTCTGATGTCATTTTCTTTATAAAAATACATGGACAAATAACATCATTTATGTAACCTTCTTTCAGCAAATATTCACTAAGGCGATTATACCACATGCGCCCAGATTGCTTTAAACCATACAAAGATCTTTATAATTTGATCGAGTACATTTCTCAAGACTTTGAATTATATGCTTCGGGCATTTTCAATCCTTCAAGGATCTTCATATAGATTTAGCCAAATAAGTCAAATAGGTTAAGACTTGTATCTAAATGGTACGACATCTTCAAGTGTCTGGACTGCTAGTCCGATCCTCACAATCGTTTACAATATTGTGCACTATATTGTATTAAATGTATCGTCGACGATCATTTTGTGTCAGTTCCGAAGCGACATAACTTGTGGAGATCTCATCACTTTCTTTATTTTTAGGTACCTGAACTTTTTCGGGAGTTTCATGAAATATTATGTCGTGGGCTCTTCTAGAGCTTGTCACACCTCCTTTTTCCGCACCCGGGAGGGCGCAGGGAGTTTTTTCCAATTAAAGGACAATTGAAAGGGGATTGGTTTAATTATTTCAGAGTCGCCACTTGGGAGATTTAGGGTGTCCCAAGTCACCAATTTTAATCCCGAATCAAGGAAAACAATGACTCTATATTACAGTCTGCGTACCAGAAATCTAGATAAGGAATTCTGTTAACCCGGGAGAAGGTGTTAGGCATTCCCGAGTTCCGTGGTTCTAGCACGGTCGCTCAACTGTTATATTTGGCTTGATTATCTGATTTTTAAATACAATATGAACTTATGTGCAAATTTTATCTTTTAACCGCTTTATTATTATTGTTTTTACGAGAATGTGAACGTCGCTTAAAACACGTCTTTGGACTGCGCCACATGAAATGCACCCACAATCCGGAACGAATTTTATTTGATGTTTTGAGATTTGGATTTGGGTCGCATGAAATGCACACCCGAGCTTAAGAAAGTAAATTATTAAACACGCGCCTAAAGAGACTATCGCGTTATTATTTTGGGAAGGCCACGAAATTCACTAAGCGGCCCACCTGAATTCTAAGTAATTTAAAACAAGTATTTACTAAGGGCCCCGCAATTTGTATTTTTATTCGGCGAGGCTCATCTCATTCTTATTTTTTAAAGGAATTTGCAACGTCATGGAAATGCATCTCGGGCCACGCCACAATCAATGCGCCCGTGACTAGAGACATATTTCGACTCCGTTGAGATTTGGATTTGGGTCACATAAATGTGCACCCGAGTTTAGGGAGATAACATTATTAAAGGCGCGCCTAAAGCAACTAGCGCATTATTATTTTTGGGGAGGGCCGTGAAATTTGTTAAACGGCCCATCCCGGAATCTAAGTATTTAATACATATATTTTGTGAGGGCCCCGCAATTTGTCCCTTTTATTCGGCGAGGCTCATCTCATTTTATTCTTTATTATTATTATTATATTTTTTTCATTTTTTTAAAAGGATGCCATTTTTATGTCTTTAACAATACTAAAACTTACGGCCTCTTTACAACTAAAATCCCATGACTTGTTAGAAGTTTAATAAAAGGAGTTTAGCGAATGAGTGTTTCGGGAAGTAACAACATGCACTAATACTAATAATTTTTTTCGAATGTCCAAAGCAAAGGAAAGGACGAACAGATTAACGTCAAACTTGTATCATAGAACGACTAGTCCAACTTAATCAAATGTCATCAAATAAACAGGAGTAACATAACATAAAATGAACCAAAATACAGACAATGAAACATAAGCAGGAAATTATCATATCAATTGATATATTGCAACTTCGAACATTGAACGTAAAATTTCTTTATCCAATACATCGAGGCTTACTAACCTGAATAAACAGAAACGCATAGATCCATGAACCGAACCTCAACATCGACTTCAACGGACAAACTCGACGCGCCGGACCTCGACAAACAAAGACGACCTCAACGGACTGCACGACAACAGTAAAAGAACCACGATAACATGGCTGGTTGGTGGTCGCGTTTGGATAGTATAGCTGAAGCAGTGGTGTTTGGACGGTGTTCAGTGGTCGTTTGATCCACTGCTGGGCGTGAGGAAACGACAGGGACACTGGTTGTTGCTGTTGGTTGTGGTGCTGGGGAAGGTGACACAGCAGCGGTCGACGAACGGGAGGGAGTTGGTGGCGCGACGGACAGTGACGACGCAGCAACAACAGCTGCTGCTCGTCCGGCTGGGTTATGGTGGTTTGGACAGTAGGGTGGTGGTGTTTAGACGACGAGGGAGTGAAGGACGCTTGGTTCGATTCACTGCTGGGGAGCGAGGGGTCGTTTGGACAGTAGGGTGGTCGTTTGGGTGGTGGTTATGGTGTTTTGAAGGGACGGGCTATTTGGTCGTTGATGGTGGTGATGGTTGAGTCGCGCTCGGACAGTAGGGTGGTTTTGACGATGGAGGTTCGTTGGAAGCTTGGTGGTCAATGGTCGACGATGGCGGAGCTCGCAACGGCAACAATGGCGGATTCAAGGAGGAGGAAGGTGATGGTTTGTTGGTGTCGGACAGGATGGAGCTGGTTGTTTGGGTTGGTTCTGGTGATGGGTGATGGTGCGTGGGGGTGTTTGGACGATGGGAGGGTGGTTGGGTAACGCAGCAGCAGCTGTCACACCTCCTTTTTCCGGCACCGCGAGGTGCGTAGGGAGTTTTTTCCAATTAAAGGACAGTCGAAACGGGATTGGTTTAATTATTTCAGAGTCGCCACTTGGGAGATTTAGGGTGTCCCAAGTCACCAATTTTAATCCCGAATCGAGGAAAAGAATGACTCTATATTACAGTCTGCGTACCAGAAATCCGGATAAGGAATTCTGTTAACCCGGGAAAAGGTGTTAGGCATTCCCGAGTTCCGTGGTTCTAGCACAGTCGCTCAACTGTTATATTCGGCTTATTTATCCGATTTTTAATACAATTATGAACCATGTGCAAATTTTATCTTTTTACCGCTTTATTATTATAATTATTATTTTTTAGGAATGTGAACATCGCTTAAAACATATCTTTGGATTGTGTCACATGAAATGCACCCACAATACGAAACATATTTTATTTGATGTTTTAGGATTTAGATTTGGGTCGCATGAAATGCGCATCCGAGTTTAAGAAGGTAAAATTAATTAAATCGCGCCTAAAGAGTCTAACGCGTCATCATCTTTGGGGAAGGAAGTGAAATTCACTAAACAATCCATCCCTAATTCTAAGTAATTTTTTTTTAATAATTAAATAAATAAATGAGAATGGAGAATCCTATACATTTGTATTATTTACATCTATTTATTTTTAGCGAACTCCTTTAATAGTATCCCTAATGACTACCTTTTTATTATTACTAAGTTTTTTATAAATGTAAAATCAATATCTACATTCTTGAAAATGACATATTAAATAGAAGGGAAAAACAAATATTAGCAGAAAATAATAAAATTATAATCATAGATACAACATGGAATTATCGGAAAGTAAAAAAATAAAAATAAAAAAAAACTAATTATCCCATAGTTGGATTAAAATTCAAATTATTAGTAAGACTTAAGCTTATTGAAACTAATTATTTGCAAATACTGAAAATTGAAAGAAATAAAATAAAAACTTGAGTACTAAATCATATTTCTAAAAATTTAAACAATTTAACATTAACTAACTTTGTTTTAATTCATCATGTCCTAATACTTGTTTGCAAACTAATTCATGTTATAACTGAAATTAACTACATGATTCGGATTAACTTATCGTTGATGAAAAACCTTCTGAATAAGGAACTTAGTTAATTTTTGCCAAACTGATTCAATAACGCCATTTTTACGTTATTTCTTCTATTTTTTTTTATTAAACAGTTTTAATTAATAATCAGGCTTAAATATATTTCCTAATAATCTGGTAAAGGCGTTATTTAATATGTCGCTATAATATGCCTAGTTATGCCGATGACAGTGATTTACAGAATAATAATACATGAATAACCTAAATACAATACAAAAATTAAATTAAACTAAATTAAAAATTTAACACTCCATTCTTCATTTCAGCTTACAAAATGCCAAAATTACAGTTGTGTACCTGATATTGTCAATATAAGAAGAAGAAAGTCAGCAACGTAATACGTAACACAGCAACAGCAACAATAACCAGCAATAACCAGTCAACGAAAATCCCAGTGACAGCTTTGAAAAATTCAAAATAAAATCCAGGAATGCCGAAAATAATGGACAGAAACCAAAGGAAATTTTCAGATTTTTGAAAGGCTAGTTAATCTTCAACCCTTAATTTCTACACCTGTATACCAGAATATTTCTCAGGTGTGTACTACTTTCTCTTCTAATTTTCAAATTTTTTTTCTTTGTATGTTTTTTCTTTTCTTGAGAGTTTCAATGTTTTTTTTTTTTCGGAATAAATGTTCAGCTTTTTTTTTCAATCTCTTTTTTTCTGTCTGTCCTTTTTTTTTTCTTATGTTCAAGACTTCACATATATATATCCCATCCCATAAATCAATTCAAATCAATCCCTTTCTCTACCAAACCCATTATCTTCCCACTCATCCCCATTACATTAAATAAATATATCACACCACCCCATTATATTTTGTCCCCCATGCTTTATTTAAAATAATGCAAGATTCCCCTTTAATTTAAATCTTGTCCCCCCTTTATATTAAATAATCATATCACAACCCACCCCATTTCATTTTGTCCCCCATGCTTCAAATAAACAATTTCAAAATGTACAATTCCTAAACTACCCCTTCCAACCTTACTGAAATTACCAAACTACCCCTGATCGTATTACAAATTTACCAAACTACCCATCAGCTATAACACATCATTTAATCAAACATAACCAAAATATAGTCAATATGATCAATTTCTAACAATGTTCAAACAACAATATGAACATGGATGAACATCATAACAACAATATCACATGAACATGATTTTAACAACATTTCAACAACAAATCATATGAACATAAATTGAACAACCAAGAACAACCAAAATTTGATTGAACAATATTTTTGGCAACAACAAACCTATTTTTCGGATTTAAACAACAACAACAATCAAACAAGTATATTCAGATTCTTAAATTCAATAATATTGAACTTAACATCAACTCTAACAACATTACAACAAACAATTCTTATATTAAACTTTAAACAAGATTATGAGAACAATTCAAGCAATAATCATAAATGGTAAACAAGAAATCAAACTATATAAAATTCGGATTCAAGATCATCCAAACAAAGTAGGAACATGAATGAATCTACTTTAACAACAATAACAAACAAGCTTTATTCAACTTCGAATTAAACTTAAACAAAACAAATAAACATATTCAAATTACTAATCTTCAAATAATCAATTAATCTTTTTTAAATTAAATCCAACAAAATTATAACAAATATGCATGATCCAAAAATTAAAGCCAAAACATAACTTCACATTAAATCACTGAATTAAAAACGAACTTCAAACAAGATGAAACACGAATTAAATCTATATTAACAACAATCAACGGATTTAAACGATTTAAGCTAACACTTTTCTATATTAAAACTAAATCTTCTCAAACTGAAAAAATAATTTAATTGAATCTTCAATTCAAATCTATCAACAATATAATTAAACTAACCATTTTTATCTAAAAATAAATATGAAAAATGAAACAAACTTATACTAATTTCAAATCTGAAAATATCAAACAAATTATGGATGAAAATAAACTTAGAACAACTAACCGTAAATGACCAATGACGAACATCGAACGAACTCTAAACGAAACCAACGAAACTTGGACATAAACGGACTTGAAGACGACGAAGCAACAAGCATCAGTGAAAGATGAAGAAAACGCAGCAGCGACGAGCAAGCTCGTCCATGGTCAGCCGCGATGGAGCAGCTGCGAAGAAGAAAACGGGCAGCAGTGGCAGCAGCAGCGGCAACACGGCATCGGCAGCAGCAATCCGGCAGCGAAGGCAGCAACACGTCGCGGACAGCCATGGACGACGACATGGTCGACGTCGAAGCTCGTCCATGGCTGTGTTCGTTTGGTCATTTGATTGAAACAGAAGCAGCAGCATCGGCAGCAGCACGATGGAGGGAGTAGCTGCGACAACCGGCGACGAAGAGAAGACGCAGTCGCGACAGCAGCCATGGCAACGAGCGGAGCTGTAGCGGCGACAAGGCATCGACTGCGTAGTTGTCCAGGAACTAAAGCACGGCCATGGCAATCACTGAAGCAGCAGATGTGTCGAGAAAAGGGTGCAGCAACAGTAAAAAAAACGACGCGACACGGCGAGAAGGATGAAGTCGCGTTGGTGGTTTTTGAGGTCGTTCATGGTTTCTGAGGTTGTTCATGGGAGGGCAGCTTGGAGACGACATGTGTGTGTGTGCAGTGAGGAGGATGGAAGGGAAGCCATTGATGCTAGGGAGAAACTTGGAGAAGAAGAAGCAAAGGTGGGGGGGGGGGGGGCGGATGACTTAGGTCTTTTAGGGTTTTTTCTTTCTTTTTTTTTTGTTTTGTTTTTGTTTTGTAAAAATGAAAGACAAATGGGGTTTGAGTCTTTTGGGTTATGGACTGGGTCGACCCAGTTCGAAATGGACTGGGTCGTAGGGAAGATTGGGCCATTTTTTGGGCTTGTGGCTTGAAATTGAAGAAGAGGCCTAATTCCGACTTTCTTTATATTTTTGCTTTCTTTTCTTCTTTTATTTCTCTAAAACTAAATTATAAAAATACTTAAACTATTATTAAGAATTAAATTAAGTTATAAAAGCGCAAATTAACTCCCAATAACAATTAACGCACAATTAAGTATTAATTAAGCATAAAATTGTATATTTGGACATTAAATGCTAAAAATGCAAACGATGCTTATTTTTGTAATTTTTAAATTTTTGTAAAACAAATTTAATTACTAACAACTATAGAATTAAATCCTACATGCAAAATGCGACATATTTTTGTATTTTTTATTAATTTATCAAATAAACACGCACAGACAAATACAAATAATTATTCAAAATGTCACAAAATATCACAAAATGGCACACCAAGAAAAATCATTTTATTTTTGAATTTTTTGGGAGTAATTCTCATATAGGGCAAAAATCACGTGCTTACAGCTGCCCCTCTTTGCCCGGATACACGAAGGGTTTTCGTGCAAAGATAAAGCGAGCGATTTTTGCCCATTCGCGTACTCCGTTGAAGCATTTTTTTTGAAAAAGATTTGACCGAACCTTTGCTTCAAAGGTTTCCTACATATCCTGGGCTAAACAGGAATCAGGTCAATGTAGTTCGGGAAATTTTGGTAGCTGGGACTACCGTTGGACTGCAATGTTACTGTTGTTGCATGCTATTATTATTGCTTACCGATCTCCTTGTTACACCGTGCTTAAAAAAACAAGAAGCTAGGCTAGAGTACAATTTATTTTTGTTGCCTTGCTTCCTTGTCTGCTTGCATTTCTTTCGGTGCTTTTCTTCCGATGCTTTTCTTCCTTTTGACACATGGACTTGAGTTTATGCTGGGACCCCTTGTTGCAACCTTCTGCTTCCCGGTGCTGGGGAATTTTATTGTTTATTGCTGGGGATTCCTGTTGTAACCTTCCGCCTTCTGGTGGGGTTACTGATTCCAAACTCTGTAATACAAGACTAAAAAGTTGCTTCAATGCAAAATTATGAAATGTATGCCCGCATTATACTGGTGGACGACCTAGAACTGAAATGTATTCCCGCATTTTACTGGTGGGCGACCTAGAACAGAAAAGTATTCCCGCATTATACTGGTGGGCGACCTAGAACATGAAATGAAAACATAAATGTATACCCGCATTATACTGGTGGGTGACCTAGAAATGGAAAACTGAAATGTATGCCCGCATTATACTGGTGGGCGACCTAGAATATGGAATGAAAACATAAATGTATACCCGCATTATACTGGTGGGTGACCTAGAAATGGAAAACTGAAATGTATGCCCGCATTATACTGGTGGGCGACCTAGAACTGAAATGTATTCCCGCATTATACTGGTGGGCGACCTAGAACTGAAATGTATTCCCGCATTTTACTGGTGGGCGACCTAGAACTTAAATGTATTCCCGCATTTTACTGGTGGGCGACCTAGAACTTAAATGTATTCCCGCATTTTACTGGTGGGCGACCTAGAACTTAAATGTATTCCCGCATTTTACTGGTGGGCGACCTAGAACTTAAATGTATTCCCGCATTTTACTGGTGGGCGACCTAGAACTTAAATGTATTCCCGCATTATACTGGTGGGCAACCTAGAACTGAAATGTATTCCCGCATTATACTGGTGGGCGACCTAGAACTTAAATGTATTCCCGCATTTTACTGGTGGGTGACCTAGAACATGAAATGAAAAGACAGAAATGTATTCCCGCATTATACTGGTGGGTGCCTAATTGGTAAAGAATAATTTGAATTTGTTTCCTCTATTCTCCGAGAAAATTTCCACTTGTGGCAGAAAATTTTATGCCCCAATTCTGGCGATCTCTCTTATGGCGTATTTTTAGGCCATCATCAACACTTTATTTTCCTGTTCAAATCAAAGAAAATTTAGTTAGTTTTTTTTTTTTTTTTTTTTTGAAATATGGCGAATGGTCATGTCACTCCTGATGGGGATGATTGTTCCCTTTCCCTTATTCTTGTTCGGCGTTCTCAAAACTTGTTGGGGATGATGTTATTTGCTGGGGATAACATTCTGCTGGGGATGGTTTTTCCATTTATCCCTTCACCATTTTGTATCTCAAAAATTTCTGGAGGTTATTTTGCCGAAGATGAATTTTCCCTTCTTCCCTTCCCCTTCTGTGTTGTCCGACCACCTCGTAGCTTGGTCGATATTCGGTCGGAGTACTCTGGGGATCGTCTTGGAACTAGGCTTACAATTTCCTCAACATTTTTTTTTCCGGCTCTTCCCCGTACTTTCCTTGCCATTTTAGGACAGTATTATTCGGCCTAGCAACCCACGTCTTTTGCCTTATTGCCTTGTCTCTTGCCTGACCTTTTCACTTTTTATGTTGTACCATTTTGGCAACTGGTAGTAAGCTCTGAAAGACCTTCCTTAAAACATAAATTTCTAGAAAAATTCTTTTAAACAACGAAATGAAAAGATAGAAAAATGAGAAAATCTTTCTGAACAAAAAAATGAACTTATCTGGGTGATACAACCGATTCCAATGATCATGTTGTGCGTTCCGGATTAATCAACCCAGTCTATTTGTGTCGATCAAACTTTCTGATGTCTTCACTTGCTGGGGATAAATAGGTGCCCAATTCTTCGCAAAATACGGATCTTTTCCGTCAATCTATCTTGTCGCCTTATAGTGCCCTTCGCGGGGTTTTCACTAACAAGGCTCTCTCATTTCTCACAACTCCCGTCGCCTTATGGTGCCTGTGAAGGTTTTCACCGATAAGACTCTCTCATTTTGTATTTCTCAGCTTACGTCGCCTTATGGCGCCTGTGAAGGTTTTCGCCGATAAGACTCTCTCATCTTATTTTCTCAGCTTGGGATTGGAGTGTTGCCGATAAGATTTATCTCTGCCGGGAATTCTTTTGGCTATAAATTCTTTCAATTCATGATCCTCATTCAGTCAGGGACCGATGTTTTATTCTTGGTTTTCATTTGCCTATCTTAACACCTCTCGGATACTGATCGGGAGGTCTTTTTTTTTGGATATCAATATAGGTTTTAGAAGAAAAGGATATAAAATTCAAAATAACTTTGATGGGTAAAGTATTACAACTCTTGGAATCAAACTTTTTTTTTTTTCAAAATTTAGAAACATAATTTCTGCCCCAGTTTTCTTACTTGGGGATTTTTCTTTTGATTTTTTTTTTATTTTTTTTTTTTTTTATTTTATTACCTTATGACCGAGCCGTGAGGCGCCTACGTATCCTCTTTGAGGAATCAGGTCGAACGTAGTTCACTGACTCCTTTGTTTTCTTGCGACCTTCAAAAAGTTTTTTTTTTCATACATTTTTTCATTAATGATTCCAAGAGAGGGGTATAAAAAGATAAGTATGGCTCAAAGGGGTAAAGCAAAGGTTAAAAGTGTTTGGATAGAAGAAAGAATTGCCTCCGTCATTTCATTTTCCGATAAGCACTAAGTACAAACAAACAAATAAACAACAAAAGAAATTACACATAATATCTTTTGACTGCATCAGAATTGATAGCCATGTCGACGCATCTTCCTTCAACATCCATCAGACGTAAAGCGCCATTGGATAATACTCTGGTCACAATATACGGCCCTTGCCAATTCGGGGCGAACTTGCCTTTTGCCTCAATCTGATGTGGGAGGATCCGTTTCAATACTTGTTGCCCTACTTCAAATTTTCTGGGGCGCACCTTCTTATTGTATGCTCTTGCCATTCTCTTTTGATACAACTGGCCATGACATACTGCTGCCAATCTTTTTTCATCCATTAAACTCAGCTGCTCTAGTCGGGTTTTGACCTATTCATCATCGTCAATCCCGGCCTCAGCGATAATTCGAAGGGAAGGAATTTCAACTTCTGCTGGTATTACTGCTTCGGTTCCGTATACCAACAAATAAGGAGTCGCACCTATTGAAGTACGAACAGTAGTGCGGTATCCTAACAACGCAAATGGTAGCTTTTCATGCCATTGTCTGGATCCTTCAATCATTTTCCTCAATATCTTTTTTATATTTTTGTTGGCTGCCTCAACTGCTCCATTCGCCTTGGGCCGATACGGAGTGGAATTACGGTGTGTAATCTTAAACTGTTCACATACTTCTCTCATCAAGTTGCTGTTAAGATTAGCACCATTGTCCGTGATTATTATATTTGGGATCCCAAATCTACAAATGATATGGGAATGGACGAAATCCACCACTGCCTTCTTGGTTACAGACTTAAAAGTTTTGGCTTCAACCCACTTAGTGAAATAATCGATGGCTACCAGAATGAACCTGTGACCGTTCGAAGCTGCCGGCTCGATAGGCCCAATGACATCCATGCCCCATGCTACAAATGGCCATGGTGCGGACATTGTATGCAATTCCGTTGGTGGAGAATGAATCAGATCTCCGTGTATCTGACACTGATGGCATTTTCGTACGAAACTGATACAATCATGCTCCATAGTGAGCCAATAATATCCCGCTCGCAGAATCTTCTTTGCCAACACATATCCGCTCATATGGGGTCCACAGACTCCAGCATGTACCTCTGTCATCACTATCGTGGCTTGACCTGCATCAATACATCTCAGCAATCCCAGATCTGGGGTTCTTTTGTACAACATTCCTCCACTGAGGAAAAATCCATTTGCCAGTCGTCGGATGGCTCTCTTTTGATCTCCGGTTGCCTGCTCCGGGTATATTCCTATCCTGAGGTATTCCTTGATATCATAAAACCATGGCTCGCCATCCATTTCTTCTTCTATTATGTTGCAGTAGGCATGCTGATCACGAACCTGAATATACAATGGGTCAACATGGATTTTGTCTGGATGGTGCAACATCGATGCTAAAGTGGCCAAAGCATCGGCAACCTCATTGTGAACTCTCGGGATGTGTCTGAACTCCACTGATCGAAATCGCTTGCTCAAATCGTGCAAACATTGTCGGTATGGTATAAGCTTCAAATCCCGTGTTTCCCATTCACCCTGGATCTGATGTACTAGGAGGTCCGAGTCTCCCAAGACCAAGACGTCCTGAACATCCATGTCTGCAGCCAATCGTAGGCCCAAAATACATGCCTCATATTCAGCCATGTTGTTAGTACAATAGAAACGTAGCTGAGCTGTAACAGGATAGTGATGTCCTGTTTCTGAAATAAGTACTGCTCCTACTCCAACTCCTTTCGCATTAGCAGCCCCATCAAAGAAAAGCTTCCACCCTGGCTCCTCATTCAGTTCTAACTCCTCTATATGTATCACTTCTTCATCAGGAAAATACGTCCTCAAAGGCTCGTATTCTTCATCAATAGGATTCTCAGCTAAGTGATCGGCCAATGCTTGAGCTTTCATGGCCGTCCTCGTCACATAGACAATGTCGAACTCTGTGAGTAATATCTGCCATTTTGCCAATCTTCCTGTGGGCATAGGCTTCTGGAAAATATACTTTAATGGATCCAGACGTGAAATAAGGTATGTAGTATGTGACGACAGATAATGCTTAAACTTCTGTGCTACCCAAGTTAGAGCACAACATGTTTTCTCAAGTTGAGTGTACTTATTCTCATAGACTGTAAACTTCTTGCTGAGATAATAGATGGCTTGCTCTTTTCTTCCTGTGATGTCGTGTTGACCCAACACGCAACCAAACGAATGATCCAGGACCGTTAGATAAAGGATTAATGGCCTCCCCGACTCAGGTGGAACCAATACAGGTGGATTAGATAAATAACCTTTGATCTGGTCAAATGCCTTCTGACATTCTGCCGTCCATTCTATCGCGGCATCTTTCCTCAACAATCGAAAGATGGGTTCACAAGTTGTTGTGAGCTGAGCGATGAATCTGCTGATATAGTTCAACCTTCCCAACAGACTCATTACTTCTGTTTTGTTCCTCGGTGGCGGCAATTCCTGGATGGATTTGATCTTTGACGGATCCAACTCAATGCCTCGCCGACTGACGATAAATCCTAACAGCTTTCCAGATGGAACACCAAATGCACATTTGGCTGGGTTGAGCTTAATGTCGTACCTTCGAAGTCTTTGGAAAAACTTCCTAAGGTCTGCTACGTGGTCTTCCTGACGCTTGGATTTGATGATCACATCATCTACGTACACTTCGATCTCTTTATGTATCATATCATGGAACACAGTAGTCATTACTCTCATGTACGTTGCCCCAGCGTTCTTCAAACCGAATGGCATTACCCGATAACAATAAGTCCCCCATGGCGTAATGAAAGCTGTTTTCTCTGCATCTTCTTCATCCATCAAAATCTGATGATACCCAGCGTAGCAATCCACAAAGGAGCCGATTTCTTTCCCGGCGCAATTGTCGATCAAGATATGGATATTGGGCAATGGAAAGTTATCCTTTGGGCTTGCCCTGTTCAGATTACGGTAGTCGACGCATACCCTGATCTTCCCATCTTTCTTTGGTACTGGCACTACATTAGCCAACCAATCAGGATATCGAGAGACCCGAATAACCTTTGCTTGCAGCTGCTTGGTTACTTCTTCTTTAATCTTCACACTCATATCTGTTTTGAACTTCCTTAGTTTCTGCTTGACAGGAAGATAGGCCGGGTCAATGGGCAATTTGTGAACCACTAGCTTGGTGCTTAAACCCGGCATGTCGTCATATGACCATGCAAAAATATCTTTAAACTCAATGAGTGCTTTGATTAATTCTTCCCTGATGCCAGGCTCAATGTGGATGCTGATTTTGGTTTCTCGGACATTATCCGCATCCCCTAGATTTACAGCCTCGGTGTCATTCAGATTAGGCTTGGGTTTCTCTTCAAATTGGCATAGTTCTCGGTTTATTTCCTCGAAGGCTTTATCCTCATCATATTCAGACTCATAATCGATCTCTTGTATCATTAAATCAGAGTCAGATTGATTTATTAGACTAGGTCGAAGATCCGTCGTGCATGCCATGTCATTAGAACCAGTAAAAAGAGAACTGTTCAGAAAGAGAAAAGAATAAAACAAAATTAAAATGAGACAAGAAAAGAGTTTTATTAAAATGCGGGATTACAGGGTTCACACTTTTACAAGATAAAATGAGATTTGGATTACACCCTGAATAATCCGAAAAATAAAAAAGCAAAAATCAAAGCCTACTACCAGGACTCTCCCCGAGTAGGAAGAGGAGTAACCGTCCAATTGTTGGTTTTGGCTTCAGGCCCCATAAACTGTATGTTTGTTCCACTGGAACCCTCTCCGACTTCTACCATATTGACATTAGTGAACAATCTTTCGAAACTCTGATTCAGATCCCCGTCAATCCCAATCAATCGCCCGAGAACTTTCGGGACTGGTGACCCCTTGGCACTTGCTCTAACAAAAGATCTTGAGAGACGTGGCACAGGTTTGGGAAGAAACCAAACTTTCTTCTTCATTTTCCGAGCTCGTTTTACATCTGCCGCAGTCGGTTTGAACCCCAACCCAAAGGTCTCCAAATTCTTGGGCAAGGAAACAGGTTGAACAATTCCCTGAAGTTCAGCTCCCAAGCCTTTTCCTGGCATAAACCCATTACCTAGCATTTCTGAAACCATCATAACCGTTGCGGAAGCTATCCTAGGATGCTGAATGATTTCACCCTCGGGGATCTTGTTTGCCGACACTGCATCAAAAATCTGGTAGACCCAGGGACCTTTGTCATCATTAGTCTCTATGAAGGGTACAATGGCGCCTCCTACGGTGCACGCAGTGTCCTCGCCGTGCAATACGACCTCTTGTCTATCCCACTCGAACTTGACCATCTGATGCAAGGTGGATGGCACTGCTTTGGCTGCATGGATCCACGGACGTCCCAACAGAAAGTTATAAGATACCGTAGCATCTAATACCTGGAATTCCATGGTAAACTGGACTGGACCGATGGTCAACTCAAGTATAATATCCCCCACGGTGGCTGTTCCATTTCCGTCAAATCCTCGGACGCAAATGCTATTCTTTTGGATTCTTCCGTGGTCGATCTTCAATTGGTTCAGGGTGGATAATGGACAAATATTGGCACTTGAGCCGTTATCCACTAATGCCCGAGTAACTGCCGAATCTTCACATTTGACAGTTAGGTAGAGAGCTTTATTATGCTCCGTGCCCTCCACTGGCAGATCATCATCTGAAAATGTTACCCTGTTCACCTCGAAAATTTTGTTGGCAATCGTTTCCAGGTGATTTACAGAAATTTCATTGGGCACATGAGCTTCATTCAGTATCTTCATCAGGGCCCGACGATGTTCATCCGAATGGATTAATAATGATAGCAGTGAGATCTGGGCCGGTGTTTTCTTCAACTGTTCGACCACGGAATAATCCTGCACTTTCATCTTCTTTAAGAAATCCTCAGCTTCTTCTTCTGACACAGGTTTCTTTATTGCAGCTGGATTGGGTCTTCTCAATTCCGCCGGAGCAAAACACCGTCCTGATCGAGTCAGTCCCTGCGCCTCACAACTATTCTCCTCCACTTGTTGTCCCTTGTACATCACCACTGCCTTTTCATACTTCCAAGGCACAGCCTTGCTATCAATCATTGGTGTTTGGACTACTGGTTTTATGATGACCAGTTCCCTGCAGACCCCTTTCACAACAACCACGGGTGTAGATGATGCTCCCGTTATTACCAACTTGGCTGGTTCTGGTTTCCTTGTAGCGGCAGATGGATTCTTCCCCAATATCACCACTGGCTTGACATCTTCCCCTTTCAACTTTACCCCTGCTTCCTCATTGATCGATTTTTCTTTTGGAGTGGCACGGATCATCATCACTGTCTGTGGGGGTTTCTTCGGCTCCCCTACTTCGTGCACAAGCTCGATCATGTGGGCTTCAGGGTGCTTTGGCAATGGGTTCTGGTTAATGTTAGGTGCCTCCGGTGCCTGTACCTCGATCTTGTTGGTATCAATAAGATCTTGTATTGCATGTTTCAGCCTCCAACATTTCTCGGTATCATGTCCGGGAGCTCCCGAACAATATTCACATCTTACCGAGTGATCCATATTTTGGGGTAAGGGATTTGGTAATCTAGGCTCAACAGGATTTAATAAACCCAACTGCCTCAATTTGTGGAACAAGGCAATATAAGTTTCCCCCAACTCAGTAAAAGTTCTTTGCCTCTGCAATCTTTCATTTCTGGCGGCCGGATTTCCCCTGAAACCCATCCCTGGAGGGTTCCTGTAGGCTCTTGGTGGTGGATAGGTGTTTTGTGGTGGTGGGTATGTGTTATGTGGAGGTGGGTATGTGTTATGTGGAGGTGGGTATGTATTGTGGGGAACCGGCGTGCGCCATTGTGGGCGAACCGGAGGTTGGGTGTATGTCTGGGCTTGATGGACGGTGAAATGTTGTTCTTGTGGTTGGTAGTAGGGTTGTGGAGGGTAATTTGGAATGTGTGGGTAGTTTAGACGATGGGGTCTGGGTTGGTAATGAGGGGAAGGACCTCTAGATCTGGACCAATTGTCGGCCTCTAATGTCGTGACCTCCTCTCTCCTTTTCTTCCCTAGCGCACCTCCCGTGCCGCTCTGAATGGCCTGAGTTGTTGCCTTAATTGCCGAATAACTCAGGATTTTATTAGACTTAAGTCCCTCTTCTATCATACCTCCCATTTTCACAACTTCATTAAATGATTTGCCAACTGACGTCACCAAGTGACCAAAGTAAGTTGGCTCGAGAGTTTGTAAGAAGTAATCCACCATTTCTCCTTCTCTCATTGGGGGATCAACTCTGGCTGCCTGTTCTCTCCATCGGAACCCAAATTCTCGGAAGCTCTCTCCGGGTTTCTTCTCGAGCTTTAGCAATGTGAGACGGTCTGGGACTATCTCAAGGTTGTATTGGAAATGTCCTGCGAAAGCCTGTGCCAAGTCATCCCAGGTGTACCACCTGCTCGGATCTTGTCTTGTATACCACTCTAACGCCGACCCGCTCAAACTCTGGCCAAAGTAAGCTATTAATAGCTCATCTTTGCCCCCTGATCCCCTCATTTTGCTACAAAAACCTCGTAGATGTGCCATAGGATCACCATGCCCTTCGTATAAATCGAACTTGGGCATTTTGAACCCTGCTGGTAATTGAACGTCAGGGAAAGGGCATAGATCCTTGTAAGCCACGCTGACTTGGTTACCTAACCCGTGTATGTTCCTGAAGGATTGCTCCAGGCTTTTAAATTTCCGCATCACCTCGTCCTGCTCTGGGCTCTTAGCCGGCTTTTCAATCTCCGCCGGGACCTCAAAGTGGGGATTATAGGTATGTGGCTCGGGTGCTTTGAATGTGAGTTCAGGGGGGTAGTATTGTGTATCGTGAGCCTGAAACAATGGCTCACTAGATGATCTGTGCAATGGGGCTGGGGGAGGTGCCACAAAGACGGGAACATTTGGTGGAGGAGGGTTTTGAGTGGGTGGTGGAGCTTGGGAATCATAAGCCTCTCTTCCCTGATAATAATGATGGCTTGGGAAACTTGTTGAAGGACCGGGAGAAGGGTATTCCGGCGTGTGTGTTGGTTGGAGGGTAGGAGTAACGGGTAATTCTTGCCCCTTCTGGGCTCTAGCTAAGGCTATCTGCATTTCATTCATTTCTAGCCTCATTTTTTCCATTTTCTCCAGGGCTTCTTTCAGCATCTGATTGGCCGTTTTTTCTGACTCAACGCTGTTGTCTGACCCAGTCATACTTTCTGGTATAGGACCTTTTGATCTTGTCTGATAATGGTACGGTGCCAGTACGCTCTAACAACTAACTGATATTGGTATGAAAAAACAACAAACTTGTCAGTGGTAGAGTCTTAACAGATATTGTAATTGCACGTTAGGGGGATGCAATGCTCCTAGGCAGTTAATCATTTCTAACATGCTTTTGCTCCGATCCGCATGCATCATCCCGGCTTATTTTTGCTCTGACAAATATATATTCTTCCTCTTTTTTTTTTTTCTTCTTTTTTTTTTCTTTTTAATTACGGTCGAATCCTATAGAGATTGCCTACGTATCGTGACCCCGCACGAATCAGACCAAGCGTAGTTCGTGCCATAAGACCAAATATATATATATATATATTTTTTTTTATATTACTCAAAAATAATGCTATTACAAGCCATCACAGAAAAAACAAAAAATACAGACTTTATATATATATATATATATATATATATATATATATATTTTTTTTTTTTTTTTTTTTTTTTTTTTTTGAGAATGTTTGAAGAAAAGGAAAAAACATATGGGTAGACAACAGACTCGAAAAACAAACAAGTGCAAGATTGAACTAGGGATACATTAAAGCTTTGAATTTTGGTGCCCGCGAGGCATCATTCGGCCTTTCCGCGGGCTTGGGGGCCAGGCTTCTTTGCAAGCTTTTTAGTTCCTCCATGATCTGATGGACATAACCCATGATTGAGGCAAATAGGACATCACGAGGCATCTCTTCACATGTTAGGCACTTTGTGGTGATATAGCGCCCTATATCATTGATCCTACCCCTGATTCTATCCCTCTCTATGCACAGCTGTTCTATCCGTTGATTCTTTAGTCCCAATATTCGAGTATTGTCAATGAGCTGCTCTTGGAACCTCTCCATTTGTTCTTCCATCCGGGCTATCGACTCATGGTAGTGTTCTCTATATGTTCTAGCATCCTGGGCTTGTTTGAGGACCCGATTATTGAGAATGGAGTTTATCTCTCTCAATGTCGCGACACTCATTTCATAGTCCCTTTTTACTTTCCATAGGTGCTCTCTCCGTGATGTTGTAACTGTAGCCCACCTGACCCGCATTCTTGTTATACAAGCCTGGGATCTCTCCAAGTCTTCTCGGCTTTGGCTGACTTGATTTCTCAATTCCGCTATCAACCTTTCATCAGATCGACGTTTCTGTCGGTCGCTATCACTCTTACTGACTTGGCGAATTCGGGCTTTCAGTGCCTGGTTTTCTTTGGCTAATTTGTTCTTCTCACCCTGCTCTGAGGCTACCTGAACGTTGTTTTCAAACATAAGTCTTTCAATTTGTCGCTTCAGCTTCCCGATTTCAACCCGGTAGCCTTCCTCTCTCTCTAACTAGCCCCATTGTTCCTGCGAATCATCTGTAAATTGTTGGACGTGAGCTCTTTTGGCAGGCCTCTGACGAATCTGAAACCTTTTCCCGAACCAAACATCGTATTTTGGGTCTACCTCACCCTTAGCCAGCTCTCGAACCATAGTCTTGGGTTCAAGGAATCTACATTCGTGCCACAACTTTCTAATTTTTCCTTCGGGGAACACGACTCCTGGACTCAACTCAATGGCGTGCTTGCTTAGATCCTCATCAGTGGGAATTACCTGAAATCTTCCTAGTTGGCGCAGTACCCGATGAGGAGCATATGGTTGGATGCTACGAAGTCCCATCAAAAGAACATGACATTCCTCGGCCGCCATGTATATTACCTCAGTATCATTCAACCACCCAAATGCCCATTCAACTTGGTCGGCTGTTGTTGACCTCAATTGTGCAAGCCATGCTTCGACGCCTTCGGGAAATATGACGCCTGTCATTCGTTTCTCAAAGCCGCTAATGCAGTTTTTCTCAGTCAACCCGTGGTTCATGTATCCCACTCGGTGATGGAGGTGTTCTTGCATCCACAACTGGAGTAACAGATTGCATCCCTGAAAGAACTTGCCTCCTTCTCGGCATATAGTTAAAGCTCGGTAGATTTCAGACAAAATCAAAGGAACCACAGTACTGTCGGTTCTTTTGATTGCAACATCGGCCATCCCTACAAGGCCTATCTCTATTTTTTATCTTTGCGGGGACAGACCACAATTCCCAGAAATGCTGTGATAAATGCCAAAGTACGTCTTGCTTCCCACCTGATTCTGTTCCCAGTGTGAATTAATCCGAGGTTTGGTTCTTCCAAACCCTGAGGAATTCCGTACCGTTGATACAAGAATTGGAGAGTACAACATCCCTTCGACAAATCATCATTCTGTACCTTCCGACTAATGCTTAGTAAATCCAAGAACGCGTGCGGAGATACTGGTCTTGGTGAAAGTAAATACTGCCCTCTTAGTTTCCCATTCAACCCCGCATATCCGGCGACTTCCTCTAGTGTAGGTGAAAGTTCAAAGTCAGCAAAACGAAACACGTTGCGTGTTGGGTCCCAGAACGGTATTAGAGCCTCGATGATATCTGTCCTTGGCTTGATATTCAACAGATCGACAAAACCTCCCAAAACTCTTTCCACTATCTTTATACTATCCTTTCCCATATCATTCCACCACATGTGGAGTTGCGAAGGGACCTCGCTACACACTGAGAATGGTTCATTTTGACTTGTGCTCATCCTGCACATTTATTATAGTGATTAAAGAAGGAAAAACTTTTATTTGACTTAAAAACTATCTATATTCTAAAGAAATATTTTTTGGATTTTAATAATTTTTTTTTCTTGAAAAAAAACTTTTAAGGAGAAAGGAAATATTTTTGAACCAATATTCTGAATTTATGAAAGAAATACTACAGAAAAAATATTTTTGAATTTTATTTTGAATATCTTTTAAACAAATAATTGGGATTTTGAGATTAAAAGGAAATATATTTTTTTTTTTAAAAAAAAAATTGAGGTCTAAAAGAAAAACTTTCTAAAGAAGTGAGTAATGTTAAATATTTTTGGATTTTTTTTTTTTGAATATGGTGAGCCGAAACCAAAGAGGTTTGCCTCTGATCTCACATCCGGTGAGAATCATACCCGCGTAGTTCAGGCTATAAACTAACTAATTTTTTTTTTTTTTTTTTTTTGAAAACAAACAAATTTTTCCACTTCCTTTTATAAAAAAAAACTATTTTCATTTTTCATTTTTTTTTTAAATAAAGCAAATTAAAATAGAAGACTTATTCCTACACACTTTCTGCTTTCTAGGCAAACCAACAATTCTAAAAGTAAAAATATATATATGTTTTTTTTTTTTTTTAAAAAAAATTCGGCAGTACTTCGACAGTACTTGGACACTGATTTTTTCTAAATTAATCAAATAACTTTTACTTGCTATTTTTATTTTATTTTACTTTTTACACTCCCGAGACTCAGAAGCCGGTCAACATGCAAGACCGAGCAAATAAATGCACATAAAACAAATAATATGCATCAGGATGGTCATTTTCATTTTTGGTGCACCTGTCCTAGACAGACTCAACCCCTGTGTTGAGCCTCCAAAGTCAGATGCACGTGATGCAAACAAACGTTCCTACTAGGGATCCGACATGTGGTTTTGTTATACTAGGTTCAGAACCTGGGTGTTTGTTCTAGACCTGGCTTACCCGAGCGGACAGCTCGAGCCGAGGGGGTAGCGTACCGGGAATACAGAAGCTTCACCGGCTTAGCAACTTGTCCGAACCTCGTTCTAAATTGGGATTTGACACTATACAGAAAAGAAGTCGTACGAAGTACACCCTTCTTCATGATTTAGAAGACTCAGAGAGGAGATGGGTTTCGGCACAGTTTATACACAGTTCACGTAATATCAAAGCGGTAAAAGCAGCATTTAGCACATTAGGCTCAATCATGTAAAAATCAGATAAAACCAAATATAACAATTTATATGAGCTCGAATTTCTAACCCTGAACCACTGGTTCTGGGTTAAGTCCCCAGCAGAGTCGCCAGAGCTGTCACACCTCCTTTTTCCGGCACCGCGAGGTGCGTAGGGAGTTTTTTCCAATTAAAGGACAGTCGAAACGGGATTGGTTTAATTATTTCAGAGTCGCCACTTGGGAGATTTAGGGTGTCCCAAGTCACCAATTTTAATCCCGAATCGAGGAAAAGAATGACTCTATATTACAGTCTGCGTACCAGAAATCCGGATAAGGAATTCTGTTAACCCGGGAAAAGGTGTTAGGCATTCCCGAGTTCCGTGGTTCTAGCACGGTCGCTCAACTGTTATATTCGGCTTATTTATCCGATTTTTAATACAATTATGAACCATGTGCAAATTTTATCTTTTTACCGCTTTATTATTATAATTATTATTTTTTAGGAATGTGAACATCGCTTAAAACATATCTTTGGATTGTGTCACATGAAATGCACCCACAATACGAAACATATTTTATTTGATGTTTTAGGATTTAGATTTGGGTCGCATGAAATGCGCATCCGAGTTTAAGAAGGTAAAATTAATTAAATCGCGCCTAAAGAGTCTAACGCGTCATCATCTTTGGGGAAGGAAGTGAAATTCACTAAACAATCCATCCCTAATTCTAAGTAATTTTTTTTAATAATTAAATAAATAAATGAGAATGGAGAATCCTATACATTTGTATTATTTACATCTATTTATTTTTAGCGAACTCCTTTAATAGTATCCCTAATGACTACCTTTTTATTATTACTAAGTTTTTTATAAATGTAAAATCAATATCTACATTCTTGAAAATGACATATTAAATAGAAGGGAAAAACAAATATTAGCAGAAAATAATAAAATTATAATCATAGATACAACATGGAATTATCGGAAAGTAAAAAAAATAAAAATAAAAATAAAAAAAAAAACTAATTATCCCATAGTTGGATTAAAATTCAAATTATTAGTAAGACTTAAGCTTATTGAAACTAATTATTTGCAAATACTGAAAATTGAAAGAAATAAAATAAAAACTTGAGTACTAAATCATATTTCTAAAAATTTAAACAATTTAACATTAACTAACTTTGTTTTAATTCATCATGTCCTAATACTTGTTTGCAAACTAATTCATGTTATAACTGAAATTAACTACATGATTCGGATTAACTTATCGTTGATGAAAAACCTTCTGAATAAGGAACTTAGTTAATTTTTGCCAAACTGATTCAATAACGCCATTTTTACGTTATTTCTTCTATTTTTTTTATTAAACAGTTTTAATTAATAATCAGGCTTAAATATATTTCCTAATAATCTGGTAAAGGCGTTATTTAATATGTCGCTATAATATGCCTAGTTATGCCGATGACAGTGATTTACAGAATAATAATACATGAATAACCTAAATACAATACAAAAATTAAATTAAACTAAATTAAAAATTTAACACTCCATTCTTCATTTCAGCTTACAAAATGCCAAAATTACAGTTGTGTACCTGATATTGTCAATATAAGAAGAAGAAAGTCAGCAACGTAATACGTAACACAGCAACAGCAACAATAACCAGCAATAACCAGTCAACGAAAATCCCAGTGACAGCTTTGAAAAATTCAAAATAAAATCCAGGAATGCCGAAAATAATGGACAGAAACCAAAGGAAATTTTCAGATTTTTGAAAGGCTAGTTAATCTTCAACCCTTAATTTCTACACCTGTATACCAGAATATTTCTCAGGTGTGTACTACTTTCTCTTCTAATTTTCAAATTTTTTTTTTTCTTTGTATGTTTTTTCTTTTCTTGAGAGTTTCAATGTTTTTTTTTTCGGAATAAGTGTTCAGCTTTTTTTTTCAATCTCTTTTTTTCTGTCTGTCCTTTTTTTTTTCTTATGTTCAAGACTTCACATATATATATCCCATCCCATAAATCAATTCAAATCAATCCCTTTCTCTACCAAACCCATTATCTTCCCACTCATCCCCATTACATTAAATAAATATATCACACCACCCCATTATATTTTGTCCCCCATGCTTTATTTAAAATAATGCAAGATTCCCCTTTAATTTAAATCTTGTCCCCCCTTTATATTAAATAATCATATCACAACCCACCCCATTTCATTTTGTCCCCCATGCTTCAAATAAACAATTTCAAAATGTACAATTCCTAAACTACCCCTTCCAACCTTACTGAAATTACCAAACTACCCCTGATCGTATTACAAATTTACCAAACTACCCATCAGCTATAACACATCATTTAATCAAACATAACCAAAATATAGTCAATATGATCAATTTCTAACAATGTTCAAACAACAATATGAACATGGATGAACATCATAACAACAATATCACATGAACATGATTTTAACAACATTTCAACAACAAATCATATGAACATAAATTGAACAACCAAGAACAACCAAAATTTGATTGAACAATATTTTTGGCAACAACAAACCTATTTTTCGGATTTAAACAACAACAACAATCAAACAAGTATATTCAGATTCTTAAATTCAATAATATTGAACTTAACATCAACTCTAACAACATTACAACAAACAATTCTTATATTAAACTTTAAACAAGATTATGAGAACAATTCAAGCAATAATCATAAATGGTAAACAAGAAATCAAACTATATAAAATTCGGATTCAAGATCATCCAAACAAAGTAGGAACATGAATGAATCTACTTTAACAACAATAACAAACAAGCTTTATTCAACTTCGAATTAAACTTAAACAAAACAAATAAACATATTCAAATTACTAATCTTCAAATAATCAATTAATCTTTTTTTTAATTAAATCCAACAAAATTATAACAAATATGCATGATCCAAAAATTAAAGCCAAAACATAATTTCACATTAAATCACTGAATTAAAAACGAACTTCAAACAAGATGAAACACGAATTAAATCTATATTAACAACAATCAACGGATTTAAACGATTTAAGCTAACACTTTTCTATATTAAAACTAAATCTTCTCAAACTGAAAAAATAATTTAATTGAATCTTCAATTCAAATCTATCAACAATATAATTAAACTAACCATTTTTATCTAAAAATAAATATGAAAAATGAAACAAACTTATACTAATTTCAAATCTGAAAATATCAAACAAATTATGGATGAAAATAAACTTAGAACAACTAACCGTAAATGACCAATGACGAACATCGAACGAACTCTAAACGAAACCAACGAAACTTGGACATAAACGGACTTGAAGACGACGAAGCAACAAGCATCAGTGAAAGATGAAGAAAACGCAGCAGCGGCAACACGGCATCGGCAGCAGCAATCCGGCAGCGAAGGCAGCAACACGTCGCGGACAGCCATGGACGACGACATGGTCGACGTCGAAGCTCGTCCATGGCTGTGTTCGTTTGGTCATTTGATTGAAACAGAAGCAGCAGCATCGGCAGCAGCACGATGGAGGGAGTAGCTGCGACAACCGGCGACGAAGAGAAGACGCAGTCGCGACAGCAGCCATGGCAACGAGCGGAGCTGTAGCGGCGACAAGGCATCGACTGCGTAGTTGTCCAGGAACTAAAGCACGGCCATGGCAATCACTGAAGCAGCAGATGTGTCGAGAAAAGGGTGCAGCAACAGTAAAAAAACGACGCGACACGGCGAGAAGGATGAAGTCGCGTTGGTGGTTTTTGAGGTCGTTCATGGTTTCTGAGGTTGTTCATGGGAGGGCAGCTTGGAGACGACATGTGTGTGTGTGCAGTGAGGAGGATGGAAGGGAAGCCATTGATGCTAGGGAGAAACTTGGAGAAGAAGAAGCAAAGGTGGGGGGGGCGGATGACTTAGGTCTTTTAGGGTTTTTTCTTTCTTTTTTTTTTGTTTTGTTTTTGTTTTGTAAAAATGAAAGACAAATGGGGTTTGAGTCTTTTGGGTTATGGACTGGGTCGACCCAGTTCGAAATGGACTGGGTCGTAGGGAAGATTGGGCCATTTTTTGGGCTTGTGGCTTGAAATTGAAGAAGAGGCCTAATTCCGACTTTCTTTATATTTTTGCTTTCTTTTCTTCTTTTATTTCTCTAAAACTAAATTATAAAAATACTTAAACTATTATTAAGAATTAAATTAAGTTATAAAAGCGCAAATTAACTCCCAATAACAATTAACGCACAATTAAGTATTAATTAAGCATAAAATTGTATATTTGGACATTAAATGCTAAAAATGCAAACGATGCTTATTTTTGTAATTTTTAAATTTTTGTAAAACAAATTTAATTACTAACAACTATAGAATTAAATCCTACATGCAAAATGCGACATATTTTTGTATTTTTTATTAATTTATCAAATAAACACGCACAGACAAATACAAATAATTATTCAAAATGTCACAAAATATCACAAAATGGCACACCAAGAAAAATCATTTTATTTTTGAATTTTTTGGGAGTAATTCTCATATAGGGCAAAAATCACGTGCTTACAGCTGCCCCTCTTTGCCCGGATACACGAAGGGTTTTCGTGCAAAGATAAAGCGAGCGATGGTGGTTTCGGGGTGTTGATGTTGGAGTAGGGAATGGAGGTCTTTAGGGTTTTTGGTCTTCTTCCTCTTTTAGGAAGAAGACGAGTGAACAGTACTATTTTCAAAAATTCCCCAAGTCCTCAAAATCTGTCCGTTTGTTTTCTTCTCCCCTTTCTTTTGTGTTTGTCCGTGTATTTAGCATGGGCTTGTCAAGAAAAATGAGCCCCACGCGTGGTGGGGTTCAAGGTTTATGTCCCCCACGCGTGGTGGGGTTCCCCACGTGTCCTGGACACGGTTATTATGGGCTAGGTCCGAAAATTAGGCCTAAAACCGGGTAGTTTGAACCCGAATATTATTCTTTTGCCCGGACCCGAGAAATAGGAACACGTTGCTTAACTAGTCCTATGTAAGCAAAATAACTACCGAAAATAAGACTAGTATTTAACAAAACTATATCTTTTTTTAAATATTTTTAAGGTTTTAAAATAGCTACAAAATATTAATAAAACTATTTTTGTAATTTTCGTAAATATTAAGATAAAATATGAAGTACTATTTTTGTATTTTTTCAAAGTTAAAACGACTATAAAATATTAATAAAACCATTTTTTTGTAATTTTCGTAAATATTAAGATAAAATATGAAGTAATATTTTTTGTATTTTTCAAAGTTAAAATAACTATAAAATATTAATAAAACTTTTTTTTGTAATTTACGTTTTTTAATAAAGACAAAAATATGAAATAATATTTTTTGTATTAAAATGACTTCAAAACATTAATAGAATTATATATATATTTTTTGTTAATTTTCGAATTTATATAAAGTACCAAAATAAAGTGCAATTTTTGATTTTTTCAAGTTTATGAGGGATACATAAACTAAAATTTATATATATACTTTTTTTTGTAATTTTTCTTTTTGAAACGAAATAAAATAAAAATAGTTAAAATAGCTATACTAGACCCAATTTCACATATTCACACTAAAAATGTGAAAATTCTCGGGGAGGGTCAAAAATCACGTGCTTACAGCTGCCCCTCTTTGACTGGAAACACGAAGAGTTTTCCGACAAAGAACGACTAGCCGTATTTTTGACCCGACCATTACTTGGACGGACTACACTGAAGGAAAGGGAGGGAATGTGACCGAGCCCTGGTATCTGAGCTGCCTACATATCCTTGGTTATACAGGAATCATGCCGTGTGTAGTTCGGATATGAGAGAGATAGTGAAGTGTACCGAGGTGAAGAGCCGATCGAGGTGCCGTTCCGTTGAGGTTCCGGTCCGCGGTCCTGTCATTACAACAAAAAATGAAAACTGAAAAAGACTAACTAAGCCTATCAGCTACTAGTTACAAGGATTCCTATCTCTTAAGTCTTCTGAAACTTGGTCTTGAGTCTTGAATGGTGCTTCATACAGACTTTGGATCTGAACCTTGATACTTGCTAGTTGTAGGTGCTAGTTCTTGAGCAGACCACATTTGTTCTCCACTTCCGTAATTTGGGTTCTTTTTTTTTTATTTTTTTCTCTTTTTTTTCTTTTCTTCTTGTTTTTGTGACTAGCTTTTGTTGACCCTCTCAGACTGTTGACTCGCATTCTTGGGGCGAGCTTCTAACTTGGATTGAATGCTGGGGATTTCTGTTGTAATCCTTCTGCTTTCCGGTCACTGCTTGATCTTGAAAAAATGTTTCTCCGTTCTACAGGCGGACTCCTGACTTCTTCTATCTTCGACACGCAACAACCTCCGTTCTACAGGCGGGTCCCTGACAATCAAAACAAACAAGACAAACAAAATTTCCTAACCCAGTTTGTACTGGGAAGATTTGTGAGTCGTTAGCAAAATTGTAACTCCTTACACCACTGATGCAATGATGAGAGTAAACTAAAGACTAGGCTAGGATGTGCATCTCCTAGAGTAAAACCAAAACTCTTGCTAGCAAATGTGTCTACTAAAATAAAAACCTCAATGACTCAAACTAGAAAGTGTGTCTTCTATGGTTGCATCGGAATGAGCTAAACTAGGAAGTGCGTCTCCTAAGGGTGAAAACTTCAGTGACTAGAACTAGGAAGTGCGTCTCCTATGAATAAAATATCGATTAGGAAGTGCGTCTCCTACGGGTAAACTTCAAAAAACTGGACTAGGAATTGTGTCTCCTATGGTCGAACTTAAAATGAATCAAACTAGGAAGTGCATCTCCTAGGGGTGAACTATTCTTAGGAAGTGCGTCTCCTATTGGTGAAACTTAACTTAGGAAGTGCGTCTCCTATTGGTGAAACTGAACTTAGGAAGTGCGTCTCCTATCGGTGAAACTTATCTTAGGAAGTGCGTCTCCTACTGGTGAAACTTGCTTAGGAAGTGCGTCTCCTATTGGGAAAAACTGTTCTTAGGAAGTGCGTCTCCTACTGGGTAAAACTTGCTTAGGAAGTGCGTCTCCTATTGGTGAAACTGAACCTAGGAAGTGCGTCTCCTATTGGTGAAATAAACTTAGGAAGTGCGTCTCCTATCGGTGAAATTTGCTTAGGAAGTGCGTCTCCTATTGGTGAAACTTGTTTAGGAAGTGCGTCTCCTATTGGTGAAACTTGCTTAGGAAGTGCATCTCCTATTGGTGAAACTGACTTAGGAAGTGCGTCTCCTACTGGTGAAACTTATCTTAGGAAGTGCGTCTCCTATTGGTGAAACTTCTTAGGAAGTGCGTCTCCTATGGTGAAACTGAACTTAGGAAGTGCGTCTCCTATTGGTGAAACTGAACTTAGGAAGTGCGTCTCCTATCGGTGAAACTTATCTTAGGAAGTGCGTCTCCTACTGGTGAAACTTGCTTAGGAAGTGCGTCTCCTATTGGGAAAAACTGTTCTTAGGAAGTGCGTCTCCTACTGGGTAAAACTTGCTTAGGAAGTGCGTCTCCTATTGGTGAAACTGAACCTAGGAAGTGCGTCTCCTATTGGTGAAATAAACTTAGGAAGTGCGTCTCCTATCGGTGAAATTTGCTTAGGAAGTGCGTCTCCTATTGGTGAAACTTGTTTAGGAAGTGCGTCTCCTATTGGTGAAACTTGCTTAGGAAGTGCATCTCCTATTGGTGAAACTGACTTAGGAAGTGCGTCTCCTACTGGTGAAACTTATCGGAGGAAATGCGTCTCCTATGGGTGAAACTAAACAAACCTAGGAGGAAATGCATCTCCTATGGGTAAAACTAAAACTTAGGAGGAAATGCATCTCCTATGGGTAAAGACGTGGAATGTATGCCTCTATTATCTGGGCGGGCTCCCAATTTCAACACTTGAAATAAAAAGACTGAATTTATGCCTCTGTTATCTGGGCGGGCTCCCAATTTCAACACTTGAAATAAAAGACTGAAACCAACATATCCTATTTGAGGGCGGATGAACCCAACATATCCTATTTGAGGGCGGATGAACCCGACATATCCTATTTGAGGGCGGATGAACCCGACATATCCTATTTGAGGGCGGATGAACCCGACAGATCCTATTTGAGGGCGGATGAACCCAACATATCCTATTTGAGGGCGGATGAACCCAACAGATCCTATTTGAGGGTGGATGAACCCAAACATATCCTATTTGAGGGCGGATGAACCCGACAGATCCTATTTGAGGGCGGATTAACCCGACATATCCTATTTGAGGGCGGATGAACCCGACATATCCTATTTGAGGGCGGATGAACCCGAAAATATCCTTAAGACTTGAAATGTCTTACCTCGAATACTTGCTGGGGATTGGGATGAATTTTCCCCTTTTTTTATTTGAGGGCGGATGAACCCAACATATCCTATTTGAGGGCGGATGAACCCGACAGATCCTATTTGAGGGCGGATGAACCCGACAGATCCTATTTGAGGGCGGATGAACCCAACAGATCCTATTTGAGGGCGGATGAACCCAACATATCCTATTTGAGGGCGGATGAACCCAACAGATCCTATTTGAGGGCGGATGAACCCGACATATCCTATTTGAGGGCGGATGAACCCGACATATCCTATTTGAGGGCGGATTGACCCAACATATCCTATTTGAGGGCGGATGAACCCGACAGATCCTATTTGAGGGCGGATTAACCCGACATATCCTATTTGAGGGCGGATGAACCCAACATATCCTATTTGAGGGCGGATGAACCCGACAGATCCTATTTGAGGGCGGATTAACCCGACAGATCCTATTTGAGGGCGGATGAACCCGACAGATCCTATTTGAGGGCGGATGAACCCAACATATCCTATTTGAGGGCGGATGAACCCAACAGATCCTATTTGAGGGCGGATGAACCCGACAGATCCTATTTGAGGGCGGATGAACCCGACAGATCCTATTTGAGGGCGGATTAACCCGACATATCCTATTTGAGGGCGGATGAACCCAACATATCCTATTTGAGGGCGGATGAACCCGACATATCCTATTTGAGGGCGGATGAACCCAACATATCCTATTTGAGGGCGGATGAACCCAACAGATCCTATTTGAGGGCGGATGAACCCAACAGATCCTATTTGAGGGCGGATGAACCCAAAATATCCTATTTGAGGGCGGATGAACCCAAAATATCTTTAAGACTTGAAAATGTCTTACCTCGAATACTTGCTGGGGATTGGGATGAATTTTCCTTTTCTACCTTCCCCATTTTTTATTATTATTCTTTTTTTTTTAATTCCTTTTTTGTTTTTGTTTTGTTTTTGCATAGCTTCTTCCTTCAAAGACTACATCCCTTGATTTACTTACTTGTTGGGGGGTAAAATGTTATCAGCTGGGGGTACCTGACTTCCAAAAAATTTTCTAAATGGAAGGAAAATTTTCTGCCCCAGTTTGATAATATCCCTTGTGGCACGCAGTTCTGGCATCAATGCCATTTCCTTTACCTGTTTCAAATCAAACAAAATTGTTAGTTTAAAACATGGTGGTTGGTTGTGATACTCCTACTGGGATGGCTTTCCCTTTCTCCTTCCTTGCTCTGCGTTCAACAACTTGTTGGGGATGATCTTATGTGCTGGGGATAATCCCTTCCTGCTGGGGGATATCCCTCTTCTTTTGTGGCATAGCTTGGAAACTGGCATTTCCCTGACCTTTTAGTCTAGTATGGATTTCGCCAAATTATGCTCACTGCTCTCCTTGCTCTGTTCATGGGCCTTGGCCTTTGAGGTTTGGGTTTGGCAAGGATATCTCTCTTGACGCTCGTCAATCCTTTTGTCAATTCCCTTTGCTGGGGATATCTTTTTTGACACTGGCCTCGCGCTTGTTCCTCGCCGACTATACCATTTGGATATACTAGTCAGATCTCATCTTGGAAAGTTGATGGCATATTTTGAAGTCATTTCATACTTGTTCTGACCGGACAGACTCTATTGGGGAAATTTTTTATGAAAGGAGAAAGATAACAGAAAAAAATAAAAGACAAAGGAAACGATGACTCTTTTACAAAAGAAACTATAAATAAAACCCTATCAAACGCAGATACCGACTCTAATGGCCATGACATGCATATGAGGCCTATCATTTACCGTCAATCATCTTTCAAGATCCTCAATTGGCGATTCCCCATCTGATTCCCAATCTTATTCGACTTGCAGTGCCCGAAGGGTTTTCACTATCAAGTCTCTCTCATTTTTGGCTTTTCTCTCAGATTTCATCGCCTTATGGTGCCTGTGAAGGTTTTCACCGATAAGACTCTCTCATTTGTATCACTTTTCAGCTGGGGATTTGGAGTGTCGCCGGTATGACTCTTTCTGCTGGAGATTAGAGTCCTTTCTGCTGTGGAACAAAATGTTATATTCGCCGGTAAGACTCTTCATTTGTCTGACTTGGCATCTTTTGAAGACTGATCGGAAGGTCTTTCTTTGGACCGTAATGTGGGTTTTGGATAGGGTTAGAAAGAAAGGGTATTAAAGGCTCAAAAAATGCATTAATTTTGGGTTATTAATTACAACCTTCGGAATTAGATTTATTTACATCAAACGCAACTTTTGCCCCAGTTTCTTGCTTGGGGATATTTTAATTGATTTTTTCATTTTTTAAAACTATGACCGAGCCGTGAAGCGCCTACGTATCCTCTTTGAGGAATCAGGTCAAACGTAGTTCCCAATTCCTCTTTTCATTCCGACTTTCTTTTGTTTTTTTCTTTGTTATCAATTTTCTTTTCTTTTCTTTTTTTTTCTCTCTTTTGCTCGTTGCTGTTTTCTTTCTTTCTCTTTTTTTCGTTGTTACTGATTCCGAACGAGGGGTATGAAAGAAAAATAAATAAGGCTCAAAAGGGGTAACGAAGGATAAAATGTTTAGGTAGCAGAACAAAATGCCTTCGTCATTCCAGTCTTCAAGACATGCCAAGTGCAAACAACACAATTAAACAATAGATTTATAGTCTCTTCCGATGGTGCTAGACTTGACAATTATACTCAACATCTGTTTGTTCATTTGTCACTTCTAAACACTGCTGGGCGATACTCTCATTATCATGAACGCCCCTCATGCCAATTTGGCGAATCTTGGTTTTAACGGTTTTTCTTCATATTTTACTTGCCCCAGTTCCATATGACTCGAGCTCTGAATAGTCTCAACCCGTTCTTATTTCCTTTAAATGCTTTGATCACCTTCCCAGGGTTTTATGATTAACTTTTAAGATTAGGCCCAAACTGGGTGCGCATGTCATGTCCCTAGAATCGACATTGAATAAAAATGATAAAAGGACTAAACAAAAGAAAACTGGAAATAAAAGGGACCGGATTTTGCATTAGATTACCGGTGAAATGGTTTGAATGACAAGACAAACAAAACAACCAGAATAAAATTCTAACACAGCCTCGACAAAACTTAAACAAACTTATATGACAAAATGGAAAGATAGGAAGGTTTGACACAAGACAATACTCGGATTACAACCCTAAGAATAATCCGAACAACAGAAATGACAACAAAATAAACCACCAACAGCTTCTCTCTTGCTAACCAGGAACGGAGCGGCCTCCGATTTTATCAAGAACTGGCATCTTAGCCACTGAGCTTTGCATTAATACTGCCAAGACCATTACCAGCTTCACCCTCATCAACCTCCGTCGACGAATTCTCGAGGAGGTTCGAGTGCTCCATGTCACTGTTATTAATCGCAACCCGCCCTTCTCAGATCATTTTCTCTACTTCCCTTCTCCAGCTATGACAGCTCTCAATGTTGTGCCCTATGACATTGGAGTGGTAGGCGCATCGTGCTGCCGGATCAAAGCTCCTTGCAAGCGGATTTATAGTACATGCGGGGAGTGGCTCAATCGAACCGGCATGCCTTAGCCTTTCAAACAGACTGGCATAAGATACCCCGATGGGGGTGAGAGCCTTTCCTCGTTTCAGCAACCTTTTCATTCTTGCATGTTGACAGGGCCGGAAACCTGATCCAGGTGGCTTTTGGTAGGCTTGTGTAGGTGGGTAGGCATTTTGTGGAGCCGGGTGCCTGGAAAGTGAAGTATGGCGGGGAAAGAATTGGTGTTGGGGAGCGGAGAAGCATTGAGGAGTGATGGAGCTACTCAGGTAGTTGGGAAAGCTGCCATAAGCGGGTTGGGATGGAGAGTATGGGGGATCTTCCATTATGGTGTTGGGTGCTCGGGAAATGACCGAGCTCAAGAGACTTGGCGGTGGAGGGGGTGGTGCTTTTCCCGTTGTCCATGCCTGATACATGTCTGCCACATGCTGTCTCAGCATTCTCACTTCTTTCACCAACCCGCTGTTCCGTTCGATCAATTGTTGTTGGTCATCAGTACCGACCCACTCGGTTCTGCGGTTCTGAGCCATTGTCCTTTGATTTTGCTTTGCAGGGAGGAGTTACCACAACCAACCACTTTCTATATATGGACACATCAAAGGGAAGCCATCACGTTAGTGTTAGGGCATTGGACAGACAATCATATATCAGAGATACAATGTACCTAAGCAGTTAGACAATTGTGCCCCCTGAAAATCTTCCACACTCTCTTTTATTTATTTATTATTATATTTTTTTATTTTTATTTTTATTTTTTTTATTTTAGTGGTGGTCGAATCTTATGGAGATTGCCTACGTATCACGTCCCCGCGTGAATCAGACCTTGCGTAGTTCGGACCAATAAAAGATAAACACAAATAATTTTTCAATTTTCATATTAAAACAAACAGGGTTTCAAGGATTTAAAGATGACCGCAAACTTGAAAATCAAACAAACCGCACGTTCTGATCAAAAGATTGGTAGACTCCAAAAACAGATGATCAGCTCCCTTTCTCCGTTTGACAAATGCAACCAAACGGTTATTTTTTGCAAATGTGGCCCCTTCCAAATTTCACATGAATTTTGAGGCCGGGGAAGATTATTTTGACACTTTACAAACTTGTCCATTCTTTTACGAAAATAACCGTTCGACAACTGAAAGATACTCTAAGGCTATTTCGGCAAGAACGGTTTAAGACGCGGCCGAAGCTGGCTCGACTTATTTTATTCTTTCATTTTTTTTTGACTAAACATCCAAACGGCATTCACCTGACCGTTTACTCTTTGCCTTTTTTTTCAAATTACGATAAAACCCTTGTGTTGCAAACACGGCCTTTCGACGTCTCGGGGACGAAGCTTTTTAAGGCTGTGTGGGTCCATATCTCAAAATGACCCAAAGGTGGCTGTTTATGCAAAGTCAGCCTTCCGGCGTCCCTTTCGGGAACATTCGGCTATGTCTTGATAAAACAGCGTCACCTGACTCCTTTATGACAAAATTAAAATTTGACATATATTTTTTATTTATTTGTTTTTTTGGCTATTTTAGCAAAAGGTGGGGTTGGACCCGATGAGGGTTGCCTACGTATCTCACATCCGGTGAAAATCAAACCCGCGTAGTTCGGGCAATCAAGGATAAGTAGATGAACTAACTTTTTTTTTGAATTTGAAAGAACTACTTTAAAAGAAGAAAGGAAGTATATTTTTTGATTTTTGATTGATTTTCTTTTTAAAAGAAATACTTCTAAGATATATTTTTGAATTCCATTTGCTTTTTTTTTTATTCTAAAGAATAAGAAGAAAATATTTTTTGGAATTTTACCTTTAATAAAAGAAATGCTTCTAAAATGTTTTTTTTTCTGAATTTTCTAAAGAAGAATCAAAATATTTTCGGATTTTTATTTATCTATTTTATCTTTTTTGAATTTTGAACTTTCTTTTGAATTTTTTTTTTTGGATTATATATATACTTATTTTTGGAACAAATAATAAAATCACATTCAACGCCGGACTCTTTTTATTTTTATTTCTGGCATTTTCATAGACAAACAAAATAAAATAAAATAAAACATTTTTTTTAAAAAAAACAAACTCTTTTTCATTTTCATTTAATGGCAAAACAAACTATTTTCTTTAATATTTTTTAAAAAAAAAAAACAGACAGAATAATGATGATTTTTTTTCCTTTGCTTTTAATATAACAAACTGACAAGACATTTTTCATTTTCAAAATTTCGGCAGAGTTTCGACTCTACTCGGACTTCTATGCTGTTATTTTCTCCTTTTTCACGGTTTTCTTATATGTGGAAAATGATGACAACATACAAAATCTTTTGAATTTTCATGCTTTGTTTTTATTTGTATTTTATTTTTTTATATTTATTATTTCTTTCAAAAATGTGGCATGGGAGACATAACGATTTCCAAGACTTCTTGGATTCCGCAAATGCTCCCCATGCGCTTTTCCCAACATATGAAGCGTGGGGGACATATGGGAATTCCAAGACTTCTTGGATTCCACAAATGTTCCCCATGTGCTTTCCCCAAAAATGAAGCGTGGGGGACATAGGGAATTCCAAGGCTCCTTGGATTCCACAAATGTTCCCCATGCTTTGATTAAAATAACACCATGCTGGAAATGACCAAATGACCCATTCGCCCTTGACTAAATACAACATGTAGCACATAGGATGCCAAAAGCTGGTCTATTATTTTCAGGTTGCTTGTCCTAGACGGACCCAACCCCTGTGTTGAGTCCCCTAAGTCAAATGCACATGATGCAAATAAACGTTCCTACTAGGGATCCGGCATGTGGCTTTGTTATACTAGGTTCAGACCTGGGTGTTTGTTCTAGACCTGGCTTACCCGAGCGGACAGCTCGAGCCGAGGGGGGGCAGCGTACCGGGAATACAGAAGCTTCACCGGCTTAGCAACTTGTCCGAACCTCATTCTAAATTGGGATTTGACACTATACAGAAAAGAAGTCGTACGAAGTACACCCTTCTTCATGATTTAGAAGACTCAGAAAGGATATGGGTTTCGGCACAGTTTATATACTGTTCAAATAATATCAAAGCGGTAAAAGCAGCATTTAACACATTAGGCTCAAACATGTAAAAATCAGATAATAGATAAAGCCAAATAATAACAATTATTTTAAGCTCGAATTCTTAACCCTAACCAGTGGTTCTGGGTCTGAAATAATCCCCAGCAGAGTCGCCAGAGCTGTCACACCTCCTTTTTCCGCACCCGGGAGGGCGCAAGGAGTTTTTTCCAATTAAAGGACAATCGAAAGGGGATTGGTTTAATTATTTCAGAGTCGCCACTTGGGAGATTTAGGGTGTCCCAAGTCACCAATTTTAATCCCGAATCGAGGAAAACAATGACTCTATATTACAGTCTGCGTACCAGAAATCTAGATAAGGAATTCTGTTAACCCGGGAGAAGGTGTTAGGCATTCCCGAGTTCCGTGGTTCTAGCAAGGTCGCTCAACTGTTATATTTGGCTTGATTATCTGATTTTTAAATACAATATGAACTTATGTGCAAATTTTATCATTTAACCGCTTTATTATTATTGTTTTTACGAGAATGTGAACGTTGCTTAAAACACGTCTTTGGACTGCGCCACATGAAATGCACCCACAATCCGGAACGCATTTTATTTGATGTTTTGAGATTTGGATTTGGGTCGCATGAAATGCACACCCGAGCTTAAGAAAGTAAAATATTAAACACGCGCCTAAAGAGACTATCGCGTTATTATTTTGGGAAGGCCACGAAATTCACTAAGCGGCCCTCCTGAATTCTAAGTAATTTAAAACAAGTATTTACTGAGGGCCCCGCAATTTGTATTTTTATTCGGCGAGGCTCATCTCATTCTTATTTTTTAAAGGAATTTGCAACGTCATGGAAATGCATCTCGGGCCACGCCACAATCAATGCGCCCGTGACTAGAGACATATTTCGACTCCGTTGAGATTTGGATTTGGGTCACATAAATGTGCACCCGAGTTTAGGGAGATAACATTATTAAAGGCGCGCCTAAAGCAACTAGCGCATTATTATTTTTGGGGAGGGCCGTGAAATTTGTTAAACGGCCCATCCCGGAATCTAAGTATTTAATACATATATTTTGTGAGGGCCCCGCAATTTGTCCCTTTTATTCGGCGAGGCTCATCTCATTTTATTCTTTATTATTATTATTATATATTTTTTTTATTTTTTTAAAAGGATGCCATTTTTATGTCTTTAACAATACTAAAACTTACGGCCTCTTTACAACTAAAATCCCATGACTTGTTAGAAGTTTAATAAAAGGAGTTTAGCGAATGAGTGTTTCGGGAAGTAACAACATGCACTAATACTAATAATTTTTTTTCGAATGTCCAAAGCAAAGGAAAGGACGAACAGATTAACGTCAAACTTGTATCATAGAACGACTAGTCCAACTTAATCAAATGTCATCAAATAAACAGGAGTAACATAACATAAAATGAACCAAAATACAGACAATGAAACATAAGCAGGAAATTATCATATCAATTGATATATTGCAACTTCGAACATTGAACGTAAAATTTCTTTATCCAATACATCGAGGCTTACTAACCTGAATAAACAGAAACGCATAGATCCATGGACCGAACCTCAACATCGACTTCAACGGACAAACTCGACGCGCCGGACCTCGACAAACAAAGACGACCTCAACGGACTGCACGACAACAGTAAAAGAACCACGATAACATGGCTGGTTGGTGGTCGCGTTTGGATAGTATAGCTGAAGCAGTGGTGTTTGGACGGTGTTCAGTGGTCGTTTGATCCACTGCTGGGCGTGAGGAAACGACAGGGACACTGGTTGTTGCTGTTGGTTGTGGTGCTGGGGAAGGTGACACAGCAGCGGTCGACGAACGGGAGGGAGTTGGTGGCGCGACGGACAGTGACGACGCAGCAACAACAGCTGCTGCTCGTCCGGCTGGGTTATGGTGGTTTGGACAGTAGGGTGGTGGTGTTTAGACGACGAGGGAGTGAAGGACGCTTGGTTCGATTCACTGCTGGGGAGCGAGGGGTCGTTTGGACAGTAGGGTGGTCGTTTGGGTGGTGGTTATGGCGTTTTGAAGGGACGGGCTGTTTGGTCGTTGATGGTGGTGATGGTTGAGTCGCGCTCGGACAGTAGGGTGGTTTTGACGATGGAGGTTCGTTGGAAGCTTGGTGGTCAATGGTCGACGATGGCGGAGCTCGCAACGGCAACAATGGCGGATTCAAGGAGGAGGAAGGTGATGGTTTGTTGGTGTCGGACAGGATGGAGCTGGTTGTTTGGGTTGGTTCTGGTGATGGGTGATGGTGCGTGGGGGTGTTTGGACGATGGGAGGGTGGTTGGGTAACGCAGCAGCAGCTGCCGCTGCTTGACCTGGAATGAGGGTGGCGTTGGAGGAGTGGTTTCACGGTGAAAGGGGGGGTCCGGTGGTGGTTTCGGGGTGTTGATGTTGGAGTAGGGAATGGAGGTCTTTAGGGTTTTTGGTCTTCTTCCTCTTTTAGGAAGAAGACGAGTGAACAGTACTATTTTCAAAAATTCCCCAAGTCCTCAAAATCTGTCCGTTTGTTTTCTTCTCCCCTTTCTTTTGTGTTTGTCCGTGTATTTAGCATGGGCTTGTCAAGAAAAATGAGCCCCACGCGTGGTGGGGTTCAAGGTTTATGTCCCCCACGCGTGGTGGGGTTCCCCATGTGTCCTGGACACGGTTATTATGGGCTAGGTCCGAAAATTAGGCCTAAAACCGGGTAGTTTGAACCCGAATATTATTCTTTTGCCCGGACCCGAGAAATAGGAACACGTTGCTTAACTAGTCCTATGTAAGCAAAATAACTACCGAAAATAAGACTAGTATTTAACAAAACTATATCTTTTTTTAAATATTTTTAAGGTTTTAAAATAGCTACAAAATATTAATAAAACTATTTTTGTAATTTTCGTAAATATTAAGATAAAATATGAAGTACTATTTTTGTATTTTTTCAAAGTTAAAACGACTATAAAATATTAATAAAACCATTTTTTTGTAATTTTCGTAAATATTAAGATAAAATATGAAGTAATATTTTTTGTATTTTTCAAAGTTAAAATAACTATAAAATATTAATAAAACTATTTTTTGTAATTTTCGTTTTTTAATAAAGACAAAAATATGAAATAATATTTTTGTATTAAAATGACTTCAAAACATTAATAGAATTATATATATATTTTTTGTTAATTTTCGAATTTATATAAAGTACCAAAATAAAGTGCAATTTTTGATTTTTTCAAGTTTATGAGGGATACATAAACTAAAATTTATATATATACTTTTTTTTGTAATTTTTCTTTTTGCAACGAAATAAAATAAAAATAGTTAAAATAGCTATACTAGACCCAATTTCACATATTCACACTAAAAATGTGAAAATTCTCGGGGAGGGTCAAAAATCACGTGCTTACAGAGCTTATTTCCTCCTCATTATGATCATTTCGATCATTAGCTCCTACTATTTTTCAAGGATTGTTACCTTTGGAACCGATTGGTCTACCACGCTTCATGCGTACAGTAAACTCTATCCTTCAGGGACTTTAATTTTACTAGGAGCATTTGCAGCTGAAATATGATATTTAATTTTGGATCAGCAAATGCTTCTGGCATTCGACTTGAATTATCTTCTAAGTGAGGATCATGATAATTCGATTCATATAACATATTTTTCAACTGTTTATTCCATCCTTCAAATGTTAGAAAAACTAACATATATCCTCAATCATCTTTGGGAAACATATCTTTGTGTATTATGGTAGAGAAATTAATCACATACCACACAACAAAAGATAGTAAAAATATTTGGTTTCTGATCCTAAACCAATTGTGAAGGGAGGACTTATCATATATTGTTGATCTGATGCATACAAGTGCTGCTATATGCAATTTAGAAAATCTTAGACCAACACATGAAGCTTTGTTCTCATAAGCAATGGTTTAGACATTAATAGGAGGTATTCAATGCTAAACCAGCTTGGATATAAACCAGCATTACCAAGATGAACTGTCTTGATTTCATAATCTGAAAATTATGCTCTTAATCGAGAAAAGCAATTCCAAATGCCAAACTGCAGGTTGACAATAATTACACATGTAACCATCTCATATATGCACCTATAAGTGGTTCACATGATAGCTGAACGGGCCTATATTTACCTTTTATATATTTCAGAATCAGGGGTCTTAGTCCCAACTTTAGCTGGTATAATCATTCATTATGAGAACAAGCAACACATGAGAATTCCTGAAGAATCTTCTAGTTCTTTAGTATATGCTTATCTGAATTTTCAAATAGCTCATTTAAAAATGGCAAATGAAAACTTCAAGTTTATCATGTCATGTGCTATCTCTTAGTAAACTTCTGGTTTACTATGGCATAAACTTTTGCTTTAGTAAACTTCTAGTTTACTGTGATACATGATATAGTACAAATTAAAGAATAAGGCGGGTAACTTCTCACATACATATTATTTTACCCCCTATGGTTGTGGAAACATGAAGATTATCAATCTTCCAATCATTTGTAGTCTCACTATGATAGCTATTTGACCATAATCATATAATATGAATGACATATTTGTATATAAGCTCTTTGAGAGCCTTAATTTATTATCCACAATCTAATATTTATCTGGCACTACTGGTGTCATGTATTCTTTAGGCAAACATTTAGCTCTTCAGGAGTTATTGATACATTTTGTACTATCAAATATTGCTCAGACACTGCTGGTGTCATGAGAGAAAATCACAATCAAATAAACAATGTAAAACAATTGTTTAAGCACACGAAAACTCTTCTTCATAATATTTTTCCACTTCAGGAGGCAATTTCAACTGTGTTACTTCTTCAGGAGCAAATTTAAAATACGAAATATTGAGTATATATTCTCTCAATTATATTAACTCTTCTGGAAGTGAATTGTAATGTATTCACATCAAGAGCGCGTTCATATTTACCCGACTTATTAGTGTTGTCACATTCACTTCAGGGAATGGATTAATATTATCAAAAGTTCTCATCCTTCAGGAAATCGAACATAATTATCTGAATGCGCATTAATCACATCAAATTTTGATGTCTCAACCTCTTTTAAAATATTTACTACTTCAGGAGCAAATCGAGGCGTGCATTTAATATAGAGAATATTTATGTAGCTTATCTTCAATTGTAATTATAGAAAGCCTAAATTATCACTTCTGGTGATCATAGACATATACCACTTCTGGTGGTTAACAAAATATAATTACAATGAGATGTATGAAATATAACTACTTCTGGTGGTTGTATATTTCTTGCAAACTCTGCTAGAGTTTAAGTTGATCTAATAATATTATCCATATTCTTTAAAATGACATAAATAAGATATATTATAGTAAACATCATTATCAAATCATAATTTTTCTTTATGTACAACAATTACATAACCATACTATCTATTACAAATAACAAAAATTAAAATATTTACATTTCTACAGATTCACCACCGATTACATGACTTGTTTCTCCTTCTGGGAGTGCAAAGTAATCAGCTACATCCAAATGCATGAAGTCTAAATTATCTTCAGAAATAAAATTTGCTTCAGCATTTTTCTCTGTCTTCTTCAGGGAGGCTTGATAAAGCTCAACCAGGTGCTTTGGCGTACGACAAGTACGTGACGAGTTCCCTTTTCCTCCACATCTATAGCATGCATTTTCTACATTTGGCGCTTGCACCGCTTCATGCTTTTGTTCCTTCCTTTTTCACTGCTGGTGGTGAAAAGGCTTCTTTGGTGCATTATTATTACCATGATTGGGGTTTCTTCCCCGACCACGGTCATGACCACGACTGGGGCCACGACCTCTTCCACGTTTAGCTTGGTGGAAGTTCGTCTCATTCACTTCAGGGAATGGACAAGAACCAATAGGTCGGCTTTCATGATTTTTCATTAATAGCCCATTATGTTGCTCTGCTATAAGAAGATGTGAGATAAGTTCAGAATACTTTTTAAATCCCATCTCTCGATATTGCTGCTGCAGGAGCATATTCGAGGCATGAAAAGTGGTGAAAGTTTTATCCAACATATCATGATCAGTAATATTATCACCACATAATTTTAATTGGGAAATAATTCTGAACATAGAAGAATTATACTCACTGATAGATTTAAAATCTTGTAGCCTTAGATGAGTCCAATCATAACGTGCCTGTGGAAGAACGACCATCTTCAGGTGGTCATATCTATCTTTCAAATTATTCCACAGTATGACTGGATCTTTAATAGTGAGATATTCCATTTTCAGGCCCTCATCAAGGTGATGGCGTAGGAATATCATTGCTTTGGCACGGTCTTGGTTTGATGCCTGATTTTTATCCTTGATGGTGTCTGCCAGACCCATCGCATCAAGATGAATTTCAGCATAAAACACCCAAGACATGTAGCTTTTGCCCGATATATCCAGGGCTACAAATTCAAGTTTAGAAAGATTTAACATTATTTAGGAAAAGAAAGTTCTTACCTCAGATACTTTCAAAATATTTGCTCGAGATGGTAGAGCTTCGTTATGATAACGTGTTATGAAATAAAGACTATAAAGTAAAGACAAGTATAGAGAGAAACTGATATATTATTCGAATTCAAACTGATGTACATAATGAACTGAAATCTCTTCTATTTATAGAAGAAAAGAAGGTGCTCTGTAAGCTGCTACTACAAGCTGATGTGTAAGCTGCTACTACAAGCTGCAGTGTAAACTACTATAAGCTGTTGTGTAAGCTGCTACTACAAGTTGCTGCTGTACCAGATATGGATAATCTTCTACTGAGAGCAATATTTATCCATAACGGAGTACTGAATGGATAAGCTTATTATACCCGGTATGGATAATCTTCTACCGGGGTAATGTTTATCCATAACTGGGTACTGAAAAGATAAGCTTATTATACCTGATATGGATAAACTTCTACTGGGGGTAATGTTTATCCATAACCGGGTACCGAAGTGATAAGCTTCTTCAGGAAGCTTATTTCCAATATAGTACTAAATAGATAAACATATTTACGGTGGAGTCCCATATGAATAAGCTTCTTCAGGAAGCTTATTTACAACGGAGTACTAAATGAACATCCATAATATAATATATTTATAACAGGATGAGTAATTTTAAGGAGTTTTTAAGCTTTATGAAGGTATAACGGTATAAGAAATATTTATACAATTAGGTCATATATAAAGTAATTATAAGTAATTTTTTTTATAACCTAATAAAATAACATTAGTCTGCTATCATGGATTAATATTCACAAAATAATTTGCAATATTTTTTTAAGTTGTCAGCGTATATAACTTAAATTTTAACTTTACGTGGCAGACAAGTGAGAAAACTTTAACTTCTTATCAAGCCTGTAATAGGAGGCACTAATCGACCAAAAAACGGGAGTAGTCTATTGTCTCTTGGAAATTTGGATTAATGCGTTGGACGAACATTAATATTCAATAGTACGTACCAGAACAAAGACAGAATAAGATTCAAGCATAACCGTAGGAGCAGCTAATGCTCATTTGAGGATAATAGAATTTTAATGGATTTGTGGAATATTATAAGAGAATGAATTAATGGGGAACATCTCAAAAGATAATGCTGCTGATATCAACCATAATAATGAATTGGTTTTTTTCCTAATCACTTTACTACATGTTTGACCTCAATGTTCGCCTTTCCAATAATTTTGCAATTATCTGGTAATTTGATTTACTCTTTTATTATTCCTCCTCAAATAGTAACAGTAGGAGCAGTTTGTATCCACCGACTTAAAATTCTGAAAATTTGCCTAATTTGGATCGTTCAAGAACATGAAGAGATAAGTAATTTGTACTCTGGACACGTAAGAATTTTAAAAATCTTTATTCAGGTAATTTTCCAATCAGCTTTAGTATATAACCATTAATTAACAAGAAGTCTGCCTTTTCGCCAATCTTAATGCTTTACCAACGTGAAAAGAAAAAAAAAATTCTTCAACATGACACACTGCATATGGAGCGAGAATAAGAATTTGTAAGAAAAATTTAACACGACCAACGGGTGTGATAGGATGGATCTCCATTCTTAACCAGAGTATCGAGGTTCGAGTTTTGAAAATGAAAAAAATCTTCTGACAGACAGTCGCGCATTTAATGTGAGAATTTGGATCAATCTGGTTAGTGGGTTCGAAGTAACCCAATAAAACAAAAATTGAGACATTTAATTGTATCTGACGTGAAAATGAAACCACCTGAAGATTAGCGTTTTGCATCAAAATTAAGTGGATAGTGGAAGTCCAGTAACATCTTCCACCAACAAATAGAACCAACATATCTAGTAGTAAAATAGAATTTCTTCAAACTTATGCTTTTCCTTTTGCATGCATCTCGTTCTCTCTTTCTATCCTACTATTATATACCCATAAATTAAAGCGTTTTTAAATGGAGCATTTACATTGAACAAATTATTCCATATTAAATATACAAGCTAACCAATTTTCCTACCACAAATTTTTCTTTTTTCTTTTATTTTGATATTGATTGATCAGCTTCCACCCACAAATTTGGATAGATGTAGACAGCACTTTCTCTCTTTCTTAAGCAAAACTATAGTATTTATACCTTAGAGGAATACTAAACAGTTCAGAAACAACCATCTTAAATACTTGCATGTTTTTTGACAAGGTCTTCTGAGCTAGATTTATCATCCTTCATATTTTGCTCTCCAAAACTATCTATTAGGCTCCAAAGAAATGGGTGATATGTTGCGTTTGGCAGTAGGAGTAATGGGTATACCATACTTTTATTTAACTCCACTTTTCTTTTCCATATCTGGAAATAGTTTTTATATATAATTAACTATAGTATTACATGATATATAAACGTGCATGGTTTTATTTGTCCCAGGGAATGCCGCCTCCATGTTGCTCTATGCTGCACCTATGTAATTATAATCTATTTTAATTTCTACATTGTTAATATTATTAAACCTCTAGTTTTTGTTGTTCTAATAATATTGTTTATATAACATTTTCTTCCTTGTGTTTGACAGGCTGACTTTCTCTAGAGTTATAAAGAAGAAGAATACCGAAGGATTTTCATGCGTACCTTACGTACTAGCATTGTTCAACTGTTGTCTCTACACATGGTATGGGTTACCAGTAGTAAGTTATCGATGGGAAAATTTCCCAGTGGTTACTATTAATGGAATAGGGATTCTTTTGGAGATCTCTTTCATTCTCATATATTTCTGGTTTTCTTCCCCTAAAGGAAAGGCAAGTAGAATATATCTCAATTTTCTGAATATGGCACGTTATTTTTTTTTTTCTTTGTATAGCATAGTGCATTATTAATTACTTAGTTTTTTTTTTCTTCTGAAAAGCAGAAGGAGGTAGCTAATATGGTGGTGCCTATAATTCTAATATGCGTGGCAACAGGAATTATATCTGCATTTGTATTTCATGATCACCGCCGTCGCAAGGTTTTTGTAGGGAGCATTGGACTGGTAGCTTCAGTCGCTATGTATGCTTCCCCTCTAGTTGTTGTGGTAAGTTTTTTTTTGCTTTTTCATGACTTTAACTTCTCATTCTCGGCATTGAGTCCACATATAGTGTATAAAATTTAATTTTTACGCCATCAATCAGCAAGTTAAGTTGACTTAAAATAAAAATGTTCGTGACAACTCTAATAAGGAAATCTGAAAAACATAGTTAAATTGAATTGATAGTGAACTTTTTTTTACTGTAGTATATATATCTTAAATCTTTTTTTCATTTACGTTTTTTCCCCGTAAAGTACTACTAGTAGTTTAAGTTTTATGTATTATGGGGTTTGTCTCGCAATCTAATGGGACACATGCACCATGAGAGGGACTTATTAAGTGGACTATCTAATTATTGATATCCCTCGGACATAATAAACTATAAGGAGTAATTATTGTCTGGACAGACGACAGTATCAACCAAAATGTTAAAGCACTTATACGTTGTAAAATTTCTTAAAAGATTCTAATTATAAGCTTATACAGGTTGCTCATGAGCATGATGACTAGACCCCTTCAATTTTTTTTTTTTTTATAATCTTTTTGTCTATTTCGATTATATTTAATTAAATTATTACTCATGTACGTGCGTACTAATTGGGTGCAGAGACAAGTGATAAAGACAAAGAGCGTGGAATTTATGCCATTTTACTTGTCATTTTTCTCATTTCTTGCTAGTTGCCTTTGGATGGCCTATGGTCTCTTGAGCCATGATCTCTTTCTAGCGGTTTGTCTATACTAACCTACCTTCAATTCCTTTTTCATAAATTCAAAGCTAGATGAATAGTGTTATAATATAAACTACTTGTCATTTCAGTCTCCAAATCTGGCGGGAACACCCCTGTGTATCCTGCAGCTTATATTGTATTGCAAGTACCGAAAGAACCCCATAAAGGATTTAGAACCAAAGAAATGGCCAGATTTGGAATATAACGATGAGAAAATCAAGCAAGAATTCCCATTGGATGAGATAAAAGAATCGAAGTTAATTGTCACTGAGAATCTCAGTACCAAGACTTGAAGAGCTTTTAGTAATTTATTACTTAAGGTAAGGTATATTATACATATTCTCACATTTGTGTGTTGCTATCTATTTAATTAACTTATGACTTTGTTTCATTCTTGTTATCTATTGGAAAGTAATAATTAGAGTTTTGTTACCATTTTATTTTTGGACAAGTAGGTAAAAACTTACTCGATCAAGGAGTTGCGCTCACCAACGTTCAGAAAGAGGACCAAGAAATATTTGCATGCATTGCTTTGTCGGTTGTGTAACCCTTTAATTCTCTTGAGGAATTGAACTAGTTTATTTTGTGCCTCAAGCTTCTAGTTTTCTTTCTTAAACATTTTCACTTTAGTTTTGAGCTATATAGTTGACCCAGCAATCACATATTTTACTCTGCTTTATAAAACAGAGATTATTCTATAATAAGCCCCTATCAAACAGGCAGTTGTCAGGCGTTGCAACAGGAACCATAAAGTTTAGTACAAAATCTCAAATTATTTCTTGACTCATCAGTCACGATTAAGGAAAGACTAATATATGAAAGCTAATCAAATACTACATCCACGATATCCACTACTACTCGTTTTTTTGGTTGGAAGAAAGAAAAGGATAATAATAATTTTATTTGATGTGGAATAGAAAGGAAAGAAGAGGTTTCATTAGAGAGGACAGTTGAGCGGAATTTCAAAAACCATAAGAGTTCTTGTTTATGACCTTGTTATTTTTTCCTCCTCTCCCTAGGGCCTAAACTTCAGCGACACATCCAATTCATACTGTTGATATTTTGACACAACTACCACAAGTTTGGCGAAAAAAGCCACGTGCCAGACAGTATCCTATTCCTATTTGTGTCATTCGCCCAAAAAAATTTTAGGGACTAAAAGGAAAGGAGAGGAATTTTAAAGCACGCTGGACATGATTTTCCTTAAGCGCCAGAATTTAAATACATGCTGGGCAAGATTTCCCTTAACAGCTGTTAATCTGTTATGGTGATTCTCAGGATTTTGCCAGAATGCTGAAAAATTCTGGTGATCGTCAAGATTACTGGCGCTTCAAAGTTATGGCGTTTAAGGAAAATTCTGCCCAACATGAGCATTTTTCCCAAAAATGCATCAGAACTACCAAAAAAGAACAGAAAAGCATCAGATTATGCCAGGAAAGTGAATGCAGCTCCAAAAACTAATAGTCGTACTGTTTCTTAGGAGACCCTTGTAAAATATAAGATTTATTCCAAAACAGCATCAGAATTACCAAAAAAGATCAGAATTTTGCTGGGAAAGTGGACACAGCTCTAGAAGCTAATATTCCTACTATTTCTTAGGAATTTGAAATCTAAATCACTTTGTGATCTATAATGTCAGAGGATAATGAAAGAATATATACTGAGGACCCGTCAAAATTGTTGAAGACTGTATGAACAAGAACGACAATATCTCAGGATATATCAACACATACTGACCCTGTGCCTTTGAGACCAAGTATGATTTTCGACATGCATTAATCTGGACAGAAAGGCCTCATATACAGAGATCAGCCATTACGAATCCAGGACTAATTTTTATCTCAGGCACCCAAAGCGAGGCAAGATCTAGATAAAAAAAAAACTGGGGGAAAACAGAGTAAAAGCATAGAGAAGTCAAAATGATGAAACAGCAAGAACACAAATTTTAGGTGATGCTATGGATTCATCATGATGCTAGTTGCATTTTTTTGGACAAAAAACTAATAACCTCAATCAAACACCGCGGATGTTCTGCAAGATCAATATAATTAGGAGGATTGACTAAGATAGTAACTCCCTTTCCCAATATAATCTTGAAGAAGTACAATCAAAATTAATTTCGGAGTTCACATTTGCTGTTAGGTTTTCCAAAGTCGAGTAAATTATATTACAAAAATGATGTGTTCTATCATCTACATAAAAAAATTGAACCTTGTTGTTTAGTTCAATCCAACTATATCCAGGATCCTTCTTATACTGCAGATTTCTCAATACTTTCCTCGCTCTCATCTTCTGCGACCACCTGCCAAATCCTGCATACATATTGGACATGATAACACAGCCGGATGTAGACTTGGGATCCAACGAGAACAGTTTCTCAGCCACCCTCTCACCAATTTCCACATCCATCCAGAACCAACAAGCATTAAGCAGTGCAACAAAAATAATGCTATCTGGTTCAATATGCATTCTGTTAACAAGCTTCTCAGCTTCATGTAGATGGCCTGATCTACCAAGAAGATCTACCAAGCACGTGTAGTGTTCCAGGGTGGGTGTTATACCATATTGTTCTTGCATAACGTGGAAAAGTCTTGTGCCCTCCCCCACCAGACCTACACGAGTACAAGCCAATAAGACACCCACAAAAGTTGCTGCATTTGGATCGATTCCTTCGTCTAACATTTGGTGAAAACATTTAAGCGCCTCAGAGCCAAGCCCATGATGTGCATACCCATTAATCAGAGCTGTCCATGCTGCTACATTAGGAAAAGCAATGCTGTGAAACGACGCTTGAGCATCACCAAGGCTCCCACATTTGGAGTACATGTCAACAAGAGCTGTTCCAACATAGTTATTGGATCCGAATGGAGTTTTAATCAAATCTGCGTGAATCAATTTACCTTGCTGAAGTGATCCAAGGCAGGAGCAAGCGTGAAACAGGAGAGCAAATGTTGACCTAGTTTGGCTAATTGCTAACCTTCTCATGGTCGTATACAACTTTAACGCACTCTCATGTTGATCATTTTGGGTATATCCTGAAATCATAGAATTCCAAGTAACAGAATTTTCCTGTACTTTGGCTTCTTCAAAAAGCTGGACAGCTTTATCGATTCCACCATTCCTTGAGTACACAGTAATCATGGTATTGAGGGAAATTAAAGTTCTTTCCGGCATCTCCAGAAACAACTGTTTTGACTCCTCCACTAGGCCAGACATGGCATATCCTTTGATCATCAAACTGTATGAAGCAGGATCCCGCTTGATTAATCCGTTAAACAGTGATCGAGCTACCCCAATCCTGCCTGCCTTGATTAGCCCTCCAATCAGCAAGTTTGAATCATTTAAGGAAGGATTAACTAGTGCACTATAGACCAACATAGCATCATCAAGAACCTCACAATTACAATAAAAATCAACCAGTGCACCAGAAACTGAATTATCCCACTCAAACCCAAGCTTCACTACCAACCCATGAAGTGCTCTACCCTCATAAAAAGATCCCAATCTACCGGAAGCCCTCAAAGCACAGTCCAAGGTGTATTCATTCGGGACCACGTTATCATCCTCTCTCATTGACCTAAACAACTCTAAAGCCTTGTGACATCCACCTTCAACCTTTGAGTATCCAGAAATCAAAGTGGTCCAAGCAACAACATCATGGGTTGGCATTTTCCTAAAAATCTCAAAAGCATCAGTTAGCAGATTACATTGAACATATCCCGCAAGCATCAAGCTCCATAACAACTCATTCTCCTGATGCAACACATCAAATACCATCCTCGCATCTTCAATTTCACAACAAGTGGAGTAAAGATACAATATAGCACTACCCACAAAACGAAAACTTTGATATCCAGATTTCAAGACTAGCCCATGGACTTGCTTGCCACGGCTGAGCGACTGTGATCGAGCACAAACACTTAGAACTGAGGAAAAAGTAGATTCATTTAGCTCCATATAGCTGCCGTGCATCAAAGAAACTAACTTTAACGCTTCGGTGAACTTTCCCCATTCGGAATACCCAGAAATAGTGGTATTCCATGAGACAACGGTTCTCTCAGGCATTTCGTCGAACAGCTTTCGAGCTGGTTCAATTGAACCCTCTTTCATTAGCTCTGTTATGGCTTTGTTAGTGGAGACAACGACGTCGGACTTCGATGGCGGAGCATTATTTCTATAGTAGCATATGTTCGAAAAAAATCTCAGACTCCCTTTCCAGCGGTGATGCTTCCAGGGACCCGTAAATAATGGCCTTATAATCATTTCTTTATTTTTACTATCCTATCAAAGCAAACGGAGGCGACAGTAAAAATAAATTTTCAAGATGGTTGCAATCTACGAGTTTTGGTCAGACTGATACAGTTTCTCCTCCGTAAAAACTCATGCAGACACATGACTTTGGCCTTTTTTGGGATATAATTTTTAGCTTATCAAAGGTTAACATTTTATTTATTTTAAATAAATATCATTTAAAAAAAATTATATTCTATAGATACTTTTTATGTTTATAGCAAAATATCTAATTTTGGTTAAAATACTACCCTAAGCCACTAAATATGCTATTTAGTTACACAATTTTCTTTCTCTCTCTACTTTGATACATCTCATTCTCTTCCCCAATCCCATTAAAATTTTCGCCTCCTCCTCCTAACGACATCTTCTCTTTGATTCACGTTAATCAATCCTTCAAAATCCAACGACCAGCAACACAACAACAACAAGCCCTAACCCGGAGACTCAATCATGCCGAAGCAAATCCACGAAATCAAGGATTTCCTTCTCACAGCAAGAAGGAAAGATGCACGATCTGTCAAGATCAAGAAGAATAAGGATATGGTCAAATTCAATGTTCGCTGCTCCAAGTACCTCTACACACTCTATGTGTCCGACTTTGAGAAGGCCGACAAGTTGAAGCAGTCACTTCCTCCAGGTTTGAGCGTGCAAGATCTTTGAAGATGGAAGGACTATTTTGCTACAAGGCGAAAATTAGGGTTTGTTCTTGAGCAAAGACGACGGAGTTTGGGGTGGAGCAACTTGATTTTTTGTTAATATATTTCAATGCATTTTCAACGTATCACGTTGTATTTTCATGTATTTCATTGTATTCATTGTCTTTTTTTCATTGTAATTCAATGTATCTCGCTGTATTCCGTGTATTTCATTGTATTCATTGTCTTCTTTTTCATTGTATTTCAATGTATCCCGCTGTATTCTATGTATTCATATGTTTTTTTAATTAATACAATTTATGTATTTAGATGTATTATATAATTTCTCTAAAGATTGCTATATTTTTGGAGTTTTTTCCAATTGAAAATCTTTTTTATAATCGGAAATACAAATTTAGTGTATTATAATTGAGTTTGTTGAGTTATATTAGGAGTCTATTATGTTAATTGATACACTTTCCGTTTAGAAACAGCGTAATCCCCTATTTCACGCCGTGAATACAGTCGAATACAGTAATCTGTCCAGATGTAATCCCATGTTTCACGCCATGAATATAGTCGAATACATTCTAATACAACAACTGATTAGCTGGACTTCCCTGATTCACGCTCATTTTTGCTACTGTATTCATGAATACAATAGCTTAAATACATCATATAACCACAGAAAAGGTATTTATAACTATAGATGGCTAATTACTACTAAAAGATAGTGCTTTATGAAAATTTCTCTTTTTTCTCACCATAAAATGACTCAAGTTCATTTGGACAAATAGCCGTTTAACTGTTGATTAAAAATCAGCCATTATTTTTAAATTAATCAGAATTAAATCACTCTTTAATGGAGTAATAATATTTGAACAATAATATCCCTCCACATATCGTTGGCACACAACGACTTCTTTATAAAAGCGTCTTCTCTTCTCCTTCTCCTTCTCCTTCTCAAGCTCATAAGAGTTTTATTTATAAAAATTCGAATTCCAGGACAATATTATGAAGTTTAAACTTCTATAAGTGAACTTTAGGATACTTCAATTTGCACTTCAAAATTTCAAGAAAATGTCATGTCATCATAATGATATTAGGCATATTTTTACGACATTTTAATATCGACTTGCCCGTATCTACAATATATTAAAAGCAGGAACCTTTTTAGCTAAAAGCTAAATTACTATATTACCCTTATTTTAGTATATTTATACGAAATTACCCTTCACTTAAATTGTTTTTTTTTTAAAAAAACCTTCGCAATTCGCACCCTCTCCTCGGCAGACGCCTATTACCTTCATCGATCATCTTCCCAAACAGTTGCACCGGTTAATATCAGAATCCCATGACAGCTTTCTCTCAATCTAAGTTTTTGTCCATTAAAGCAACATGTATATTTTTCAATTAGTCCTTTCCTACCCAGTTTTCCTAATCTCTTTCTTTATCAGATTTTCGGTGCTATTACCATTTCATCTTCCCAGCCCTAATCCTAGCCGCTATTTATCTTTGGAAAAGTTAATTTGTAAGTTCCTTGGTTTTGTCTTCTAAGTTACTTTGTTTTGTTTTTTTCGTTGATTTTATTATAATTTTACCTTAAATGATTTTTGAATCGTTGTTTACAGTTGTTCCCCTGAGATATATTCTTTGACACAGTTAAAATTTGGAGATCACTTACGTTGAATGAATTTGAATTTTTACGGTTTGAATAAAGTTTACTTGAAATTGCTTTTTTCTGCCTTACTTTTTAAATTTCTCCGTAGCCATTGTTTGCTGTTATTGATTCAATATGTAAATATAACTTCTACAGAAAATGCTTCATACCCTCCATAATGCCTTCTTTAAATTATGATTTAAATAGTTAACATGGTAACACTAAATCAAGAAAACACAATTTATGGTGTGTTTATGGAGAAGAAAGGGTAAACATTCTTTAGCAATGAATGTGTTGTGAAGGATGCTGAAATCTTGTATAACAAATAAAACGGATTATTAGAAGAAGTATTTCCTATGAAGGAGCGGCAGAAGAAATCAAACAGATATTGACAAGAAAAAATCTTGAAAAAATCATCTCATATCTTATTGATCAACATGAGAAATATGAAAAATTCCGAAAGAATCCATATATCTGTGAATAATCTATTGACCATTTTTTATTATTTGCTACCAAGGGTTAAGCGAACCAAAGGCTTCAGAAGTTGTCGGGTTCCTCTCAAACGGAAAAGAAGACAAACAAATTGTGCAAAGGAAGAATTAAAAACCTTGTGGAATAGTCAATGGTAATAGGTTTTAGACGGATGAAAATTGCAAAAAATACTAGAGCCTCCCATCATGAATATTATTACTTCCAGTTGTTTCTAATGAAAATACTAATCCCGCACCTTAGTTCCTACACTTACTTTGTACAATGTATCTCTATTAAGTTGTTTTACAACGGTTAGATCAGTAGTATATATCTCAATTTTCCTTGTACTCTTGGCTTCGATATATGTAAAATGCATATATATTGAAATATTAACTTAAACAAATTTTTACCGGAGTTTTATTCTTACTATATTGTTGCCTTATAAATTGTTGTAACAACCTTTCTGCTGCTGCTATTGTGAATCTCTGCGCGGTCATTTTATGTAGAAAATTTCTTCCCTATAAATTAAGGCAAAGCAACGACAAAACAAGTGCTGGCGATGGTTTGTATGATGTTGTATTGAAATACTTGAGGAATTTTATTCTTATATGAAATTTATGAATCTGCTTGTAAATTATTTTTCCACGCCCACATTTGCAAGTACCTTAGTTAAACTTAATACTTCTATAAAACTATTAGATTACTCTTTTATTTTATGATCTACTCATGCCCACGCGTCACAATAAGTATCCGAATCAAAGTATGTTATATTCTTGCTTAGTTCTACCCATTTCTGTATGTGTAGATATAACTGTTACGCAACACCTTCTTGATGTTCTTTGGAAGGGCAACGTAAGGCTAAGCAATCGATGTCAGTACGGTTGCTGTCCGCCAATGAGATCCCCTCCGCACGCTAGACTAGATTGTCGGTACCGTGCGGGAAAACCGATGTCACGAGCAATTGCGGAAGCTGAGAGAGAATTGGGTTTTGAATGATGATGATGATTTTATTGATGACTGAAATGCTGATTACAAAAGATGCGGCATCGAGGGGGAGAGACATCAGTACAGAAAATTGCTTGCTTGAAAATGTTTGATTGTTTGGTCCCCCTTAATAATGCTTAAAAAAAAAAACCAACATTACATGACTAGTCCTAATAAAGTTGTAGAAGCACACTGAATGAAAATGATGTAAACTAGCCTATAATTACAATGAAAAGGACTTAGTTTATTACAAGGTAGAACTAAGTCCGATGACAACAACTTTGTCTTGCGGGTCAGGGTCTGCGCGCGCGTTGCTGTGGGCGCGCACAACACTTGCTGTGTTGGCCTGAGGCTGGGCGCTGGTGCTTGGCATCAAGGTCTGTGCGCGAGGCGTTCCTGGAATGGGCCTGCAGCTGGGCGCTGGCGAGGCATCAAGATCTGTGCGCGCGACATTGTCAGGGCGCGGCGCTGTTGTCATTGGCCAGCCCTTGGGTGCTGGCGAGAGGCATCGGTGGGGAGACAGAGGCACATGCACTCTTGTCACTTGGCGCAGCCAAGACCACGGGGCCGACCATGGCGCTAGGCATTGTGAGGCTTGCTAGGCCGCCATGGGGCGCGACCAAGGGGTCATGGGGCGTGCTTGGAAAGCAGCCCATGACATTTTCCCTCACCTGAGTTGGCGCCGTCCTCGGAGTCTTATGATGATGATGATGATGATGATGATGATGCTTCTGGTGGTTGTTGGATGGGAGGTCTGCGCCCCTCTATTCTATGAGCTTGCTATTGTAGCGACGCAATGATTTCATGCGGCTGACATGGAAGACTGGATGGATCTTCCACCAGGATGGAGTTTTCACGTGGTATGTGGACTTCCCAATGCGTTTTTCAATGGGCAGGGGCCCGATGTATTTTTGTTGCAGGCGAGGGTCATGGGTCCTCTCTGCAAACAAGTACCGCTTTGGGATGCATAGCATTACTTTGTCCTCTGTTTGATGTTGGGCAAAGCAAAGATTTTGTTCGGTGAATCTTTTTTCCCGCTCTTGGGCTTTGACGAGATAGCTCCGCACTATCCCCATGTTGCGCTCCCATTCGCTCGAGAAGTTGGCAGCTCGAGGAGATTTCGGCATGGTTGATGCATTCACCGTTTGCAAGAGAAGCGGTTGCTGTCCGGTAACAAATTCAAAAGGGCTTTTGTTTGTATGATGGCTCTTTTGAGAATTGAAACACAGTTGAGTAGCATCCAAGAGCTTCACCCAATGCTTCTGTGATCCGGTTGCAAAGTTGACGAGATTTTCTTCCAGCATGTCATCGAACCGATCTGTCTGGCCATCCGATGGTGGATGGATGTCTGAGTTGTGACTCAATGTTGACCCAAAACACCTGAAGAGATGGGTCCAAAAGTTGCTAGTGAAGCGTGAGTCGCGCCTACTAACAATGTCTTTGGGCAGGCCCTAATGTTTGACAATGTGCGAGAAGAAGAGTCGAGTTGTATCTTCTTCTGATGCGTTTTGCGGGGCTGCTATGAAGGTTGCATAGTTTGAAAACTGATCTATGACAACCATGATAGATGTAAGATTACCAACTTGGGGCAATCCCGTGATGAATCTGTGGGAAACACTTTCCCATAGTCTCTGAGGGACATGTAATGGTTGCGAGGGTCCTTTCTGTGATGAGTGATCCGACTTGTCCTTGTGGCATGGCTGACAAGTCTTCACATGCTGAGGAGCGTCACCAGTCTCTTGAGGCCGATGACATGATGGCTGATTTTTGCTGCGAAGGGTAGCCGGAACCAGGGTTCATGTCTGTTGACTACCTTCTCCAACTGCATGGCCGAGATGTTTTCAGCGGCCATCTTTATGGGAAAGCATGGTATGGTGCAGGGTTTAGCCCCATTTCCTCCCATCATCAGGAACATGTTGACATATGGTACCGGTATGGTGTTGGTTTGCCTCATGAACTCCAAACCCACTATGATGTCGAAGTCATCTATGATTGCGATGCGCAGGTCGATGCTTCCTTTGTATGGGCCAAGTTTCACTAGGACATTTGTAGCTGTTCCACCCAATGTCTGGGGTGGTGAGTTGATAGCCTTAACGCGACCTTTGCTCTTTTGCACCACAAGACCCAAGCGCTCTACTTGAGTTGACGACAAGTAGTTGTGGGTGGCACCCGTGTCTATCAATGCGTGAAGGGGCTTGCCGTTCACTTTCAATTCGATGAATATTAGGGTCCTCGCTTGTTTAGGAGGTCTCTCGTCCATATTTTCCTTCCCTTTCTTGGTGATTGGGGCTGAGATTTTCTTAGGAGGACATGCACCGGTCCCCGCTAAGGCATGCGGGATAGAGCCAACAATTGCATTGAAGGCGCCTACCTGGTCTTCTTCTGATGTGTCTGACTCATCCTCGACAGTCTGATGAGCATTGACCTTTATGTTTGGGCATTCATTGTTCCAATATGCCCCGCCGCAATGACGACATTCTGAGGGAGGCTTTCTCCCCTGATTATTGTTGATGGATGCAGCACTGTTGCTGCTGGAGGGAGGAGTCTTAGTTTTGGATGCACTCCGATCTCCCCCACTTTTGCTTGGGCCACCATTGCTGGGATGGTTCCCGTTGAATCCCCCTCGGACAGACGGCTGGGGCCTATCATTCTGAGTTCCCAAATGATAATCGCCAAGGCATTCTGTAGCTTGAATGACCTTGGGCAGGGTGTCTACCCGTTGTCTCTATAGTTCCATACGGGCATGAGGTTTCAAACCTTCTATGAATGCGAAGAGTTTGTATTTGTCCCCCATGTCGCGTATGTTTATCATGAGTGCATAGAATTCGCGCACGTACTCCCGCACTGATTTGGTGTGGCGAAGGTCCCGTAGCTTTCTCCTTGCATTGTATTCCACATTTTTGGGGAAGAACTGTAGGCGTATGACTACCTTCAATTCATCCCATGTCTGGAGAGTATCTTTACCGGCCTTGATGGCTTCATATTTGACCCGCCACCAAAGTTTGGCATCGCCTTGAAGATACATGGCAGCAATCGCTACCTTTTTGGATTCTTCCAAATGGCTCACGGCATCGAAGTATTGTTCGATGTCGAAGATGAAGTTTTCCACTTCTTTAGCATCCCGGGATCCATCGTATGGCTTTGGCTCTGGTATCTTAAGCTTTTGTGGAATGGGGGTGAAGTTTGTTGCACCCCTGATGTGGTTGTCGCCTCCTCGAAGTAGGCTTTGTAGGGCAGCATTGATAACATTGAGCTTGCCTGTCAAGTCGTCTATGGTTTGCTGCATGGCAGTTAGTCTGTCTGCCTCTTATTGCCGATGGGCTACATCGTCGGCACGCTCCTGTTGGAGGTCCTCAAATTTGCTATGAATATTGGTAGTTTCGATGGCTGCCGTTTGTCAGTCATCGTTAGAGTCACGACTGATGTTTGCAATGTCATTTTCTGCCTGCCGCATTCAGCGGTCCAGGTCGTCCAACCTTTGCAATAGGTTGTTGTTTTGATCAGGCACCGTATCCACGATGGGTCGTAACCGGTCAACCGTCTCTTCTAGGGATGCTAGACGCTCCCCATGATTCACCATGGTCAGAAAAGGTGATGATGACAAATGTGTTCCCTCGTCCGATGTCGAACCTAGGCTCTGATACCAACTGTTACGCAACGCCTTCCTAATGTTCTTTGGAAGGGCAACGTAAGGCTAAGCAACCGATGTCAGTACGATTGTTGTCCGCCAATGAGATCCCCTCCGCACGCTAGACTAGATTGTCGGTGCCGTGCGGGAAAACCAGTGTCACGAGCAATTGCGGAAGATGAGAGAGAATTGGGTTTTGAATGATGATGATGATTTTATTGATGACTGAAATGCTGATTACAAAAGATGCGGCGTCGAGGGGAAGAGACACCAGTACAGAAAATTGCTTGCTTGAAAATGTTTGATTGTTTGGTCCCCTTAATAATGCTTAAAAAAAAAAACCAACATTACATGACTAGTCCTAATAAAGCTGTAGAAGCACACTGAATGAAAATGATGTAAACTAGCCTATAATTACAATGAAAAGGACTTAGTTTATTACAAAGTAGAACTAAGTCCGATGGCAGCAACTTTGTCTTGCGGGTCAGGGTCTGCGCACGTGTTGCTGTGGGCGCGCGCGACACTTGCTGTGTTGGCCTGAGGCTGGGCGCTGGTGCTTGGCATCAGGGTCTGTGCGCGAGGTGCTCCTGGAATGGGCCTGCAGCTGGGCGCTGGCGAGGCATCAGGATCTGCGCGCGCGACATTGTCAGGGCACGCGACGCTGTTGTCATTGGCCAGCCCTTGGGCGCTGGCGAGCGGCATCGGTGGGGCGACAGAGGCGCATCCGCGCTTGTCACTTGGCGCAGCCAAGACCACGGGGCTGACCATGACGCTAGGCATTGTGAGGCTTGCTAGACCGCCATGGGGCGCGGCCAAGGAGTCATGGGGCGTGTCTGGAAAGCAGCCCATGACATAACTCGTGTAAAGAAGCTTAATTTAATAAGCCGATTTTAATTAAAGGCGTCAGACATACGTTGTATGCTCATGGCATTATAATAGTCTCCGCTTAATATTTTGCAAACTGGAAGTTAGATTTAAGTTCCTACTGTATGCTCAAGCTATTTTGATTTCACCTGATATTTTACCTATACAATAGTTGTATCGCTCGCTCCAATATTAATCAGTTTAGTGCTCCTCTAACAGGTCTCTAAGATTGCTTGCTCAAACAATTGGTAATACTTCACTTTTTAGTTATTATTCTTATTCCAATATTTTCACTAAACTAATGAAAGCTATTGCCAGCATAGATTGTTCTTGTTTTACCCTCTCTCATTAATATTTTCAAGCTGCCAGTTAGATTAAGGGACCTATTGTCTACTTAAGCTATTTCGAATTCACTTAATGTTTTCATAGATAACAGTTTATATCGCTCGCTCCAATATTAATTAGTTTAGTAACCTTTTAACAGGTCTCCAGGATTGCTAGCTCAAACAGTTGGTAATACTTCACTTCTTAGTTATTTACAATTATTTCAATGTTTTCACTACATTATAAAAGCTACTGCCAACATGTTCCTGTTTTTACGAATATTTTAAGCTACCGTCTATTTGAAATGACAAAAGAAACATAATAGAAATCACAAACCTATTACTATTATATTATTTTCCTTCGTCCATTTAACCATCTCAGGTTCAGATCAAATGGCGACTGAAATAGAATTTTCAAAATAATACATACCTATTAGCAAAGCACCAAAATATTCGGTCGATCAGGTTAAGTACAGTAAAACCATACAAAAACCCAAGGCGCAAAGGTGTTTTCAGAACTCTTTATATATGTTGATGAAGAGGTAATACCATTTTTTATTTTTACTCTATACTTTATTAATTTATATTGTTTTGTTTATGACATAAAATGTATGTTGCATCTTCAATACGAGACAAAACTCCAAGCAACACTTCAATCAAATTTATTTGTTTACTTTTCGTTCGTGAGTCAATTGATTTTTTTTTTTTTTTTTTTTGCGTGGATGATTACGCACGCGCTTGAAATATTCATCTTCGCACCAGTCACAGTCCAACAGAGGGCAAGTGCTTTAATTACTCTTATCTTTTTTATTTTCTTGAGAGAAGTTTACTATTTTTCCTACTATATTTTACTTAAATCATATATATCTAATAATCTGGCCCGGGCCCGGGCCTTAGTGGGCCTAACGGGCTGGGCTTCGTGGTCCCGGGCTTCGTGGTCCTGGGCTCTGGCGGTTCCGGGTTTCGTGGGCTCAATGGGTGGAACCGGACCGTGACGGGCCTAAGCCCACATGGTCCTGTGCTTAACGGGCCGGGCTCGTGGGCTTCGCGGGCCTAGCGGTTTTTTTTTTTTTTTTTTAAAGACAATTTCTTGTAGTGTCATGGCTATACTAAAAATATATATGTAGTATATATGTAGATCTAATTATTAAAGTGCTTGACGAAAAAGAAAATAACAAAACAATAGTAAACACACTAAATTGTCATGCATAATATATTGTCTTGTAGTATATATATTGTATCTTATGTATATATATTCTCTAATATATTTTCTTGTAGTATATATATTGTATCTTATGTATATATATTCGCATAATATATTTTCTTGTAGTATATATATTGTATCTTATGTATATATATTCGCATAATATATTGTCTTGTAGTATATATATTGTATCTTATGTATATATATTCTCTTATATATTTTCTTGTAGTATATATATTGTATCTTATGTATATATATTCGCATAATATATTGTCTTGTAGTATATATATTGTATCTTATGTATATATATTCTCTTATATATTTTCTTGTAGTATATATATTGTATCTTATGTATATATTGTAGCTTATAAATAATTCTAAGTATAGACAAAGAAATATTGCGAAAAGATATTCATGGGTAGAAGCAATAAATTTTATTACCAAAAATAGCATATCTTTCTTAGTCATCCTTCCCCCAATGGAATGAGCACAACAAGGTACTAATATCACCATTAGAAGGAAAAAAAACTAAGGAAGATGTGCCAAAATACAAGTTACATATTAGTCTATGTATTATCTCTAACAAATCTCATAAATCCTTCAAGGTTCGGAGGAGGTTGCGTTGGTGGTGGTGGAAAAGAAGCTTGTTCATCACCACTTCCGGGCGAAGCCGAATCCTCCGCAAGTTCCGCTATCATTTCTTCATAAGCTTCATCTATCGCCGGTTGTGCTTCTGCAATTCCAAAGTTTCTTCTTTCCTGTCACACCTCCTTTTTCCGCGCCCGAGGGGGCGCAAGGGAGTTTTTTCCAATTAAAGGACAATCGAAAGGGGATTTATTTGTTTATTTCAGAGTCGCCACTTGGGAGGTTTAGGGTGTCCCAAGTCACCAATTTTAATCCCGAATCGAGGAAAATAATGACTCTATATTACAGTCTGCGTACCAGAAATCTAGATAAGGAATTCTGTTAACCCGGGAGAAGGTGTTAGGCATTCTCGAGTTCCGTGGTTTTAGCACGGTCGCTCAACTGTTATATTTGGCTTATTTATCTGATTTTTAATACAATATGAACTTATGTGCAAATTTATCTTTTAACCGCTTTATTATTATTGTTTTTACAAGAATGTGAACATCGCTTAAAATATATCTTTGGACTGTGTCACATGAAATGCACCCACAATCCGAAACATATTTTATTTGATGTTTTAGGATTTGGATTTGGGTCGCATGAAATGCGCACCCGAGTTTAAGAAAAATTAAATTATTGAAGACGCGCCTAAGCAACTAGCGCATTATTATTTTTGCGGAGGCCGTGGAATTCGCTAAACAACCCTCATGAATTCTAAGTAATTTTAAACAGGTATTTACTGAGGGCCACGCAATTTGTATTTTTATTCGGCGAGGCTCATCTCATTCTTTTTTTTTTTTTTTAAAAGAATTTGCAACGTCATGGAAATGCATCTCAGGCCACGCCACAATCAATGCGCCCGTGACTAGAGACATATTTCGACTCCGTTGAGATTTAGATTTGGGTCACATAAATGTGCACCCGAGTTTAAGAAGGTAAGGTTTATTAAAGCGTGTCCTAAAGAGACTAACGTGTTGTTATTTTAGGAGGGTTGTGAGATTTGCTAAACAACCCGTCCTGGAAACTAAATGCTTCAATAATATACATTTAACAAGGGCCCCGCATATGCGCGTTTTGTTTATTTTCATCGAGGCTCATTTCGTTCTTATTTTAAAAGGATATCCTATAGCAACTACGTTTCTTGTCGTGTTTGTCTCTATCAGTTGAAAACAGTAGATAATCCTAATTAATTACATGCTTGCAAGTCGTTTGTAATGGAATTCGGAAATGCTAAAAAAAAAAAATCGGGACCGAAGCTGCATGCACAGTCGGCCAAACAAATAATCATGGGCCCAAATCCAGCCCACGCGTGGTTGGCCAGACCTGGGCCACTGCACATTCGACGCGGGCCTGCCTGGTCTGTCTTCGACCTGGGCTCGACCTTCATGAGGTTGAGGCCCTGAATTTGTGTTCTTTATCTTGAAACATGATTTTAAGAGTCATATATGGCAATTTATTGGAAAGGCAAGAACTTAATTTACAGTGTACAAGTTTCATGCTTGGACTACATTACATCATATATGGCACAGTAAACTAAATCTGAGATGCAACCTAATTCATTGAGACCACCTTTATCTAACAACATACATATATAATTATCATTCGATACCCTATGTTGACCTCAACTAGGCTTGTTAGCTAACTTCAGTATCCCAAAATATGAGCTATTAGACATTACATGACGTTCAACACAACAGTACATGTATATAAACAACATCTGCAGATCTTCTCTTTTATACTCATTGCTCAAACTTTCGAGTTACATTGGTAGTGTAATTGTGTACCTGGTATGGAGAACAAAGAAGGAAGGAATGATCAGCTAGGCAGTATGCAGTAAACACAGCAACAACAGATACTCAGCAACAACACAGCAACAACCAAATAACCACGAAGATGAAGCTCACACGTTGGTCGAACAGCAGACAAATATTCCCAGGAAACAAAATAGGAAACAAGACCAATCGAGAAAAGAACCAGAATATTTTGTGCTATAGCCGACAGAAATTCAATAACCACCAAAGCTCAGTACACAACCACCACAGCTTCAAACAATCAGGAAGACTACAAACTCAATGTTCAGCACACAAAACTCAATGTAGTAGCAATCACAGCTGAAGATACACAGGCTTCTCTTAATGGAACAGTAATCAACCTAGTTAGGATGACCAGCTTGATTTCTTACGCAGTTTTGGACAATGTTCAGTTACAGTATTTTCTGGAAATTTCTTTCTGTTTTTCTTCACTTTTCTTTAACTCACAAAATCCCTCTCAAGACTAAATTTTTTTTTTTCGTTTAAGTTATCAAATGGCCTATTTATAGGCCAAATGAAACAGTACAGCTGAGCTGCCTGCCCTGCCAATTGGCAGAATGCCCATACCCTTTAAGCCCATGCCTAAGCATCTTTGGTGCCAGCCCCTTTGTTCCCCACGCCTGGTCTTTGTTTAATCAAGAGTTATGGGCTCGTTTTATTTATTCATTTTAAGCCCCATACTCTTATGTCTTGTCCCCCATTGGCATTAGTTTAATCCTAATTTAGTACCCCATTTGTCAGCTCACTTAAACTAATTACTTCTGTTCTTTTTAACACCCCAGAATACCCCTGTCAACCTTGATTATTACTGCCCCTGCCTATTGCAGCATCAGGGCATTTTTTATCTGATGAAAGTTCGAACTTAAGACTGCCTGGGCTATACCTTTTCAGTCAGTTTTACAGTGCAAACGACCCATTTCAAACAATCCTGGGTCATACAGTCAGTGGCAAAGCTCAATTAGTCATGCGACATTATTAGCTCATTCGGTTCATTAGTTATAGAAAACTAATCGACGACATTTATCGAGTCGACTATACTAATTATAGCAGGTAATAATCGATCGCTCACATAAACAATACATTTAGGGACCTAAAGGGCATCAGACAATTTTTTGTTCAATTACTGGGGCCTATATGAGTTAACTTATCTGACGATTAAACTAATCGACGATCATGTTTATCACAGAGTACATTCAGAATCATACACAGAACACAATCGACCAAATAAAAAGGTCTTTACAGAGAAGAAAGAAATCCGGATGAAAAATAACAAAAATAACAAACAAACACAACGAAACATGCTGACCACTTAATCAAAACTAACACAAAAGAAAGGAAAACTTACCGAAAATGTTTAAATCAAACAGACCCAAATCTGATTCAACTTCGAACTTTTGAGGCCGAACAAACTTTAATCAGGGTGTTCTCACATGAGAACACCTTGATTAAGGTCTATTAGACCTCAAACCCTTGTCAAGACTGGCCGGGTTCCCCAGGTGCATGTGTTTCAAGTTCTGGATTTTCAGATCTGGATTTTTAGGAGTTGTGGGTAGATTCGGACCAAACCAAGCTTGGTTTGGTCACGAGGAAGGTCAGGGGGTGTCTGGTATGAAGATGGGGTAACTTGGCATAGGTCCGGGTTCGACTCAAATCTTCAAATGAAGATTCGAGACGAACGAAAGTGATTCGAGGCAAATGGATAGTAGATCCATGTTCAGGAGAGTGAGGGGGTCTTAGGGTGTTCAGGAGGTGGTCACCGGCGTCCATGCCGCCGGCTTTAATGGCGAGGGAGATGGGGGCGGCTAGGGTTTCTAATGGGAGGTCCGGGTTTGAGCTTGGGGACGATGGGATGGGGTGTTGGTATAGGGGGCGTGGGGTGTAAGGGAAGGCTTATATATGGTCTAGGGGTTTAGATCTGAGCCGTTGGATCATATGATCTCAACGGCTTGGATCTGATGCTGAGAAATGAGACGGGGTCGTTTGGTAGTTAAACGGGGTCGTTTGATTTAAGTGAGGGGTTGGGTCAGGCTGGTTATTTGGGTCGGGTTTTGAAGCGGGTTACTTGATAGAGGTCCTGAGCCGTTGGATCGAGAGTTTGAACGGCCCAGATTGATTTGCCTGAAACGGCGTCGTTTCAGAAGAGGCCTGGGCAGCCGGACTTGGACTGGGTCAGATCGTTGGTTTGGGCCTGTTTTATTTCATTTCTTTTGGGCCCAAACCGGTTTTCCCTCATTCTTTTACTTTTCTTTTTTTTTCTTCTTTTTTTTTTCTCTTTTTTTTCTTTTAATAATAATAAAAATAGTGAAATTAAAATCAACAACACTGTGACATTTCCACATAATTATCACAAAATAGTTAAGTAAGTTAAATCACAACCTAGAACGAACGACGCACATATATTCATATTTTTGAATTTTCTTTTAACGACACATATACTTTATATATATATATATATATATTTATTTTTTTTTTATTTTCGTTTGATAATGACTAGATGCAAAATGGACAGACCCACAAACACATGTCACGGACAGATCGAAAAATTGTACAGCGAAACCATTTGTCACTATTTTTATTTTCTTTTTGGAGCGATTGTCCGTAAAGCAAAAATCACGTGCTTACAGCTGCCCCTCTTTGCCCGAAGACACGAAGGGTTTTCGCGCAAAGATAAAACGAGCGATTTTTGCCCGTCCGAATACTCCGTGTGAAGCATTTTTTGAAAAAGATTTGACCGAACCTTTGCTTCAGAGGTTTCCTACATATCCTGGGCTGAACAGGAATCAGGTCAATGTAGTTCGGGAAATTTGGTAGCTGGGACTACCGTGTGACTGTAGTGCTTGTTGTTGTTGTTGTTGTGCGCTGTTGTATGCTGATGTAGGATGCTACTGCTCAACCGATCTCCCTATTACATTGCTCAAAGGAAAACAAGAAGCTAAGCTAAACTGAGGATCCTGAAATCTCATCCATCTTCAACTTGTTCTTGTTGCCTTGCTTTCTTGTCGGCTACCACTTTCCTCCGATGCCTTTATCTTGTGACTTTGGGAGATGATGCTGGTCCTTTGCTGACGTTTGAATGCCAGTTTCATCACTTTGCTTGATCCGCTGGGGACACGACTTTCTTCTTTAAATTTTCCAATGGTTTCTTCAGTGGTATGTTTCTTCATCAACCGTCATACTGGGCATGCTACAACGCTCCCAAACTGCTTCTTTTGAGATGCGTTCCTTTTTCCTTTTGAATTGCGCGCTTGCCTCTGCAGTTGTCTGCTTCTTGGTGCTGGGGATTTTATGGTTTCCTGCTTGGGGCTTTCTGTTGTACCCTTCCGTCTTCAGGTGGGGTGACTGATTCCAAAATCTAGAGCCGAATGTATTCCCGCATTATACTGGTGGGCGACCTAGAACTTAAAAGTATTCCCGCATTATACTGGTGGGCGACCTAGAACTTAAAAGTATTCCCGCATTATACTGGTGGGCGACCTAGAACTTAAAAGTATTCCCGCATTATACTGATGGGCGACCTAGAACTTAAAAGTATTCCCGCATTATACTGGTGGGCGACCTAGAACTTAAGAGTATTCCCGCATTATACTGGTGGGCGACCTAGAACTTAAAAGTATTCCCGCATTATACTGGTGGGCGACCTAGAACTTAAAAGTATTCCCGCATTATACTGGTGGGCGACCTAGAACTTAAAAGTATTCCCGCATTATACTGGTGGGCGACCTAGAACTTAAAAGTATTCCCGCATTATACTGGTGGGCGACCTAGAACCTAAAAGTATTCCCGCATTATACTGGTGGGCGACCTAGAACTTAAAAGTATTCCCGCATTATACTGGTGGGCGACCTAGAACTTAAAAGTATTCCCGCATTATACTGGTGGGCGACCTAGAACTTAAAAGTATTCCCGCATTATACTGGTGGGCGACCTAGAACTTAAAAGTATTCCCGCATTATACTGGTGGGCGACCTAGAACTTAAAAGTATTCCCGCATTATACTGGTGGGCGACCTAGAACTTAAAAGTATTCCCGCATTATACTGGTGGGCGACCTAGAACTTAAAAGTATTCCCGCATTATACTGGTGGGCGACCTAGAACTTAAAAGTATTCCCGCATTATACTGGTGGGCGACCTAGAACTTAAAAGTATTCCCGCATTATACTGGTGGGCGACCTAGAACTTAAAAGTATTCCTGCATTATACTGGTGGGCGACCTAGAACTTAAAAGTATTCCCGCATTATACTGGTGGGCGACCTAGAACTTAAAAGTATTCCCGCATTATACTGGTGGGCGACCTAGAACTTAAAAGTATTCCCGCATTATACTGGTGGGCGACCTAGAACTTAAGAGTATTCCCGCATTATACTGGTGGGCGACCTAGAACTTAAAAGTATTCCCGCATTATACTGGTGGGCGACCTAGAACTTAAAAGTATTCCCGCATTATACTGGTGGGCGACCTAGAACTTAAAAGTATTCCCGCATTATACTGGTGGGCGACCTAGAACTTAAAAGTATTCCCGCATTATACTGGTGGGCGACCTAGAACTTAAAAGTATTGAAATTGCTTTCCCGTTCTTCCAGAAAATTTTCGACAATCGGCAGAAAATTTTCTGCCCCGGTTTTTGGTGACTTCCATGGCGTTGCATCTTGCTGCCATCATCAATTCTTTGATCTCCTGCAACAGTCAAAAGGATTTAGTCAGTTTTAATCGTGGTGGTGCCTTTCTGGCAAGCCATTTTTCTCTCTTCCCCTTCTCTTGCTCTTTGTCCCCATAATTGGTTGGCGGGCAAAGTTGCCTGTTGGGGGGGTTTCTAGCTTGCTGGGGATTGGTTTTCAGTTTATCCCCTACTCTGCTTTCTCTTTAAACACATGATGTGGGAGTCTGCTTCTAACTCCTGAAACCACTCCCTTTTGGAGCTTACTTCTTCCAACATTTCCGAGCACAATCCCTGCATTGCCTGGGGCCGGCCTTTAAGATTGTTTGTATTATCCTGCATTGGATGAATTCCCCTTTGGTTCCTGGTAGTAAGCTTTGAAAAATCCTTTAAAGACACTTTTTTAGGAAAAGAAATAAAGATATGGAAAAAAGAAAAACTTTCTGAACCAATATTTTGTGGGAGGAGACAATCCACAGAACTTATCTGGAGGACAAAACTGGTCCCCGTGATCATGGCGTGCACCATAGATTCCGACCCAGTCTATTTGTATCGATTGATTTGCTCGATGGTTTGACTTGCTGGGGATGATAAAGGAGTGTTCACTTCGTTTCGAATGTGGTAGCTTTGCTGATCTGTCTTGTCGCCCCATAGTGCCCTTCGAGGGGTTTTCACTAATGAGACTCTCACTTTTCTCTCATCTCCCGGCGCCTTATGGTGCCTGTGAAGGTTTTCACCACTAAGACTCTCTCATTTCATAGCCCTTATCTTACATCGCCTCTCGGTGCCTGTGAAGGTTTTCACCGATAAGACTCTCTCATTTTATTTCTTTCGAGGAATCGGGGCGTTGTAGATACGACCCTCTCTTCTGGAGACTCCTTCGGCTATCAATTCATTCCCAGTCTTACGATCCTCTTCTTTGCTGGGGATTGGTGTATCATTCTCGGTCTTATTTGCCGGATTTGGCATCTCTCGAACATTGATCGGGAGGTCTTTTGGATGTTGACGTTGGTTTTGGTGTGGGATTGAAGAAGGCTACAAAAATGAAAACAATTTGAAGGGTGATGTGCTACAACTTTTGGAATCAAACCTTTGTTGGAACTTAAAACATAACCTCTGCCCCAGTTCTCTTGTTTTGGGGAATTTATTTTTTATGCTTATGTTGAGCTATGTGCGTTACGCACATTGTGCCTATTATGCACACTATGTACATTATGCATCCTATATTTGCTATGATGCATACTATGTACATTATGCATCCTATATTTGCTATGATGCATACTATGACCGAGCCGTGAGGCGCCTACGTATCCTCTTTGAGGAATCAGGTCAAACGTAGTTCCCACGGTTTTATATTCCTTGATTTTTCTTTTCTTTCTTTTCATTTTCTTTTCCTTTTCTTTTTCTTTTTCTTTTCTTTTCTTTTCCTTTCGTTTCTTTTCCCTTTTTTCGTATCTTTCCCATTAGTGATTCCAAAAGAGGGGTATTGAAAGAATTTGCTCAAGGCTCAAAGGGGGAAGCGAAGGTTAAAAGTGTTTGGATAGAAGAAAGAATTGCCTCCGTCGTCTCATTATCCAATAAATGCCAAATACAAACAAATAAACCAAAATTGCCATAATTTAAAGAAATTACGCATAATATCTCTTGACTGCATCTGAATTGATAGCCATGTCGACACATCTACCTTCGACATCTGTCAAACACAAAGCACCGTTGGACAATATTCTGGTCACGATATAAGGCCCTTGCCAATTTGGGGCGAATTTGCCTTTCGCCTCGACCTGATGTGGGAGGATCTTCTTCAATACCTGCTGCCCTACTTCAAACTTCCTGGGGCGCACCTTTTTATTATACGCTCTAGCCATTCTCTTCTGGTACAGCTGACCATGGCACACTGCTGCCAATCTTTTCTCATCTATCAGGCTCAACTGTTCCAAGCGAGCTTTGATCCATTCATCATCATCAATTCTGGCTTCAGCGACAATTCGGAGGGACGGAATTTCGACCTCCGCTGGTATCACGGCCTCAGTTCCATACACCAATAAATAAGGAGTTGTGCCTATGGAAGTCCGGACGGTAGTGCGGTAACCCAACAAAGCAAAGGGCAATTTCTCGTGCCACTGTCTGGACCCTTCCACCATTTTTCGCAGTATCTTCTTGATATTCTTATTGGCTGCTTCGACTGCTCCATTCGCCTTGGGATGATATGGGGTGGAATTGCGGTGTGTAATCTTAAATTGTTGGCATACCTCTCTCATCAAGCTGCTATTAAGATTCGCACCGTTATCCGTGATGATCACTTTTGGGATCCCAAATCTACAGATGATATGGGAGTGAACAAAGTCCACCACTGCCTTCTTGGTTACCGACTTGAAGGTTTTAGCCTCAACCCATTTGGTGAAGTAATCAATGGTCACTAGAATGAACCTGTGACCGTTGGACGCTGCTGGCTCGATGGGCCCAATGACATCCATGCCCCAGGCCACAAACGGCCAAGGTGCTGACATCGTATGTAACTCTGTTGGCGGAGAATGAATCAAATCTCCATGTATCTGGCACTGATGGCATTTCCTCACAAAAGTGATACAGTCGCGTTCCATGGTGAGCCAATAACACCCTGTTCGAAGGATCTTTCTTGCCAATACATATCCGCTCATGTGCGGTCCGCAAACTCCCGCATGTACCTCTTCCATAACCGTCATTGCTTGACTGGCATCTACGCATCTCAACAATCCCAAATCCGGGGTTCTTTTGTACAATACTCCTCCACTGAAGAAGAAACCATTCGACAAACGCCTAAGGGCTCTTTTTTGGTCTCCAGAGGCATGTTCCGGGTATATTCCCATTCTGAGGTATTCCTTAATATCATGAAACCAGGGTTCGCCATCTGCTTCTTCTTCTATGGTATTGCAGTAGGCGTGCTGATCACGGACTTGGATATGCAGAGGATCAACATACATTTTGTCAGGGTGGTGCAGCATTGATGCTAAGGTGGCTAAGGCATCTGCAACCTCATTGTGAACTCTCGGGATGTGTTTGAACTTCCCGATCGAAATTGTTTGCTCAGATCATGCAAGCACTGTCGGTATGGTATGAGCTTTAGATCTCGTGTTTCCCATTCTCCCTGAATTTGATGTATCAAGAGGTCCGAGTCTCCCAAGACCAAGACGTCTTGGACATCCATGTCGGCAGCCAGGCGCAGACCCAGAATGCAAGCCTCATATTCGGCCATATTGTTGGTGCAATAGAAGCGCAGTTGAGCCGTAACAGGATAATGCCGTCCTGTTTCAGAAATGAGTACTGCTCCTATTCCAACCCCTTTTGCGTTTGCAGCTCCATCGAAGAAAAGCTTCCAACCCGGTTCCTCAGGTAATTCCAAATCAGTCGTGTGCATCACCTCTTCGTCAGGAAAATACGTTCTTAAGGGCTCGTATTTTTCGTCAACGGGATTCTCTGCCAAATGGTCTGCCAGTGCCTGGGCTTTCATGGCCGTCCTCGTTACGTAGATGATATCAAACTCTGTGAGCAGAATTTGCCACTTTGCCAACCTTCCCGTGGGCATAGGTTTCTGAAAGATATACTTCAATGGGTCCAAGCGGGATATGAGATAAGTAGTATATGAAGACAGGTAGTGCTTCAACTTCTGAGCTACCCAAGTTAGGGCGCAGCATGTTTTCTCGAGTTGAGTGTACTTGACCTCATGCACTGTGAATTTCTTGCTAAGATAGTAGATGGCCTGCTCCATCCTTCCTGTGTCATCATGTTGCCCCAGTACACAACCAAATGAATTTTCCAAGACCGTCAGGTAAAGGATTAGGGGTTTCCCGGGCTTAGGCGGGACCAATACGGGTGGATTAGACAGATACCCTTTGATTTGTTCGAAAGCCTCCTGACACTCTGCCGTCCAACCTACTGCAGCATCCTTTCTCAGTAGCCGAAATATGGGCTCACAAGTTGCTGTGAGCTGAGCGATGAACCTGCTGATGTAATTGAGTCTACCCAGCAAACTCATTACCTCTGTTTTGTTCCTTGGTGGTGGCAAGTCTCGGATGGATTCAATTTTGGATGGGTCTAACTCAATCCCCCGTCGACTGACGATGAATCCTAGCAACTTTCCTGATGGAACCCCGAATGCGCATTTGGCCGGGTTAAGCTTGATATCATACCTCCGGAGTCTTTGGAAAAATCTCCTTAGGTCTGCCACATGGTCCTCCTGACGCCAAGATTTGATGATCACATCATCGACGTACACCTCTATTTCTTTGTGTATCATGTCATGAAACACAGCAGTCATTGCTCGCATGTACGTTGCCCCGGCGTTCTTTAACCCGAACGGCATTACCCGATAGCAGTAGGTTCCCCATGGCGTAATAAACGCTGTCTTCTCAGCATCCTCTTCGTCCATTAGGATCTGATGATAACCCGCATAGCAATCCACAAAGGATCCGATCTCGCGCCCAGCGCAATTATCGATCAGGATATGAATGTTGGGTAACGGGAAATTGTCCTTGGGACTTGCTTTGTTAAGGTTGCGGTAGTCGACGCACACCCTGATTTTTCCATCCTTCTTTGGGACTGGTACCACATTGGCCAACCACTCGGGATATCGAGTGACCCGAATGACCTTCGATTGCAACTGCTTAATCACTTCTTCTTTGATCTTTACACTCATTTCTGTTTTAAATTTCCTTAGTTTTTGCTTGACCGGGGAGTATGCCGGGTCAGTGGGCAATTTGTGAACCACTAAATCGGTGCTCAATCCAGGCATATCATCATATGACCATGCAAAAACATCTTTGAATTCCCTGAGAGTTTCGATCAATTCTGCTTTGACATTCGGCTCAATGTGGATGCTAATTTTGGTCTCTTGGATGTTATCAGCGTCTCCTAGGTTCACAGCCTCAGTGTCATTTAGGTTAGGCTTGGGTTTCTCTTCAAATTGGCACAGTTCTCGGTTTATTTCTTCGAAGGCTTCCCCTTCGTCACCTTCGGATTCATTATCACAAACGACCTCTTGCATTGTTGAGTCAGATTCAGATTGATTTATTAGACTAGGTCGAAGATCCGCTGTGCATGCCATGTCATTAGGACCAGTAAAAAGAGAACTGTTCAGAAAGAAAAAGAACAAAACAAGAAATTAAAATGGGACAAAAGAAAAGAACTTTATTAAATTTGCAGAATAAAAAGGGTTCACACTTTTACAAAACGAAAGTAAAACTGGGATTACACCCTTGAATAATCCGATCAAACAAACAAACAAACAAAACATTAATCAAAGCCTACTACCAAGACTCCCCTCGGACAGGAAGAGGAGTAACCGTCCAATTGTTGGTCTTGGCCTCAGGCCCCACAAATTGTATCTCTGCTCTGCTGGAACCTTCTCCAGCTTCCACCATACTGACATCCGCGAATAGTCTCTCAAAACTCTGATCCAGGTCTTCACTTATGTTGATCAAAGGTCCTCGAATCTTTGGGATCGCTGATCCCTTGGCCCTAGCTTTAACAAAAGACCTTGAGAGGCGTGGCACTGGTTTAGGCAGAGACCAGACTCTCTTCTTCATTTTTCGCGCTTGCTTCCTGTCTGCTGCGGTTGGTTTGAACCCCAACCCGAAAGTTTCCAGATTCTTAGGAAGGGAGACAGGTTGGACTATCCCTTGAAGTTCAACTCCCAGGCCTTTTCCCGGCACAAACCCATTACCCAGCATTTTTGATACCATCATGACTGTTGCGGCAGTCACCCTAGGGTGCGGGATGATTTCTCCTTCAGAAATTTTGTTGGCCGACCCCGTATCGAGAATCTGGTAGACCCAGGGACCCTTGTCATCAGTGGTCTCTATGAAAGGCACAATGGTTCCGCCCATGGTGCATGTTGTATCCTCGCCGTGCAACACGACCTCTTGTCTTTCCCACTCGAACTTCACTGTCTGATGTAGGGTGGAAGGCACCGCTTTAGCCGCATGAATCCAAGGTCGTCCTAACAGCAAGTTGTAAGATACCGTGGCGTCCAACACCTGGAATTCCATGGTAAATAGGACCGGGCCAATGGTCAGTTCAAGTACGACATCCCCCACAGTGGCTGTTCCGTTTCCGTCAAACCCCCGGACACAGATGCTATTCTCCCGGATTCTTCCACGGTCAATCTTTAACTGGTCCAGGGTGGATAATGGACAAATATTGGCGCTTGAGCCATTATCCACCAATACTCGAGTTACCACCGAGTCTTCACATTTGACAGCTAGATATAGAGCTTTGTTATGCTCCGTACCTTCCACCGGCAGGTCATCATCTGAGAATGTAACCCTGTTCACCTCGAAAATCTTGCTGGAAATGGTTTCCAGGTGGTTTACGGAAATCTCACTGGGTACATGGGCCTCGTTCAGTATCTTTAACAGGGCCCTGCGATGTTCCTCGGAATGGAGGAGTAATGACAATAGTGAGATCTGGGCAGGCGTTTTTCTCAGCTGCTCAACCACAGAATAGTCTTGTACTTTCATCTTCCTCAGGAAGTCTTCAGCCTCTTCCTCTGACACTGGCTTCTTGGTTGCCACTGGGTTGGTTTTTCTTAACTCCACCGGAGCAAAACATCGACCTGATCGAGTCAGCCCTTGCGCTTTACAACTAACTTCTTCCACCTGTTTTCCTTGGTACGTCACCACTGCTTTTTCATATTTCCAGGGCACAGCCCTGCTGTCAAGCATAGGCAGTTGGACCACCGGCTTTATGGTTACCCGTTCTCTACATACCCCTTTCAACACGACCGCCGATGTGGGCAGGATCCCTGGTATTACCAACTTACTTGGCTCGGGTTTGCTTGCTATGACGGACGGGTTCTTCCCCCATAATACTACCGGCTTGACACCTTCTCCCTGCGACTGTACATTTGTTCCTCCACTGGTTAAGACTTCTTTTGGGGCAGCTTGGATCATCATCACTGTTTGTGAGGGTTTTCTTAATTCACCTCCCTCACACACCAACTCAATCATGTGAGCTTCGTGGTGCGCTGGCAGCGGATTTTGGTTGATGTTAGGAGCCTCCGGTGTCTGGACCTCGATCTTATTGGTGTCAATAAGATCCTGTATGGCATGCCTTAACTTCCAACACTTCTCGGTATCATGCCCGAGCATCCCTGAACAGTATTCACAACTGATTGAACGATCCAAATTCTGAGGCGGGGGATTTGGTTCCCGAGTATAGACAGGACTAACCAAACCTAATTGTCGCAGCTTGTGGAACACAGCGGTGTAAGTTTCTCCCAGTTCGGTGAAGGTTCTTTGCTTCCGCAACCTGTCATTTCTGGCATCTGAATTTCCCCGGAAACCTGCCCCTGAAGGATTTCTATATGCCCTTGGTGGAGGGTAAGTGTTTAGTGGTGGTGCATATATGTTCTGGGGAGCCGGTGCGCGCCATTGTGGGCGAACCGGAGGCTGAGTGTATACCTGGGCTTGGTGTACGGAACAATGTGGTTCTCGAGGTGGATAGAAATTTTGTGGTGGGTTGTATGGGTAGTTTGACCTGTGAGGCCTGGGTTGGTTGTAGTGCGGCCTGCCAGCCCTGGACCAACTGCCTGCCTCGATCGTGGCAACCTCTTCTTTCTTTCTTCTTAGCGCACCTCCCGTGCCGCTTTGAATAGCCTGGGTTGTGGCCTTAAGTGCCGAATAGTTTAAGATCTTATCCGACCTCAAACCTTCTTCTATCATGACCCCTATTTTGACCACCTCGTTGAAAGATTTTCCAACCGTTGTCACCAAGTGACCAAAGTAGGTTGGATCCAATGTCTGCAAAAAGTAGTCTACCATTTCTCCCTCTCTCATGGGAGGATCGACCCTAGCTGCTTGTTCTCTCCAGTGAAACCCGAACTCGCGAAAACTTTCCCCGGGTTTCTTCCCAGTTCTCAATAACGTGAGACGGTCAGGGACTATCTCCAGATTGTATTGGAAATGACCTGCAAAAGCCTGCGCCAGGTCATCCCACGTGTACCACCTGCTGAAATCCTGCCTGGTATACCATTCCAGTGCAGATCCGCTCAGACTTTGGCCGAAATAAGCTATCAAAAGCTCATCCTTGCCTCCTGCCCCTCTCATTTTGCTACAGAATCCCTGCAAATGTGCCATGGGATCACCGTGCCCTTCATATAAATCAAACTTGGGCATCTTGAACCCAGCCGGGAGTTGGACATCTGGGAAAGGGCACAGATCTTTGTATGCCACGCTGACTTGATTGCCCAGCCCGTGCAAGTTCCTGAAGGATTGCTCCAGGCTTTTGAACTTTCTTAACACTTCATCCTGTTCAGGGGCCTTAACCGGCTTCTCAACCTCTGCCGGTACTTCCAAATGGGGACTGTAAGCCTGTGGTTCCGGTGCGTGGAATGTAGGCTCAGGGGGATAGTATTGTGTATCGTGAGCCTGAAACAATGGCTCACTGGTCGTTCGCTGCAAAGGGGCTGATGCAGGTCCCACAAAAATGGGAATATTGGGTGTTGGGAGAGGTTGATGGGGTGGTGGAGCTTGGGAATCATGAGGGCTTCTTTCTTGATGATAGAGGGGATTTGGGCGGCTTGTGGAAGGGCCAGAGTGAGGGTACTCCGGCACGTGTCCCAGTGTTTCCGGGCTCCTTTGCGTTTTGGCCAGGGCTAGCTGCATTGCATACATCTCTAGTCCCATCCTTTCAATCTTTTCCATTGCCTCTTTTAGCAACTGGCTCATCGGCCTTTCTTCCTCATTACTATTCTCTGAAGTAGTTATGCTTGTTGCTACCGGTCCTTTGGATCTGGTTTGGTATGAATGTGTTGCTAGAATTCTTTAACAACTAACTGTCTGGTATCAGACAACAACAAACTTTGTTAGTGTTAGTGCTTAACAGATTTGATCATAACACATAGAGGATGCAATGCACCTAGGCAGTTAACCGTTTCTACATGCTTTGTTTCAAACCACATGCGTCATCCCGGTTTGTTCATTCGTCTCTTTTTAAAGTATTTTGCGAAACCCCGCGTTTTATTTTATTTACATTTTTTCTTTATTTATTAAAAGCGGTCGAATCTTATGGGGATTGCCTACGTATCACGTCCCCGCGTGAATCAGACCAGGCGTAGTTCTGCCTTAAAGTAAAGACACATAGAAATTCTTCCGGAGTCACTTAATTTCATTATCAAAATTTGCTATTACACATTGCTTCAAACAAAATAGCAACAGTACAGACTCCACGGTTCTTTGACCCTATTTGATTGAAGGAAAAATGGAAAACAACATATGGGAAAACATCAAAGCTCAACTAAAACAAGACTCGACCAGAGGTTAATTTTCCAACTTAGGGACCCGCGAGGCATCATTCGGCCTTTTCGCGGTTCTAGGTGCGAGATCCCTTTCGAGCTGCTCCAACTCGTGCATGGTCTGTTTGACATAACCCATCACTGCTGGGAGAATGGTAGCGCAGGTCATGTTTTCACACCGCCGACACCTTCGGATGATGGCATGGGCAATGGCCCTGATCTTGTCTCTGGTTTGTTTCTTCTCTATGAGTAGGTGTCTTATCTGATCACTGCACGTCTTGAATACCTGTGAGTCCTGTATATGCTGATCCCTCAGCTGCCGCACTTCTTCCTTCATTTGGGCCAACAAGTCGTAACAGTATCTACTCTCCAATTGGAAGTCCCCGGCCTGCTTAACTGCTTTAAACTCAAGTGTAGCCATCTCCCTCTTTATTTTGGCCACAGTCTTCTCGTGGTCACGTTTCAATTGGTTCAGACATCGGCGATGCTTATCTACTCTTGTTCCCCACCGTGCCCTGAACTCTGCCCTGACCTTTTCAGATTCTTCTAACCTGTCTCGCCATTCCGTGATCTCTCTTTTCAAACCCTTTATCAACCGCTGGTCTGATCGACTCCTGGGCTGCTAATCAAGAGACAATCTCAATTTTTGGACTTGGGCCTTAAGCTCTTCATTCTCTTGGATCAATCTATTCTTTTCGCTTCGATCCGCCGCGATTTGTACGCTGTTATCGAATTTCAGACTGTCCATCTGTAGCTTCAAATCGCCAATCTCTGCCCGATAACCCTTCTCTTTTGCTAACCAGTTCCATTGCCCTTGGGATGATTCTACGAAATCTTTGAGATGCGGCCTCTTAGCCGGTCTTTCGTAGGACAGGCTACCTCTAAACCAAGCGTGATATCCTGGGGCGACTTCCCCTTTTGCCGTATCAATCACACAAGTGTTTGCTGTCAGATGTTGGCATTCACTCCAGATTTGGCGAACTTCTTCTTCAGGGAAATGACCGTTCGGACTGATTTCAATCACTTGGGTACTCAAATCTTCATCTTTTGGTACCACTTGGTACCTCCCAAGTTGCCTCAAAACCCGATACGGTGCATAGGGTTGGATACTTTTCAGTCCCATCAACAGAAAGTGAGGCCGGGTTGCCGGCATGTATATGATTTCCTCGATAGGTGACCATCCGAGCGTCCATTGTATTTGGCTGGCAGTGAGAGTTCGGAGAAATGAGGTCCATGATGTGACTCCCTCAGGTAAATTGAGCCCTTTGATTCTCGTGTAGAATTCTCCAATACAAGTTTTCTCTGGCGAACCATAACCCAAAAGTGAGGAGCGATGGCATAAATGATCGGTCATCCACATTTGCAACAGTAGGTTACATCCTTCGAAAAAGTCGCCCCTGGCTCGACAAGCAGTGAGAGCCCGAAAAATGTCAGCCATAATCATAGGCGCCAGAGTACTTTTATCTTGGGTAAGCAAAGTATTGACGACCCCGGTTATCCTTAGATCAATGTTTCCATCTTTCCTAGGGAACACTATAAGACCCAGAAAGGCTGTCATAAAAGCCACTAGCCTGTGTTCGTCCCATTTTTGTCGGTTGCCTCTACTGCATAGTTTGAAATCCGGCTTATTGAACCCGCCCACGTGGCCGTATCTAGCATATATGAGGTGGAGACTGCAGAATCCTTTGGCAAGATCTGGATGGTGGAACGTCCGAGGTATTTTTAGGAAATCCAAAAACCTGTGTACCGTGACAGCTCTAGGTGCAATCAAGTATTTGAACCTAAAAGGGGCTTCATCGATCCCGATGTACCCTGCTATTTCTTCCAACGTCGGGGTGAGCTCGAAGTCCGAAAAATGGAACACGTTGTGTGCGGAATCCCAACAAGTGACCAATGATCTGATGATATCACCCCGAGGCTGAACGTTTAGTAGGTCCGGGAGACCTTTCAGATATTTCCTTACTTTGTCTTGCCCTTTTTTGCCTAAGTCGTTCCACCATAATCGCAACTCAAACGGGACCTTGGTCATTAGTGAAAAAGGTTCGTTTTGTACCGTGCTCATCCTGCACATTTATTAGGGTGATTATGCCAAGTGAATAAAAATAAAACTTTATTTAGACGTATAAAGTTTTTTTTTTTTTTTGAAAATTCAGGGTCTAAAAACTTTCATGACTTTTGGCAAAACAAATATATATATATATATATATATATATATATATATATATATATGAATAAAAACTTTATTTAGACGTCTAAAAACTTTCATGACTTCTATTACCGTGCTCATCCTGCACAGAACGACGACCTTTTTTTTCTCTTGTTCTTCTATTTTTCCTTTGCGTTCAATAAAACAAAACTAATAAGACGTTTTCTTTTCATTTTCTCAAAATTTCGGCAGAGTTTTGACGGTATTTTGGCATTGGCCCTTTTTTTTTTCAAAAATAAACAATTAACCCCTTAACCGCTATTCCTTCCCCTTTTTTTTTTTTTTTTTTTTTGTTTTTCCAATTTTACGTTATTCAAACACTGGTCAGCATGCACGCTCGAGACAAATAAATGCACGGAAAACAAATGGGATGCATTAGGATGGTCTTTTCATATCAGGTTGCTTGTCCTAGACGGACCCAACCCCTGTGTTGAGTCCCCTAAGTCAAAATGCAACGTGATGCAAATAAGCGTTCCTACTAGGGATCCGGCATGAAGTCACGTTATTCTATGTTCAAAAACCTGGGTCAGTGTTCTAGACAGTGTACCCGAGCGGACAACTCGAGTCGAGGAGGGGGCAACTTACCGGGAACCAAAAGGCCGTCCGGCTTCGTAACTTATCCGTCCTCTTTCTTATTTCGGGTATTGACACTAACAGAATAGGGAGTCTCGACCGGCGAGCTTCTCCCCGGAGGTAAGAAGAGAAGGGTTTCGGCACAGTTTATATACAGTCCAAATAATATCAAAGCGGTAAAAGCAGCATTTAGCACATTAGGCTCAAACATGCAAAAATCAGATAATAAATAAAGCCAAATAATAGCAATTATTTTAAGCTCGAATTCTTAACCCTGAACCAGTGGTTCTGGGTCGTCGGCTCCCCAGCGGAGTCGCCAGAGCTGTCACACCTCCTTTTTCCACGCCCGAGGGGGCGCAAGGGAGTTTTTTCCAATTAAAGGACAATCGAAAGGGGATTTATTTGTTTATTTCAGAGTCGCCACTTGGGAGGTTTAGGGTGTCCCAAGTCACCAATTTTAATCCCGAATCGAGGAAAATAATGACTCTATATTACAGTCTGCGTACCAGAAATCTAGATAAGGAATTCTGTTAACCCGGGAGAAGGTGTTAGGCATTCCCGAGTTCCGTGGTTTTAGCACGGTCGCTCAACTGTTATATTTGGCTTATTTATCTGATTTTTAATACAATATGAACTTATGTGCAAATTTATCTTTTAACCGCTTTATTATTATTGTTTTTACAAGAATGTGAACATCGCTTAAAATATATCTTTGGACTGTGTCACATGAAATGCACCCACAATCCGAAACATATTTTATTTGATGTTTTAGGATTTGGATTTGGGTCGCATGAAATGCGCACCCGAGTTTAAGAAAAATTAAATTATTGAAGACGCGCCTAAGCAACTAGCGCATTATTATTTTTGCGGAGGCCGTGGAATTCGCTAAACAACCCTCATGAATTCTAAGTAATTTTAAACAGGTATTTACTGAGGGCCCCGCAATTTGTATTTTTATTCGGCGAGGCTCATCTCATTCTTTTTTTTTTTAAAAGAATTTGCAACGTCATGGAAATGCATCTCAGGCCACGCCACAATCAATGCGCCCGTGACTAGAGACATATTTCGACTCCGTTGAGATTTGGATTTGGGTCACATAAATGTGCACCCGAGTTTAAGAAGGTAAGGTTTATTAAAGCGTGTCCTAAAGAGACTAACGTGTTGTTATTTTAGGAGGGTTGTGAGATTTGCTAAACAACCCGTCCTGGAAACTAAATGCTTCAATAATATACATTTAACAAGGGCCCCGCATATGCGCGTTTTGTTTATTTTCATCGAGGCTCATTTCGTTCTTATTTTAAAAGGATATCCTATAGCAACTACGTTTCTTGTCGTGTTTGTCTCTATCAATTGAAAACAGTAGATAATCCTAATTAATTACATGCTTGCAAGTCGTTTGTAATGGAATTCGGAAATGCTTAAAAAAAAAATCGGGACCGAAGCTGCATGCACAGTCGGCCAAACAAATAATCATGGGCCCAAATCCAGCCCACGCGTGGTTGGCCAGACCTGGGCCACTGCACATTCGACGCGGGCCTGCCTGGTCTGTCTTCGACCTGGGCTCGACCTTCATGAGGTTGAGGCCCTGAATTTGTGTTCTTTATCTTGAAACATGATTTTAAGAGTCATATATGGCAATTTATTGGAAAGGCAAGAACTTAATTTACAGTGTACAAGTTTCATGCTTGGACTACATTACATCATATATGGCACAGTAAACTAAATCTGAGATGCAACCTAATTCATTGAGACCACCTTTATCTAACAGCATACATATATAATTATCATTCGATACCCTATGTTGACCTCAACTAGGCTTGTTAGCTAACTTCAGTATCCCAAAATATGAGCTATTAGACATTACATGACGTTCAACACAACAGTACATGTATATAAACAACATCTGCAGATCTTCTCTTTTATACTCATTGCTCAAACTTTCGAGTTACATTGGTAGTGTAATTGTGTACCTGGTATGGAGAACAAAGAAGGAAGGAATGATCAGCTAGGCAGTATGCAGTAAACACAGCAACAACAGATACTCAGCAACAACACAGCAACAACCAAATAACCACGAAGATGAAGCTCACACGTTGGTCGAACAGCAGACAAATATTCCCAGGAAACAAAATAGGAAACAAGACCAATCGAGAAAAGAACCAGAATATTTTGTGCTATAGCCGACAGAAATTCAATAACCACCAAAGCTCAGTACACAACCACCACAGCTTCAAACAATCAGGAAGACTACAAACTCAATGTTCAGCACACAAAACTCAATGTAGTAGCAATCACAGCTGAAGATACACAGGCTTCTCTTAATGGAATAGTAATCAACCTAGTTAGGATGACCAGCTTGATTTCTTACGCAGTTTTGGACAATGTTCAGTTACAGTATTTTCTGGAAATTTCTTTCTGTTTTTCTTCACTTTTCTTTAACTCACAAAATCCCTCTCAAGACTAAATTTGTTTTTTCGTTTAAGTTATCAAATGGCCTATTTATAGGCCAAATGAAACAGTACAGCTGAGCTGCCTGCCCTGCCAATTGGCAGAATGCCCATACCCTTTAAGCCCATGCCTAAGCATCTTTGGTGCCAGCCCCTTTGTTCCCCACGCCTGGTCTTTGTTTAATCAAGAGTTATGGGCTCGTTTTATTTATTCATTTTAAGCCCCATACTCTTATGTCTTGTCCCCCATTGGCATTAGTTTAATCCTAATTTAGTACCCCATTTGTCAGCTCACTTAAACTAATTACTTCTGTTCTTTTTAACACCCCAGAATACCCCTGTCAACCTTGATTATTACTGCCCCTGCCTATTGCAGCATCAGGGCATTTTTTATCTGATGAAAGTTCGAACTTAAGACTGCCTGGGCTATACCTTTTCAGTCAGTTTTACAGTGCAAACGACCCATTTCAAACAATCCTGGGTCATACAGTCAGTGGCAAAGCTCAATTAGTCATGCGACATTATTAGCTCATTCGGTTCATTAGTTATAGAAAACTAATCGACGACATTTATCGAGTCGACTATACTAATTATAGCAGGTAATAATCGATCGCTCACATAAACAATACATTTAGGGACCTAAAGGGCATCGGACAATTTTTTGTTCAATTACTGGGGCCTATATGAGTTAACTTATCTGACGATTAAACTAATCGACGATCATGTTTATCACAGAGTACATTCAGAATCATACACAGAACACAATCGACCAAATAAAAAGGTCTTTACAGAGAAGAAAGAAATCCGGATGAAAAATAACAAAAATAACAAACAAACACAACGAAACATGCTGACCACTTAATCAAAACTAACACAAAAGAAAGGAAAACTTACCGAAAATGTTTAAATCAAACAGACCCAAATCTGATTCAACTTCGAACTTTTGAGGCCGAACAAACTTTAATCAGGGTGTTCTCACATGAGAACACCTTGATTAAGGTCTATTAGACCTCAAACCCTTGTCAAGACTGGCCGGGTTCCCCAGGTGCATGTGTTTCAAGTTCTGGATTTTCAGATCTGGATTTTTAGGAGTTGTGGGTAGATTCGGACCAAACCAAGCTTGGTTTGGTCACGAGGAAGGTCAGGGGGTGTCTGGTATGAAGATGGGGTAACTTGGCATAGGTCCGGGTTCGACTCAAATCTTCAAATGAAGATTCGAGACGAACGAAAGTGATTCGAGGCAAATGGATAGTAGATCCATGTTCAGGAGAGTGAGGGGGTCTTAGGGTGTTCAGGAGGTGGTCACCGGCGTCCATGCCGCCGGCTTTAATGGCGAGGGAGATGGGGGCGGCTAGGGTTTCTAATGGGAGGTCTGGGTTTGAGCTTGGGGACGATGGGATGGGGTGTTGGTATAGGGGGCGTGGGGTGTAAGGGAAGGCTTATATATGGTCTAGGGGTTTAGATCTGAGCCGTTGGATCATATGATCTCAACGGCTTGGATCTGATGCTGAGAAATGAGACGGGGTCGTTTGGTAGTTAAACGGGGTCGTTTGATTTAAGTGAGGGGTTGGGTCAGGCTGGTTATTTGGGTCGGGTTTTGAAGCGGGTTACTTGATAGAGGTCCTGAGCCGTTGGATCGAGAGTTTGAACGGCCCAGATTGATTTGCCTGAAACGGCGTCGTTTCAGAAGAGGCCTGGGCAGCCGGACTTGGACTGGGTCAGATCGTTGGTTTGGGCCTGTTTTATTTCATTTCTTTTGGGCCCAAACCGGTTTTCCCTCATTCTTTTACTTTTCTTTTTTTTTCTTCTTTTTTTTTTCTTTTTTTTTTCTTTTAATAATAATAAAAATAGTGAAATTAAAATCAACAACACTGTGACATTTCCACATAATTATCACAAAATAGTTAAGTAAGTTAAATCACAACCTAGAACGAACGACGCACATATATTCATATTTTTGAATTTTCTTTTAACGACACATATACTTTATATATATATATATATATATTTATTTTTTTTTTATTTTCGTTTGATAATGACTAGATGCAAAATGGACAGACCCACAAACACATGTCACGGACAGATCGAGCAAGTTCCGCTATCATTTCTTCATAAGCTTCATTTATCGCCGGTTGTGCTTCTGCAATTCCAAAGTTTCTTCTTTCCGAGCGGATCCAATCTCTAAACAGTACTGATTTTTCCAAGCTATCCCTCATAGACGCTCTATGATCACCTATTTGCAGTCTTGCTTGACTGAAAGCGCTCTCTGATGCAACAGTTGAAGCTTGAATTGATAAAATATCCCGAGCCATCCTTGCAAGAACCGGAAAATATTTTTCCCTTGCCTTCCACCATTCCAAAAGATCAAAAGAGCCGTCTGGATTCTCCTTTTCAAGTCCCTGAGACAAATAAACTTGAAGCTCATTTAGATGTGAAGTTTCATCATAATTTTCACCTTGAGATCCCTTGAACTCCGTCCAAGATTTAAGAGCTTTTAAGCCCGCAACTCTTTTAGACGATTGTGAGCTAGACGAAGTAGGGGTTGGAATAGTTGGCCTAGCATGCTCTAAGGCAAGTTGATAAGCATTATAAACTGTTTGAGCATTAATTTTAATTGAAGCTTTTGCATCTGCAAGTGTAGCAATTTCCTCATTTGAAAGATCTAAAGCCTTATAAATATTTGAATACCAAAAATGAGGACCTCCCAATTTCATTGTAGGATTTAGCATTGCAGCAAGACCATAAATAGGAGGGATAGGAAAAAAATATTTTTTAAACTTTTGTTTCATTTCATTTATAGCAAGTTCATAAATGTCCCCACCCTCACCAAATTCAACAAACAAATCAGATAGTGCTGCAATATAAACTAAACAGTTTGAAATAGTAGGATAATATTGCCCAGAAAATGCATTTGTAGCAATTTGAAAATGTTCTAAAAAATCTAAAAGAATTTTAACATTCGTCCAATCTTGAGTAGTAAGCATTTCATCATCATCCTCACCACCTACCCGAGAATTAAACGTTGCATTAATTGGGTTTCTATATTCATATGCTACTACTAAACTTTCGTACATACAATTCCATCTAGTCGGGCAAGGTTTAGGAACCTTTCTTTCTCTAAGGCCATATTCATCACATTTTTTAAAATACTCTCTAAGTCTACTTCTACGGTTTGAATAAAAAAGCCAATTAAGAGCCATTCTAACCTTTTCAATTTCTATGTTTAATTTTCGCATACCATCACCGACAATTAAATGATAAATATGACAAATACATCTAACATGGAAAATATTAATAAATGCAGGATTTAGTGTTGTTGTAAGCATGCCTATAACACTAGTGTTACTAGAAGCATTATCCATAGAAATAGCCATTATTTTATCGCTAAAGCAAAAATATCTACAAATATCTGCAACAGTGTTAGCTATAAACTTACCTGTGTGACGCGAATTAATTATTCTATATGCAATTATGCGTTTTTGCATTATCCATTCCTCATCTATCCAATGACTTGTAACAGTTAGATAATCACAATCATTACCACTTCTACCAATATCAGTAGTAATAGAAATCCGATTAGGTATATGAGTAAATAAATACCGCAAATATTGTTCATATTCATGTTTGAATTTATAAATATCACTCTTAACTGTTGCGCGAGGCCAACCTTTATAAGTAGGATTAAAAACTCTTCTAATATAATGAACCCAATTAGGATTAGATGCAAAAGTATAAGGTAATCACATAACAGTAATCATCTTTGCTAATTCTTCACGATCTCTATTTGGATCGTAATATAAAATACCTCCGGTGACAGTGTTAATTCCTGGTTGAACTAGATTTGAACCTGTACTAGGATTAACCGCAGAATCTACACTTGTCCCCTCTAGTTGCGCTTTCATTTGAAAAAATCTAGCCTTATCTCTAGGGTGTGTTTTTATGTGCCTAGTCAAACTACCCATGCCGCTACGGTCTCCAGTATATTTATGCACTATTAATTTCCCACAAGTTTTACACTTAGCCTTATTTTGTTCTCTTACTTGAGTAAAAAAATTCCAAACTAATGATGTTTCTAGGCGTTTAGCAGGTTCTCTATTAAAAGTAGGAGTTTCTACAGGTGGGTCGACCGGTGCATCAGTTGGGTTATTAAGAGGACTAGTAGGTGTATCATCTAAATCCGGTGCTTGGGTTTCATCATCATCCTCATTTTCCTCATTATTTTCTAAGATGGTTTCATTAGGATAAAGAGCATTCATAATTTCATCATCTAATCTTTCACCTGGTGCAACATTATGGTAAAATTCACTATCGGTAAATTGAAAACAAGGGTGATCACTATCAAGAATTACGGAAGGAGGAGGACGTCTAGGTTGGCGACTACTTTCAACTTGCTTATCTTTTCTAGGTCGGGGAGCCGGGGGAAGGGTAGTTGGTTGGCTACTACTTTCACCGGTTTTATCTTTTCCTTTACCAAACATTTTTTTCAAAGTAAATGCCATATTAATTATAATTATGCAAATTTAACCACACAAAAATATATTCTTAAAACGTAAGAGTTGAAACGAGTTTACCGGATTGCCGAACAACTTCTTGAAAATTGAAAATCGTTGAACACTTGAAAACTTCAATTCAACAACTTCACAATTTTTCACGAAATTTCAACAATAAATTAAGTAATTGTAGTAGAGAGATTGAGAGAGATTGAGAGATATTGAGAGATATTGATGAATTGGTGAATAAAAATGAAAGAATGAGGGGGTATTTATAGTTGAGAAATGAGGAAAAGTGTAATTATATAAAGTTTGGGGTTAAAATAAAGTTTTAGGGCCAAATGGCTTTTTTTAAACTTAAAAACGGTCATATTTTCAGCCCAAACGGCTAGATTTTAAATATGGCCGTTGGAGAATTTTTTTTTTATTTTTTTTTTAAAAAAATAGCCGTTGGGCCCGCCAGGACCGGCCCAGGCCCGCCTGACGGTCCCGGGCTAAACGGTCCCGGGCTCGTGGGCTCATACTAGAAGACCGGTCCGTCACGGGCTTATCAGGACCACCAGGACCGGCCCACCCAGGACCGGCCCACCAGGCCCACCAGGTCCGTTAGGACCGCGGGCCCGGTCCGGTCCGGTTCAGGCCCGGCCCACCGAGCAGCCTTAATATCTAATGCGCGGGTCATTCAGTTTTATTGTAATCCTCTGTAAGTTAGGGGTACCGTCTATTATAGTAGATAAGTTTTAGAGTTTCTTTTCTTTAAGAAAACATAATTCAAGGTTTTGAAATGGAGATGCATTGATGTTGGCGTTTATCTAAGTATCTGTTTCTAGCATTTTTTTTCTTTACTATTTGCTGTTGAATTTTATTTAATACGTTTTATATCTAATATAGAATGTAAATATATATACTGCATAACCTAACAATACAGGTTTCTGCGACAAATTTCATGGTTGGTTCGAGCAAATATGCTCATCTTCATATGAAGAATCAAACTTTTAGTGCAATATAATGTTGTGTTCGGTAAGGCTTACACAGTATTAATGCTTTAATTTACCTATCCATTATTTATCGTTGCTTGTGTTCAAGTAATGTTTACCATTGTTCAAAGACTTCGTTATCTACTGGTGAAAGTTTTAGGACTTAGGAGTAAGATACTCTTCTAAAAATAAAGAAGATTCTTTTTGGTCACCACTTTTATACCCAATGCTGATGGAGTCTTGCACAGGGTTCTTTTTTTGTCTATAATTAATATCTGTAGAATTCCAGCAATTTTTTTTAACACTGCATTTATTCCCTTCACAATAATTAGGAGCAAAATTGTCTTTAGGCGCTTCCTGTTTTCATCTGACGTTCTCATGAAAAGCTATGAAAATATAGCATGTGGAAATGACTATATTAGTGGGCATTTGTTTATTTTTTTCTGAGATGAACTTCATATTATACACAGTACAATTATTCATTATTTGACGAGGGTAGCGAGTGGTTGTGCTAATTGAGAGCAGGAGAAGCAAAGGACATAGACATTAGTTGAAGCTGGAAGCATTCATCATGCCTGTTCTAATTATCTTTTCAAATTTTCAGGTGTTCCAAAAGAGAAATTTAGCTCAGACCAACCACCAAATTTAGTCCGTTATTTGAAGGCATTTAGTGCACATCACCGTACTAAGTTCAGAATAAATAAGGAATCGTAGAATAAAGGAAGTGTATAGCTGGGGTGCTACATAAAATTTTCGAAAAATTTAACTTTTAACTTTATTTATACGTGTATATATAGTCCGAACCCATTACTGTGAATACACGTGCATCCATTACTTTTTACTTTAGGAAAAAGAATTCATGTCATTAAGATTCCTCAAATTAAGATTGAGCATAGTCCATTAGAAGAACGATCTAACATCAATTGCTATCTCGCTGGTCACCAGGCATGCTCTTAATGATATCCGAATTACCAGGATCAATGATGCTGAGGCAACAGACTTAGAAATACTTACCGCATGCAATTTCAAATCTACATTATTCGTAGAAATTTATATTTTATTCTTTTTGGTATACTTACTCAAAGTTTTCTTATACCAATAATATTGCTATTATTAAAACTATGCATTACATGACTCATAATAGTGAACTCCAAGATACTGTCCTATAGACATAATGATATTAGGCATATTTTATGATATTCTAATATCAATTTGCTGTTATTTATACGTCTTTTATTTTGTTTTTGAGTGTTAATATAGCCTATTAAGCTAAAATTAGGAAGTATTAGCGGGCATGAATTATTATATGATTATAACACGAATAACCGTTAGATCATGAATGGAATGCAGGGGCGGCATAATACATTCAGAGGCCTAAAGCCAAACATTATTTAAACGCCTTAAGTCTTTTCTTATATTTAAGAATCACATATCTTTTTATATAAAATCTATTTTTCTAACTTATTTGAAATGCAAAGTGGTTAATAATTTTTTATAATCAATTTTCCTCTAATAATTCTTCATCAGTGGACAATACAGTCAATCTATTTAATCGTTTTTTGAAACATTGTTTTAAATTAAATAGCTCCATGTTGAGGTTGTATTAACATTTCAATCCCTCTATCTTTTTTTAATTGTGTAATTAAGTAATCTCACTGATATTTTCTAATTGACAAATTTAAATTCTAAATAATATATAATATAAAAATAATACCTATATTAGATAAAAATAACAAATGTCAAATTAAAAGAAAGAGATAATATATATTGAAAACAATAAAGCAAGATTCTACAAGCTAAATTATTTGATATTAAAATATAATTTCGTTGCTCTAACGCTTACAAACTTGAGAGAGAATGAAAAAGTACGTGCAATTTAATCTATTCAATATTCTTTATGTTATTTTTGAGAGAATAGACAATTTAATATAGAAAAGAAAAGAATATACAAAGTATAGATTTTTATATGAGACTAGAGAAAAATAAAGTATATTGATGACAAAATATAAATTACTAAATGATCACTATTTAGAGGGTATTTGGATTGGCTTATAAAAAGTACCTTTTAGCTAAAAGCCAAAAGCCATAAGTTGGTAATACCCAATTTTTGGCTTTTGACTTATTTTTGTACTTTTTATGCCTAAAAGTAAGTATTTTTAAACACTTTTTATCATTGCCAAACAACACACAAACTAAAAAAGTGCTTAAAAGCCAATAAGCACTTAAAATAAGTCAATCCAAACACCCTCTTAATCACTTTTACATAAGGATCTTATTTTTTTTCCCATGCTTCCATAACTTAATTACTACTTGCCTTAATTGACTTACTTGTACCCCTATTTGACTTATCTTGCTGCTTAATATTAATTGTATACTGTCAAAATCAGGTATGCCCAATTTAGTGGGCTCGAGGAATCGCTTCAAGAATAAATCCGAAATAGACTGGGCTCGAGCCCAATGGCCGAGTTCGAAGCTCGAAGATCGAAGTGTCCGATGAATATCAAAGACAAGCATGACCAGCCTCGAGATAATGCCGTTGTGGTTTTGCAACAGAAAAAGCAAGATTCCCGCAATGGCCCAAAGATCAAGGCGTAAATTTCGGAATGGATTTGTATGAGTTTGTACGAATTTGTACTAGGCGGTTAGACAACTGTCCCAATAAGATTCCTTATTAAAAATAGAAATGTACCTTGTAAAGGACGCCCCTATTATATAAAGGGGAACCCATTCATTTATAACATCATCAATCATTGGCAAAGGAATATACATTCTTTACTTTCTTGCTCATTACTCATCAGAATTGACCTTTAACTTTACTGTTCTTACTGACCTACCTCGAGGCTACCTTAGCTCAAGGTCGAGACTTGCTTGCACACTGGTTTGATTCAGCTTACTTTCTTAATTTATACATTTGATTTCTTGATTATCAGTTAGTATTGGACTAAATCACGTATCTTTAAGACCTCAATACAAATTTAATTGTTACTCAGATTTTAGGGGTAAACAGTTTGGCGCCCACCGTGGGGCTAAAGATAATAGTGATTATTTCAGTGCTGATTTTGATAACACACGTTATTTTCACACTTGTTCTTTCCAAAGATTCTTTGTTCTCAGATTAAAACATGTCGAACTCGCAAAACGCACCCGTACATGGTGACAACGGTCTTGGATTTCACGGGGAAAACGAAAACATAATTTCTCCAGGAGTCGGGGTGCCACCAATTAACCTTGGGGAAGTGCCTGCAGCCGACCCAATTGACGTCAGTTCACATATTGCTTTGAACAGGAATTTGGGCGTGGACCCCGGAGGGAGTGTGCGCAAGGAAGGCCAAACTGGTGGCCAAGGAACTCAGGGAATAGGAGACATGGGAGTTAGTTTCCAAGTAATATTCGAGATGTTGCAGGCTCAACAGGCCGCTATTGCTCAGCTTCAGAGTCAACACTGAACTCCGAGTGTGGTCAAGCCGGAAATTACTCGCCGTACCGAGCTAGTGCCGGAAAGAACGAATGGTAGTGGATCAAGGGCTGATCCTACGATTATGAAGATGCTCGAGCAGCTCACCAAAAGAATCGAGTCAGGAGAAAAGAAAATTAAAGATAATGACAAAAAAGTGGAAACATACAACTCCCGATTTGATCAAATACCAGGAGAACCTTCGATCTTAAAGGGTTTGGATTCAAAAAATTTCGTGCAAAAGCCTTTTCCCTATAGTGCAGCTCCGAAGCCCATCCCAAAGAAGTTCTGTATGCCAGATATACCGAAATACAATGGGACCACCGATCCTAATGAACATATTACTACGTACACATGCGGTATAAAGGGAAATGACTTAGAAGACGATGAGATCGAGTCCGTTTTGTTGAAAAAATTTGGGGAAACTCTATCAAAGGGAGCAATGATTTGGTATCACAATTTGACACTGAATTCCATCGATTCATTTGCAGTGTTAGCAGATTCATTTGTGAAAGCACACACGGGGGCCATAAAGGTTGCAACAAGGAAATAAATGTCTTCAAGATAAGACAAAGGGATAACGAAATGCTGAGGGAGTTTGTGTCCCGATTTCAAATGGAACGTATGGAGTTAACACTAGTATCCGATGATTGGGCCGTTCAAGCTTTCACTCAGGGGTTAAACAAGCGGAGCTTGATAGCATCACAACAGTTGAAGCAAAATCTGATTGAGTATCTAGTTGTAACTTGGGCAGATGTGCACAATCGATATCAATCGAAGATTAGGGTCGAGGACGAATAGTTAGGAGCCCATTCGGGTTCAGTTCATCCAAATAGATTGGCAGTTAAAGCCCCAAGTGATACTAATAGGGAATAGAGGTCGAACAGAGAGCGGTATCAGCCATATGTTGCAGATCGAAAGAACAATGGTTCGGGACACAATTCATCCCGGAATGATCGAAGAAATGATCGAGGGAAAAATCCTCGGGGACTCATGAGTAAGAATGGTTTTGATAAGCACACCGACCCCGCAGAAGCACCTCGATTATCGAAGTATAATTTTAGTGTCGATATATCGGGGATTGCCTCAGCTATCGGAAGGATCAAAGACACCAGGTGGCCCAGACCTATACAAAACGATCCTTCTCAGAGAAACCCAAACTTGATGTGTAAATATCATGGGACACATGACCATAAGACTGAAGATTGCATACAGCTGTGGGAGGAGGTAGCTCGATTGTTCAACGAGGGCCATCTTTGAGAGTTTCTTAGTGATCGAGCTAAGAATCATTTTAGAGACAAAGACGCCAACAGGAAAAATGAATAGGAAGAACCACAATATGTCATTCATATGATCATTGGAGGGGTTGATATTCCACAAGGGCCCGTGTTCAAGCGCACTAAGGTGTCGATTACCAGGGAGAAATAGACCCGGGATTATATGCTCGAGGGTTCCTTATCATTCAACGATGAAGAAGCGGAAGGCATTTCTCAACCACACAATGACGCTCTGGTAATTTCTATCTTGTTAAATAAAGTTCAAGTTAAGCGTGTTTTAGTGGATACAAGTAGCTCGGCAAACATCATCCAATCGAGGGTCATGGAGCAGCTCGGCCTGCAAGACCAAATTGTGCCCGCAGCTCGGCCTGCAAGACCAAATTGTGTCCGCAGCTCGGGTCTTGAACGACTTTAACATGGCCAGTGAAACAACTAAAGGGAGATAACTCTACTAGTGAACGTGGGTGTAACCATTCAAGATACAAAATTCCACGTGATCGAGGGTGACATGAGATAAAATGCCCTACTCGGAAGGCCATGGATTCACAACATGAGGGAGATTCCTTTAACCCTTCACCAAAGGATGAAATTCCTGACAATGGATGGTGTGAAAACAGTTTATAGGGAACAACACACAGAAAAGGAAATATTTGCAGTCGACGAGGTGACACTGATACCAGCGCCTTCGACCTCAGAAAAACCGAACATCAAAGACAAGCAGATGGCCAAATAGCAATCACCGTCCACAGCCTCGATCGAGTTGGAGGAACAGGTAATTGAAGAAGAAGAGGATTTACTTACTCCTCAAACCTTTGTTGTTCCCGAGGAAACAGATGCAACCAAGTCAACGGTTGAAGAGCTGGAACAGGTGATACTCATCGAGCATCTGCCTAAGAAAAAGGTATATCTGGTAACGGGATTAACCCCCGGACTCAGGAAAAAAATTATTCAGTTTCTTATCGATAACATAGATTATTTTGCTTGGTCCCATTTAGACATGACAGGAATCCCATCGGAGATAACAACACATTGGCTAAGCCTCGATCCCAGGTTCAAACTAGTGAAACAAAAGAGAAGGCCCCAGTTCGAGGTCAAACATGCATCCATAAAGGACGAGATAACTAAACTTCTCAAAATAGGGTCCATTGGGGAGGTAAAATGCCCCGAATGGTTAGCCAATGTAGTTGTAGTCCCTAAAAAAGGGAACAAACTTAGAATGTGTGTAGATTACAAGGATGTGAACAAGGCGTGCCCTAAAAACTCTTTTTCACTGCCTAACATCGATAGTATGATCGATGCCATGGCTGGATATGAGATCCTTATCTTTATCGACACCTACTCCTGGTATAATCAAATTCAGATGAACCCGGAGGACCAGGAGAAGACCTTGTTTATCACTAAGTTTGAAACATACTGTTACAATGTAATGCCTTTAGGACTAAGAAACGCAGGAACTACTTACCAACTCCTAGTAAATAAGATGTTCTAAGAACAAATAGGTAAGTCAATGGAAGTTTACATTGATGACATGCTAGTTAAGTCCCTGCACACATAGGACCATTTAGCTCATTTGCAGGCAATGTTCGAGATTTTTAGAAGATACAACATGAAACTCAACCATGAGAAATGTGCTTTCGAAGTCGGCTCGGGTAAGTTCCTAGGCTTCATGGTATCGAATAGGGGGATCGAGATTAACCCTGAAAAAAATCAAGGCCATCGAACACATCACCATCATGGACAGTGTAAAAGCATTACAAAGGCTAACTGGACGGATAGTTGCCTTGGGCCGGTTCATTTCGAGATCGTGAGATCGGAGCCACAGGTTCTTTTCCTTACTCAAAAAGAAAAATAATTTTGCATGGACCCTGGAATGTCAGCATGCATTGGAGGAATTGAAGCGATAACTATCGAGCCCACCTATGCTCCACACTCCGAAGGCAGATGAGAAGCTGTATTTGTACTTGGCAGTTTCCGAAGTAGCGGTAAGTGGTGTACTAGTTCGAGAAGAGCAAGGTACGCAGTTTCCTATTTATTACGTAAGTCGAACCTTAGGAGATGCTGAAATTAGGTATCCATACTTAGAGAAGTTGGCACTTGCATTAATAAGCGCATCTAGAAAATTAAAGCCATATTTCCAGTGTCACCCCATATGTGTGTTAACCACTTATCCTCTCCGAAATGTTTTGCACAAGCCCGAGTTATCGGGCCGATTGGCCAAATGGGCCATCGAACTTGGAGGGTACAATATCGAATATCAACCACGAACGGCTATCAAGTCTCAAATCTTAGCTGACTTCATGGCCGATTTTATGCCAACCCTCATATCCGAAATGGAGAAGAAACTTCTACTAAAATTGGGTACATCATCGGGGTATGGACCCTCTTCACGGATGGTGCCTCGAATGTGAAAGGGTCTGGGCTTGGCATTGTTTTGAAGCCACCTACAGGTAACACTATTAGACAATCTATAAAAACTTCTAGGTTGATTAACAATAAGGCCGAGTATGAGTCCATGATTGCAGGTCTCGAACTAGCTAAAAGCTTGGGGGCGGAAGTCATCGAAGCCAAGTGTGACTCTCTGTTGGTGGTAAACCAAGTTAACAAAAGCTTCGAAGTTCGGGAGGATAGAATGCAAAGGTATTTGGACAAGTTACAGGTGACATTGCGCCAGTTCAAGGAACGGACCCTAGATCACGTGCCTCGAGAACAAAATAGTGAGGCCGATGCACTTGCAAATCTGGGGTCATCAATCGAAGAAGACGATATTGTCCCGGGGACTGTCGTCCAATTATCGAGATCTGTGGTCGAGGAGGGTCACGCCGAGATAAACTCCACAAGCTTGACCTGGGATTGGAGGAATAAATATGTTGAGTATTTAAAGCACGGAAGTCTTCCATTAGACCCTAAAGAGTCGAGAGCCCTACGAGCTAAAACAACCCGATTCACATTAGATGAAGATGGAATATTATACATGAGGATTTTTGATGGACCATTGGCGGTATGCTAGGGCCAGAGGACACCGGTTATGTTTTACGAGAGGTCCATGAAGGCACTTGTGGGAACCATTCCGGCACTGATTCTTTGATTCACAAAATCATTAGAGCAGGGTACTACTGGGATAGCATGGAAAAAGACTCTAAATAGTTTGTTCGAAAATGTGATAAATGTCAAAGGTTTGCACCAATGATATATCAGCCTGGAGAACAACTCCATTCAGTCCTATCCCCGTGGATATTCATGAAAAAAGGGATGGATATTGTCAGTCATCTGCCAACGGCACCAGGTAAAGCTAAATTCATTTTTTTTATGAGTGACTACTTTTCTAAATGGGTGGAAGCACATGCTTTCGAGAAGGTCAGAGAAAAAGAAGTCATAGACTTCATTTGGGATCACATCCTGTGTCGATTCAGGATACCTGCTGAAATCGTATGCGACAACGGGAAGCAATTCATTGGCAGTAATGTGACAAAGTTCCTCGAAGAACACAAAATAAAAAGGATTTTATCGATGCCATATCACCCGAGCGCAAACCGATAGGCCGAGTCCATGAACAAGACTATTATCCAAAACTTAAAGAAAAGGTTGAGTGACACTAAGGGGAAGTGGAGAGAAGTTCTACTCGAGATCTTTTGGGCGTACCGAACGACATCAAAGTCCAGCACAGGGGCAACCTCATTTTCCTTGGTATATGGCTCCAAAGCCTTAATCCTAGTCGAAGTCGGCGAACCTAGCACCAGATTTCGACATGCAATGGAGGAATCAAATCACGAGGCTATGAATACTAGCCTCGAGCTATTGTATGAAAAATGGGAAGTTATGCTTGTCCGAATGTCCGCACAGAAGTAGATAATCGAAAGATACTATAGTAGAAGAATCAACCTTCAACACTTCAGTATCGGGGACTTAGTTCTAAGGAAAGTCACCTACAATACTCGAGACCCGAATGAAGGGAAACTAGGCCTGAATTGGGAAGGACCATATCGAGTCATCGGAAAAGGATCTTACAAAATTGGCACGATGGAAGGCGAACAATTGCCAAACAATTGGAATGTATCACTGCTGAAATGATATTATTGCTGAGGTATAACCTTCTCCTCTTTTCCATTTGTATTTAAGACTAACTTATTGCAGATGTTCTATCGACGACATCGAAGGCACCCTTCTACATGAAGACCTTAAGTTTTAAAGCACACGTTGCACTCTTTTTCCCTTAGATCGGGTTTTATCCCAAATGGGTTTTTCCGGCGAGGTTTTTAACGAGGAAACAACTATGTGCTACCTAAGGAGAATTCAACAGTATCCAAGGCTTATTTTCAATCAACCTCGAATACTGGGGGGCATCACCCTAGGAGGCTATATTTTTGAGAAAAATACTTCACGCCAAAGAGGGCCTCGATAGGAAAACTTTGTAATGGGCCAAACGGTCAGATGAACCGTGTCCATATAGAATAGCCGAGCCCCGATGGCAAAACATGTTCGCATGTATGAATTATTCAAAGAAGCATTCTTTCTATATGAAACACTTTGTGTCCCAAAGAAATTTGCTACTATACGAGCTCCATACTTGTGATTCTACAAGAAATGGCTCAAGGGCCAAAATGTAAATACACCTTGAATTCTCGGGGACTGTCATCGACAATTAATACATTCGAGTTGTCTAAACTCAAATTCATAAGACCTCAAAGAGGCATTCCTCGATGCAAAGACCAAGGCTATCATACTCAGGGAATAACATTTCGGACAAGTCCGAAATATTATCGGGAAACAAGTCCAAGAGACACACCCGAAGGCTACGGCCATATTAAAGGCTACGGCAGAAATAACGCGGCTCAAAGACGTCCGAATTCCGTAATAAAAATAGGCCTTCGAATTCTCAGAAAGTCGGTTAAATAAAGGCTACCCTCGACAAAATAATCAAAAGACTTCGATAAAATCAGCCCTCAAAAAACCTTAAGAGGTATCGAATTATTCAAATACAAACTTGTGCTAAGGTGCTAAAAACAAAGGGTTCCGATCGATACATAACCCTCAAAAAACCCAATGGGTAAAAAATGCATAAAGAAATTTTTACTAAGTCTTTAAGCCGAAAAGGGGAAATAATATCAATCTCTTAGAGGCCATAATGACCCGACTTAAAAGGGCCTAAGGGCCAATAATCTTAGGGTTTGAGATCTTGTTCTCACCCGATCCGAACCCAAGGGTTCGGTTATCCCGATCCCAAATAAGTAATAACTTGATTATGGCTCGGGGACTCGCCATTATCCGACACAAAGGGTCAATGCCCTAAAGGTTTGAACCTTATTCAAACCCGACCATGACAACTTCAAAGAAACTGCCCGAGACAAAATATTGAACATACGTTCAAAGAATGAAATTATTGCAAGAATTTTAAGGCAAGAAACATTGAGAAGACATTCAAGGAAATTTCTTCTTTTATATACTTAAGGAAGAGATATGTACAAGGATTCATACAAAAAGAGAAAGAAAATCCCTATCTACGCCCGTGGCTGGTTTGTCCCTCGAGAGCAGCTTCCTCTCCGAGCCCCTCTTCATTATTGGACCCGCCTTGGCTTCCTTCATCGTCATCGATATCGTCGGAAGAAATGAGAAATGTGGCATCGGCTTCCAGCGCCCTTGCTTGAGCTATCTCTTCAGTGAGGTTGAAACCTCGAGCATGGATTTCATCGAGGGTCTCCCTCCGGGATTAGCACTTGGCCAAATCATTACTCTATTTTCCCGGTCGGAGGCCTCCCTTAGCTATGCTTGAACAGCCTCAACATCCCTTAAGTATATGGCGACGATTTTATGAGTCGTGGCCTTCGTCTTCTCAACTTCATCCCTGGCCTCAACAACCTCAACCCCGACTTCAGCGAGTTTGACCTCGAGTTTGTTGATCCTTTTGGCCTGGGCCAAGTCTTTCTTTTTAGCACCTCAGAGTTAGGCCTCAGTCGGCGCCAGTTTGGCTAGAGCAGTCTCTTTCTCAGCAGCAAGCCGATCCATATTTTCCTTCCACCGGTTGCAGTCAGCCTTAACCTGATCGACCTCACCTCGAAGCTACCCGATCATCTCCAATTTTTGCTGCAGCTGAGATATTGAAGTGTTAGCCTCCACAGTTGGGTCAAATAGACCATACTTTTTCAAAATGACAGTTACCTGCTTGTCTAGCTCGGCCTCATTTTTACGAGCTTCAGCCAAAATCTGCCCGAAGGTCCTTGAGCTCCTCCTCCTTTTGGCTACAAAGGAGCTTCAAGGCCTTCCATTCATCCAAGGAATTCTTGAGCTCGGCCTCACATTGGCTCAGCTTGGCCCTAAACTTGGTAATGGCCTACACAGAAAAAGAGATATCAGTTAGGTAAGGGGAGAATAATAAATTGCAATGATAGGAGTTAATACTTACCTGCAAAAAAATACGGTGAACCTCTTCGAAGAGGGTAGATGCATCCTTAAGGTTGGCGGCATCATCTACCCTAGTAAAGCAATCCCGGAAAGGATCTTTTTCTCCGGGGATTTCGCTTGGGTCAAGCATTCGTAGAGCTTGAGCTTCCCTTATTACCTTTTCAGAATTAGTTGGTAGAGGAGGAGAGTGAAGGGTGCTTCATTTGTATGGTCGGACGAGTGTGAGGAGAGCTTTCAGAAGCTCAAGATAGTTTTGGCCACAACTCTAGTGTTAGTTTTGCCATTAGCTTCAGGTTCATATACCGTGTATTGTGATGCTTTGAGAGTTGGTATGGGTTGTGTATTGATGTAGGAGGGTAGAGTTATTGCATATGCTTCTCATCAGTTGAAGCCCCATGAGAAGAACTACCCCGTTCACGATTTGGAGTTGGCTGCCATAGTTCACGCGTTGAAGATTTGGAAGCATTACTTGTATGGTGTGTCTTGTGAGGTGTTTACTGATCATTGTAGCCTCCAGCACTTGTTCAAACAAATGGATCTCTATTTGAGGCGGGGAAGGTGGTTGGAGTTGCTTAAGGATTATGATATCACTATATTGTACCATCCAGGGAAGGCCAATGTGGTGGCCGATGCTTTGAGACAAAAGGCGGTGAGTATGGGGAGTTTGGCATATATTCCAATTGGGGAGAGACCTCTTGCAGTTGATATTCAGGCTTTGGCCAATCGGTTCGTGAGGTTAGATGTTTCGGAGCCTAGTCGGGTATTGGCTTGTGTGGTTTATCGGTCTTCCTTATATGATCGCATCAGAGAGCTCCAGTATAATTATCGGCATTTGCTTGTCCTTAAGGACAGAGTTCAGCATGATGATGCCAAAGATGTGACTATTGGAGATGATGGGGTGTTGAGGATGTAGGGCCAGATTTGTGTGCCCAATATAGATGGGCTTCGGGAGTTGATTATGGAGGAGGCCCATAGCTCTTGGTATTCCATTCATCTGGGTGCCGCGAAGATGTATTAGGATTTGAGGCAACATTATTGGTGGAGAAGAATGAAGAAAGACATTGTGGGATTTGTAGCTCGGTATCTCAATTGTCAGCAGGTGAAATATGAGCATCAGAGACTAGGTGGCTTGCTTCAGCAGATAGATATTCCAGAGTGGAAGTGGGAGAGGATCACTATGGACTTTATAGTTGGACTTCCATGGACTTTGAGGAAGTTCAATGCTATTTGGGTGATTGTGGATCGGCTGACCAAGTCCGTGCACTTCATTCCTGTGTGTACTACCTATTCTTCAGAGCGGTTGGCAAAGATCTTTATCCGGGAGATTGTTCGTTTGCATGGTGTCCCAGTTTCCATCATTTCGGATAGGGGCACTCAGTTTACTTTGCAGTTTTGGAGGTCTGTGCAGCGAGAGTTGGGTACTCAGGTCGAGTTGCGCTCAGCTTTTCACCATCAGATGGACGGGCAGTCCGAGCGCACTATTCAGATATTGGAGGACATGTTGCGTGCTTATGTCATTGATTTCGGAGGGTCATGAGACCAGTTTCTACCGCTTGCAGAGTTTGCTTATAAAAATAGCTACCAGTTGAGTATTCAGATGGCTCCATATAAGGCTTTGTATGGGAGGCGGTGTAGATCTCCAGTTGGTTGGTTTGAGCCCGGCGAGGCTAGGCTATTGGGGATAGACCTGGTGCAGGATGCTTTAGAAAAGGTGAACGTGATTCAGGAGAGGCTTCGTACCACACAGTCGAGGTAGAAGAGCTATGCTGATAAGAAGGTTTGGGATGTGTTCTACATGGTTGGTGAGAAGGTTCTGTTGATGGTTTCGCCCATGAAGGGTGTCATGAGATTTGGGAAGAAGGGTAAATTGAGTGCGTGGTTCATTGGGCCTTTTGAGGTGCTTCGGAGGATTGGGGAGGCGGCTTATGAGCTTGCTTTGCCACCCAGCTTGTCGAATATGCATCCGGTATTTCATGTTTCTATGCTCCGGAAGTATTTTGGGGATCCGTCTCATGTTCTAGATTTCAGCACGGTTCACTTGGATGATGATTTGACTTATGATGTGGAGCCAGTTGCTATTTTGGGTCGTCGGGTCCGAAAGTTGAGGTCAAAGGATATAGCTTTAGTAAAAGTGCAGTGGAAAAGTCGGCCCATGGAGGAGGCTACCTGGGAGACCGGGCGGGAGATGAAGAACAGATATCCTCACCTATTTAAGGCTTCAGGTATGTTTCTTGACTCGTCCGAGGACGAATGTTTGTTTAAGTTGGGGAGGATGTGATGATCCGGCCAGTCATCTCATGAGTTACCACTCCATTTTCCCCATTTCTGCCTCTTATTGCTTTGTTTAATGGTTCTATATGCGATCGGGTTGATTGGTTCGAGTTTGAAAAGGATTTGGTAAGGTTTGAGACACTTAGTCTCTTTTGAGGAAGCTTAAGTTGGAAAAGTCAACCGGATGTTGACTTATGTGTTAGAGGGCTCGGATGTGAGTTCTGATGGTTTGGTTAGCTTCGGGAGGTGATTTGGGACTTAGGAGCGTGATTAGAATGAGTTTTGGAGGTCCGGAGTAGATTCAAGCTTGAATTGGCGAAATTGGAATTTTGGCGTTTCGCGGTTGGGAGGTGAGATTTTGATATATGGGTCAGAATGGAATTCTGAGAGTTGCAATAGTTTCGGTGTGTCATTTGGGATGTGTGTGCAAAATTTCAGGTCATTCGAACGTGGTTTGGTTGGGTTTTTTTTATCAAAAGCAGAATTTAGAAGTTTTTGGAATTCTTTGGCTTGAATCCAATGTAATTTTGGGAGTTCCGAGGGTTGGAACAAGTTTGGATGAGGTTATGGGATATGTTGGCATATTTTGTTGGGGTTCCGAGGGCCTCGGGTGAGTTTCGGAGGGTTGAACGGATCATTTTAAGTTAAAAAAAGTTGCAGATTTTGGTTTTAGCTGTTGCAGGTATTTTGTTCTTCACGTTCGCGAGTGAACCCTCACGTTCGCGAAGGGTCAGGAAGGGAGGCATCACGATTGGCCTTCGTATTCGCGAAGGGCCGAAATGGGAAGCATCACGTTCGCGAAATTTGGTGAAGCTGAGGCATCGCATTCGCGAAGGAGAGTTTTGTTCAATGGAATTTTTGTGCTTCGCGAATGCGAGGCTTTGACCGCGTTCGCGAAGAAGGATTTCTGATCGCTGAGCAGAATGTTTAAAATGCCATTTTCGCGAGTTTTGGCCTAAGTTCACCATTTTTTACTCGGTTTTGAAGCTTTTTGAGAGAGATTGAAGAGGGAATCAAGGAGGACTTGTTGGAGGTAAGAATTTTGGACTTAAAACTCGATTATAATGTGAAATCTACCTAATAAATCATGGAATCTAAGCCTAAAATTGAGGAATTAGGGCTTGAGATTAAGAGACTTTAAAATGAGAATTTGAGGGGTCATTTTTACTCCGATTTCAGTGTTCTTGGTATGTATGGACTCGTGAGAGGATAAGGATTCCGCTGGTATAATTTTTATCGAGTTTTGAGACGTGGTCCCAGGGGTCGGGTTTGGCCAATTTCGAGGTTTTTGGTATAATTTGATTATTTTCGCTTGAGCTTCATTCCCTTAGCATATTTTGATGCCGTGATTCTGATTTTGGATAGATTCGACACGTATGGAGGTCTATTCGAGGGCGAAGGCATAACAGAGTAGTATTTTCACTAGTTTGAGGTAAGTAACCGTTGTAAATCTGGAACTGAGGGTACAAAACCCCGGTATTTGGGGTCATGACAAGTTTGTATCAGAGCCTAGGTTACATAGGTCTCGCGAGTCATGAGCCAGTTTGGTATAGTCTCGTGGATCGGTATGGAAACGTCTGTACTTATCCTCGGGAGGCTGCAAAACCTTTAGGAAAAACTTCATACTCTTGAAATTCCTGTCGTGCGAATCTGTTGATCCGAGTACTAAACTTCTATTATTCCATTCTCTCACATATGGTGAGGACACGTGCTACCGGGCAGGATAGACGATCACCAGTACCACCAGCCAGGGCCACTAGAGGCTGAGGACACGGTCGAGGCATGGTAGGGGCAGAGCAGTTATGGCAGCACCCGCAGATCAACCAGCTGCCCCAATTTAGGATCGGGTCCCAAATGTGGACGCTACAGTAGCACCAGCTCAGGCACCAACCATGCCTATTGTGATTCTAGTCCTTCAGGAGGCTTTAGCTCAGATCTTGTCAGTGTGTACCAGTTTGGCTCAAGCGGTCTCAATTACTACGGCCGCAGCTACTTCTCAGGCCGAGGGAGGCACCCAGACTCTAGTTGCTCGCACACCTGAGCAGGTTGTGCAGGGACTCCAAACACCGGGGGTACTACCAGCCCAGCCGGTTGCAGTGGCTCAGGCCCTGATTGGTCCATTGATGCCGGACGACGAGCAGCTTCGACTAGAGAAGTTTGGCAAACTTCAGCCTCCGACTTTTAGCGGTGTAGAGGGCGCGGATGCCCAGGGTTTCTTGGATAAGTTCTAGAGGATGCTTCGTACAACGGGTATTCAAGAGACCAGTGGTGTAGCATTTACCACCTTTCAGTTTTCTGGAGCTACCTTCACTTGGTGAGAGGTGTAGGCCTATTGGTGTAGTGTCCCTTACTTGGCAGCAATTCTTTGTTCTCTTTCTGGAGAAGTATGTGCCACAGTCTCGTCGAGAGGAGCTGCGCAGGCAGTTTGGGCAGTTGCGTCAGGGAGAGATGACTGTGACGCAGTATGAGATGCGGTTCTCTAAGTTAGCTCGTCATGCGGTCTGGTTGGTTCCCACATATCGATAGAGGACCAGGAGGTTTGTTGATGGCCTCACATATCAGCTTCGGATTCTCATGACTAGGGAGAGGGTGACAGGTGCTACTTTTGAGAAGGTTGTTGACATCGCCTGTGAGTTTGAGTCAGTTCGCCGCCAGGAGCGAGAGGAGAGGGAAGCCAAGAGGCCTCGGGGATCTGGTAGCTTTAGTAGTGCTCCTTCGAGGGGTCAGTTCCTGCAGTGCAGAGGCCGTCCATTTAGGCAGGATTATTCAGCTCGCCTAGGTTATCGTGAGGCATCATCGGGTCATGGTTCTCATAGTTCTCATCAGGGCCATTCATCACTCAGTGTCCTTCCAGCCCAAAGTTTGTCCCGTGCTCCATTAGTTCAGGGTTCTTCCATGTCAGGTCCTTCTACTGGTCATTCTGGTGCCAGGGGTTCCCTTTAGTCCCCATCTCCAGCACCGGGAAGTTGTTATGAGTGTGGAGATTTTGGGCATATGATGAGGTAGTGTCCTCGTCTTTATAATGGTCCATCTCAGCAGAGGGGTCAACCCTCGACTTTTGCTCCAGTTACTTCACCACCCGCCCAACTAGCTAGGGGTGGAGGTCAGTCAGCTAGGGGTCACCCATGAGGGGGAGGCCGGTCAGGTGGCGGTCATGCTCGTTTCTATGCCCTCCTAGATAGACCAAATGTTGCTGCTTTAGATGCCGTGATTTCAGGTATTATTTTAGTCTGCCACAGAGATGCCTTTGTATTATTTGATCCCGGTTCCACCTTTTCTTATGTGTCATCATACTTTGCCCGTTATCTGGATATGCCCCGTGAGTCTCTTATTTCACCTATTCTTGTATCTACTCCAGTGTGCGATATTATTGTTGTAAACCGTGTGTACTGGTCTTGTGTGATGACTATTCGGGGTCTAGAGACCCGGGTAGATCTTTTATTATTGTGTATGGTGGATTTCCATATCATTTTGGACATGGATTGGCTATCTCCGTGTCGTGCTATTCCAGACTGTCATACCAAGATAGTCACATTGGCTATACCGGATGTGCCACCGATTGAGTGGTGAGGTTTGACTGATTATGTTCCAGTAGAGTGATCTCATTCTTGAAGGCCCAGCGTATGGTTGGAAAGGGATGTCTTTCATATCTAGCCTTTGTGAGGGATGTCAGTGCAGAGACTCCCAGTATTGATTCTGTCCTAGTTGTGAGGGATTTTCCCGATGTGTTTCCTGCAGACCTGCCGGGCATGCCACTAGACAGGGATATTGATTTTGGTATTGACTTGGTGCAGGGCACTCAACCCATCTATATTCTGCCGTATCATATGGCACCAGCGGAGTTGAAATAGTTAAAGGAGCAGCTTCAGGAACTCTTCGATAAGGGGTTCATTGGGCCTAGTGTGTCACCTTGGGGTGCACCGGTCCTATTTCTGAAGAAGAAGGATGGCACTATGAGGATGTGCATTGATTATAGGCAATTAAACAAAGTAGCAATTAAGAACAAGTATCCTTTGCATCACATTGATAATTTATTCGACTAGATTCAGGGGCGAGAGTGTTCTCCAAGATTGATCTCCGTTCAGGTTATCACCAGTTGAAGATCAGGGACTCGAATATTCTTAAGACAACTTTCAGGACCCGATATGGTCAGTATGAGTTCTTGGTGATGTCTTTTGGGCTGACCAATGCCCCAGTAGCATTCATGCATTTGATGAACAACGTGTTCTGGCCTTATCGCGATTCATTTGTCATAGACTTTATTGATGATATTCTGGTGTATTTGCGTAGTCAGGAGGAGCACGCGGAGCATTTGAGAGTTGTGTTGCAGAGATTGAGGGAGGAGAAGATTTATGCAAAATTCTCCAAGTGTGAGTTTAGGCTCAGTTCAGTGGCTTTCTTGGGGCACGTAGTGTCCATCAAGGGTATTCAGGATGATCCGAAGAAGATAGAGGTGATTCAGAGTTAGCCTAGACCGTCCTCAACCATAGAGATTTTCAACTTTCTTGGTTTGGCAAGCTATTATCTCCGATTTATTCAGGGATTCTCATCTATCGCATTGCCCTTGACCAAGTTTACTCAGAAGGGTGATTCATTTGTATGGTCGGACGAGTGTGAGGAGAGCTTTCAGAAGCTCAAGACAGCTTTGACCATAACTCTAGTGTTAGTTTGCCATCAGCGTCAGGTTTATATACCGTGTATTGTGATGCTTCAAGAGTTGATATTAGTTGTATATTGATGCAGGAGGGTAGAGTTATTGCTTATACTTCTTGTCAGTTGAAGCCTATGAGAAGAACTACCCCGTTCACGATTCAGAGTTGGCTGCCATAGTTCACGCATTGAAGATTTGGAGGCATTACTTGTATGGTGTGTCTTGTGAGGTGTTTACTGATCATCGTAGCCTCCAGTACTGGTTCAAATAGAAGGATCTCAATTTGAGGCAGCAAAGGTGGTTGGAGTTTCTTAAGGATTATGATATCACTATATTGTACCATTCGGGGAAGGCCAATGTAGTGGCCGATGCTTTGAGCCGAAAGGCGGTGAGTATGGGGAGTTTGTCATATATTCCAGTTGGGGAGACCTCTTGCAGTTGATGTTCAGGCCTTGGCCAATTGGTTCATGAGGTTAGATGCTTCGGACCCTAGTCGGGTATTGGCTTGCGTGGTTTCTCGGTCTTCTTTATATGATCGCATCAGAGAGCGCTAGTATGATGATCCGCATTTGCTTGTCCTTAAGGACAGAGTTCAGTATGATGATGCCAGATATGTGACTATTGGTGATGATGGGGTGTTGAGGATGCAGGGCCGAATTTGTGTGCCCAATGTAGATGGGCTTCGAGAGTTAATTCTGGATGAGGCCCATAGCTCGCGGTATTCCATTCATCTGGGTGCCACGAAGATGTATCAGGATTTGAGGTAGCATTATTGGTGGAGAAGAATGAAGAAAGACATTGTGGGATTTGTAGCTTAGTGTTTCAATTTTCAGCAGGTGAAATATGAGCATTAGAGACCGGGTGGCTTGCTTCAACAGATGGATATTCCAGAGTGGAAGTGGGAGAGGATCACTATGGACTTTGTAGTTGGACTTCCACAGACTTTGAGGAAGTTCGATGCTATTTGGGTGATCGTGGAACGGCTGACCAAGTCCACGCACTTCATTCCTGTGTACACTACCTATTCTTCAGAGCGGTTGGCAAAGATCTTTATCCGGGAGATTGTTCGTTTGCATGGTGTCCCAGTTTCCATCATTTCGGATAGGGGCACTCAGTTTACTTTGCAGTTTTGGAGGTCTGTGCAGCGAGAGTTGGGTACTCAGGTCGAGTTGCGCTCAGCTTTTCACCATCAGATGGACGGGCAGTCCGAGCGCACTATTCAGATATTGGAGGACATGGTGCGTGCTTGTGTCATTGATTTCGGAAGGTCATGGAATCGGTTTCTACCACTTGCAGAGTTTGCTTATAACAATAGCTACTAGTTGAGTATTCAGATGGCTCCGTGTGAGGCTTTGTATGGGAGGCGGTGTAAATCTCCAGTTGGTTGGTTCGAGCCCGGTGAGGCTAGGCTATTGGGGATCGACCTGGTACATGATACTTTAGAAAAAGGTGAAGGTGATTCGGGAGAGGCTTCGTACCGCGAGTCGAGGCAGAAAAGCTATACTGATAGGAAGGTTCGGGATGTGTCCTACATGTTGGCGAGAAGATTCTATTGAAGGTTTCGCCCATGAAGGGTGTCATAAGATTTAGGAAGAAAGGTTTTCGCCCATGAATGGTGTCATGAGATTTAGGAAGAAAGGTAAATTGAGTCTGCGGTTCATTGGGCCTTTTGAGGTGATTCGGAGGATTGGGGAGGTGTCTTATGAGCTTGCTTTGCCACCCAGCTTGTCGAGTGTGCATCCGGTATTTCATGTTTTTATGCTCCGGAAGTATATTGGGGATCCGTCTCATGTTCTGGATTTCAGCATGGTTCAGTTGGATGATGATTTGACTTATGATGTGGAGCCAGTAGCTATTTTGGGTCGTAGGGTTCGAAAGTTAAGGTCAAAGGATATAGCTTTCGTGAAAGTGTAGTGGAGAGGTTGGCATGTGGAGGAGGCTACCTGGGAGACCGAGCGGTAGATGCAGAGCAGATATCCTCACCGATCTGAGGCTTCAGGTATGTTTCTTGACTCGTTTGAGGACGAAACGTTTGTTTAAGTTGGGGAGGATGTGATGACCCGGCCAGTTGTCTCATGAGTTACCGCTCTGTTTTCCCCATTTCTGCTTCTTATTGCTTTGTCTAATGGTTCTATATGCGACCGTGTTGATTGGTTCGAGTTCGAAAAGGATTTGGTAAGGTTTGAGACACTTAGTCTCTTTTGAGGAAGCTTAAGTTGGATAAGTCAACCGAATATTGACTTATGTGTTATAGGGCTCGGATGTGAGTTCCGATGGTTTGGTTAGCTTCGGGAGGTGATTTAGGACTTAGGAGCATGATCGAAATGAGTTTTAGAGGTCCGAAGTAGATTTAGGCTTGAATTGGCAAAATTGGATTTTTGGCGATTTCCGGTTGGTTGGTGAGATATTGATATAGGGATCGGAATGGAATTCCGAGAGTTGCAGTAGTTCCATTGAGTCATTTGGGAATTGTGTGCAAAATTTCAGGTCATTCAGACGTGGTTTGGTTGGGTTTTTGATCAAAAGCAAAATTTAGAAGATTTTGGAATTCTTAGGCTTAAATCCAATGTAATTTTGGTGTTTTAATGTTGTTTTGGGAGTTCCGAGGGTTGGAACAAGTTTGAATGAGGTTATGGGATATGTTGGCATGTTTGGTTGGGGTCTCGAGGGCCTTGGGTGAGTTTTGGAAGGTTGAACAGATCATTTTAAGTTAAAGAAAAGTTGCAGATTTTGGTTTCAGCTATTGCAGGTATTTTGTTCTTCGCGTTCGCGAGTGAACCCTCGCGTTCGCGAAGGGTCAGAAGGGGAGCCTCAGGATTGTCCTTCGCATTCGCGAGGGGGAGTCCCGCGTTCGCGAAAGGCCGGAATGGGAAGCATCGCGTTCGCGAGAGGCCTGACCGCGTTCGCAAAGTTTGGTGAAGCTGAGGCATCGCGTTCGCGATGGTGCGATCGCGATCACGAAAGAGTTTTGGTCAATGGAATTTTTGTGCTTCGCGGACGCAAGGCTTTGACCGCGTTCGCAAAGAAGGATTTCTGATCGCTGGGCATAATGTTTAAATGGCCATTTTCGTGAGTTTTGGCCTAAGTCCACCAATATTTACTCGGTTTTAAACCTTTTTGAGAGAGATTGAAGACGGAATCAAGGAGGACTCGTTGGAAGTAAGAATTTTAGACTTAAAACTCGATTCTAATGTGAAATCTACCTAATAAATCATGGAATCTAAGCCTAAAATTGAGGAATTAGGGCTTGGGATTAAGAGACTTTAAAATGAGAATTTGAGGGGTCATTTAGACTCCGATTTCAGTGTTCTTGGTATGTTTGGACTTTTGGGAGGATAAAGATTCCGTTGATGTGATTTTTATCGAGTTTTGAGACGTGGGCCCGGGGGTCGGGTTTGGCCAATTTTGAGGTTTTTGGTATAATTTGATTATTTTCGCTTGGTCTTCGTTCCCTTAGCATATTTGGACGCTGTGATTTTGATTTTGGATAGATTCGACGTTAGTGGAGGCCAATTTGAGGGGCAAAGGCATCATGGAGTAGTATTTTCACCGGTTTGAGGTAAATAACCATTGTAAATCTAGAACTGAGGGTACAGAACCCCGGTATTCGACTTATTTTGATAGCTGCGGTGACGTACATGCTAGGTGACGAGCGTGTGGGCGTGCACCGGTGAGGATTTTGACTTGGTCCATCCCGTAGAGACTATTAAGCTGCGTATTTGACTTGGAACCTTATGATATTCCGTACTAGAGTCATTTATACTGTATTATGGGCTGTATGCCATGTTTGGGGCCTTGTGCCGACCTGTTGAGACCCTTAGGACCGTTTTTACTATTTTTCCTCACTCTACTTGTTGAAAGCATATCCTCAGTCATGTTTTACTGTTTAAATATTTAAAACTGGTTTTATCAGTATATTTCTAAATGTGAGGACTATTTGGATTGAGTTCCCTAATTTCTACTATTGTGCCCGAGAGGTTGTAAGGTTAATGATTGAGAGAGGTTGAAAACCTAATGGTGAGAACATTTATATATGTATGAGTTATGGATCGGGCTGCACGCCGCAGTGATATATATATATATATATATATATATATATATATATATATATATATATATATATATATATATATATATTGGATCGGGCTGCACGCCGTAGTGGTTACTATGATTTCTATTATTATGCGATATTAATGAGCCTGAGTGCTGAGAGTTAGTACTGAGTGACGAGAGTTGAGTCACGGGTGATTGAGAGAATGCCCGAGAGGCCATATTTTGAGTGATACTTTGCCCGAGGGGCCCAGTTATGATATTTTTCACTGATTTCACTCTTATTTTAAAATAAGCCTCTGTTGTAAGAAATTGCTAAGTATATAATCTCAAGTATTTAAACTGAAATTGATGATTTTTCGACAAAACTGGTTTTAAACTGTGGAATTTGATCCGTTATCCTGTTGTCTATTCATTTATATGATTTTTAACTGCTCGTCACTGCTTTCAGACCTTATTTACTTTAGTTACTTACTAAGTTGGCGTACTCACGTTACTCCATGCACCTTGTGTGCAGATCCAGGTGCTCGAGCGGTGGAGTGAGAGTCCTCGACATTTTCAGAGGGTGCCAGAGATTGCAAGGTAGATGCATGGCGTCCGCATCCCTGCTATTCTCCTTTCCTATCTTGTTCTTTTTTCGCATTTTCTGGACTTATGATGTATTAGACAGTCAGTTATGTATTAGAGGCTCTAGGCTCGTGACACCAGATATTTAGGTTGTGTTGTCTTATGTTTTTATTGTTTTTCGCACATTTAGTTATTTTAAACACTTATTATGGAAATTTGGCATTTAAATCCGTGTTAGAAAATGACTTATTAAAAGAAAAAGGGTTGTGATTAAATGTTTGGGTTGACTTGCCTAGTAATGTGATGAGCGCCATCACGACCGGTATTTGGGGTCGTGACAGAGTAGTTTTAGGCTTACACCATGATTTGCTAATACCGTTATTTGATCCTATTATTTACTTGCCTTGAAGGAATTTAGATCAAGTATGCTTATTAAATGCCTTGAAAAGAGTTGAAATTAAGGATTTCGGGACTTGAAAGTTTCATTTGGATTGCATATGTTGAAAAGAATTAAAGAATATTATAAAAACAATTATTTGAGAAATTCTATGTGTAACCGCGTCGCAATTATATTCCGCGAGCGGGTTGAATTCCACTACTCTTATGGGATCGGGCCGTTCGCCTCGGCAGGATTATGTATTTCACTCTTATGGTATCAGGTCGTTCGCCTCGGTAGGATCTATGTACCACACTCTCATGGGAGCGGGTCATTCGCCTCGGCAGTTTAATAGATGCATCTATGATTCGTGTCGTTCGACCCTCGGCAGTGCACAATTTACTTTTGTGTTGGGTAGGTCCGTACGCCTCGACATTTCCTATATCATATCCTCATGAAATCGTGCGTAATATTTGGCAAGCAGCCGGTGTATCTGTGAGTTTTCCGAATTTGAATTTATGATAATCTACTTGATGAGGTCCACTACACCTTTATGTGTGCTCCAGTTAAGGAGGGAATTTCAAATGGAAAGTTTGAGTTCATGGTAAAGAGGGGGATTTATATCGCACATTTTTATGCTTATTTAATTCATTTATTTACTCTGCCTCACCTTTATTTACCTCTTTACTATACCTAATATTATTGGACCACTAATAAGTGTCGAAGTCGATCTCTCGTCGCTACTTCTTCGAGGTTAGACTGGATACTTACTGGGTACACATTGTTTTCGTACTCATACTACAGTTGCTTATATTTTGTTGTACAGGCACATGTATGTTCAGTGGCCTTGTGAGTACAGCAGCGTGGTTGATGCGGGGACTTGGGTGAGCTTTATTCCATGTTACGATCTGCAGCCAGCAGAGTCTCCTTTAGAGTGTTTGTATTTTTCTTTCTTGTCCAAATTTGTATTCCGGATAGATGCTGTATTTTATTTCCTAATAAATGCTCATGCATTTGTGACAACGGGTTCTAGGATGATTATGGGATATTCAGTATTGAAAGTGGAAAATATTATTATTTAATCTGTAAAGTTCATCTTCTACTAGGTAAATTGAAGAAAATTTATAATTTTAAAAATATTAAAATAAGAATTTAATTAGTTATTTGGTGTTGGCTTGCCTGACAGTGGTGTTTGGTATCATCACGACCTTTAAACGGATTTTGAGTCATGACGTTATGAAATTTTAGATTATATCTCACTATGGCTGTGCACTTCATATATGTTATAATTTATTACATTATTTATTTAGACCTCTAGTAAGTGTCGATGTTGACCCCTCGTCACTACTTCTCTGGGGTTAGGCTAGATACTTGCTGGGTACGCGTTGATTTACGTACTCATGCTGCACTTCTGTACTAAATGTGCAAGATCTGACAGGTCATTTGGTGATCATCTTGGCGCATGAGCGCACCTGTTGAGGAGACTTTTACGTGAGATGCATTCCAAGCTACGCTACGCAGTTCACCGAGTCTCCATTGTATTATCCATTTTATTTTGTCTTATTACATTTGGGACAGATGTTGTATTATTATTGTACTCCTTAGAAAAATGCTCATGTACTTGTGATACCGGGTTTTGGGGGTTCCTACGGGTTGTTCGTTATTGTGATTGCGCATTTATTATCACTCTACCTTGTAAAATTTATTTCATATTATTTAATTAATGGAAATTTTGATTTCAAAAGTAATAAAAATAAGTAATTAAGTTAATCATTCATTGCTGGCTTGTCTGACGGCGGTGTTAGGCGCCATCACGATCTTTAGTAGATTTTGGGTCGTGACAGCTGTTGGGCGTTGGTCAGCCCAAAAGACGTCACAAGGAACTCATAATGACCATAATGGGTCCTGAAAGCTGTCTTTAGAATATCCGAGTCCCGAATCTTCTACTGGTGATACCCAGACCTCAAATCAATCTTGGAGAACACCCTTGCTCAGTGAAACTGGTCAAATAGATCATCAATACGCGGCAAAGGATACTTGTTCTTAATTGTAACTTTGTTCAACTGCCTATAATCAATGCACATTCTCATAGTACCATCCTTCTTCTTCACAAACAACACCGGTGCGCCCCAAGGTGATACACTAGGACTAATAAACCCCTTATCAAGGAGTTCCTGAAGCTGCTTCTTCAATTTCTTCACTCAGCTGGTGTCATGCGATATGGTGGAATAGAAATGGGCTGAGTGCCCGACACCAAGTCATATCCCTGTCGGGCGGCATACCCGACAGGTCTGGAAGAAACATGTCCGGAAACTCCTGCACCACCGAAATAAAATCAATAGTGGGAGTATCAGCACCAATATCCCTCACAAAGGCCAAATAATATAAAAACCTTTCCCAACCATCTGTTGGGCCTTCAAATGTGAAATCACTCTACTGGGAACATAGTCTAGAGAACCTCACCACTCAACCTATGGCAACCCCGGCATCGCCAATGTTACAGTCTTAGTGTGACAATCTGAAATAGCATGACATGGAGATAACCAATCCATACCCAAGATCACATAGAATCAACTGTAGTCTCTAATCCCCCAACAATCACTACACATGACCAATATACATAGTCCATAATAATAGTATTGCCCACCAACATAGATATATGAACAGATAAAGCTAAAGACTCTCGGGGCATATCCAGATAATGAGCAAAATACAATGATATATATGAATAGGTGGAACTAGGGTCGAATAATAAATAAGCATCTCAATGACATACTGAGACAATACCTGTGATCACTATGTCTGAAGCAATAGCATCTGGTCTGGCAGAAAGTGATATAAACGGGCCTGGCCACCACCTGATCGGCCTCCCCCTCTAGGGCAACCCCTAGCTGACTGAGCTCCACCCCGAGCTGGCTAGGCGGGTGGTGAAATGACTGGTGCTGGAGTCGTAGGCTGGCTCCTCTGCTGAGCTGGACCTCCCAATAGGCGGGGACACTACCTCCTGATATGACCAAACTCTCCACACTCGTAGCAATTCCCCGGTGCTGGTGGTGGGGACTGAAGGGAGCCTCGAGCACTAGTATAACTAGTAGAAGGGCCTGACATAGATGAGCCCTGAACTGATGGAGCACAGGACAAACTCTAAGCTAGTAGGGCACTGAGAGATGACTGTTCCTAATGAGAACTGTATGAACCATGGCCAGATGATGCACCCCGGTGAACTGGACGAGTCGTCTGAGCATGCCTATATAGACGACCCCTGCCGTGGTAGAACTGACCTCCAGAAGGAACACCACAAAAACTACCTGATCCACAAGACCTCTTGGCCTCCCTCTTAACCCACTCTTGACCGTGGACCATCTTTATCTGCCGAGAAATATCAACAACATCATCGAAAATAGCACCAGATACCCTCTCTCTAGTCATATGCAACCGCAACTGAAACGTGAGGCCATCAATGAACCTCTTGATCCTCTTCTTATCAGTGGGGACCAACCAAATCGCATGACGGTCCAACTCAAAAAACGTCATCTCGTACTGCGTTACAGACATATCATCCTGACGTAACTGCTCAAACTGTCTGTGCAGCTCCTCTCTACGAAACTACAACATGAACTTCTCCAAGAAGAGAACAGAGAACTCTTGACAAGTAAGTGGTGCTGCATAGGCTGGCCTACGCCTCTCATATGCCTCCCACCAATTGAAGGCAAACCTAGAGGACTGAAAAGTAGTAAATGACACCCCACCGGTCTCGATAATACTTGTTGTACGGAGAATCCTCTAACACTTGTCCAAGAAACCCTGGGCATCCTCTGCCTCTGTACCACTGAAAGATGGAGGCTGGAGTCTCCCAAACCTCTCCACTCTCCGCTGCTCATCATCAGATATAACAGGAACCACATGGGCCTAAGCAGTTGTAACCAGCTGGGCTGGTAGTACCCTCGGTGTCTAGAGTCCTTGCATCACCTGCTCTGGTGTGCGCGCGGTAGGAGTATGAGTACCTCCCCCGACCTAAGAAGTGGTTGCTGTGGCCAGAACAGAGACCGTCTGAGCAAGACTAGTGCACACGGTCAAAATCTGAGTTAAGGCCTCCTAAAGGCCTGGAATCACAATGGGCACAGGTGGTGCCTGAGCTGGCCCACAGGCTCATCCACAACTGGAACCTGCTCCTGAACTAGGCCAACTAGTGGATCTGCAGGTTCTGCCCTAACTACTGTACGAGCTGTACCTCTGCCCCTACCGCAGCCTCTACCGCGACCTTGGCCTCTCGCGGCCCTGACTGGTGGTACTGGTGGTTGTCCATCCTGTCCAGTAGTACGTGTCCTCACCATCTCTGAGAGAATAAAATAACAGAAGTTTAGTTACCAGAATCCACAGATTCGCACGACAAGAATTCAAGAATATGAAGTTTACTAAGGTTTGGCATCCTCTCAAAGATAAGTACAAACTCTCCGTACCAATCCACAAGACTCTACTAAAACTGCTCATGACTCGTGAGACCTATGTAGCCTAGGCTTTGATACCAACTTGTCACGACCCAAATCTTAAGATATCGTGATGACGCCTATCTTGGTGCTAGGCAAGCCAACACTTCCAAAGTACTACCAATATTTAACAGGAAATGAATCAAACTTTTAAATAATGAAAGTTTCATAAAATGGGGTAAAATACCAAACACAAGTGCGGAAAATAGCTCCCAAATAAGGGTGTCACTCAGTTCATGAGCATCTATACATCACCAGTCTAGAAAAGAAATGTCTACAAAAGTCTGGATCAAATACAAATAAGAAAAAGACAAGGACTGAGAATACCGGGCAGATACCTCGTAAATCTCCGAAGATCAATCGTGCACGATATCAACACCCACCGTGTCTGAAAACACCTAGATCTGCACACGAAATGCAGGTTGTAGAGTGAGTACAACCAACTCTGTAAGTAACAATAATAAATAAGGAACTGAAATATAGTGACGAACTACACAGTTATAGTTCATTTCTAGTAATCTCAGCAAGAAAGTAGACATGCTTTCAAATCCGGCAATTTAAGTCAAATCAATATATACGTGCCAAGTTCAAGTAAAAACCGAATATAATATCTCCCTAAAGTTTCAAAACAATGACATAAAGCACCTATGTACAACAACAATGAAAGCAAAACAGCCTCTCAGGGCAATAGTCACCCAATCTCTCTCAATAGCTCATCACTTGGCTCTCAGCCTCAACACTCACACTCAAGAGGTATATGCACTACCTGGGAGTGTGCAAACGTCAAAGGGGCTCCTTCAGCCCATGCACTATATCGCTGCGACGTGCAGCCCGATCCCATACTATATAAATAGCCTAAGGCTCGTTACGGCGTGCAACCCGATCCATATACATACATCCCTCAGACTCGTTACGCCGTGAAACTCAATCCATATATATACATATATCTAATAGCTCGGCACTCATGCCCTAACTCAGTCACCAACTTCTCCAGTCTCTCGGGCTCTCAGAAATCATAAATATCATCCCAAACAAAAATAACATAGTGTATCAATAAGAAACAAGAAGAGACTGAGGTATGATACGCAAGTACAATCGTGACTGAGTACAAGACAACAATTAGCAAATAATTCAACAAGTACGCGACCTCTGTGGGTCCCAACAGTGTCATCACATAGCCTAAGCATGATTTTTAACATGATTTTCAGTCAAATTTCTATAGCACAGGAAGAGCATGTAGCTAACATCAAGTTATTCAACTTTATAGTTCCACATGATGGACCAAGTCACAATTCCTACGGTGCACGCCCACACGCCCTTCACCTAGCATGTGCGTCACCTCCAAACCAATCACATAACGCATAATTCGGGGTTTCATACCCTCAGAACCAGCTTTAGAACTGTTACTTACCCTAATCCGAGCAAAACTCTACTCCAATATGCCTTTGCCTCACAAGTCGTCCTCCAAATGTCTCTAATCTAGCCACAAACAGTACAAGACAATCAATACGGGCTAAAGGAATCAATTCCACAAGAAAAATATGAAATTACAAGCCAAAATCCGAAATTGGCCAAAAGCCGGCCCTGGGCCCACGTCTTGAAATTCAACAAAAGTCACAAAACCCAAAAGCCCGTTCACACACGAGTATAGCCATACCAAATTCATCAAAATCCGACACTAAATGGTCATTCAAATCCCCAAAATCAACTCTCCGAATACCTAGCCTCAAACCTCCAAATTTCACCTCAAAATACACTAAATAGGTGAAAAATCAGCGGGAAAACATAATTATTGAAGAAAAATGAACACAAGGACCTTACCTCAAGAATCCCCTTAAAAATCCTCTCAAAAACCTCTAAAATCCGAGCTCAAAATGATAGAAATGGTGAAAAATCTTGGAACCTCGCTTATAGAGTCTCTGCCCAGGCCTTCTGCACCTACGGCCAAAATCCCGCTCCTGCGGGCTCGCTTCTATGAGGAAAATCTGCTTCTGTGGAGGTCACTAACCCTCAGCTGCATTCGCTTCTGTGTTCCTTGAGCCGCATCTGTGGCCTCGCAGGTGCAGAAGAAACCTCGCACCTGCGGGCTCTGCCCTGCTTCCTCCTTTCCCGCTTCTTCGGGCTTGCACCTGCGGAGCCCATTCTGGAGGTGCAATTACACCAGCAATGACCAAAAACTGCAGCTGCTATCTAATTCAATCCAAGTCCATTAACCACCCGTAATCAACCCGAGGCTCCCGGGACCTCAAACAAATATACCAACACGTCTTAAAACATCATACGAACTTAGACGAACCCTCAAATCTACTCAAACAACATCAAAAACACGAATTGCACACGGATTCAAGCCTAATGATCTTTGAAATTTCCAAATTCTACAAACGATGCCGAAACCTATCAATTCATGTCCGATTGACTACAAATTTTGCACACAAGTCACAAATGGCACCATGGACCTACTCCAACTTTCGAAAATCCAATCCGACCCCCATAGCAAAAAGTCCACTCATTTCAAGTCTAATTCTACTACGGAACTCTAAATCACAATTCGAACACACTCCTAAGTCTAGAGCCATCTAATGGAGCTAATGAAACCATCAAAATTCAAATCTGAGGTCGTTTACACGTAAGTCAATATTCGGTCAACTTTTCCAACTTAAGCTTTCCATTATGAGACTAAGTGTCTCCATTCACTCTGAAATCTCTCCGGACTTGAACCAACCAACCCGGTAAGTCATATAACAGCTGTAGCTCATAAAAGGAGCAAAAATGGGGAAATGGGGATACAACTCTCGAAACGACCGGCCATGTCATTACAGTTAAAATGACTCTTAATTGGCTTTTTCATTCAAATCATAGAAGTAGACTTAAAGAATATTTTAAAAGATGCGATGATTGTGGCCTAAGCGAAAGAAAGGTTCCTAAACCTTATCCAACTAGATGGAATTACATGTATGAAAGTTTGGTTGTTGCATATGAATATAAAAATCACATAAACTCAATGTTTAATGCACATGTAAGTGATGATGACGAGTACCTTACGAATGAGGATTGGGCTAATATTAAATGCTTGTTGATTTTTTAGAAAAAATTTATATTGCTACAAAAGAATTTTCTAGGCAATATTATCCTACTATTTCTAACCGTTTAGTTTATATTATGGAACTTGCAAATTTGTTTGCTCATTTTTCACAGGGTGGAGAAATTTATCAACCTGCTATTGATTCTATGAGAAAAAAGTTTAAAAAATATTTTTTTGTTCCCCCTATTTATGGTGTTGCTTCTTTGTTAAATCCTTGTATGAAATTAGGAGGTCCTCAATTTTGGTATGAAATTGTTTATAATGGTGTAGCACTTGAAGATGATGAGTTGCCTAAACTTCCGGAGCAATAGCCTCAATTAGAACAAATGCTGAAACTATTTATAATGCTTATCAAGTTGCATTAAATCATGCTAGACCAAATGTTCCAACTCCTTCGTCTTCTAATTCTCAATCTTCTAAAAGAACTACGGGAGTAAGAGGAATTAGTGTTTGGGAAGGGTTTAGGGGTTCTTTTGGTTCTAGTAGTAATAATTTTTCACAGCTAAATGAGCTTGTAGTTTATTTGTCGCATCAACTTGAGGAAGTGAATCCCGATGGCACCTTCAATATTTTGCAATGGTGGAAGGACAAGGAAAAATACTTTTCGATTCTTTCAAGGATGACCCGAGATATTTTAACTATTCAAGCTTCAACAGTGGCATCGGAGAGAGCTTTCAGTCAAGCAAGACTTCAAATTGGTGATTATAGAGTGTCTATGAGGGAGAGCTTGGAACAATTAATACTTTTCAGAGATTGGATCCGTTCGGAAAGAAGAAATATTTGACTTGCTGAATCACAAACAGAGGTAGACGAAGCTTACGAAGAAATGCTAGCTAAACTTGTTGAGGATGCTACTTCGCCCGACAATAGAAGCGGCCATGGTCAAGCTACTTTTTCGCCACCACCAGCAGAACTTCCTCCGAACCTTGAAGGATTTTTGAAGTTTCTAAGAGATAGCATGTAACTTGTATGAACAAAAACTAGTATGTATTATGTAACTTGTATTTTGGTACATCTTCATTAGTTCCTTTTTCTTCTTAATGGTGGTATTAACACCTTGTTGTGCTCATTCCATAAGGGGGAGGAAGACTAAGAAAGATATTGCCATAATTTTTTATTGCTATAACAAAATTATAAGACATTGTTTTGAATATCTTTTTATAATATTTTTGTCTTTAAATTTAAATTAAAAAATTAGGTCACAATTCTATAATAAATTTACAAGGCATTGTCTTAGATATTTTTTTAACATTTTTTTGTCTCTAATTTATATTTAATTTTTTTAAAAAATTACTGCTTAGCCGTGGGGTCTATTTAGCCCCTTAGGACCATGGGCCCGGTCCGTTTAGCCCGAGACCATGAGTTTGTGGGACTGATCCTAGGCCGTTCCTACAAAAAGCACGTTTAGCTCAGGACCGTTTAGCCCGTTTATTTAAGGACTCCACGAGACCAGCCCGTTAGGCCCGTTTAGAGTCCGGCCCGGGCCACTTGCCGTCCCTATCTCTAGGTGTGACTGCAAAATGAGTAAAATTTATCACAAAGGTAAAATTCAATTGGTATGTCACATAAAAATAAGAAAAACTAAATTGCTTTAGTAAAGACAATAGCAAACTATAGGAACAGACATAAGAGGATATATTTTAAGGTCTTAATAATAAAAGGTATGCAACTACATATCGAAACTATATAAAAAATATGAGAGAATTTGTTTATTACAGAAGAGCATCCTTCTCTTTTTTTTCAAAGAATTCCTAGAAGTTTGGTTCTATTTATTGAGGTTTTATGCATTTAAGTATATTAAATACTTAAAAGAGAGTGAATGGGAAATGGAGGGAAATGAAATTTTTGAGTGAAATTTTAAATTTTCCTCCTTGGCAATGGGACATTGTCTCATATTGAAAGAGGAAAATGTTTTTTATGGGTATATAAGCAATTGCACTTCTTCTAGCTCTTAAAGAGTTGAGAAGAAGGCAAGCCTCGCGCCGTCGTCGTCGTCACTCGCTCGGCTCGGCTTCGGCTTCGGATTTGGTCATGTCACGACCCAATTCCCTGAACCCGGTCGTGATGGCGCCTCTCGTGAAGACAAGGCCAGCCAGACCAAAACAGACCACCTCTTTTAAATAGTTAAATACCATAAGTAGTTCTAAAACATGATATAATAACCATAATTTACGGAATTAACGATAACAACAGTAGAAACCATCCCGACACAACCCAAACTGGGGTGTCACAAGTCATGAGCAACTAAGAAATCCGGATACAAGTCTACTGAACACTAAATCCGATACAATAGTTCAAAAAAACATGAAAATGATAAGATAAGGGAGGCACGGGGCTGCGAACGCCAACAACTACCTCGTAGTCTCTGAATCACTGCCTGGACTAGGAGAATCAGCACTCAGGAGCGGACTCTGCGATGCCTGAATCTGCACACATGGTGCAAGGAGTAATGTGAGTACTTCGACTCAGTGAGTAATAATTGTAAATAATGGCTGAAAGTATGAAAACATGTAAAGGCACAAAGCAATTCCATATCAAGCAGTAAAATCACTTAAAGCAGTAAATCAGTGAAGAAATCAAATGATATCCCTTTTTAAAACAAGTAAAAGAGGTAATTTAACAGGTAAATAATAAGTAGAAATCCGCCCCCAGGCATAGTATCAATCGCTTAGAATAGTATCAGCCCCTCGGGCTCACTCTCAGTACAGTATCAGCCCTTCAGGCTCAGTATCAATCACTCAGAACAGTATCAGCCCCTCGGGCTCACTCTCAGATCATAATGGGTACCTGCGTTCACTAGGGGTGTGCAGACTCCGGAGGTCCCCTTACGGCCCAAGCGCTATATCAAGCCACCTCGTGGTATCATCACTCAGCACTCGGCCTCACATCACTCAACATATCCTCATATATGGCCCTCGGCCTCACTCAGTCCAAAAATCATCACAAGCCCCTCGGGCATTAGTAAAACAGTAGTTCTCAGCCCAAAGCATCATTTAGAAATATCATATAAGTTTTCAACTCTGAGTAAAAGTGGTTGAGTTTGTAAAACAGTAGACATCAACAGGACTGAGTTCAAATAATAAGTCAAAGCGGTGAGGAAATAGTGATAAAAATTCCCGAATGGTTTAAATAGTTGGCACAAAGCCCAAATATGGCAATCAGCCCAAATCGTGATGATAACAAATACATTTCAGTCAAATACGCGGTAAAATCATCAATCGGGACGGACCAAGTCACAATCCCCAGTAGTAAAAGACCCCACGCTCATCATCCAGCACATGTCTCACCTCAATATAGCACTACGATGTGCAATCCGGGGTTCCAAACCCTCAGGACATCATTTACAACCATTACTCACCTCGAACCGGCTAATTCTCTAGCTCGCGACGCCTTGCCCCTCGAATTGGCCTCCACGCGCGTCGAATCTATCCAAAATCAGAACGAATGCGTTACAATATGCTAAAGGAACAAAGCCCAAGCAAAAACAATCGAATTATCACAAAATTCCAGAAATTGGTCAAACCCGACCCCCGGGCCCACATCTCGGAATTTGACAAAATTCACAAAACTAGAATCCTTATACTCTCACGAGTCTATTCATATGAAAATTATCTAATTCCGATACAATTTGGTCCTTCAAATCATTATTTCACAATTTTCTTCCCAAATTCGATCCCAAATCACGAATTAAATGATGAATTCAATGATAGATTTATGTACTCTAGCCAAATCTGAGTTAGAATCACTTACCCCGATGAATTTCTTGAAAAACCTTTGAAAAATTGCCAAAATCCGAGCTCTCTAGGTCAAAATATCAAATAAAATCCAAAACCTTGTATTTATAGAGTACCCGACAGATTTCCACCTTCGCGGGCCGTACAAAATCGACTGCGGTCCGCACAAAACCAGTGCGGTCCGCATAAAAACAACCGCGGCCGCATAAGCTTTTCTCTGCAATGACAGACTTTAGTAGTTTGGCCATACCTTTCGCTACAGATGTCCAAATTGCAATATCTGTATCGTTTTGGAAACTAGACACGAAGGTCTACAACTTTTGTTTTTGAATCATCTCAAAATTCCTTGTATATCTAAAGATATGAGCTTCCGAAGTAGGACCAGCGGAATATTCTTCACCGCGGACGCACACCATTTTGTGCGGTCCGCGCAACACCTACCGCGGCCACACACCATTTTGTGCGGTCCGCACAGCACATACCGCGGCCGCTTCTTTTTGTGCAGACCGCGCGGGTGAGTTCCGAGGCCTGCAACCCTTCTGGATCTGCTACAGCTATGATTTTTGTCCTAAAACATCCCGGAACTCCCGGAATTTCAAACCAATTGTACCAACACATACCATGACATCATTCAAACTTGTTCAAAACTTCGGAACGCTCACAACAACATCAATCACCAATTTAACATAGGATTCAAGACTAAGAACTCCAAGAACTCTTAAATTATGCTTTCGATCAAAAAGTCTATCAAATCTCGTCCGAATGACCTAAAATTTTGCACACACATTCCAAATGACACAATGAAGCTACTGTCACTCTCGGAATTCCATTCCGACCCATATATCAAAATCTCGCCTATCAATCGGAACCGCCAAAATATCAACTTCGTCAATTTAAGCCTAAATCTACTCTACAACTCCAAAACCCATTCCGATCGCGCTCCTAAGTCACAAATCACCTCCCGAAGCTAACCGAACCATCGGAACTCACTTCCGAGTCTTCTAACACATAAGTCAATATCCGGTTGACTTTTCCAACTTAAGCCTTCTTAAAAGAGACTAAGTGTCTCATTTCTTACCAAATCCTCTCCGAACTCGAACTAATCAACCCGATCACATAAAACACGGATAACGAAGCATAAAGAAGCTAAAATAGGGGAAAACGGAGCGGTAACTCATGAGACGACTGGCCGGGTCGTCACACGTCAAAAGATTGATTGATTAATTTTTTGGAACAAATTTATTTGTTAATAGTAAAATATTAACAGAAATGTTATTAAATATTTGTTTTAATAACAGAATATTAATATTAAAATAAATATTAATATTAAATCCTCCAATCCATTTTTCAGTTGTGTAACTGAAAATTAAACTACCCTCTTCAATTTTCCCTCTTTATTATTGAGTAAATAGCCATTTATGTTATGGCATTTATGTTGTGGCCGTTTTGTATAATAGCCATTCTGAAGAGTTGCACCTCTTCAGATTTCAGCCCAACTTTGGCTATAAATACAAATCTATTCTGCTAAGAATTTCCATATAATTTTCTGAGTTTCTCCTCCTTCTTATGCATACTTTTAACATCAAACAAAGCAACAGTAAGTGTGATTTGCTACCAAACTTAGTGTTCGCTAAAACACTGGAGTTTGAAGTACCACTACACCAGTGTGTAATGCGTTCTATCCTGGGAGAAAATAATCTATAACCTTGGGTACTAGGAGGGGATTAAATTCCTTAAGAAAACATTGTGAATTTAGTGGCTCGGATTAAAATTTTGTTTCTGTTTTTCATTTCTGTTTATGTTCATTTATATTTTTCAGAATTATTTTACAAATACAGTTTACTAACAAGCTTAAGGAATTTAATATATTTTCTGTATTTGTACTCACTGTTTCTAGAGAGTAAAACCTTTGTGATTTTGTACTCTATTGGAGATTAAAATTTACGTGATTTACACGTTTGTGTCATTCTTTTACAGAAATTACTAATGATAATGTGAACCAAGTTGTTCCAATGGTGACTGCCAATGCCTCAACGAGCCGAACAACACCGGAGCATTGGCACAGGCGGAGAAACCCGAAAAATTTTCTAGGATTGATTTCAAGCGCTGACAACAAAAGATGTTCTTCTATTTGACTACTCTAAGTCTCCAGAAGTTCATCAAGGAAGATGTTCCTGTGCTGCCCTACGATGAAACTCTAGAAACTGAACGCTTTCTCGTGATTGAGGCGTAGAAGCATTCAGATTTTGTATGCAAGAATTATATTCTAAGCAGGCTGGAGGATGCTTTGTATAATGTCTACAATGGCGTGGAAACGTCAAAAGAACTATGGACTGCGCTTGAAAAGAAATACAAAACCGAAGATGTCGGGTTGAAAAAGTTCGTTCCTGCAAAGTTTTTGGACTACAGAATGGTAGATAGCAAGTCTATTATTACCCAAGTCTAGGAATTGCAAGTGATTATTCACGATCTCCTTGCTGATAGTATAAATCAAATTAATACTGATGTTGAAGTAGTAATCTTAGTATTTTTACTAACAGAAACTTCATTGAAGGTCTTGTCATCAATGAAGTATTCCAAGTAGCAGCGATGATTGGGAAGTTGCCTCCTTTGTGGAAGGACTTCAAAAACTACTTGAAACACAAACGCAAGGAGATGTCCCTTGAAGATCTCATTGTTCGGTTGAGAATCGAAGAGGACAACAAAGTTGCTGAAAAGAGAGGCCGTGAAAACTCAACAATAATGAGAGCAAATATTGTTGAAGAGAACAAAAAGAGGAAGAAGGTTTCTGGACCGAAATATAACCCAAGCAAGAAGCGGTTCAGTGGAAATTGCTACAACTGTGGAAAATCCGGACATAAATCTACGGAGTGTCGTGATCCGAAGAAAGACAAGAAGAAGGGTCAAGAAAACATAGTTTTTTTCCCTTAATTACAGTGGTGTCTTGGGTCAGCTTTTGCACACATCGACTAATTTCACGGATTACCTGCTACCTTCAAACCAGCATAGGTACCGGATAACTTTATCCACCGAGACTTAGTCGGATATGATATAATAACGTTGTATGGAGATTTAATGTTTGAATATATATAAGACAAGAATTAAATTTCTAATCAATATTAATTCTCACATCATATCATTATAAGATGTTGTTCACCTACTTGAGAATTTTTTTGTCCAACCACGATGATAATATTTTATAAATCTAAAAACATCGTGAGTGAATACTTTCATTTCCATAGTTAAATGATGAAGCATTGCGAAATATTACAAACGCAATTTTTATTTTTGGGCTTTTAACTAACTGATTATGTATAAAATATGTATATTAGACATTAATATACAAAAGCATATATTTGAACGCTATTATTTGTTAAGGCGGCTACACTATGTAGATTCTATATTTTGAGCGACATGTTCATGTCACAGTCCTAAATCTGGACTCGGCCGTAATGATGCCTCTCGTGAAGACAAGATCAGCTGACACAATCCCTCAATTCAATTAACAGTTATAATAATTCATATTTAAGTCAATAATAAGTGATAAACCCCAAAATACAGTGAAATAGAACAAGTGCAGAAATAAACACACCCCGACATCGGGGTGTCACCATCCATGAGCATCTAAAAATCTGTATAAGAGTATGAAAGAGACTATGCAGTCTATTATAGAACTAATACAAAGGAAAGTAAGATAAGAGGGAGAGCACGGGATTGCGAACGCCGAGCAGCTACCTAGTGAACTCCGAACCGCCTGCTGGAAGCAATCAACACTCGCTAGCGGGACCCGAGACTCCTGAATCTGCACACAAGGTGCATGGAGTAATGTGTGTACGCCAACTCAGTGAGTGATAAAAGTAAAGGCAGCTAAGCGATAAGAAAATACGTAAAATACAACGAAATACTTCAAAGAGGCAGTATAAAACCAATACAATGTAATAAAATAGTGAAAGCTCGTAAAAACACTTTGGTTTAGTGAAAACCTCTTTAAAACATCTTTTAGCAGTTTAAACGAGTAAATGAAAGCAGTGACAACATATAGACACATAAAATCAGCCCCTCGGGCAAAATACCAACAGACTCAGCCCCTCGGGCTATTTCACAATCACTGTATCAGCCTCTCGGGCAATAACATGGAACAACATCAGCCCCTCGGGCTATATCACATATCACACTGGGTACACGTGCTCACTAGGGGTGTACAGACTCCGGGAGGAGCCCCTTACGGCCCAATCGCAATAACAAGCCATCTCGTGGCATAATCAAACAGGCTCTCGGCCTCATATCAATCCACCTTGTGGCGTACAACTCAGGCCCTCGGCCTCATAATCATGAATCAATATGATACTACTGCGGCGCGCAGCCCGATCCCATAGTATCCTCACAACACAGGCCCTTAGCCCCCACTCAGTCAGAAATCTCTACAAGCCACTCGGGCACAGTAAAATATGGTGCTCAGCTCAAAATATTATTTAAGATGTCAAAACAGAATAAGCATGGCTGAGTTATGAAAATAGTAGAATATAGCATGACTGTACAAGTCTAAAGTCAAAACAGTGAGGAATAGTAGTAAAAATCCCCTAAGGGTCCAAAACGGTTGGTACGAAATATGGGATTCAACCCAAAACATGATGATAGCGAAATATTTTCAATCAAATACGCAGTAAAACAGTTATTCGGGACGGACTAAGTCACCATCACCCACAGTGCACGACCCCATGTGTGTCACCTTGAAATAGTGCAACAATGTGAAATCCAGGGTTTCATACCCCCAGGACAACATTTACAATCATTACTCACCTCTATCCGGTCCAAACCCTAGCCCGCGATGCCTTTGCCCCTCGAATCGGTCTCCAGATGCTCCAAATCTAACCAAAATCAATATATAACCATCAAAATATGCTGAGGGAACAAAGCCCACTCGAAAAAATCAAACTACAACACAAATTTCGAAATTAACCAAAACCCGACCCCCGGGCCCACATCTCGAAATCTGATAAAATTACATCAATAAACTCCTTATCCTCCCACGAGTTCATCCATATCAAAAGTACCAAAATCCGACAAAAAATGACCCCTCAAATCCTCAAGTTAAGGTCTCTAATACAAGCCCTAATCCCTCAATTTTCTTTCCTTAATTTTCACTAATACCATGATTAAACAATGGAAAAATAATCTTAAACTCAAGTAATGAAGCTTAGGTAACTTACCCAACTGATGCTCTTTGATTTTTCCTTGAAATTCACTGCCCTAGCTCGCTTCCCGTCTTAAAAAATGGAGAACTTAGCAAAAATTCGCGAATAAAACCTTATATACTTTCTAACCCAGGGATTCTGCACTTGCGGTCCATTTCCGGCTTCTGCGGTCCCCCTTCTACGGTCTAACCCACGCATCTGCGGGTCTCATTTAAAGGCTTGGGACCGCACCTGCGGTCTCTCACTCGCACCTGCGCCATCGCAGATGCGCCCAGGCATCCGCTTATGCAGCTCCTCACGACTCGCCTCTTGGCCTCTTCTGTGGCTTGATTCTTTATCTGCGGGAATCGCACCTGTGGCCTCCCAACCGCAGATGCGATTATGACAACAGCCATAAACTTCAGTTGCAACTCCAAATTCCTAACTTTTCGTCAACCATCTGAAATCACCCCGAGGCCCTCGGGACCTCAACCAAAAGCACAAACAAGTCACACACCACTATCCGAACTTATACCAATCTTCAAAACACCTCAAACAATATCGAATCAACCAAATCACATCGAATTCAAGCCTAAGGTTCCAAAAAATTTTCGAATTTCGTGTTTGATCAAAAAGTCTATCAAACCACGTTCGAATGACCTGAAATTTTGCAGACACATCCCAAATGACACGAAAGACCTACTGCAACTCCCGGAATTCCATTCCGACCCCTATATCAAAATCTCACCTATCAACCAGAAAATGCCAAAATTCCAACTTTGCCAATTCAAGCCTAAATCTACTCCAGACCTCCAAAACACATTCCGGTCATGCTCCTAATATTTCTGTCATTCTTTTACAGAAATTACTAATGATAATGTGAAGCAAGCTGTTCCAATGGTGACTGCCAATGCCTCAACGAGCCGAACAACACCGGAGCATTGGCACATGCAGAGAAACCCGAAAAATTTTCTAGGATTGATTTCAAGCGCTGACAGCAAAAGATGTTCTTCTATTTGACTACTCTAAGTCTCCAGAAGTTCATCAAGGAAGATGTTCCTGTGCTGCCCTACGATGAAACTCTAGAAACTGAACGCTTTCTCGTGATTGAGGCGTGGAAGCATTCAGATTTTTTATGCAAGAATTATATTCTAAGCAGGCTGGAGGATGCTTTGTATAATGTCTACAATGGCGTGGAAACGTCAAAAAAACTATGGATTGCGCTTGAAAAGAAATACAAAACCGAAGATGTCGGGTTGAAGAAGTTCGTTCCTGCAAAGTTTTTGGACTACAAAATGGTAGATAGCAAGTTTGTTATTACCCAAGTCCAGGAATTGCAAGTGATTATTCACGATCTCTTTGCTGATAGTATAAATCAAATTAATACTGATGTTGAAGTAGTAATCTTAGTATTTTTACTAACGGAAACTTCATTGAAGGTCTTGTCATCAATAAAGTATTCCAAGTAGCAGCGATGATTGAGAAGTTGCCTCCTTTGTGGAAGGACTTCAAAAACTACTTGAAACACAAACGCAAGGAGATGTCCCTTGAAGATCTCATTGTTCGGTTGTGAATCGAAGAGGACAACAAAGTTGCTGAAAAGAGAGGCCGTGGAAACTCAACAATAATGAGAGAAAATATTGTTGAAGAGGACAAAAAGAGGAAGAAGGTTTCTGGACCGAAATATAACCCAAGCAAGAAGCGGTTCAGTGGAAATTGCTACAACTGTGGAAAATTCGGACACAAATCTACGGAGTGTCGTGATCCGAAGAAAGACAAGAAGAAGGGTCAAGAAAACATAGTTTTTTTCCCTTAATTACAGTGGTGTCTTAGGTCAGCTTTTGCACACATCGACTAATTTCACGGGTTACCTGCTACCTTCAAACCAGCATAGGTACCGGATAACTTTATCCACCATTAAATTTCTAATCAATATTAATTCTCACATCATATCATTATAAGATGTTGTTCACCTACTTGAGAATTTTTTTGTCCAACCACGATGATAATATTTTATAAATGTAAAAACATCGTGAGTGAATACTTTCATTTCCATAGTTAAATGATGAAGCATTGCGAAATATTACAAACGCAATTTTTATTTTTGGGCTTTTAACTAACTGATTATGTATAAAATATGTATATTAGACATTAATATACAAAAGCACATATTTGAAGGCTATTATTTGTTAAGGCGGCTACACTATGTAGATTCTATATTTTGAGCGACATGTTCATGTCACAGTTCTAAATCTGGACCCGGCTGTAATGATGCCTCTCGTGAAGACAAGATCAGCTGACACAATCCCCCAATTCAATTAACAGTTATAATAATTCATATTTAAGTCAATAATAAGTGATAAACCCCAAAATACAGTGAAATAGAACAAATGCAGAAATAAACACACCCCGACATCGGGGTGTCACCATCCATGAGCATCTAAACATCTGTATAAGAGTATGAAAGAGACTATGCAGTCTATTATAGAACTAATACAAAGGAAAGTAAGATAAGAGGGAGAGCACGGGATTGCGAACGCCGAGCAACTACCTAGTGAACTCCGAACCGCCTACTGGAAGCAATCAACACTCACTAGCGGGACCCGAGACTCCTGAATCTGCACACAGGGTGCATGGAGTAATGTGTGTACGCCAACTCAGTGAGTGATAAAAGTAAAGGCAGCTAAGCGATAAGAAAATACGTAAAATACAACGAAATACTTCAAAGAGGCAGTATAAAACCAATACAATGTAATAAAATAGTGAAAGCTCGTAAAAACACTTTGGTTTAGTGAAAACCTCTTTAAAACATCTTTTAGCAGTTTAAACGAGTAAATGAAAGCAGTGACAACATATAGACACATAAAATCAGCCCCTCGGGCAAAATACCAACAGACTCAGCCCCTCGGGCTATTTCACAATCACTGTATCAGCCTCTCGGGCAATAACATGGAACAACATCAGCCCCTCGGGCTATATCACATATCACACTGGGTACACGTGCTCACTAGGGGTGTACAGACTCCGGGAGGAGCCCCTTACGGCCCAATCGCAATAACAAGCCATCTCGTGGCATAATCAAACAGGCTCTCGGTCTCATATCAAGCCACCTTGTGGCGTACAACTCAGGCCCTCGGCCTCATAATCATGAATCAATATGATACTACTGCGGCGCGCAGCCCGATCCCATAGTATCCTCACAACACAGGCCCTTAGCCCTACTCAGTCAGAAATCTCTACAAGCCACTCGGGCACAGTAAAATATGGTGCTCAGCTCAAAATATTATTTAAGATGTCAAAATAGAATAAGCATGGCTGAGTTATGAAAACAGTAGAATATAACATGACTGTACAAGTCTAAAGTCAAAATAGTGAGGAATAGTAGTAAAAATCCCCTAAGCGTCCAAAACGATTGGTACGAAATATGGGATTCAACCCAAAACATGATGATAGCGAAATATTTTCAATCAAATACGCAGTAAAACAGTTATTCGGGACGGACTAAGTCACCATCACCCACAGTGCACGACCCCATGTGTGTCACCTTGAAATAGTGCAACAATGTGAAATCCAGGGTTTCATACCCCCAGGACAACATTTACAATCATTACTCACCTCTATCCGGTCCAAACCCTAGCCCGCGATGCCTTTGCCCCTCGAATCGGTCTCCAGATGCTCCAAATCTAACCAAAATCAATATATAACCATCAAAATATGCTGAGGGAACAAAGCCCACTCGAAAAAATCAAACTACAACACAAATTTCGAAATTAACCAAAACCCGACCCCCGGGCCCACATCTCGAAATCTGATAAAATTACATCAATAAACTCCTTATCCTCCCACGAGTTCATCCATATCAAAAGTACCAAAATCCGACAAAAAATGACCCCTCAAATCCTCAAGTTAAGGTCTCTAATACAAGCCCTAATCCCTCAATTTTCTTTCCTTAATTTTCACTAATACCATGATTAAACAATGGAAAAATAACCCAGGGATTCTGCACTTGCGGTCCATTTCCGGCTTCTGCGGTCCCCCTTCTACGGTCTAACCACGCATCTGCGGGTCTCATTTAAAGGTCTGGGACTCGCCCCTGCGGTCTCTCACTCGCCCCTGCGCCATCGCAGATGCGTCCAGGCATCCGCTTATGCAGCTCCTCATGACTCGCCTCTTGGCCGCTTCTGTGGCTTGATTCTGTATCTGCGGGAATCGCACCTGTGGCCTCCCAACCGCAGATGCGATTATGACAACAACCATAAACTTCAGCTGCAACTCCAAATTCCTAACTTTTCGTCAACCATCCGAAATCACCCCGAGGCCCTCGGGACCTCAACCAAAAGCACAAACAAGTCACACACCACTATCCGAACTTATACCAATCTTCAAAATACCTCAAACAATATCGAATCAACCAAATCACATCGAATTCAAGCCTAAGGTTCCAAAATTTTTTCGAATTTCACGTTTGATCAAAAAGTCTATCAAACCACGTTCGAATGACCTGAAATTTTGCAGACACATCCCAAATGACACGACAGACCTACTGCAACTCTCGGAATTCCATTCCGACCCCTATATCAAAATCTCACCTATAAACCAGAAAATGCCAAAATTCCATCTTCGCCAATTCAAGCCTAAATCTACACATTCCGATCACGCTCCTAAATTTCAAATCATCTCCTTAAGCTATCCGAACCATTGAAGTTCACATCCGAGCCCTTTCTCACATAAGTCAATGTCCGGTTGACTTTTCCAACTTAAACTCACTCAAAAGAGACTAAGTGTCTTAAACCTTTCGAACCCGAGCCAACCAACCCGATAACACATAGTACCGATAAACACAACAATAAGAAGCAGAAATGGGGAAAACGGAACGGTAACTCATGAGACGACCGGCCGGGTCGTCACAGTTCAAGTTCCGTAAATATTAAATATCATATGAAGTCGTACATATATAGTAACATCTCCAAAAATGAGTACTTAATGCCGAAAAATAAAAAGGAAGGAAGAAGAAAAAAAACCAAAAAAAAATAATATTCCACAAATTTGAAGATCATGCAGGAAGCAAATAAATTCTCATTGAATTTTGAAAGGCACATTTATAAACTAAAGAGGGAAACACACTTGTCCTAATCACATTATTGAAAAAACACTCCTATTTCTGATAGGTATCCATCTTTAGTTTCTTCTCAATATATATCTTACTTTATTGAACCGGCATTCTTCAATTTAATTACTTAAAAGAAATATTCATGTATCATATAAAACTATAATACTAAACACTTTATTTACTAATATTGAAGACTTTGAAATCAATTAATAGAATTCTTTAAACAAGTGATGTAACAAAGTTCCATTGCATACTAATCCCTTAGAATAACAATGGACAAGGAATGTGAAATTGAATTTCATTACGTTGTTTATAATTCCTTCAACCTTAATTTTGATAAGGTTCAAGATGAGCATGACTTTTGGGAAGTACATTGTCACAACCCGAAATTCCACCCTCGAGATCGTGATGGCGCCTAATATATTACTTGTTAGGCAAGCCAATGTTAGAATAGTTTCTAGCCATTTTTAGCAATTCAAATTAAGTGATACCGAGTAAACTAAATAAACTGACATAAAACTGAAACAGTGTGAGAAAACCCATAATAACAACAACATCTTGATACAATCCCAGAACTGGTGTCACAAGTACACGAGCGACTAGAAAAATATAAATAATAGTTTGAATGAAAGTAATGCTGTCTGAAATGAAATAAACAACTAGGATAAGGTAGAAGGGACTTCAGGGCTGCGAACACCGAGCAGCTATACCTCAAGTCTCCAATCCGACAATCAATCCGAGCAATCTACTGACCGCCGCTAGGACTGACTCCAAAATCTGCAAAAGAAGTGCAGAGTGTAGTTTGAGTACAATCGACCCCATGTACTCTGTAAGTGTCAAGCCTAACCTCGACGAAGTAGTGACGAGGCTAAGGCAAGTCAATAACTTGTACACAGTATAAAAACAATAACAGAAAAGGAACATAGGAAAAATAAGGCAGTCAACTTATGAAAATAAACTCAATCCTCGAAATCAGTAAAACCAGGAATATCAGTCCTCAGAATCTCGTACGAAAACCCTGGAAGCTAACACAATACACAAATTAATACAAAACGCACAATTTGTTGCGACGCGCAATCCGATCCCAACGTACAAACACAATCCTACCTTATTTCACTATTTTAATATCAAGAATAATATGTAAAATATGTTGCGGCGTGCAACCCGATCCCATCATATAATCAGAATTAATATCATATTCCTCCCTTATTTTACCATATCAAAATCACATATAAAATTCGTTGCAGCGTGCAACCCGATCCCACCATATCAATATCAATCTTATCTTATTTCACTTGTTGCGGCGTGTAACCTGATCCATAAATAAAAATCAATAAATGTAATCCACTCAACAACTCAAATCACAAGAATCTCTATGATTAAGGAATATGAAAGCAAAGTTATAAAGGAACCTCATACCAAATTAAGGAATAGTACGATTAATACAAAGCAACAAGAAAAGTCAAATAGATAACAATTAAAGTGTACAAATAAGACAATTAAGGCAAATAGCAACTAATCATGGAAGTGTGGAAGAAACGAACATTTTAATATGAGAGAAACAAGTGCCAAGAAGCAAGTTAAGGCATAGGAAGCAATTAAAGCATGTAACAATTAAGACTTGGAATAAAATAATTAATAAAATGTGGGAAAGCATGTAAACAAGTATTTTTGATGGCGTATACACTCCTCACCTCGCATATACGCCGCTACACATGTAATTCACATAGCACATAGCTTAAGGGTTCCTAATTCCCTCCAATCATGGTTAGACCCAACACTTACATCGCTCCGCAAGCAAATCAAATCTCAACTGGGGCCTTTCCTCTAAAATCCACTTCCAAACCAATGGAATCTAACCAAAATTGACTCAACAACATAAAATGTTACGGCCCAATTCTATTATAGGTCATGATGGTGCCCAACACCATTGTCAGGCAAGCCAACGCAGAAATATTAATATTTCTCATTTTACTTTACTAAAACAAGTACAACAATTTCTAAATTTGAAGTTTAAAACAAGTGATAATTAGTAACGTACAAAAATAATTATACAATTCCCAAAAGAATAGTCTACTAATATGTGTGCCAAGACCTGGTGTCACAAGTATGTGGGCATCTAGTAGAATATACAAAAGAATAAATCTATCCTACTGTCTGAAATAGAATAGATAGCCAAAAGTAAAGAGAGACTCCATCGTGCTGCTGAACGACATAGGAAGGGAGCATCTCACCGTGGAATCTCGGACTACGATCAAGAATGCGCACCAACCTGGTAACCATATGTACCTGCCTCAGATCCTCGCTCCAAAGCGTACTTTCAATACCAAGAACGTGCTCAAACTCTCAATTTGGAGCCGAACGATCCGAAACTCAAGATGCTAGGTGAAAGTCTTCTCTCAAGAGCTCCAAAACCGCCCAATAAATGAGTGAAAATGAGCAAAAATGGCCTAGAGTCCGTAATAAATGAAGGCCACTGCCTTTTGTGATTTCTGCATTTGCGGTCCTGGGCCGCACTTGCGCCCACCGCTTCTGTGAAAAGAAGACCGCTTCTGCGATCTGGGCCACTCCTGCGGATAGGCCCATCGCTTATGCGGCTCCGCTTCTGCGGATTAAGGGCTGCATCTGTAGTCTTGGGCTGCCTGGCCTGGGCATCATCTGCGATAGATAGACTGCTTTTGTAGTCTCGCACCCGCGGCTTACCAACTGCAGGTGCGGTTTTGACAGCAACTAGCAGCTTCAGCCCTTTCCTAAATTCCTAACTCAACTCGAGTCGCATTCGTTCGACGCTCGAGGCCCCCGGGGCCCTTCCCGAACATACCTACAAGTCCAAAATAATAAAATGGACTTGCTCGAACCCTCGAAATGCCCGAAACAATGCTAAATCTAAGAATCATCCCAAAACCAATTGAATCAAGCTTATGAAGTTCAAGTTCTTCAATTTACTTCTAACGCGCCGAAACATACTTATACTACTCGGATTGACACCAAATTTTGCGTGCAAGTTTTAAATGACACTACAGAACCATTCTCGATCTCGGAATTTCGTTCGAACCTCGATAACACAAAAACCCGCTCCAAACCAAATATTTAAGAACTTCAAAATCCTTAAGGAATTAACTTTCACTATTAGGCACCAAAACGCTCCCGGGTCATTCAAAACCCAATCCAAATATATGCCCAAGTTCGAAATCATGATACGAACCTGTAGGAACCTTCCAATCTGGATTCCGAGGTCGTTTACTCAAAACGTTGACCGAAGTCAAACTTGGCCTTTTAAGCCAACCTTAAGGAATCAAGTGTTCCTATTTTAACCCAAACTCTTCCAAATCCCGAACCAACCATTCCCGCACGTCACAAATTAGTAAAAGCAAGTACATGAAGTCTTATCTAGGGGAACGGGGTTCTAAAAGGCAAAACGACCAGTCGGGTCATTACATTCTCCACCTCTTAAACAAATATTCGTCCTCGAACGGGTTTAGATTCATACCTGAAGTGTTGAATAAATGTAGATATCTGCTCTGCATGTCCTCCTTGGACTCCCGGGTTGCCTCCTCGATTGGTTGGCCCCTCCACTGGACCTTCACTACAGAAATCCTCTTGGATATCAACTAGCGATCCTGTCTATCAACAATGGCAACTGGCTCTTCCTCGTAACCCAAACTCTCATCCAGATGAATGGTACTGAAGTCTAACACATGGGACAAGTCGGCATAATACGTCCGAATCATAGATACGTGAAACATTGGATGAACTCCTGACAGACTGGGAGGTAAAGTGAGCTCATAAACAACCTCCCCAACTTGCCTCAATGCCTCAAATGGGCCTATAAACCTGGGTCTCAACTTGCCCTTCCTCCCGAATCCCACAATACCCTTTATCGGCGAGACTTTCAAGAGAACCTTCTCACCGACCATGAATGACACATCACACGCCTTCTGATCTGCATAACTCTTTTGTCTGGACTGTGCTGTGCGAAGCCTTTCCTGAATCAACTTTACCTTTTCCAAGGCATCTTTCACCAAGTCTATACCATACAACTTAGACTTACAAGGCTCAAACCACTCGATAGGAGAACAACATCGCCGACCATATAAGGCCTAAAATGGAGCCATCTTGATGCTGGACTAATAGCTGTTTTTGTAAGCAAACTCTGCCAAGGGCAAGAACTGATCCCACTATCCTCCAAAATCAATCACACATGATATCATGACCCAAAACCATGTGTGAATTATGATCCAAGTCAATCATACAAATATTTGATATAAAACGATAAGAAATTTAATCAATTCATGACCCTTGTTATTTTAAATAACAACCAACTCAATATAACTCACAACATAAACTTTTAAATCATTTACATCAATCCAAGATTTTGGATAAATCGTACAAAATCATTTTATATACTTTAAGTCATCGAAATCGCTTTCGGCTCCTTAAGCCTAATCATAAGAAATTTATCCTTACCTTTCACTGGGAGTATCATACCATCACCGACATAAGAAGGTCAACTAGGTTATATACCTAGCGGCAAGTATCATATACCCTACTTGCTCAGGTCATCTCATCGTAGTGCCGTACGAATCGACTCAGCCGTGCTAATAATAACACAAAATAGTACTCTCTCAAGGGAGAGCACTCTGCCGTAGTCTATACCACAAAGTGGCCATCTACGCCTACACCGACACATGTAGTTTCATGACGACGAACACAATATATCCGAAATCAATCTCGGTGAACACAAGTAACTCCCAAAACATTTGATACTTCAAAAATAGATTCATAGCATAGTAGCTTCAAATCATAGCATTTATATAAAATCTAAATCATTTGAATAAAAATTAAATAAACAGCCTTTTACATGCTAAAGCCTTTAGCAATTTAACGTCAACCTTTAAAAGATACCAGAGGGCTATTCTGCACATCAATTTCCAAAAGAAATACTTTCCATGAAAAATTTTCTTTAGAACTCAAATATGTATCCTCTTGTCCATACATAATTTTTGATAAAAACTTATAACATTTACCTTGAGTGTCATCTTGCCAACTAGATTTAAAATAAAATTTTACAAAACGACATGACACTACATATGCAACATAGTATTAGTATATGGAGACATCCGTACTTGTTTGTCCCCACAAGCACAAAAGCACATTTGCAAACAACTTAAGTATTAACTTGAAACATGTTTTTAGCTAAAGTCCCTCAAAAAGAGTAAATTTTAATCAACTTACCTTGCTTTCGCTTTATTAACATTCACAAGCTTTCAATCCTCTTCCTTCATTCCAATATTGATTAAGAAGCTCAACATCACCAACAAGTCGATATCTACAATTAGATATCCTAATTATATGAAAATATGGCCTAAGATATTAACCAATATCCATATATGGCTCAAAAATTGGCTACAAGCCTCCAACAACTCAAATCGCCAAATACATTTACAAGCTAGACCATTCAACTTCATCCTTATATTTTAATACCCATTCGAAGTCATTAATGATACTACATCAATTTTCCAATGCCACCAAGTTACTCTTCATCATCTTCCATAATCAAAACTTGCACAATATACAATTTGGATGATTACTTACTTGATCACTGCCATCTTTTGCTAACAATAATTCCATAGGTTGATTGTATTCAATCAATTTCATCACCAAGATTCACCATTCATCTTCTCTCTTATTTTCTCAAAAGTACTATTCATGCCATGAATTAGATTTTTATAATCCAATCTTTCAACCAATAAAACTTGTAAAAAATAGTTCAAATACTTCTAACTACTCATAATAAACGAGTTTGAAGCATTGGAATTACCTCTGTAGATCAATCTTGAAAAATCACAACTTTGGTGATTTTCATGTTCTTGAGGATTTGATGATGAAATCTAGAATTTGGATGTTATAATGATGTTAGAACTCATGTATATTGATTAATATCAACTCAAAACATCATTAAAAACTTACCTCGGTTGATTTGGACTTGATTTGAGCTCAAAATCGCCCCTTCACCTCAAGAACCTTAACCCCCAACACTCAAAATACTCTCTCCCCCAACTTGGTATTGATAAGCCCAGATTTCTAGGCTTCGGACGCGATCTGGACTCTATGGAAACACTTCACTGCTAGCCTTTCTTTCGGACGCGTCGCTTCCGCAGGCTCCTCCGCCAGCTTTTGGTAATTTGGTCATAACTTCTTGTAGGAATATCCAAATAACAAACGGTTTGAAGCGTTTGAAACTAGACTCAAAGACCTTTAATTTGATATAGTTGTCCATTACATAACTCTTTATAAATATGTAGATATGCTTATCCAAAGTTAAGTCTTGTGCGTACTTATTTGGAACTTTAGTCTACCATGTAATTTCCAATTTGACTTGGACTTAGGGCTATCCTTAGACCCCTCATCACTTATAATATACCTCGTACACTTATTATCATATTGAATTGATATCCATCATATTAATAGTCCTCGTCTGCATACAAAATAGTACAATTAACACACGTCAGCTTTCTTAATAGCGCTTATGTACTTCGAAATTTTCCGGGGTGCTACATTCTCCCCCACTTAAGAAAATTCGTCCTCGAATGTTTTACAAGTCGCTTCTAATAATAGAGTTACCATCTATTTACCTCCAACCATTATGCATAGGTACTTATGACTATATGAGTCTTATACTTTCTTTCCCAAATCTCAACTTGCTCATGGCCCTCAAAATTTGGCTATCTTTACAAATTCTTAATATTTTTGGCAGAGTTTCCCCTATAACTAAGACTATCCAAAAATATTAACCTGTCCAGAACAAGCCCCCACACGGGCACCAATAACAATATCGCTCAACAACCAACAATACACGACATAATGTACCATCTTGACCCCACGCGGCCGTACATATACCATAAGTGCATCAAATGTGAATCTTTAAAACTTTTAACTAGTGACATATATGAATACCATTCAATATCAATAATAGCTACTACACATAGCTCCCATATTATTATTAAACCTGCATGCCTTTTCTTTAGTCATGCATAGGTCAAATTGTACCTGAAAAGTATCTTTAAATAAACCAAAAATCTCTCTGTGATGGGACGTCCTTAATATTTTTTTTTTTGAATAACGTAGAATGGCACATTTTTATACTGCCTAAATTCTCAGCTTCCTCAAAGCTATGGCTCATGCTTGGTGAGAGCAAAATTATATTGCCCACTTGGTACCTGTAAACTTATCCATTCCAACTCATAGTCTCAAAATTTTCTTATAATCAATACTTTCAAATTAGTCTATTGCTCTTTTGAGTCCTGTTTCCAGGAAAAGTTTTCCCACTTAAGACTTTTAAAATTCTCTAATCATCAAAATTATTTTGGAATATCCTTTTATTCCTTCCAAAGATTAATAAGATATTTGTCTCAGATTTATCCATCATATGATAATTTAATACCCCTACTTTTGCTCATACCTTTAGATCTCATGTTAGATTCATAACTTGATAAATATCATTACCAACAAGTTTACCCGGAAAGCAATTCAACTCACTTCATTCGATTTCCTGATACTAGTTTGCCACGTAATCGCGGGCATCTGTGTCCCAGTTTTATTTCTTAAATTTTAACAATTCTTTGATCCCATTAAGTATCTTGTAATATTTTTCTACCAAAAACTTGGGATTGCATTTATTTCCATGCGCACCATAGACATGCTACCGTAGCCCGTAAGTTTTCAACAGTCGAGAGTCACTGTTATCACGATGGTACTTGCTCCCTTGTAATATTAGTGCTCTTCCTTGAACCCATACCCTTTACTGGCATACATTATTTTTATATAGGAGAGTCTTTTATCATTCCAAAATGCGCATTACATTACCCTTTTTTTATTTTATCTCGTGCTAAAGTGTGCACACATTAAAATACCATCTTATTCCACTTAATCCCACATACAATTTAAAGTACTTCCTTGTTCTCCGCCAATACTTGAATTTAATTCAAATTGCACATGCCCCCAAAGTTATAGGAATACATTCGAGTTGCCCATTAAATCTTTGACTATCAAGCATAAATTTTAATATCCCTGATGCAGAACATCATAACTATTACTTGTAATATGAGTCTTTGAATCCCAACAAAAACTTTATGGTAATTGTGCTCATTCCGCCATGACGTTACCGAATGTTTCCTCTTCATCTTGACTCTAGTAAATAAAATATCTTATTTCTCAAACCATTATCTTTAAGGTGAATCCTTTTTGTTCCGATGCTCCCCACTTAGGAGTAAACCCAATTCAAAAACTCTTACTTGCCACTCGAAGTCAATATTAAACTTATTTCTCAGATAGAAATTTTCATTGAAAATCAATTTGTCCACCCACTACAATAGGTTATTTACCACTCCCAATTAGAAATCTCTATTTCAGCGCTTCAGTCTTTCATCGTACATTGACTTTTATCTCATCATTATGCCGATATGCTCATTATTCTGACAATAGGATAGATTGATTATGCTCATAGGAACTTTCTTTATTCATTTTCGTATCTAACATATATTTTCCGCCCTTACAACATCATTATAGTTACCACTTCACTCTTTCATGTTCACTCTACCATTGAGATCTCTTACAATATTTCACCCTTCAATCCATGTTCTAATACAGTTCTAGCAAGTACAACTGCCTTGCGCCTCTCCACTCACGCTTAAATATGCTGAACTAGTATGACTCCCTTAGGCTAAATTCACATATTCACATCAACATCATATGATAAATATATACTTGCATATTTTTCCATTATTCATGGTATCATTGACCTTGTCCATACATATCATGTTAGGGATTTAGACACATTATCATGTACACTTAGAATTCTTGTAACTCCTCAATCTCCAAATCCATACCATAATTGTTTTCAATTTTGTTTTTGAGCCTTACGTCGTACACATTATATGTATAACTTTCCAACAACTTTAACTTAGCCCATGAGCCAATCAATATTTATTCTTCTTAAATCATAAGGATCCGTTCATTCACAAGTTAACTGCTCTTTCAATATTGGACACATACAGAGTTGCTTTGGGATCATTCTTGGAAATTCTCACTTTGTTTTTCATCATTTCAGCAGAATAAAATAAAACATACCTCAATTAGAAAAACTCAAGATTATTATTCCATATCAATCTTTTTTTCTTCCTTCTCTAATAATCTATATTGCTTCTTATAACCTCCATGATTACGCCTTTTGTGCATCTCATGCCTTAATATTTTAACGCTTATCCATTTAAGTCAGCATACTTTATCCTCCCATGCCTTGACATGCATAATTAGAGGTTTACTTTCACTTGTATTACATTCATCATCTGGAGGAACTCAAGGTTGTCATGCCCATCTTTTATATACGACATGCTTCGTCCATCCTCAACTCTTACTTACGCGTGGAACTTTATTTCTTCTGCATCACTTCTATTACATATGACACAATCATGATGATAATCAATCATGCTTAGAAGAAACCCAATCTCTAGTATAATTAAGGGTCATCTCCCTCATCTAATATTATTCTCTTTCCAGATAATCAAGAACGTCTTATTTTTTTCTTTTTTTTTCCTTCGAGAAGGTGTCTTTGGCCATTGTTGACATTGTCTTAACTACGCCATACTCTTTATGAGTCATACAATGTTTACCATAAATTTGACTGATTCATATCGACTTATCAATTAGATCCATATCACCTCTCTATATCTTGTCATGACAGTTTAAGATGCAACATCTTCATTTAAACTTTTTTTGTAGCTTTGCTTAAATCATTATTGGTGATTACCATAGTAAACAGTCGCTCCAACATCTTGACCAACAATCTTAAATTGAAATCTAGGTCTAACATAGGTGCCCTTATTCGCATCCTTTAGTAAAATCCTTTATAATTCAGGACACCATCCTGTCAATACTAGCTGATATCATCACCTTATTTTCTTCCATGATTTCTCAGTATTTGACTGATAATTCTTATTCACCAAAGTCAAACATGTTGACTATCTCATTCCCAATCTATTCTTAATTTATCCTCCCATTTTGAACAAATCTGACACTTTCTTGCTATTAGCCCAAACATCTTGTATTGTAACTTGAACCTTGAACATTATTCTCGTTACCTCTATATCTTCCACAACAGGTAGTTAATACGATCGAGAATCCGTACTCTCACTTCAGGCACAAACGCACGATCTGGAGTATGAAGAAAATGAAACACCCTATATATCATTGTAGCCTCCCCGATATAAGTGTGGCCGGCAACACACCGATAAGAGGGAATCTACTTGACACGGCTCCATAGACTTCCTAGGACTCGACTTAGAACCTAGTGCTCTGATACCAAGTTTATCACTACCCAAAACCACGTGACCGGCACCCGGCACACTACCCGACCCTAGTGAACCAAACCATGTGATGCACCCAAATCATATGCATGAAAACCAATTTAACTGCAGAAGCTCATTGAAAATCTTATACATTTTCAAGTTAAATTATAAAATATTTTCCAATTCAAAATCACACATGACGCCCTTTCATAATAATAGTAACAATGAGACTAAGTAAGATAAATACACTTTCATGAATGTCGTGTACAACTCCGTTATACAACTTTTCACAACTATCTATGGAGCCTCTATACCAAAGAATAGAACCAACGGTTAGGGTAATTCCAACAAAATAAAATAAGGAAGAACATGATAGCTACCACGAAATAAAAGTGGTTCTTCATAATACCTCGGAAAGAGAGTCATCCTGGCCTGACCGCATGCCACATATCATACATCATCCTGAAATATGTAAAGTAAGCAGGGCCCTGGAGGGGGGCCCTAAGGGCTGAGTATACCACATCTGTACTCAATAAGTATCATAGACTCTCTCTACTTAAGTTCTTGGGACAAACTTTATAAAAATTAATGCACCAATATTTGATATAAAATGATAAGAAATTTTATCAATTCATGACCCTTGTTATTTTAAATAACAACCAACTAAATATAACTCACAATATAAACTTTTAAATCATTTACATAAATCCAAGATTTTGGATAAATCGTACAAAATCATTTCATATACTTTAAGTCATCGAAATCGCTTTCGGCTCCTTAGGCTTAATCATAAGAAATTCATACTAGTTTATCACGACCCAAAACCACGTAACCGGTACCCAACACACTACCCGACCAGAGCGAACCAAACCATGTGATGCACCCAAATCATATGCATGAAAACCAATTTAACTGCAGAAGCTCATTGAAAATGTTATACATTTTCAAGTTAAATGATAAAATATTTTTCAATTCAAAATCACACATGACGCCCTTTCAGAATAACAGTAACAATGAGACTAAGTAAGATAAATACACTTTCATGAATGTCATGTACAACCCCGTTACTATAACCTTTCACAACTATCTATGGAGCCTCTATACCAAAGAATAGAACCAACAGTTGGGGTAATTCCAACAAAATAAAATAAGGAAGAACATGATAGCTACCACGAAATAAAAGTGGTGCTTCATAATACCTCGAAAAGAGAGTCATCCTGGCCTGACCTCATGCCACGTATCATACATCATCCTGAAACATGTAAAGTAAGCAGGGTCCTGGAGGGGGGCCCCTAAGGGCTGAGTACACCACAACCTTACTCAATAAGTGTCATAGACTCTCTCTACCTAAGTTCTTGGGACAAACTTTATAAAAATTAATGCACCAATATTTGATATAAAAAGATAAGAAATTTTATCAATTCATGACCCTTGTTATTTTAAATAACAACCAACGGAATATAACTCACAATATAAACTTTTAAATCATTTACATCAATCCAAGATTTTGGATAAATCGTACAAAATCATTTCATATACTTTAAGTCATCGAAATTGCTTTCGGCTCCTTAGGCCTAATCATAAGAAATTCATCCTTACCTTTTACTGGGAGTACCATACCATCATCTACATAAGAAGGTCAACTAGGTTATATACCTAGCAATAAGTATCATATACCCTACTTGCTCAGGTCGTCTTATCGTAGTGCCGTACGAATCGACTCAGCCATGCTAATAATAGCACAAAATAGTACTCTCTCAAGGGAGAGCACTCTGCCATAGTCTATACTACAAAGTGGACATCTACGCCTATACCGGCACGTGTAGTTTCATGACGATGAACACATTATATCCGAAGTCAATCTCGGTGAACACAAGTAACTCCCAAAACATTTGATACTTCAAAAATAGATTCATAGCATAGTAGCTTCAAAGGATCTATTTTTATCAAATCGTAGCATTTGTATAAAATCTAAATCATTTGAACAAAAATTAAATAAACAGCCTTTTACGTGCTAAAGCCTTTAGCAATTTAACATCAACCTTTAAAAGATACCACAAGGGCTATTCTGCACATCAATTTCCAAAAGAAATACTTTCCATGAAAACTTTTCTTTAGCACTCAAATATGTATCCTCTTGTCAACACATAAGTTTTGATAATGACTTATAACATTTACCTTGAGTGTCATCTTGCCAACAAGATTTAAAATAAAATTTTACAAAGCGACATGACACTACATATGCAACATAGTATTAGTATATGGAGACATCCGTACTTGTTTGTCCCCACAAGCACGAAAGCACATTTGCAAACAACTTAAGTATTAACTTGAAACATGCTTTTAGAGAAAGTCCCTCAAGAAGAGTAATTTTTAATCAACTTACCTCGCTTTCGCTTTATTAACATTCACAAGCTTTCAATCCTCTTCCTTCATTCCAATATTGATTAAGAAGCTCAACATCACTAACAAGTTGATATCTACAATTAGATATCCTAATTACATTAAAATATGGACTAAGATATTAACCAATATCCATATATGGCTCATAAATTGGCTACAAGCCTCCAACAACTCAAATCGCCAAATACATTTACAAGCTAGACCATTCAACTTCATCCTTATATTTTAATACCCATTCGAAGTCATTAATGATACTACATCAATTATCCAATGCCACCAAGTTACTATTCATCATCTTCCATAATCAAAACTTGCACAATATACAATTTGGATGATTACTTAGTTGATCACTTCCATCTTTTGCTATCAATAATTCCATAGGTTCATTGTATTCAATCAATTTCATCACCAAGATTCACCCTTCATCTTCTCTTATTTTCTCAAAAGTACTATTCATGCCATGAATTAGATTTTTATAATCCAATCTTTCAACCAATAAAACTTGTAACAAATACTTCAAATACTTCTAACTACTCATAATAAACGAGTTTGAAGCATTGGAATTACCTCTAGTAGATCAATCTTGAAAAATCACAACTTTGGTGATTTTCATGTTCTTGAGGATTTGATGATGAAATCTAGAATTTGGATGTTATAATGATGTTAGAACTCATGTATATTGAGTAATATCAACTCAAAACATCATTAAAAACTTACCTCGGTTGATTTGGACTTGATTTGAGCTCAAAATTGCCCCTTCACCTCAAGAACCCTAACCCCCAACACTCAAAATACTCTCTCCCCTGATTTGGTATTTATAGGCCCAGATTTCTGGGCTTCAGACGTGATCTGGACGCTATGGCAGCACTTCACTGCCAGCCTTTCTTTCGGACGCGTCGCATCCGCAGGCTCCTCCGCCAGCCTTTGGTAATTTGGTCATAACTTCTTGTAGGAATATCCAAATGACAAACGGTTTGAAGCGTTAGAAACTAGATTCAAAGACCTTTTATTTGATATAGTTGTCCATCACATAAATCTTTATAAATATGTAGATATGTTCGTCCAAAATTAGGTCTTGTGCGTACTTATTTGGAACTTTAGTCTACCATGTAATTTCCAATTTGACTTGGACTTAGGGCTATCCTTTGACCCCTCATAAATTATAATATATCTCGTACACTTATTATCATATTCAATTAATATCCATCATATTAATAGTCCTCATCTGCATACAAAATAGTACAATTAGCACACATTAACTTTCTTAATAGCGCTTAAGTACTTCAAGATTTTCCGGGGTGCTACACATGATCTAAGCATGTCCTCCAAAATCTGAACTGTCCGCTCCGACTACCCATCGGTCTGAGGATGGAATGATGTGCTAAGCTCTACACGGGTCCTCAACTCACTCTGAATAGCTCTCCAGAAATGGGAAGTGAACTGAGGGCCTCTATATGATATGATGGAAACAGGCACGCCGTGCAACCGGACTATCTCTCAAATGTAAATCTGAGAATACCTCTATGAAGTATATGTAGTTGCCACTGGAATAAAGTGGGTCGACTTGGTCAACCTGTCAACAATGACCCACACTGCATCAAACTTCTGCAAAGTGCGGGGCAACCCAACTACAAAGTCTATAGTAATGCGCTCCCACTTCCACTCTGGTATAGGCATCTACTGAAGTAGGCCACCCGGCCTCTCGTGTTCATACTTAACCTGCTGGCAATTCAAGCACCTAACCACATACTCCACTATGTCTTTCTTCATCCTCCGCCACCAATAATGTTGTCTCAAGTGACAATACATCTTCGTAGCACCCAGATGAATGGAATACTGTGAACTATATGCCTCCTATAGGATCCTCTCCCGCAGACCATCAACATTAGGAACACATAGGCGACCCTGGAGTCTCAAAACACCATCCTCGCTAGTAGAAACCTCCTTGGCACCATCCTGTAGCACTGTCTCTCTGAGAACCGCCAAATGTGGATCATCGAACTACTGGGCCTTGATCCATCCCAATAATGAAGACTGAGCAACAACACATGCAAGAACTTGGCTGGGCTCTGAAATATTCAACCTCACAAGTCTGTTAGCCAAGGACTGAATGTCTAAAGATAGTGGCCTCTCCTCTGCTGGAATGAATGTCAAGCTACCCATACTCCCTGCTTTCTTAATTAAGGCATCCGCGACCACATTTGCCTTGCCCGGATGATAAAGAATGGTGATGTCATAATCCTTCAGTAACTCAAGCCATCTACGCTGCCTCAAATTGAGATCCCTCTGCCTGAATAAATGCTCTAAGCTGCGATGATCAGTATAAAACCTCACATGACACCCCATACATATAGTGCCTCCATATCTTAATAGCATGCACAATCGCGGCCAACTCTATATTGTGCACAGGATAATTCTTGTCACGACCCAAAATCCACTAAGGGTCGTGATGGAGCAAGACACCGCTGTCAGGCAAGTCAACCATAAATACTTAATTAAATTCTCGTTTTAATAATTTTGAAGACTATGATTTTTCCTTTAATTTTACTAGTAAAAGATAATCATTTCAACTCAAATAAAAAAATGTTTAGAAGTTAACACAAAATTTCCCATAATCATCCTAGAACCCGGTGTAACAAGTGCATGAGCAGTTTCTAGGAAATTTTGTAATACAACAACTGTCTAGAATACAAATCGGACAGAAAAGAAAAAAAAATACAGTACAATACTCTGAAGGAGACTCTACTGGTTGCAGATCGTCTCGCAAGATGCAGCTCACCCAAGTCCCCGCATCAACCATGCCACTGCGCCTAGCTAGGCGACTAGCCACACATGAACTAGTGCAACAAAATGCACAACAAGTGTAGTATGAGTACGAAAATAATGTGTACCTAGTAAGTATCTTGTCTAACCTCGAAGAAGTTGTGACGAGAGGCCGAATTCTACACTTACTAGTGGTCCGGTAATAATATATTGAAAATGTGAGGAAATTATGGAATTTATAAAGCAAATATAAACTCATATAGCCTAAAAGCAAGTAAACAACTTCTCAAATAATAATGGATTTCCAAAGATTTATTTTTCGTCATCTTTATCAATTTATCTCAGTACAGGAGAGGCAATTATCAACATCTATAAATCTCAGGCAAGCAATACAAGCATGCACATATCATGTCGAGGTCGTACGGTCCGATCCAATATAAAAATAAAATGTGCACTGCCATAGGGTCGAATGGCGCGAACCATAGATGCATCTATTACCCTGCTCGCGAATCATATGTGCGACGCGATCAAATATAAATAATAGAGTTACCCCGCTCACGGATCATATATGCGATGCAGGTACTCAGAGATACACACATTCAAATAGTCAATTAAGAATTTATCAGGAAACATTTCTCCAAGGAAAAGCCAATTCTCTTTTAACGATTTAAGAAAATGAAGTTTAACCCTTTTTAGAAATTCTTTTATAATTCAATATGATTTAAGCAATTTAAGTTGCCAATAAGATTACAAATAGTTCAGGTATAGCATGCTTTAGGGTCCTAGACTACCCGGACTTAAGCACAATAGTAGCTATGCACAGACTCTCGTCACCTTGTGTATACGTAGCCCCCACAAATAGAAGCATATAACCAATTATTTTACCTATGGGGATAATTCCCCCTTACAAGGTTACAAAGGAGACTTACCTTGCTCCGAAGCTTACTTCCAAATTCAAGAATGCGCTCCAACCCTCAAATTGGAGCCGAACGATCCCAAACTATTCAAATGGGGTAAGAACTAGCCAATATACGCCCAAGAGTTCATATTCCATCTATTAAAATAATTTCCCAACCCTAAATACAAGTTTCCTAAAATTCATCTGCGGGGCCCACGTCTCGAAACCCCATAAAATTACGGAATATCACCCCCGTCCAACCATGAGTCCAACCATACCAGTTTTGCTAAATTCTAACATCAACTCGACCCTCAAATCTTTAATTAAAGTTTTGAAAGATTTCTACCATTTTCAACCCAAAAACAAGTAATCATGACGAAATATTCGATGATAATCTCATATTATTGATTAACAATGATCACAAGTGACTTATCTCAAGTTTCCCGTGAATTCTTGCTAAAAAATCATCCAAAACGAAGTTGAAGATTAGGGTATAGAACCTTACCTCTTAGATGAAGATTTTGTGATTAGGTTCCTTGATTCTTGAAGATTAGATGATTTGAATGTTGGATTTCCTCCTTATCTCTCTAAAATTCTCTCACCTCTCTCTAGAATGCTCAGAGAATCATCCCAAAGTAAACCCCAAAGAATATTTATCAAAATGGGGTCGGGTTATAAAAATAGGAAGATTAAGCCTTCGAAACAAGGTCTGCAATCGCATAATGCGTCGCAGAATGGGTATGCGGGCCGCAAAACCATCGCATAACTCGGTGCCCAAAACTGGGCAATTTTGGCCCAGTATGCGACCTAATTTGCGGTCGCATATCAAGTATGTGGACCACATATTTTCTATGCGATCACATAGTTTCTCCTCCAGGATCACATTTTCCAACCTTTGGTAATTTGGTTATAACTTTGTGTAGGAATGTCCAAATGACGAACGGTTTGAAGCGTTGGAAATTAGACTCAGAGATATTTAATGTGATAGGTTGTGCATCACATAACACCTTATATACATGCGGATATGCTCGTCCAAAATAGGGTCTTGTGTGCATTCTCTTTGAAAATTTAGTCTATTATGAAATTTTTCAACTGGGCTTAGACTTAGGACTTTCCTTAGACCCCATATATCTTATAATATGCCTCGTACACTTATTATCATATTCAATCGATATCCATCATATTATTAGTCCTCATCTGCACATAAGATAATATAATTAGAACGCGTTGACTTCTTATTGATGCTTATGAAACTAAGAACTTCCAACTTCTATGTTCGACGTCGAAACCTATCAAATCAAGTCTGATTGCCCTCAAATTTTGCACACAAGTCATATTTGACATTAAGGAACTACTCCAACTTTCGAAATTGGATTCCGACCCCGATATCAAAAGGTCCACTTCCGGTCAAACTTCTCAAAAACCTTCAAATTTCTAACTTTAGCCAAATGACTCCAAAATGACTTACAGACCTCCGAATTTACTTCCGATCACGCTCCCAATACCATAATCATCGTACGGAGCTATTCCTAAACTCAAAATCCCAAACGGACATCGATAACACTAAAATTCACTTTAACCAAAACTTATGAAATTCTTCTAAAATGATAACTTCCACAATAGGCGTCGAGACGCTCCCGGGTCATCCAAAACCCAATCCGAACATACGCCCAAGTCCAAAATCATCATATGAACCTGTTGGGACTTTCAAATTCTGATTCCAAGGTCATTTACTCAAAAATCCAATCTTAGTCGATTCTTCCAACTTAAGGCTTCCGAATGAGAATTCTCTTTCTAAATCGACTCTGAACTTCTCGAAATTCAATTTTGACCACGTGTACAAGTCATAATACCTGAAATGAAGCTGCTCATGGCCTCAAACTACTAAACAACGCATTGGAGCTCAATATGACCGGTCGGGTCGTTACAATTCTTCTCATGAATTTTCAGCTGACGCAAAGCATATGCAATAACTCGCCCCTCCTACATCAACACACAACCCAAGCTAATGCATGAATCACCGCAATATACCGTATACATCCCTAAACTGAAAGGCAACACAATAACTGGTGTTGTAGTTAAAGCTGTTTTGAGCTTCTGAAAGCTCGCATCACAATCATCGAACCAACGGAAAAGAGCACCCTTCTGGGTCAATCTAGTCAGAGGTGACGCAATAGATGAAAAGCCCTACACAAATCGTCTGTAATAACCTGCTAACCCCAGGATACTCCTGATCTCGGTCACTGAAGTAGGACGTGGCCAACTCTGAACTGTCTCAATCTTCTTGGGATCCACCTTAATACCCTCTCCTGACACAATATGCCCCAAGAATACCACTGAATCTAGCCAATTCTCACACTTGGAGAACTTAACATATAGCTTCGCAAGGTCTGAAGCACTACTTTCAAATGTTGCTCATGCTCCCCCAGGCTACGAGAGTATATCAAGATGTCGTTAATGAAGACGATGACAAATGAATCAATATAAGGTCTGAACACCCTATTCATCAAGTCTATAAATGCTGATGGGGCATTAGTCAAGCCAAAGGACATCACCAGAAACTCATAATGGCCATATCTAGTCCGAAATGCAGTCTTCAGAACATTTGAGTCCCGAATCTTCAACTGATGGTACCCTGACCTCAAGTTGATCTTAGAGAACACCCTAGAACCCTACAACTAGTCGAACAAATCATCAATGCGTGGCAATGGGTACTTGTTCTTGATGGTAGCCTTATTCAACTGGCGGTAATCAATTCACATCCGCATGGTCCCATCCTTCTTCTTTACGAATAACACTGGTGCACCCCAAGGTGGCACACTCGGTCTAACAAACCTCTTTGCTAAATACTCCTCATGCTGCTCCTTCAACTCCTTCAAATCTTTCGGAGCCATACGGTATGGTGGAATAGGTATAGGCTGGGTGCCTGGAGCGAAATCAATATAGAAATCAATATCACGATCCGGTGGCATTCCAGGAAGGTCAGAGGAAACACATCGTCGAACTCCCGAACTACTGGAACTGAATCAATCGTCGAAGACGCTACAGTGGTGTCCGAAACATAAGCTAGGTAAGCCAAACAACCCTTCTCGACTATATGTCGATCCTTCAGAAAAAAGATAACCCGACTAGATGTATTAACTGAGGAACCCTTCCACTCCAACCTTGGCAACTCTGGTATTGCTAATGTAACAGTCTTGGCATGGAAATATAGGACGGTGTGATATGGAGATAAGCAATTCATGCCCAGGATGACCTCAAAATCAATCATGTCAAGCAATATAAGATCTGCTCTAGTCTCAAAATTGCAAAATATAACCACACAGGACCGGTAGATCCAATCCACAACCACATAATCGCCCACAGGAGTGGACACATGAATAGGAGTACCCAAAGGCTCACTAGGAATATCCCGAAAATGAGAAAATAGAGATGACCCATATGAATAGGTAGACCCTGGATCAAATTGTAAGGCCCCGTGAAAATTTTTGCTCAAAAACCCAAGATCTCGTAGTGCCAAGTTAGGAATATTTGTTAGAAATTCGTAAAATTCTTTGTGGCGAGATTGCAAACCGTTGTTCGGACCCTTTGGATTAATTTGTGCATTAAAAAGTTAAGGAATAATGTTTTTCAGAAAAGCGTGTTTCTGTGGTCTATTATGCAGTCGCATAATAGCTATGCGAACCGCATAGTCACCGTAGAGTGAGGCAGTTTGATGGTTAATTTTGAGGTCAACTATGCGGCCAATTATGCGATCGCATAATAAATATGCGGGCTGCAGAGTCATCGCATAATATCCTTGGAATTTTTGCAAGGGGCAGTTCTGCGGTGCATTATGCGACCGCAGAACAGATATGTGGACCGCATCTTGTCGCATACTCGGATAGTTTGTTCAGGTTTTGGGGGCTATTTTTGCGGTCCATTTTGTGGGACGCATGTCCATTATGTGATCTCATATGCGATCACAGATTGTGTCGGGGCTCCTATTTTCTAACTTTTAAAACCCGACCCCATCCCATTAAAAACACCCCATTAGACCCCTTTAATGTATTTTACTGCAAATAGAGTGAGAGAGGGAGTTCTAGAGGGAGAAACTAACACTCACCAAGTCACTTTAATCCTTGCCCAAATCTTTGTAGACTTTTAAGTAAAATTTGCTAGACCTCCATCCTAAGAGGTAAGAACTTGTGGCCTAATCTATGATTTTGAAATTTCTATTAAAATAAGTGATTAACAAGTAGGTTCATGGGTATAAGGATTGATTATCTTGCATGTATAAATGATAATAGGGTATGGGGAGATTATGAGTTAAAAAGATAGCAATTGGGGTATAAGATGATAAAATGTTGTAAGTCCGAAATTTTATTGATGTGGTACTTGTTATATCAAATGAATTGGTGTTGTGATGATATATGTGGAAGGTGCGTCTCCATGTGTTTATTGTGCTGTTCTTTGTAAAATTGAGGATGTGTGGAGAACATAAACGATGTGCTAAAATGCCTAAATTTCAAGTCGAGATCACATTATGATTATTATACTGAACTAGGTGAATTCCTCTCTATGCTTACAACTTGAATTGATCTTGTGTGTGCCTATGATCTTCAATGGCAAGGTTAATGTTGAAAATGGCAATAATGTGAAACGTGAGTTATGAAATGTGGCCTAGTGCCAAGTATGATGTGGTAATTTGGCCCCAAGTGTCAATGAACTAATATATATGAAACCAAAAATTGAAGTGAGATAATTAATGGAAAAGGGTAACGTCTTGGTAAGACGGCTTAGACGATCGGGTCGTGATCGGATGCCATGCTACACACATGGTGGTATTGTGTTGATAATTGAAACCGGAAAGTGAGAATGAAATAGTGATCGATGTATATGTCTCAAATGAGGCAGCTTAGCCGATCGGGCCGTGATCAGACTCCACGCAAGAAAGCGGTGGTATTGTGAATGATGATGAAACAATATGGAATGCCCCAACCTAAAGTTACGAAAATTGTATGAAAGCTATGTGAACCCTTTTATTTGATGACATGGTGATCGTTTGAAGCTTTGTTAGTCCTTATGTTTTCTTTACTCTTGTATGGTTGTTCTTTCTAATAAGATGACGTTTAGTTATACATACTAGTACTATTCCATGGTACTAATGTCCCTTTTGGCGGGGATGCTACATTTTTGAATGAATATGATAGTTCTATAGTGGATAATGCTGATCGTAGGTAGCAGAGAATCCTCCTTTAAGCAATCTTGGTAAGCCCCTCTTCTTCCAGGGGTTATGCAGCATGTCTTTTATTATAAATTTCCACTTTTGAGGTATAGCCGGGACCTTGTTGCCGGCGTTATCATGACTGTCTTTTGTATCTTTAGAGGCTCCGTAGACGTTTGTGTAGGTTATGTTTGGGTGTTGGATGGGTCACTAGACTATGTTGTAATTCTAAACTCATGTTTCCTCTAAATTGTAACTGCATAATGTTTTGGGAATATAACTATGGTTTGAGGATTGTAACATAAAATGAACTAGTAATGTTTCATGTTCGATCTTTCCTACTGTCTAATTTAAACGAGAGTATGGTTTCTTGATCATAGTGAGTTGGGTAGAAGGTGTCAAAAAGGCTTGTTCAGTTGGGTTCACTCGATTGAGCGCTGATTGCGCCTCCTGAGGTTGGGGCATGACACAAATAACACTAAAGCATCCCTACCGTAGATGGAAATAATACCTATGATAACGACATCTGAGGCCAATGCATTTGGTCTGGCTGGAATGGCATAGAATCTGGCTGGAGCGCCAGCTGGCTGGCCTCCACCTGTCTGAGCAGTAGCTGGCTGACCTCTCCTTGTCTGGCCTCCACCTCTATGACGGCCTCTACCCATCTGTCCCCTGCCTCTGGGAGGCTGGGCAATCGGTGCTGAAACCATGGGCTGCTGACCCTACTGTACTGCCTTGCCCCAAAGTCTAGGGCAGGTCCTCTTCATGTGACCCCGATCTCCACACTTGTAGCAACCTCTCGGCACCATAGCTTGTTGTCCTGAAGTCTGAGCCTGCTGACCTGAATATCTACTAAAACAACCCTGAATGGCTGGTGGGCGATATGAGCTCTCTGGCATGGCACTGGAGTAAGGACTGGAAGAACCTGGATGACCATAATACCCGTCGGATGAATCCTTAATAGCTGGTGGACGGAAGAACTCTCCGGCATCGCACTAAAATAAGGCCCCACTGGAGCACCTTAGGGAGGTGGTGGTGGTGCTGAATACGGGGGGCTGCTGGGCTGACCCCTCCCGAAGTGACCTCTGCCCCTAGCTGGGACATCTTTAAACTCTCCAGAAAACCGAGCCCTCTTGTCCTGTTGAATCTTCTCTCTACCCATCTGGCGATAACCCTCAATCCTACGAGTAATCTCTACCACTAGCTGATACTCAGTAACCATCTCCACCTCTCGGGCCATGCTAGCTCGAATACCGGGGTGTAACCCCGCAACAAATCTCTGCACTCTCTCTGCATCCGTGGGAAGTATCATGAGTGTGTGGCGAGATAACTCAGAAAACCTCACCTCATAATCTGTCACAGACATCTGACCCTGCTCAAGCTGCTCAAACTGATACCACAGCTCTTCCCTCTCAGAGGGTGGAATATACCTATCCAAGAATAATTGTATGAACTGACCCCAAGTGATAGGAGGGGAACCTGCTGGCCTTCCAAGAACATAAGACTGCCACCATCTACTGGCCCTGCCCTCTAGCTAAAAAGTAGTGAAGTCAACCTCATGCAACTCCAATATCCTCATGTTGTGCAGTTTGTTCCTACACCTATCAATGAAATCTCAGGCATCCTCATGACGCTCACCCCCAAAGACAGGAGGGTGAAGTCTAGTCCATCTATCCAATAACTTTTTTGGGAACCACTACAGCAACTGGCTGAGCCCCATCCGTGGGTAGTACACCCGGAGTCTGATATACTACAGCTGCATGACCAGGAGCCTGAGCGGTAGGGGTTTGTACTCCCCCTCTTGGCTGTGATGTAGCTGGACCCACTGGAAATAAACCAGCCTGAGTCATGGTGTCTATGAACCGCAGCATACGGCCCATGACCTCTTGGAAACCTGGTGCTGTCATAAAGTCCGTCGGGTAGGCTCAGTTGCGGGCACCTCGCCTTGCTCCTCAATGATAGGATCTCCCGCAGGATCTGCCGGTGGTGCTACTAGAATAGCTTTGGGACGCCTTCATCCCCTACCTCGGGCCGGTGCCCTCCCCTGGCCTCTACCTCAACCTCTAGCAATGGGAGGAGCAGCCCCTCCCAGGTCTGGAACATCTAACGTGCGTGCCCTCACCATCTGTGAGAGAATAGAAGACAGAAATTTAATATACCCACCACAACACAATAGGAAATGAATAAAGAGTAGTTTCTTAGCACCCTATTGCCTCTCAAAGATAAATACAGGCGTCTCTGTACCGATTCGCAAGACTCTATTAGGTTTGCTCATGACTTGTGAGACCTACGTGAACCTAGTGCTGTGATACCATGTTGTCATGACCCAATTTTATTATAGGTCATGATGGCGCCCAACACTATTGTCAGGCAAGCCAACGCATAAATATTAATAAGTTCTCATTTTACTTTACTTAAACAAATACATCAATTTCTAAATTTGAAGTTTAAAACAAGTGATAATTAGTAACGTACAAAAATAATTATACAATCCCTAAAAGAATAGTCTACTAATGTGTGTGCCAAGACCTGGTGTCACAAATATGTGGGAATATAGTAAACTATAAAAAAGAATAAATCTATCCTACTGTCTGAAATAGAATAGACAGCCAAAAGTAAAGAGAGACTCCACCTGCTGAACGACATAGGAAGGGAGCAGCTCACCATGGAATCTCGGACTACGATCAAGAATGTGTACCAGCCTGGTAACCAGATGTACCTGCCTCAGATCCTCGCTCCAAAGCATATTTCCAATACCAAGAACATGCTCAAACCCTCAATTTGGAGCCGAACGATCCGAAACTCAAGATGCTAGGTGAAAGTCTTCTCTCAAAAGTTCCAAAATCGCCCAATAAATGAGTGAAAATGATCAAAAATAGCCTGGAGTCCGTAATAAATGTAGGTCACTGTCTTCTGCGATTTCTGCATCTGTGGTCCTGGGCTGCACCTGCGCCCACCGCTTCTGCGATCTTGGCTGCTCCTGCGTACAAGTCCACCGCTTCTGCAATTCCGCTTCTGTGGATTACGGGCTGCATCTGTGGTCTTGGGCTGCCTGGCCTGGGCCGCATCTGCGATAGAGGGACCGCTTCTACGGTCTTGCACCTGTGGCTTACCATTCGCAGGTGCGGTTTTGACAGCAACCAGCAGCTTCAGCCCTTTCCTAAATTCCTAACTCAACTCGAGCAGCGTTCGTTTGATACTCGGGGCCCCCGGGGCCCCGCCTGAACATACCTACAAGTCTAAAATGATAAAACAGACTTGCTCGAACCCTCGAAACGCCAGAAATAACGCTAAATCTAAGAATCACCCCCAAAACCAATTGAATCAAACTTATGAACTTCAAGTTCTTCAATTTACTTCTAACGCGGCGAAACGTACTTATACTACTCAAATTGACATCAAATTTTGCGTGCAAGTCTTAAATGACACTATGGAACTATTCCCGATATCGGAATTCCATTCGGACCTCGATAACACAAAAACCCGCTCCAAACCTAATATTTAAGAACTTCAAAATCCTTAAGGAATCAACTTTCACTATTAGGCCCCAACGCTCCCGGGTCATCCAATACCCGATCCGGACATACGCCCAAGTCTAAAATCATGATACGAACCTGTTGTAACCTTCCAATCCGGATTTCGAGGTTGTTTACTCAAAACGTTGACCGAAGTCAAATTTGGCCTTTTAAGCCAACCTTAAGGAACCAAGTGTCCCAATTTCAACCCTAACTCTTCCAAATCCCGAACCAACCATTTCCGTACGTCACAAATCAGTAAAAGCAAGTATGGGAAGTCTTATATAGGGGAACAAGGTTCTAAAAGGCAAAACGACCAGTCGGGTTGTTACATAAAATAATGCTAGAAAAATCAATTACAATACACAATGTTAAGTTCTTTACTCTTTTCTCAAAAAGTCAACACTGGGCCCGCTTGATCAAAACTCGAGATTTGGACCAAAACCCAATTATCCATTCACTCCCGAGCCCGGTTATGTAATTAGTTTCGAAATTCAACCTCAATTCCAGGTCTAATTTTCAAATTTAAAAAGATCCCTAATTCTGCCCAAATCCCTAATTTTCTAGCATGAAAGAACATAGATTAAGGTTTGAAATTAATGGGTGTTGATGGAAATGGAAGAAAATGAGTTAAAGTATACTAACCCTATGAAAGGGTGATGAACTTTTTCTTCGAAATCGCCTCTAGGCTGAGCTCTAATGAGAAGATGGTGAAAAATGGATGAAATCCTGATTTTTGGAAGTTTAAATGACTGGGAGTTAGGTGTTCATCGCATTCGCGAGACACATGATGCGTTCGCAAATGGTACTGCCTAGTTGTCTTACGCGATCGCAGCAAACTCTACGCATTCGCGTAGGCTTAGCCCACCTCGTCTTTGCATTCGCAAGCCTGGGCTCGTGTTCGCGTAGAGTAAGAGTTCCATTCTCAGCCCCCGCCTCCGATCACTATGCGTTCGCGAAGGACACACCCCCTACTGCTCCGCGTTCGCGACCAAAACCTCACGTTCGCATTGAGCAAATTCCTCCCCAGCTCATATAACTCATCGGGATCGCGGGAGTATCTTCGCAATCGCGAAGAAGGATGCACTAGATGACAGCAGAAGCAAAAACCAGCAATTTGTTTTTCTAAGTTCAAATGGTCTGTAGCTTATCTGAAACTCACCCGAGCCCCTTGGGCTCCAAATCAAACGTGCACACAAATGTAATAACATCGTACGAAATCACTTGCACGATCAAAATATCAAAATAACACTTAGAACCACGAATCTGACACTAAAACAATTGAAATTTTCAAAGAAATTCAAGAACATGAAATTTTACAACCGGACGTCCGAATCACATCAAATCAATTCCGTTTTGTACCAAATTTTGCAAAAAAGTCTTAAATACTGAGATGAACCTATACCAAGTTTCAGAACTAAAATCCAAACCCGATGGAAACAAAGTCAACCTATGATCAAACTTAGGAATCCTTTAAATATTCAAATTACTAGTTTTAAACAAATTACGTTTAGGGACTTCCGAATTCGGTTTCGAGCATATGCCCCAACTCCCAAATCACGATACGGACACTTCGGGACTGTTAAAATACTGATCCGAGTCCGTTTACATAAAATATTAACCATAGTCAATTCAAATGAGTTTTAAGGCACGATTTCACTTTTTCGTCAATTTTCTCATATAAACTTTTTAGAAAAAAGACACAGACTGCTCACGCAAATTGAGAAAGGGCAAATGGAGTTTTTTGAGGTTTCGGAACACAAAAGTGAAAGGTAAAACTATAAATGACCTATCAGGTCATCACATTCTCTACCTCTAAAACACACGTTCGTCCTCGAACGGACATAGAAAGTTTCTTGGACTGGTGAAAAGGTGTAGATATCTACTCTGCATGTCCGAATCGGACTCCCATGTGGCTGCCTCGATCGGCTGACCTCTCCACTGCACTCGAACTGAAGGTAACTCTTAGACCTCAACTGTCAGACCTGCTGGGCTAGAATAGCCATCGGCTCCTCCTCATATATCAAATCCTTGTCCTTGGGCTGAGCTGAAATTTAACACATGGGTTGGATCATCGTGATACTTCCGAAGCATGGACATATAGAACAACAGATGGACTGCTGACAAACTAGGTGGCAATGCCAGTCTATAGGCCACCTCACTCACTCTCTCAAGAATCTCGAAGTGTCTGATATGTACCTAGGGCTCAACTTGCCCTTCTTCCCGAACCTCATCACACCCTTCATGGGTGAAACTCGGAGAAATACCCTCTCTACAACCATGAATGCAACATCATGAACTCTATGGTCGGCATAACTCTTCTGCCTAGGCTGAGCAGTGTGAAGTCAATCCTGAATAATCTTGACTTTATCTAAGGCATCATGTACCAAATCTGTAAACAACAACCGAGCCTCCCCCAACTCGAACCATCCAACTGGCGAACGATATTGCATCCCATATATGCCTCATAGGGAGCCATATGCATGCTCGACTGGTAGATGTTATTATAGGCAAACTCCGCAAGCGATAAAAACTGATCCCAAGAACCCCCGAAATCCATAACGCAAGCGCGAGGCATATCCTCCAATATTTGAATAGTGTGCTCAGACTGCCTGTCCGTTTGGGGGGTGAAATGTTGTATTCAACTCAACACACATGCCTAACTCACCCTATACGGCCCTCCAGAAGTGCGAGGTGAACTGCGTACCTAGATCAAAAAAGATAGACATGGGAACACCGTAAAGATAGACGATCTCGCGAATGTAGATCTCAGCTAACTGCTCTGAAGAATAGGTAACTGCCATTGGAATGAAATGTGCCGACTTGGTCAACCTGTCCACAATAACCCATATCGTATCGAACTTCTTCTGAGTCTGTGGGCATCCAACAACACAATCCATAGTGATACGCTCCCACTTTCACTCAGGAATCTCTAGCCTCTGTAGTAAACCATCAGGCCTCTGATGCTCGTAATTTACTTGCTGACAATTTAGAAACCGAGCTACATATATAACTATATCTTTCTTCATCCTCCCCCACAAATAATGTTGCCCCAAGCCCTGATACATCTTGGCGGCACCCGGATGAATAGAATATCGGGAACTATGTGCCTTCTCACGAATCAACTTCCCAAAGCCCATCCACGTTGGGCACACCAATACGACCTTGCATTCATAAAACCCCATCATCTCACACAGTAACCTGCTTGGCATCACCGTGCTGCATCGTGTCCTTAAGGACAAGCAAATGGGGATCATCATATTGATGCTCTCTAATGCGCTCATACAAGGAAGACCGAGCGACTGTGCAACCAAGGACACGACTGGTCTCTGAAATATCTAACCTCATAAATTGATTGGCCAAAGCCTGAACATCTGTTGCAAGCAGCTTTTCACCAACAAGAATATAGGCAAGGCTACCCATACTCACAGCCTTTCTACTCAAGGCATCGGCCACCACATTGGCTTTCCTGAGATGATACATACTAGTAATATCATAGTCTTTCAACAGCTCCAACCACCTCCTCTACCTCAGGTTGAGATCCTTCGGCTTGAACAAATACTACATACTCCGATGATTCGTGAATACCTTGCACGACACGCCGTAAAGATAGTGCCTCCAAATCTTCAGCGCATGAACAATGGATGCCAACTCTAAATCATGAACAGGGTAATTGTTCTCGTGAACCTTCAACTATCGCAACGCGTATGCAATCCCCTGCCATCCTGTATCAATACTGCACCGAGCCCAATATGAGATGCATCACACTACACCATGTAAGATCCTGAACCTGTGGGCAAAACTAATACTGGCACCGTAGTTAAAGCAGTCTTGAGCTTCTAAAAGCTCAACTCACACTTATTCAACCATCTGAATGGGGCACCCTTTGGGTCAATCTAGTCAATGGGGCTGTTATAGATGAAAAACCTTCCATGAATCGGCGATAATAACCCACCAAATCAAGGAAACTCCAGATCTCTATAGTTGAAGTAGGTCTAGGCCAGTTCTGAACTACCTCAATCTTCTTAGGATCCACCTTTATGCCCTCTATCGATACAACATGCCCCAAAAGGCAATTGAGTCTAAACAAAACTCACTTTTTGAAAACTTGGCATATAACTAGCTATCTCTCAGAGTCTGAAGTACAATCCGAAGATGCTGCTCATGCTCCTCTCAACTGCGGGGTAGATCGAGATATCATCAATGAATACAATCACAAAACAATCCAAATAGGGCTTGAACATCCGGTTCATCAAATCTATAAATGTTGATGGGGCATTTGTCAACCCAAATGACATAACTAGGAATTCATAATGCTCATACCGAGTTCGAAAAGCCATCTTAGGAACATCGGATGCCCTAATCTTTAGCTGATGGTCGCCAGACCTCAAATCAATCTTCGAAATACTTTGGCACCGTATAGCTAATCAAATAAGTCATCAATCCTCAGCAACGGACACTTGTTCTTGAAAGTGACCTTGTTCAACTCCCTATAGTCTATACACATTCTCATCGACCTATCTTTCTTCTTCCCGAACAACAAAGGCGTACCCCAGGGCGAGACACTAGGTCTAATGAATCCCTTATCCAACAAATCCTGTAACTGTCCTTCAATTCCTTCAACTTCAGCGGGGCCATATGGTATGGTGGAACAGAAATGGGCTGAGCTCCCGGAGCTAAATTGATACAGAAGTCAATATCCCTATTGGGTGGCATCCCCGGAAGGTCTGCAAGAAACACCTCTGGAAACTCACGCACAACGGGTACTGAATCTATGGAAGGCACCACCGCACTCGAATCACGAACATATAACAAATATGCTAGACATCCCTTCTCGACCATACGTCAAGACTTCACATATGACATAACTCTTCTGGTAGAATGGACAGGCGTCCCTCACCACTCTAATCGAGGAAACCCCGGCATGGCTAAGGTTACCGTCTTGGTGTGACAGTCCAATATAGCATAATAAGGTGACAGCCAATCCATACCCAAGATAACATCAAAGTCTACCATATCAAGAAGTAGATGATCTACGCTAGTCTCAAGATTCCCAATAGTAATCACACACGAGCAATAGATACAATTTACAACAATAGAATCTCCTTTAAAAATAAATTTTATACTAGGGAAAATAGTCATTTTAATAGTTTCCCTCATATTTATGAATAGTCATTTCATTATTTTTCTAATATTTAGGACTCCAAAAGCAACTAAAATTTGTGTACTAATGCTTCCTTATTTAATTTGTATAAAATATCTATAATTCAATCAATCATTATTATCTTGTATTACTTTTTAACAATTAGTCAAACATATTAACGTACATATAGCTAAAACAAATATTTTTATAACTTAAAGATGCTTAGTCTACAACTAACTTAAGAAATATATTAAAAATACTTCTCTCTTCCACCACAAGAATTAAAAGTGTGAGCACGTGATTCTTGCCCTATATGAAATAATCCTATAGAATTCCAAGGAAATAGATTTTTCTTTTAATTATTTTCTATTTTAGGAATTTTTGTAGAATTTTCTTAATCATTTGCATTTTTCTGTGCATGTTTAATGTTTATTTAAATCATGAAAATACAAAAAATACTTTGCATTGCATTTGGGGTTTATTTTAATATTTTTCAGGTTAATTAGTAACTTAGTTGTTTTATAAAAATGGAAAAATCAAAAAATGGCTCACTTTGCATTTTTTACCTTTTTATTTTAAGTTTTATAGTTCTTCTTTTAATTCAGGAGTTATTTAATTTTTGTAAATAGTATGATGAGTAGTTAGTTTAAATTGGTAAATTATTTTAAGTTAAGAGTTATTTTGTTTTGTTAATCAATTTGAAAAGAAAAAGAGAAATTGGGAAATTGAAGTAAAAAAAAAGAAGAGAAAGAGAATCATAATTGGGGCAATTTGGGCCAAAGGTTCAATTGAGCCCAAACCCCACATAATTTTTGCCCCAAGTCCCATACCCGGTCCAATTCGTTCAGGTGTTGAGACCCTCGAAACGACGTAGTATGGGGATAATACTACATCGTTCTGAGTTCAAGTGTGTTAGGCTAATTTGATCCCTTCATCTCCTTTCATCGAATGACCATCAAGGCTTCCCCCCATTTTAATTAAAATTGTCCGAAAAAAAAGCCTCATAACAATTTAGGATGTTCTTCAGTTTCTCCCTCATCGCCTCTATTCAGAGACTGGGAACACTAGCGCCTCCCTAAAAATTCACCATCATCTCTGGTGGCGGCGCAGCCTTACACCACTCTAACCCGCCTCAAAATCACACCACAGAATCCCCTTCGTCCTCTCATACCAAATTCCCAACCCGTTCCCTTCAAATCGCCATCAAACTCTTCGAATTTGAGATCGAAGGTTGGACACTCAAACCTTAACCTACCCAAATTCGCCCAAATTTGCACCATACAGTCACTATGTCTCCCCACACCCAAAACTCCAGAAAATTTGCCCAAATGAACCCTAGAGTTTATCGAATTTGGAATCTAGGGCTCAACCTAATTTCAGAATAGGAGTCGAGATGAAGTTCTTTGCTCGTCGGGGTTCGAAACTCGCCTTGACAGAGCACTCTTGTTTGAGGGAGTTCATTAGGGTGAGTTTCCTACCCTTGATGAAGCAATTCAAGTTGGACAATCATTCATCTCTATTTCCTTTGCTGTGGTTAGTCATTTCATTTTCTTTCTTTTCTTTTGTTGGCGTGTTTCTGTCTTCGTCCTCTCCTGGTGTTCCTCTTCCTTTCTTTCTTTCTTGTTTAAATCTGTGTCTGTTTTCATGATAGGCCATCTAATTTAGAATTGGTTAATTTAATAATTTTAGTTAGCAGTAGTTAATTTCATTCGTCTTTTTGCCTTTGTCCTTTTCACATGATTTTCTTTTAAAAAGAGAGAAAGGGTACGGAACCCCTTGTGAGTCATTGGAAGTCTGGGCTTGCTAGTGCAAGAAGCCCAAAGGTGCTAGAGTCTGCTAACGCAGAAGCCCAAGAGGCAGAGTACATATTTGCTCAAAGGCCTGTTTCGGTAATTAGTAAATCTTCAAAGGTTAGTTTAGGAAAATTGGGCAGGGGAATCTTTTGTAACTACCTAAGGAAGCTGCTAGGAAAGTGGGGGAAGGGATTGGTTTATCAAACAAGCTAGAAAATCAGGGTTTAAAATAAAAAATGAAAATTAGGGAAGGGATAATTGTTAATTTGGTAAAATCATTTCTGCTTCCCTAAAAGCCCTCTATATAATGCTTGCCTTCAATGAGAATGAGCAGAGATTAAGAGGACTAAGAATGCACAAACGGCTGAGCCCTTTACACTCTAAAAAATACTGAAAAATTTCCTGCATTTTGGTTAAAACTTGCTTGGGTTATGCTCTTGATCTTCGTAGTTAGCCAGAACTTTCAAAACTTTCAAAAAATTTTGTTTGTCTGGATTACAAATGGTCTAGAGAAGCTGAGATTATATGTGATTGGATCTGCTGATCCATTTCCTCTGTTACTGCTGCTGAAATCTTCATTCTTTTGGTTTATTTGGATATCCAGGTACCTCCTTGGACTCTACTCAATGTGAAGCTCAAAATTGAAGCGTATAATTGAAAACGTATCAACTGATTTGTTTTAAAATTTAGCCTTGTTATCTGTATTACATTGTTTTTTTACTGTATTACCTATTGTGTTTGCCGATGCTGTTGGCAGTACCTTTCTAAGGGTTTTATTAAGTTTCAATTCAGCATGTGGGTTTAGGCTTCCAATCAATTACATTATATTTAGACTTCAGTTTTGTCAATTGGACTCTTGTTGTTGTGTATTTGATCATGGACTATCATGGTATGGACTAAGCTTTGGTGAATAATATTTAGTTTAGTGATGATGTAGGATTCAGGTCAGCTTTCATCATTGACTTTGTTGCGTTAAAATTCGGTTTTCAATGTTTGAATGGATTCAGAGATTACTATTGCATTGTAATATCAGGTGTGAACGTTTGAAGCATTCTACTGTTGGTTTCATTATATGTATTGAATTTATCATCAGTTAGTGGTGGTTTTAATCTTTTAAAAATATATGTGGTTTGAGTATTCACTAAGTGGTAGTGGTCTAATGTTCTGCAGTTGAGATTTAAATTAGGTGATGAATTTTATTTGGTTTTGATGAAATCAATTGGTTTAATGTAAATTGAAGCTTGGATAATCAAGGTATAAAAATGCGTTAGATGCAGAATCTCACCCTTGGGACTAACCAGGCCATTTAAGTGGCCCAAATGAGATTGTTGGGCCCAAGCCAGGCTTGTAGATTTTCAGCCTTCGCACTGTTGAATAAATGAGAGCCCTGGTATTGTTTTCTTCAGTATTTTTTTTGGACTTTGACGGCCCCATAGGACTAAATGTTGGTCCATTTCATTAGAATAATCCGCTGCTCCATCTGCTCTTGGTTATTAATCCTTTCCAAGTTCGAACTTTTGTGAATGCAAATATCATTGGGCTTAATTGAGAATGACTCTTTTACTTAAATTGGAGTGTGCCATATCGATGAAACTAGTAATGTATGGCCCTCATAAGACTAGACTAAGAAGTCATTTGAAAAAATAAATTTGAGGTGTGCCATAAGCAATTAAATCATCCATGGCCCTCACACATGTTATAATTTAGATATTAAAAATGAACTTCGAAGTTTGCTTTAGGCGCGTTAATTATAATTATCATGGTTATTGTTATAAGTCCGGGTGTACATTTCATGTGACCCGATTCTAATTTCCAACAAGGTTAAATAGAACGCGTCGTGACTCACGGGTGCATTTCATGTGGCGTTGTTTGTGATGTATTTTAAATAACCTTGAATTAATTCTTCAAATAAGTAAAAATGGTTTTCAATAGTTAAAATGCACATAGGTTTAAAAGTATTTTAAAATCAAACAAATAGGCCAATAATAATAGTTGAGCGACCGTGCTAAAACCACGGAACTCGGGAATGCCTAACACCTTTTTTCGGGTTAACAAAATTCCTTACCCGGATTTCTGTGTTCGCGGACTATAAAACAGAATCAATTTCCTCGATTCGGGATTCTAAACCGGTGACTTGGGACACCACAAATTATCCTAAGTGGCAACTCTAAATTTTAAATACATAATCCCTTTTCGATTGTCACTTAAATTGAAAACAACTCCCTTATACCCTTACGGGGGTAGGAAAAAGGAGGTGTGACAGCTCTGGCGACTCTACTGGGGATAAAAACCCAGAATCTCTGGTTCATGGTTCAAGAATTCGAGCTTAGAACAATTGTTATATTTGGCTTTATTTATTATCTGGTTTTATTCACATGTTTGGGCCTAATGTGCTAAATGTTGCTTTTTACCGCTTTGATATTGTTGAACTGTATATAAATTGTTACGAATCCCTCCTCTCTCTGAATCTTCTAAATCATCTAGGAAGTGTGCACCTCGTGTGACTTCTTTTCTGTTAGAGTCATATTCCAATTTTAGAACGAGGTTCGAACAAGTTGCAAAGCTGGCGAAGCTTCTGTATTCCTGGTACGCTGCCCCCGGCTCGAGCTGTCCGCTCGGGTAAGCTAGGTCTAGAACAAATAAACCCAGGTTTTCAAACCTAGTATAACATAGCCTCATGCTGGATCCCTAGTAGGAGCGCTTGTTTGCATCATGTGCATTTTGACTTTGGGGACTCAACACAGGGGTTGGGTCCGTCTAGGACAGGTGTACCTGAAATCAAAAGACCATCCTGATACATTTTGCTTGCTACTTGCGCATTTATTTGATTCGGACTGCATGTTGACCGGCTTCTAGAATAAGGAAAAAATTGAGAAAAACCAAATTGAGGTGAGAGAGAGGAAATTACCCGCCTGTGAAAAACCTAGTGTCCAAAATACCCCGAAATTTTGCCAAAATTTTTAGGAAAAAAGCTATTTCAAAAGTTTGTGTTTTCTGTTGCATCAAATTGGCCGAACTACACAATTTCAATTCTCTCCGAATGTGGGATACGTAGGCAACCCTCATCGGGTCCAACTCCTTTTGCAAAAATAACCCAAAAAATGTGAAGTGTCGCTGTTTGTCATAAATAAATTAGATGGCGCCATTCTTGTCCCAAAATAGCAAAAAAATCCCCAAAAGGCGCCGGAAGGCTGTTTTTGCAATAATAGCCACCAAGGGTCCTTTTTCAAAATTTTGGTTGATTAACAAAAACTACCCTAAAATTGTTTTTAAATTTTTATCTTGAGGTGTTGAGGGGCTGTATTTGCAAGAATGTTTTGTTCTAAATTTTGTGAAAATGGGTGTTTTTCTCTTGAGTCAAAGTAAATCACAGTCTTTTAATCAATCACCTTAAATAAATGTGTAGGATGAGCACAATTGAAAATGAACCTTTCACAGTCCGCAAGGAAATCCCGTTAGAACTACATATGTGGTGGCATGATTTGGGAGAAGTCAGCAGAAAAACTGTGATAAAAGCTTTGGGTAGTCTTGTTGGGCTTCTGAAGATTAAGTCAAGGAAGGATATAATTGAGGCTTTGATACCCTTCTGGGACCCAGCACATAATATGTTCCATTTTGCTGATTTTGAGCTAACCCTTACGCTTGAGGAAATAGCGAGTTACTCCAGTTTCAGTGGGAATATCAGAAACCAATACCCGGTGGCACCTAGAACAGTGACTCCTCATAAGTTTCTGGATCTACTAAGCATCAGTCGGGAAGTTCAAGATGGAAACTTGGCCAAGGGATTCTGCACATTCTATTTCTTGTACCGACGTTACGGGAATCCCCACGGTTTTGAGATGCCAGGTACCGGTCTTACTCATTTGGGGAACAAAGACAAGTGGGAAGCTCGGCGGGGATTGACTTTTATAGTGGCATTCTTGGGCGTTTTGATTTGTCCAAGAAAGGATGGAAACATAGAGATGGGGCTTATGGGAATAGCCGACTTCATGACTAAAAAAGCAAATGGCACCATTGTACCATTGATCTTGGCGGAGATTTATCGAGCTCTAACCGTCTGCCGAGAAGGGGAAAAGTTTTTTAAAGGATGCAATATGTTTCTACAACTCTGGATGGAGGAACACCTTTGCCACCGTCCGGGGTACATGAAGTGTGGCATGACCCGTCTTGAATGCATTGAAAAACATGAACAACGGGTGGATGGCTATGAGTTCCTGGATGGTACGGAAGCATGGTTTGCACACTTGAGCTCCCTGACTGCAAACAAGATTGAATGGATATTCGGGTGGGTCTCGGTCAGTGAAGTCATTTATATGTCAGCCGAGGTGTGTTTTCTTCTATTAATGGGTCTACAGAGCATTCAGCCTTATGCCCCGCACAGAGTTCTACGTCAGTTAGGCAGGTACCAGACTATCCCACATGATGAGGACTTGAGCCGGCAAGTTATCGAATTAGAACCAAAAGCTGCTTTTCTAGGAAATGAAAATAGCTACTGAAAATTAGGAAAGAAGCCAAAAGTATGAAAGACTCATCAGAGGTCTCAAGAGGAAAATAGCTGAGTGTGAGGATGATCTGGAAAAATCCGAGTGTAATCTGGCGAAAGCCTCGGCACAGTTAGTGAAGAACGCAGAGGGGCGAGCAGAGTTTGTCCAACAGTTGAAGAGGAAATACGAGGGAACAACCCCCAATTTGAAGAAAAGACTAACTATCCTCGAAAATGAGATGACCAAGCAAGCTGAGAACTTTAAAGCAAAAAAGGAACATTGTTATGCATTAATAACCCAGCTGGAGGAAGATATGCAATAGTTGCAAGATCAAAACCATCGTGATGTCCAGGTGCTAGAAGCTAGTACTCAGCAAATAGGGCGTTTGCTCCAAGAAAAGGGTATCATCAGGGAGAGGGTTAGAGTCATCGCCGACTACATCGTCATGAAGTGCCATGAATGTGAAGAGATGACTAGAACCACCTTCTTTGTTGCAGTAATTAACTTTGTTCGCCAAATAATGAGTGACCTGGAGCGTCTTCAAGGAGATCTTGAGCATAGGCCCGTGGCGAGACTGGCTGATGTCCCACGGGCCCCTAGAGCAGTTGAGGCATTGATGTATTCATGATTTTCCTTCGAGTCTATATTCTCATTTTCTTTGATAGAGTCTGTTAGTTTGTTTTTGAGTCTGTGTTTTCATCTTTCTGTTGGAGTCTGTTAGTCTCTCTTTTTGAGTTTGTTAGTTTAAATTCTGTAGGATGAGTCATTGTAATCAAGACGTTTATGAAAAATTTGAAAACCCCAAAATGCTTTTATTTATTTATTTATTTATTTTACACTTATTCCCAGAACTATGCTTGGTCTAATTCATGCGACGTCATGATAGGTAGGCAATCCCCATAGGATTCGATCATAACCAGAAAAGAATAAGGAAAAAAAGAAAATAAAAAAAAAGGAAAACAGGAGACTGTGGGAAGGAAAAAATGGCAAAACAAGATAGAAAGAATGAGAGAATAAAGAATAACGAGAAATAAAGTAAAGAAAGGCAGGAAAAAATAGAAGTTGCAAAATGGTAATTAGGGAAAGCCGGGATGACGCAAGCAACCAATCAAATGCATAATAGAAATGGTTAATTGTTTAGGTGCATTACATCCCCAACATGCGGTTGCCTATCTGTCGAGCCCTAATCGCTAACAAGTTTGTTGTTGTCATCAAGTTCAGGCAGGTGGTTAGTTTGTTTGGCATTCTAGCAACTCATCTGTACTACACCAGGTCCAAAGATAAGTTGGTCATGGCTAACCAAGAACTGGATGCAAGTGTTATTGACCCATCAAGAGAGAGGGGGAGGAGTCTGATGTTAACCTAAAAGAGGAGTTGTATAAGTTGAAACACCAGATGACAAAGATGTACCAGGCATGGGTAAAAGGGCATCCACCACCATCCTACCCCGCCAACACTGCATTCGTCCCGTCACTGGCTCAATCCTAAGAACCCCCCACTATTGATTCATCTCCAGGCTTCCCCAATTACCACCACTACCAGGGCACCATTTCCCAAACACCACAAGTTCCACCACCCAAACCAGTTCCATACCCTCCTCCACCAGCCACCCCTGTTTTCGTGGAACCCCCACCCGCTACACTCCACCGATCCTCTAGTGAGCCTTTATTCCAGACCCAAGATAACCAATACTATCCCCTAGAGCCTACTTTCAATGCCCCAGAACCTTACTCCTACACTCCTCGTTTTGACCTCCCCGTTGAGACTAAGAAACCACCTAAAAATTTAGAAAAGGAAGAAATGTTCAGGAACGCTAAAAGCCTGGAACAGTCATTCAGAAACATGCAGGGATTGTGATGCCAGGTGAGCGTGGCCTACAAAGATTTGTGCCTATTTCCCGATGTTCAACTGCTGGTGGGATTCAAGATGCCTAAATTCGATCTATATGATGGGCATGGAGACCCGGTAGCCCATTTGAGGGGATTCTGCAGTAAAATGAGAGGAGACAATGGGAAAGAGGAGCTATTGATGGAATACTTTAGCTTGAGTCTGATCAGCGCGACGTTGGAGTGGTACACTCGTCAGGATCACGGTAGATGGTATACATGGGATGATTTGGCCCAAGCATTCACTTGTCATTTCCAATACAACCTCGAGATTGTTCCAGATCGTTTGTCTCTGACTAAGATTGAGAAGAAGCCTAGTGAAAGTTTCAGGGAGTACGGTTTTCATTGGGGAGAACAAGCGGCGAGTGTTGACCCTCCGATGAAGGAGAGCGAAATGGTGGATTATTTTCTGCAGGCTCTGGAGCCTGCCTACTTCAGCCATATGTTATCGACCATAGGCAAGTCCTTCAACAAGGTAGTGAAGATGGGTGGCATGGTGGAAGAGGGGCTTAAATCAAACAAAATCATGAGTTACTCGGCCATTAAGGCAACTACCCAAGCCATTCAAAATGGTACTGGCAGAGTGATCGGAAAGAAGAAGAAAGAAGATGTGGCAACAATTGATTCAGGATCATGGTTTGGACCCAGGGGCCCATCACACCATTATACTCAGCCTCAACCCCACCACCAAACCTACACCCAAACCCCGTATAATCCACTCCAGCATTACTTCCCTTCACCAGACCCTCATATTTCCGTCCACCACGCCTAGACATATACTCAACCTCCTGTTTATTCACAATGGAATGCCCCAACCTCCCAAAATACCTACCCAGCTCCACAAAATGCTTACCCACCCCCACGAGCCTTCCAAAACCCTGCCGGACTAGGTTTCCGACCCAATCCAGTATTTAAAAATGAGAGGATGCAGCGGAAGAAAACTTTTACCCCGTTGGGGGAGTCTTATATCAGTTTGTTCCACAGATTGAGGCAATTGGATATGTTGAGACCAATTGAGTCGAAATTGCCAAACCCTCCTCCAAAGAATCTTGATTACTCTGTAAGTTGTGAATATTGTTCTGGCACTCCAAAGCATGACACGGAGAAGTACTGGCACTTGAAAAATGCCATCCAGGAGCTCATTGACACAAACCGGATTGAAGTCCAAACTCCAAAGGCACCCAACATCAACCAGAACCCATTACCAACCCATCAGGAAACAAATATGATTGAGATAGTGCATAAGGGAGGGGAGCCCAAGAAACCTTCATAGACCGTCATGATGATTCGGTCCAGTGAGGTCAAGCAAGTCAAAAAACCCATGGTTGAAGGAGTAGTGAACAAGTTGAGTGGGACAAACGGCGAACCATCTGCGGTAGTCAAGAAAGGATCCCTAAGTGATGTTGCGGCGAAGCAAGAAAAGTCAAAAGTGGTTGCTCCAGGAGTGGAAAACAAGCCTATCATAATTGTAGAGGGTGCTCGTACGGATCCTATCATCATCAAGCCTGTAACCCAGTTGATGATAATCAGCACCAAGACAATCCCATGGAACTATGAACGGGTGATAGTGACCTACAAGGGAAAGGAAGTGAAAGAGAAGTCAATAAGGCCCAAGGATTAACTCGTTCAGGGAGATGCTTTGCCCCGAAAGAGTTGAGGAAAGCTAAAACATCCAGAGATAACCCTGTTCTAGTGAAGAAACCAGTGACCGAGGAAGAGGCAGAGGAGTTTCTGAGAAAAATGAAGGTACAAGATTATTCCATCATGAAGAAGTTGAGAAAGACACATGCTCAGATTTTATTGTTGTCATTGCTAATCCACTCATACAAACATCATCGGGCCTTGATCAAAATTCTGAACGAGGCTCACGTTCCCGACAAAATTTTAGTGATCCATCTGGAAAAGATAGCCAATAAAATATTCGAGGTGAATAGGGTCACCTTCTCTGATGATGAGTTGCCTGTGGAAGGTACTGAACACAATAGAGCTCTCTATCTTACTGTAAAATGTGAAGATTATGTGGTTACCAAGGTATTAATTGACAATGGGTCCAGTGAAAACATCTGCCCACTCTCTACTCTAAACAAGTTGAAAGTTGATGATGAAAGGATTCACTAAAACATCATATGCGTCCGAGGTTTTGATGGTGGAGGAAAAGACTCGGTCGGTGATATAGTGTTTGAGTTAACAATAGGACCGGTGGAATTCACCATGGAGTTCCAGGTGTTGGACATGGCCGTCTCCTACAATTTGCTATTCGGTCGCCCTTGGATTTAAGCCGCAAAAGCAGTCCCGTCCACTCTGCACCAGATGGTCAAGTTCGAATGGGATAGGTAAGAGATCGTCGTGCATGGCAAAGATAATTTGTATGCTCACAGTGATGCCTCTGTCCCGTTCATTGAGGTTGAAGATAACAAGGGGCCCTGGGTCTATCAGGTTTTTGAAACAGTGCTGGTCGAGAAAGTTCCAGAAGGAAAATTTGTTCCAATTCCAAATATAACCTTCGCATCAGTCATGGTGGCCTTTGAAATGCTGAAAAATGGCTTTGTGCCCAGTAAAGGTTTGGGTGCATCTCTGCAGGGTATCATACAGCCAGTGTCCCTCCCTGAAAATTTGGGTACGTTCGGTCTTAGATTCAAACCTACAGTGGCAGATATGAAAAGAGATAAAAGGTTGAAACAGAAGGTGTGGGTACTTCTAAAGCCTATTCTGCGTCTCTCCAGGTCATTTGTCAAGTCCGGTGCCAGGAAACGCCCAATGACGACAGTTCCAAGCTCTGTGGTTGACATTGATGAGGATTTAATTGAAAGGTTCCACAGGTTGTTTGATGATGTGAACATGGTGGAATTGGGAGAAGGTTCTAGCAAAGCGGACATGCCGTTCGTCGGGCCGAATGTAAAGCTTAACAATTGGAAGGCTACTCCTCTCCCTACCCAGAAGGAGTCTTGGTAGTTTGTTTTGTTTTCCTTTCTGTCTGGGTCATTCCAGGGTTGTGACCCAGATTTTTATTTTCCGCTTGTTGATGTACAAACCCTGTTATCCTTTATTTTCAATGAAATACAATTTCCCTTTCCATCACTCTTGATAGTTTTATTTTTGTTTTTATTTTCTTCTCTGTACAGTTCTTTTTATGCTGTTTTCAATGACACAACATGCATGAGGAATCTTCAGCCCAGTCTTAAAAGTCAATCTAATTCTGAAATAATAATCCAAGAAATAGAGTGTGATGATGAATCGGAATATGATGAGGATAAGGCCTTTGAAGAGATTAGTAAAGAACTAAGTCATTTTGAAGAAAAACCGAAGCCTAATCTGAATGAAACGGAAGCAATCAATCTAGGGGATCCAGATAATGTCAGAGAAACTAAGATAAGCATCCATCTTGAACCACAAATTAGGGAAGAGATAATTAAAGCATTTCTTGAGTGTAAGGATATTTTTGCATGGTCGTATGATGATATGCCCGGCTTGAGTACCGATTTGGTGGTTCATAAATTGCCAATTGATCCAACATTTCCTCCCGTTAAGCAGAAGTTGAGAAAGTTCAAAACTGGTATGAGTGTGAAGATTAAAAAAGAGGTCATAAAGCAGCTTGATGCGAAGCTCATTTGGGTCACGCGGTATCCCACGTGGTTAGCCAATGTTGTGCTTGTGCCAAAGAAGGATGGTAAGACTAGAGTATATGTTGATTACCGTGATCTCAATAAAGCAAATCCAAAAGATAACTTCCAACTGCCAAACATCCACATTCTGATCGATAATTGTGCCTAGCATGACTCGGGGTATCATCAGATTTTAATGGATGAGGAAGATGTGGAGAAGACGGCATTCATCACGCTGCGGGGAACATACTGCTACCGGGTCATGCCTTTTGGTTTGAAAAATGCTGGAGCAACTTACATGAGGGCAATGACAACCATATTCCATGACATGATACATAAAGAGATTGAGGTTTACGTGAATGATGTGATCATAAAGTCCAGGAAGCAGTCTGACCACGTCAGAGATTTGAGAAAGTTCTTCCAAAGGCTCTGCAGGTACAATCTTAAGCTCAATCCTGAAAAGTGCGCATTCGGTGTTCCATCGGGAAAGTTGTTGGGATTCATAGTCAGCCGGTGGGGTATTGAATTGGATCCGTCAAAGATCAAGGCTATCCAACAATTACCACCGCCAAGGGACAAGACCGAGGTGATGAGTCTGTTATGGAGGCTGAACTACATCGGCAGGTTTATTGCTCAGCTCACGACAACTTGTGAGCCCATCTTCAAGTTGCTAAATAAGGATGTTGCAGTCAAGTGGACTGACGAGTGTTAGGAAGCATTTGATAAGATAAAGGGGTACTCGTCGAATCCACTTGTGTTGGTCCCGCCGGAACCGGGAAGACCTTTGATTCTGTATTTGATGGTCTTGGATAATTCATTTGGCTGTGTGTTGGGTTAGCATGACATCACTGGCAGGAAAGAGCAAGCCATCTACTATCTCAGTAAGAAATTTACATCTTATGAGGTTAAGTATACTCCCCTTGAGAGGACGTACTGTGCCATGACTTGGGTAGCACAGAAGTTGAAGCATTACTTGTCGTCCTATACTACTTACCTCATCTCTCGCCTGGATCCCTTGAAGTATATCTTTCAGAAGCCCATGCCCACAGGGAGGCTCGCAAAGTGGTATATCTTCCTCACAGAGTTTGACATCATATATATGACTCGGACAGCGATGAAAGCCCAAGCATTGGCCGATCATTTGGCCGAGAACCCGGTCGATGAGGAATATGAACCATTGAGGACTTATTTTCCCGATGAAGAGGTAATGCATATTGACGAGGTGGAGTAGGTTGAAAAACCAGGTTGGAAACATTTCTTTGATGGAGCGGCTAACATGAAAGGTGTCGGGATAGGGGCAGTGCTTATTTCTGAAATAGGGCATCACTACCCTGTTACGGCCCAACTACGATTCTACTGCACCAACAACAAGGACGAGTACGAAGCAAGAATTTTGGATTTGAGATTAGCTGTAGATATGGGAATCCAGGAAGTCTTGGTCTTGGGAGACTCGGACCTCCTGGTGCACCAGATTCAAGGAGAATGGGAGACACGAGATTTAAAGCTTATACCATATCGACAATGTTTGCATGATCTTTGTCAACGGTTTCTATCAGTAAAGTTCAGGCATATTCCAAGGACCCATAATGAGGTTGCCGATGCTTTGGCTACCTTGGTGTCAATGTTGCACCATCCGGACAAAGCTTATATTGACCCGCTGCATATTCAAGTTCGTGATCAGCATACTTACTGTAATGTGATTGAGGAAGAACTTGATGGTGAACCATGGTTTCATGACATCAGGGAGTATATTAGGATGAGGGTGTATCCGGTACAAGCTACGGGGGATTAAAAGAGAATAATTAGACGTTTAGCGAGTGAATTTTTCTTCTGTGGGGGAGTTTTGTACAAAAGAACTCCAGATCTTGGATTGTTAAGATGCATAGACGCTAGACAAGCCACGGCCATCATGACCGAAGTGCAATCCGGAGTCTGCAGACCGCATATGAGTGGGTATGTTCTAGCAAAGAAAATTCTCCGAGTAGGTTATTATTGGCTCACTATGGAGCGAGATTGTATCAGTTTTGTGCGCAAATGCCATCAATGCCAAGTACACGGAAATTTAACTCATTCTCCGCCATCTGAATTCACACAATGTCTGTACCATAGCCCTTTGTTGCTTGGGGTATGGATGTAATTGGACCAATTGAGCTGGCAGCATCCAATGGGCACAGGTTCATTCTAGTGGCCATTGATTATTTTACCAAGTGGGTTGAAGCTAAAACTTTCAAGTCTGTGACCAAGAAGGCAGTGGTTGATTTTGTTTATTCAAATATCGTTTGTCGGTTCAGAATCCCAAAGGTGATCATCATAGATGCCAAGTCGAGCAAGTAGAGGTGAGATTCATATTAGGGGCAACACTCTAGTCTAAGCAGGAAAAATCAAAAAATAAGAGAGTCGTATTGGTAAAAAACCTCACAGGCACTGTAAGGCGATGGGAAGCTGAGAAAAATTAAAATGAGAGAGTCTTATTGATGAAAACCCTCGTGGTTACCGTAAGGCGACGAGAGTTGAGATATGAACAAATGAGATAGATTTGTTGGTGAAAACCCTTCAGGGCACTGCAGGCCGAACAAGGTCAGTGATTTGGCAAAGAAATTGGGTTTTGAAGATCCCGGGGTGTAAAGTATGACAACTGAAAGGTGATTGGTTGAATAGGCTGGGCTGATTAATCTGAAATGCATGTCATGATCATTGGTGCCAGCTGTTCCACTCAGATAAGTCTTTTCTTTTTCCCCTTCAAATAGTCATCCAGTTTTGGATTTTCTTCCTTATTCCTAACTGTCAAAGTCATTGCATTTCATTTCTTTTGGGTTTATTTGTCTAAGATTTTTCCAATGTCAGTTTTGTTTAAGCAAGTAATAAAGAATTTCAAAGCTTACTACCAACTTCCAAAATTGCACAAAGCATAGTGCGGCCAAAGCATACCAGAGATAGCATGATGTGAAGTGGGAAATAAGGTGTCAGTGAAAATTCCATTGGTCGAAGGGTTTAGTAATCTGGTAGGAGATACAGAGATTCAGGTAGAAAGGTCAGAAATATTAAAGAACGGTTTGGGTGTAGAACACTTGGGTTATCTAAGGTCCTGCGGTTGAGAGTCAGTCAGAAAGTCAAACGGTTCTTGGCCAGTTCAAGGCAACCAATCAAAGCATAGCACGACAGCGGAGAGGCCACTTTCAGCAAGAATCCACAAACTAACCACCGTATTTTAAACTGACAAGATTTTCTTTGATTTGAAACAGGGGTAGAAAATTCTGTTTGATTTGGAGAAACCTTCCGTAAAGAAAGCAAGTACCGGACAGGTTCGACCGTAAATCCTTAGGACCCTCCTAGACAATGGGACTTAGTTAAAATTCAAAACATTCATGAGTAACAAGATCTAGCATAGGCTCTACCTTGAGGAAATATAAGTTTGGCTTTGAAGTTTTCTTGCATAGGATAAGATTCAATTTGAAATTTTCAGAACCCTCCTGAATAATGGGACTTAGTTTAAGACCTCCCTTAGATGCTGAGATTTAGCATAAGTTTCACCGTTAGGAAGTTGAATTTAGCTTTGAAATTTTCACCCTTAAGATGAGATTTGATTTTAAATTTCAGGACCTTCCTGGATAATGGGATTTAGTTTTAAGGTCTTCATAGATAATAAGATTTAGCGGAAGTCGTACCTTTAGAAAATATAACCTAACTTTAAAACTATCATTTAACTAGGATTTTTCAGGACCCTCCTGAATAATGGGATCTAACTTTTAAACTCTTTGTGATTTTCTGGTAGCATGATTCAATTAACACTCACAGATGTGCCCAGCTACCAAACTGGGACAGAAAAATTTCGTTTGTTTCGTCTATTTTGCTGAAATCACCTGGAGAACAAGGGAAGACAACACGGGTTTTAAGAATGGAAAGTAGTTCAGGCTCAAGAAATCAGGCACCCACCTGGAGAACAAAGGGAAAGTAGCGGTTTAAGAGGAATTAGTTCGAGTTCGGCAATTAGGAACCCATCTGGAAAACAAAGGGAAAGCAGCAGTTTCAGAGGAGTCAGTTCATGTTTTGGAAATCAGGCACCCACCTGGAGAACGGAGGGAAAGAAGTTCAGGTGTTGATAATCAGGAGCCCACCTAGAGAATAAAGGGAAAAGCAGTTCAAGTGTTGGAAATCAAGAGCCCACCTGGAGAACAAAAGGAAAGCAGTTCATGTTTTGGAAATCAGGCACCCACCTGGAGAACAAAGGGAAAGCAATTCGAGTGTTGGTAATCAGGAACCCACCTGGAGAACAAAGGGAAAGCAATTCAAGTGTTTGTAATTAGGAGCCCCCTGGAGAACAAAGGGAAAATCATTTCAAGTGTTGGTAATCAGGAGCCCACCTGGAGAACAAAAGGAAAGCAATTCAAGTATTGGTAATCAGGAGCCCACCTGGAGAACAAAGGGAAAAGCAATTCAAGTGTTGGTAATCAGTAGCCTACCTAGAGAACAAAGGGAAAAGCTATTCAAGTGTTGAAAATCAGGAGCCCACTTAGAGAACAAAGGGAAAAGCAATTCAAGTGTCGGTAATCATGAGACCACCTAGAGAACAAAGGGAGACCGATTCAAATATTGGTAATCAGGAGCCCACCTAGAGAACAAAGGGACGCAGCAGTTCAAGTACGGCAATCAGGCGCCCACCTGGAAAACAAAGGGAAGCAGCAGTTCAAGTGCGGTAATCAAGCGCCCACCTGGAAAACAAAGGGAAAACAAGTCAAGTGTCGGATGAAAGGTAGATAATTCAAATGTTGGTAGTCAGGCGCCCACCTGGAGAGCAAAGGGAAAGCAGCAACATTCGAAGGAAGACGATTCAAGTTCAGCAATCAGGTGCTCGCTTGAAAAACAAAGGGAAAGCACCTCAGATTACAATTCAAGTCAACAACAAAGGAATTTCACCTGGAGAGTACGAGTCAACAGAGGAACAGGAATTGCAAGTGCAAGTTTGAAGATATAGATAGGATTCTTGTAATTCATAAATCATAGTTTAGCCTAGCTTCTTTTATTTTGTCTTGGTGTAATAAGGAGTTCAGCAAGCAGTAGCAGCAGTAGCAACAGTGAAATCACAACTTCCTGGTAGTCCCAGCTACCAAAACTTTCCGAACTACACTGACCTGATTCCTTTATAGCCAAGGATATGTAGGCAACCTCGGAAGCAGGGTGCGGTCAAATCTTTCAAAAATGCTTCCCACAGAATATTCAAACGGGAAAAAATCGCTCGTATCCGCTCACTTTATCTTTACAAAAAACTCTTCGTGCTTTCGAGGAAAGATGGACAGCTGTGAGCACGTGATTTTTGCCATATATTAAATAATCATACAGAATCCCAAGGAAATAGATTTTTCTTTTAATTATTTGCTATTTTAGGAATTTTGTAGAATTTTCTTAATCATTTGCATTTTACTATGCATGTTTAATGTTTATTTAAATCATGAAAATACAAAAAATACCTTGTATTGCATTTGGGGATTATTTTTACAATTTTCAGGTTAGTTAGTAACTTAGTTGTTTTATAAAAATGGGAAAATTAAAAAATAGCTCACTTTGCATTTTTAACCTTTTATTTTAAATTTTATAGTTCTTCTTTTAATTCAGGAGTTATTTAATTTTTGTAAATACTATGTTGAGTAGTTAGTTTAAATTGGTAAATTATTTTTAGTTAAGAGTTATTTTGTTTTGTTAATCAATTTGAAAAGAAAAAGAGAAATTGGGAAATTAAAGTAAAAAAGAGAAAGAGAATCAGAATTGGGGCAATTTGGGCCAAAGGTTCAACTGAGCCCAAACCCCACATAAATTCCGCCCCAAGTCCCATACCCGGTCTAATTTGTTCAGGTGTTGAGACCCTCGAAACGATGTAGTATGGGGACAATACTACATCGTTCTGAGTTCAAGTGTGTTAAGCCAATCTGGGCCCTTCATCTCCTTTCATCGAACGGCCATCAAGGCTTCTCCCCATTTTAATTAAAACTCTCCGAAAAAAAAGCCACAGAACAATTTAGGATGTTCTTGAGTTTCTCCCTCATCGTCTCTATTCGGAGACTAGGAAACCTAGAGCCACCCTAAAAACTAACCATCATCTCCGGTGGCGGCGCAGCCTTAGACCATTCCAACCCACCTCAAAATCACACCATAGAATCCCCTTCGTCCTCTCATACCAAATCCACAACCCATTCCCTTCGAATCGCCATCAAATTCTTCGAATCTGAGATCGAAGGTTGGACACTCGAACCTTAACCTACCCAAATTCGCCCAAATTTTCACCCTACAGTCACTATGTCTCCCCAAACCCAAAACTCCGGACAATTTGCCCAAATGAACCCTAGAGTTTATTGAATTTGGAATCTAGGGCTCAACCTAATTTTAGAATTGGAGTCGAGTTGAAGTTCTTTGCTCACCGGAGTTCGAAGCTCGCCTTGATAGAGCACTCTTGTTTGAGGGAGTTCATTAGGTGAGTTTCCCACCCTTGATAAAGCAGTTCAAGTTGACTAGTCGTTTATCTCCATTTATTTTGATGTGGTTAGTCATTCATTTTCTTTCTTTTCTTTTGTTTGCATGTTTCTGTCTTCGTCCTCTCCTAGTGTTCCTCTTCCTTTCTTTCTTTCTTGTTCAAATCCGTGTCTGTTTGCATGATAGGCCATCTAATTTAGAATTGGTTAATTTAATAATTTTAGTTAGCAGTAGTTAATTTCATTCGTCTTTTTTCCTTGGTCCTTTTCACTTGATTTTCTTTTAAAAAGAGAGAAAGGATCTGGAACCCCTTGTGAGTCATTGGAAGTCTGGGCTTGCTAGTGCAAGAAGCCCAAAGGTGTTAGAGTCTGCTAACGCAGAAGCCCAATAGGCATAGTACATATTGGCTCAAAGGCATGTTTTGGTAGTTAGTAAATCTTCAAAGGTTAGTTTAGGAAAGTTGGGCAGGGGAATCTTTTGTAACTGCCTAAGAAAGCTGCTAGGAAAGTGGGGGAAGAGATTGGTTTGTCAAACAGGCTAGAAAATTAGGGTTTAAAATGAAAAAATGAAAATTGAGGAAGGGGTAATTGTTAAATTGGTAAAATCATTCTGCTACCCTAAAAGCCCTCTATATAAAGCTTGCCTTCAATGAGAATGGGCAGAGATGAAGAGGAATAAGAATGCACAAACGACTGAGCCCTTTACACTCTAACAAATACTCAAAATTTCTTGCATTTTGGCTAAAACTTGCTTGGGTTCTGCTCTTGATCTTCATAGTTAGCCAGAACTTTTGAAACTTTCAACAAATTTCTGTTTGTCTGGATTACAAATGGTCTAGGGAAGCTGAGATTATATGTGATTGGATCTGCTAATCCATTTCCTCTGTTACTGCTGCCGAAATCTTCATTCTTTTGGTTTAATTGGATATCCAGGTACCTCCTTGGACTCTACTCAATGTGAAGCTCAAAATTGAAGCATGTAATTGAAAATGTGGAGTTTAAGCATAGTATCAAATGATTTGGTTTAAAATTTAGCCTTGTTTTCTGCATTACATTATTTTTTTTACTGTATGACCTATTGTGTTTGCCTATGCTGTTGGCAGTACCTTTCTAAGGGTTGTATTAAGTTTCAATTCAGCATGTGGGTTTAGGCTTCCAGTCAATTACATTATATTTAGACTTCAGTTTTGTCAATTGGACTCTTGTTATTGTGTATTTGATCATGGACTATCATGGTATGGACTAAACTTTGGTGAATAATATTTAGTTTAGTGATGACGTTGGGTTCAAGTTGTCACACCTCCTTTTTCCGCGCCCGCGGGGCGCAGGGGAGTTTTTCCAATTAAAGGACAATCGAAATGGGATTGGTTTATTAATTTCAGAGTCGCCACTTGGGAGATTTAGGGTGTCCCAAGTCACCAATTTTAATCCCGAATCGAGGAAAAGAATGACTCCATATTACAGTCTGCGCACCAGAAATCCGGATAAGGAATTCTGTTAACCCGGGAGAAGGTGTTAGGCATTCCCGAGTTCCGTGGTTCTAGCACGGTCGCTCAACTGTCATATTCGGCTTATTTATCTGATTTTAAATACCATTATGAACCAATGTGCCAATTTTAACTTTTTACCGCTTTATTGTTATTATTTCAAAAGGATGTGAACATCGCTTAAAACATGTCCTTGGACTGCGTCACATGAAATGCACCCACAATCTGGAACATATTTTATTTGATGTTTTGGGATTTGGATCTGGGTCGCATGAAATGCACACCCCAAGTTTTAAGAAAGTAGATTATTAAACACGCACCTAAAGAGACTATCGTGTTATTATTTTGGGAAGGGCCGTGAAATTTGCTAAACGGCCCGTCCTGGAATCTAAGTATTTAATATATACATTTAGAGGGCCCCGCAGCTTCTACATTTTTGTTTGTCGAGGCTCGTCTCATTTTTATTTTAAAGGATAAACCTATAATGACTATATTTCCTATTAAGTTCGTCTCTAAAATAAAAGAAAATCTCTTAATTATTTACATGCTTGCAGATTATTTACAGCAGGATCCGAAATGCTTTTACAGAATAAGGAAACATGACCATGCATACGGACAGCTGATCGAACATTATGGGCCCAAATCCAGCTCATGCGGGATGGGCCAGACCTGGGCCACTGTTCATCTGAGGCGGGCCTGTTTGGTCTGTTTTGACCTGGGCTCGACCTTCATAAGGTTGAGGGGCGCGGACTTGTGCTAATTGTTATAAGGGTGTGGCTTGATAATTATAACGAGGCAGTTTATCAAAAGAGAATGAAAATTAACTAAGGCGGATAGTTTTATTCTTTGACATGCATTAAAAGAGAACGCTAATTACAAAACACAACTAATTTTCAAGACATAGCCTAGTATACTGCCAATCCCTTTGTCTGTTAACCTAACCAACATATGATATCGAACCATACTACATTTTTTTTTTTGTATTCACTATATGAAAGGACCAACTCCAATACCCAAACAAGATTGTAAACCATTACGCACTACATAATCATCTATATAGCAACTACATGTGGACATAGATGTCTTCAAATCTTCCCTTTTGTATTCATGCTCGACTTTCAAATTACATGGACAGTATTAGTTGTGTACCTGGTATAGAGGAACAAAAGAAGAAGGAAAAGGATCAGCTGAATAGTACACAGCAAACAACAGCACAGCAGATTCACAGCAACAACACAGCAACAACACAGCAACAACGACCAGCCAACAATGATGAAGCTCAGCAAGGAGTCGAGCAACAAATAAACAATCCCAGAAAAATAGAGTAGGAAATAACAACCCAGAATGTTGAATGTAACAACAACAGAAATCCAATGACCACAAGAAAGCTTGGCAAAACGACAGAAAAAGCAAAGCCACAAAGACAACCTGATCAAACTGGACTCTTACACAGTTTCTTCTAGACAATACTCATTCACAATGTTCTGAAATTTATTCCTGTTTTTTCCTTTTCCAGTTTTCTTACTCACAGAATCTCTCAAGACTCGAAAATCAACTCTCCCTTTTCTAATGGAAGGTCTGCCTCTTTTATAGCCTAACCTTAACACTTTACAGTCTTTTTGACAACTCAAAATTTCCCCTCCCTGTTGTTTTTCCACTCACCTCTTTTAAATAAACAAAACTCCCATCAAATTCCTGACAGCCCCTCTCTCTTTTGTTGTTAAAATGTACTAATCACTTGTTTATTTAACCAAAGTATGGGCAGCGGGAATATAATCTGACAGCACATGCTGTCCAATTATTTTAATCCCTTAAAGCTAACCATACACATGCTGCCCACGGTCCAAACCAAATGGCATTGTGTTTTAAAACCAAAATCTGAATCTGCCATTATAACCTTTCCCCTAGATGTTCTTTTAATTCAATTTGAACAAAATCAACAGGCAATACAATTCAGTTCCTAATGAGACTCAAATACGATCACAGCAGAAATAAGCAATACGAATCAAGTTGTTACCATTAACGATTGAAACTAATTGACGACATATATCGACTCGACTATATTAATCGTAACACATAACAATCAATCGTTCATATAAACAACACGTATAGAGTCCCGAATGGCTTCAGACAAATTTGTTCAAACACTGGGAACTTATATGAATTAAACTCGCTTGACGATTAATCTAATTGATGAGCACGTATATCACAGGGTATATTCAGAACACAAACAGAAGACAATTGACCAAATAAAAGGCCTTTAACATAGATGGAAGAAATCCGAATGGAAAATAACAAAAGAAAATAACCAATCATACACAATGAAACATGCTGACAACATGACTAGCAGTTGAATAAAACAAAAAGGAAAAGAAAACTTACCAAAAAATGTCCAAACAAAACTGAACCAAATCTGACTCAACATTGAACTTTTGAGGCCGAACAAACTTTAATCAGGGTGTTCTCACATGAGAACACCTTGATTAAGGTCCATTAGACCTCAAACCCCCGTTAAGGCTAGCCGGATTCCCCATGTGCATGTGTTCTAAAGTCTGGATTTTCAGATCTGGATTTTTGGGAGTTGTGGGTAGATTCGGACCAAACCAAGCTTGGTTTGGTCACGAGGACGGTCAGGGGGGTGTCTGGTATGAAGATGGGGTGGTTTGGCATAGATCGAGTTTTTTCTCGAATCTTCAAATCCAGATTCGAGACGATAGGAGGCGATTCGAGGTTCGTGGTTAGTGGATTCGTGTTCAGGGTGGTTGGATGCTTTAGGGGTGTGAAGGGGGCGGTCACCGGCGTTCGTGCCGCCGGGTTTTGGTGGAGGGGAAGCTAGGGCGGCTTGCTAGGGTTTGGGGTTTCAGCTTGGGGAAGGAGACGAGTGAGGGGTGGGGTTCGGATAGGGGGCGTGGGGTGAAGGGTTGAGTTTATATATGGGGAGTCTGATTGGATCTGAGCCGTTAGATCAGATGATCTCAACGGCTTGGATCTGAGGATGAGACATGAGACAGGGTCGTTTAGTAGTTAAACGGGGTCGTTTGGTTTAAGTGAGGGGTTGGGTCAGGCTGGTTATTTGGGTCGGGTTTGAACATGGGTCGCTGAAAGAGGTCCTGAACCGTTAGATCGGCTGGGACGGACGGCTCAGATTGATTTGCCTGAAACGACGTCGTTTCAGGAGGTGCCTGGGCAGGCCTGGTCTGGACTGGGTTTGAGTGCTGGTTTGGGCCTGTTTTTGTTCCATTTATTTTGGGCCCAACCGATTTTCTTCCTTTTTTTGTTTTTCTAGTTTTATTTTTCTTTTAAAACAAAACAACAAAAAAAATAAAATAATAGACAATAAAATAATGAAATTAAAACTAAACAACAATGGAACATTTTAACACAATTATCACCAAATATTCAAGTAAGTTAACTAAAAGCCTAGAACGAACGATGCACACATATGTATATATATATTTTTTTTGAATTTTCTTTTACTGACACATATTTTTGTATTTTTGTTTGGCAATGACTAGATGTAAAATGGACAGACCCATAAATGACTAACAACACATGTCACGGAAAACTCGAAAAATTGTACAGCGAAATCATTTGTCACTATTTTTATTTTCTTTTGGAGCGATTGCTCGTAAAGCAAAAATCACGTGCTTACAGCTGCCCCTCTTTGCCCGAAGACACGAAGGGTTTTCGCGCAAAGATAAAGCGAGCGATTTTTGCCCGTCCGAATACTCCGTGTGAAGCATTTTTTGAAAAAGCTTTGACCGAACCTTTGCTTCAGAGGTTTCCTACATATCCTGGGCAGAACAGGAATTAGGTCAATGTAGTTCGGGAAATCTTTGGTAGCTGGGACTACCGTGTGACTGTAGTGTTTGCTGTTGTTGTGCGCTGTTGTATGCTGTTGTAGGATGCTACTGCTCAACCGATCTCCCTATTACACTACTCTAAAAGGAAAACAAGAAGCTAAGCTAAACTGAGGATCCTGAAATCTTATCCATCTTCAACTTGTTCTTGTTGCCTTGCTTCCTTGTCGGCTAACGCTTTCCTCTGATGCCTTTATCTTGTGACTTTGGGAGATGATGCTGGTCCTTTGCTGACGTTTGAATGCCAGTTTTCATCACTTTGCTTGATCCGCTGGGGACACGGCTTCCTTCTTTAAATCTTCCAGTGGTTTCTTCAGTGGTATGTTTCTTCATCAGCATCGTCATACTGGGCATGCTACAACGTTCCCAAACTGCTTCTTTTGAGACGCGTTCCTTTTTCCTTTTGAATTGTGCGCTTGCCTCTGCAGTTGTCTGCTTCTTGGTGCTGGGGATTTCATTGTTTCCCGTTTGGGGATCTCTGTTGCAATCTTCCTTCTTCAGGTGGGGCTACTGATTCCAAACTCTAGAGCTAAAAGTATTCCCGCATTATACTGGTGGGCGACCTAGAACTTAAAAGTATTCCCGCATTATACTGGTGGGCGACCTAGAACTTAAAAGTATTCCCGCATTATACTGGTGGGCGACCTAGAACTTAAATGTATTCCCGCATTATACTGGTGGGCGACCTAGAACTTAAAAGTATTCCCGCATTATACTGGTGGGCGACCTAGAACTTAAATGTATTCCCGCATTATACTGGTGGGCGACCTAGAACTTAAAAGTATTCCCGCATTATACTGGTGGGCGACCTAGAACTTAAATGTATTCCCGCATTATACTGGTGGGCGACCTAGAACTTAAATGTATTCCCGCATTATACTGGTGGGCGACCTAGAACTTAAAAGTATTCCCGCATTATACTGGTGGGCGACCTAGAACTTAAATGTATTCCCGCATTATACTGGTGGGCGACCTAGAACTTAAAATGTATTCCCGCATTATACTGGTGGGCGACCTAGAACTTAAATGTATTCCCGCATTGTACTGGTGGGCGACCTAGAACTTAAATGTATTCCCGCATTATACTGGTGGGCGACCTAGAACTTAAAAGTATTCCCGCATTATACTGGTGGGCGACCTAGAACTTAAATGTATTCCCGCATTATACTGGTGGGCGGCCTAGAACTTAAATGTATTCCCGCATTATACTGGTGGGCGACCTAGAACTTAAATGTATTCCCGCATTATACTGGTGGGCGACCTAGAACTTAAAATGTATTCCCGCATTGTACTGGTGGGCGACCTAGAACTTAAATGTATTCCCGCATTATACTGGTGGGTGACCTAGAACTTAAAAGTATTCCCGCATTATACTGGTGGGCGACCTAGAACTTAAAAGTATTGAAATTGTTTCCCCGTTCTTCCGAGAAAATTTTCGACAATCGGCAGAAAATTTTCTGCCCCGGTTTTTGGTAACTTCCATGGCATTGCATCTTGTTGCCGTCATCAATTCTTTGCTCTCCTGCAACAGACAAAAGGACTTAGTCGGTTTTAATCGTGGTGGTAGCGGGTGCCTTTCTGGCGAGCAATTTTTCTCTCTTCCCCTTTTCTTGCTCTTTGTCCCCATAATTGGTTGGCGGGCAAAGTTGCCTGTTGGGGGTCTCTAGCCTGCTGGGAATTGGTTTTCAATTTATCCCCTTTTCTGCTTTCTCTTTAAACACATGATGTGGGAGTCTGCTTCTAACTCCCGAAACCACTCCCTTTTGGAGCTTACTTCTTCCAAAATTTCCGGGCACAATCTCTGCATTGCCTGGGACCGGCCTTTAAGACTGTTTGTATTATCCTGCATTGGATGAATTCCCCTTCGGTTTCTGGTAGTAAGCTTTGAAAAATCCTTTCAAGACACATTTTTAGGAAAAGAAATAAAAGATATGGAAAGGAGAAAATCTTTCTGAACCAATATTTTTTGTGGGAGGAGACAATCAAAAGAACTTATCTGGAGGACACAACTGGTCCCCGTGATCATGGAGTGCACCATAGATTCCCGACCCAGTCTATTTGCATCAATTGATTTGTCCGATGGTTTGACTTGCTGGGGATGATAAAGGAGTGTTCATTTCGTTCCGAATGTGGTAGCTTTGCTGATCTGTCTTGTCGCCTCATAGTGCCCTTCAAGGGGTTTTCACTAATGAGACTCTCTCTTTTCTCTCATCTCACGGCGCCTTATGGTGCCTGTGAAGGTTTTCACCAATAAGACTCTCTCATTTCATATTCCTCATCTTACATCGCCTCTCGGTGCTTGTGAAGGTTTTAACCGATAAGACTCTCTCATTTTATTTCTTTCGAGGATCCGGGGTGTTGTAGATACGACCCTCTCTTCTGGAGATTCTTTTGACTATCAACCCATTCCCAGTCTTAACGATCCTCTTCTTTGCTGGGGATCAGTGTATTATTCTCGGCCTTATTTGCCGGATTTGGCATCTCTCGAACATTGATCGGGAGGTCTTTTGGATGTTGATGTTGGTTTTGGTGTGGGATTGAAAAAAGGCTACAAAAATGAAAACAATTTGAAGGGTGATGTGCTACAACTTTTGGAATCAAACCTTTGTTGGAACTTAAAACATAACCTCTGCCCCAGTTTTCTTGCTTGGGGAATTTATTTTTTATGCTTATGTTGAGCTATGTGCGTTACGCACATTGTGCCTATTATGCACACTATGTACATTATGCATCCTATATTTGCTATGATGCATACTATGACCGAGCCGTGAGGCGCCTACGTATCCTCTTTGAGGAATCAGGTCAAACGTAGTTCCCACGGTTTTATATTCCTTGATTTTTCTTTTCTTTCTTTTCATTTTCTTTTCCTTTTCTTTTTCTTTTTCTTTTCTTTTCCTTTCTTTTTTTTCGTATCTTTCCCATTAGTGATTCCAAAAGAGGGGTATTGAAAGAATTTGCTTAAGGCTCAAAGAGGGAAGCGAGGGTTAAAAGTGTTTGGATAGAAGAAAGAATTGCCTCCGTCATCTCATTATTCAACAAATGCCAAATACAAACAAATAAACCAAAATTGCCATAATTTAAAGAAACTACGCATAATATCTCTTGACTGCATCTGAATTGATAGCCATGTCGACACATCTACCTTCGACATCTGTCAAACACAAAGCACCATTGGCCAAGACTCTGGTCACGATATAAGGCCCTTGCCAATTTGGGGCGAATTTGCCTTTTACCTCGACCTGATGTGGGAGGATCTTCTTCAATACCTGCTGCCCTACTTCAAACTTCCTGGGCGCACCTTTTTATTATACGCTCTTGCCATTCTCTTCTGGTACAGCTGACCATGGCACACTGCTGCCAATCTTTTCTCATCTATCAGGCTCAACTGTTCCAAGCGAGCTTTGATCCATTCATCATCATCAATTCCGGCTACAGCGACAATGCAGAGGGACGGAATTTCGACCTCCGCTGGTATCACGGCCTCAGTTCCATACACCAACAAATAAGGAGTTGCGCCTATGGAAGTCCGGACGGTAGTGCGGTAACCCAGCAAGGCAAAGGGTAACCTCTCGTGCCATTGTCTGGAACCTTCCACCATCTTTCGCAGTATCTTCTTGATATTCTTATTGGCTGCTTCGACTGCTCCATTCGCCTTAGGACGATATGGGGTGGAATTGCGGTGTGTAATCTTGAATTGTTGGCATACCTCTCTCATCAAGCTGCTATTAAGATTCGCACCGTTATCCGTGACGATCACTTTTGGGATCCCAAATCTGCAGATGATATGGGAGTGAACAAAGTCCACCACTGCCTTCTTGGTTACTGATTTGAAGGTTTTAGCCTCAACCCATTTGGTGAAGTAGTCAATGGTCACTAGAATGAACCTATGACCGTTGGACGCTGCTGGCTCGATGGGCCCAATGACATCCATGCCCCATGCTACAAACGGCCAGGGTGCTGACATCGTATGTAACTCTGTTGGCGGAGAATGAATCAAATCTCCATGTATCTGGCACTGATGGCATTTCCTTACGAAAGTGATACAGTCGTGTTCCATGGTTAGCCAATAACACCCTGTTCGAAGGATCTTTCTTGCCAATACATATCCGCTCATGTGCGGCCCACAAACTCCGGCATGTACTTCCGCCATAACCGTCGTTGCCTGCCCGGCATCTATGCATCTCAACAATCCCAAATCCGGGGTTCTTTTGTACAATGCTCCTCCACTGAGGAAGAAACCATTCGACAAACGCCGAAGGGCTCTTTTTTGGTCCCTAGAGGCATGTTCCGGATATATCCCCATCCTGAGGTATTCCTTGATATCATGAAACCAGGGTTCGCCATCTGCTTCTTCTTCTATGGCATTGCAGTAGGCGTGCTGATCACGGACCTGGATGTGTAGAGGGTCAACATACATTTTGTCAGGGTGGTGCAGCATTGATGCTAAGGTGGCTAAGGCATCCGCAACCTCATTGTGAACTCTCGGGATGTGTTTGAACTTTACCGATCGAAATTGCTTGCTCAGATCATGCAAGCATTGTCGGTATGGTATGAGCTTTAGATCTCGTGTTTCCCATTCACCCTGAATTTGATGTACCAAGAGGTCCGAGTCTCCCAAGACCAAGACGTCTTGGACATCCATGTCAGCAGCCAAGCGCAGACCCAGAATGCAAGCCTCATATTCGGCCATATTGTTGGTGCAATAGAAGCGCAGTTGAGCCGTAACAGGATAATGCCGTCCTGTTTCAGAAATGAGTACTGCTCCTATTCCAACCCCTTTTGCGTTTGCAGCTCCATCGAAGAAAAGCTTCCAACCCGGTTCCTCGGGTAATTCCAACTCATTCGTATGCATCACCTCTTCGTCAGGAAAATACGTTCTTAAGGGCTCGTATTTTTCATCAACGGGATTCTCGGCCAAATGGTCTGCCAGCGCCTGGGCTTTCATGGCCGTCCTCGTCACATAGATGATATCAAACTCTGTGAGCAGAATTTGCCATTTTGCCAACCTTCCCGTGGGCATAGGTTTCTGAAAGATATACTTCAATGGGTCCAAGCGGGATATGAGATAAGTAGTATATGAAGACAGGTAGTGCTTCAACTTCTGAGCTACCCAAGTTAGGGCGCAGCACGTTTTCTCGAGTTGAGTGTACTTGACCTCATGCATTGTGAATTTCTTGCTAAGATAGTAGATGGCCTGCTCCTTCCTCCCTGTGTCATCATGTTGCCCCAGTACACAACCAAATGAATTTTCCAAGACCGTCAGGTAAAGGATTAGGGGTTTCCCGGGCTTAGGCGGGACCAATACGGGTGGATTAGACAGATACCCTTTGATTTGGTCGAAGGCCTCCTGACACTCTGCTGTCCAACCTACTGCAGCGTCCTTTCTCAGCAGCCGAAATATGGGCTCACAAGTTGCTGTGAGTTGAGCGATGAACCTGCTGATATAATTGAGTCTACCCAGCAAACTCATTACCTCTGCTTTGTTCCTTGGCGGTGGCAAATCTCGGATGGATTCAATTTTGGACGGGTCTAACTCAATTCCCCGTCGACTGATGATGAATCCTAGCAACTTTCCTGATGGAACCCCGAATGCGCATTTGGCCGGGTTAAGCTTGATATCATACCTCCGGAGTCTTTGGAAAAATCTCCTTAGGTCTGATACATGGTCCTCCTGACGCCAAGATTTGATGATCATATCATCGACGTACACCTCTATTTCTTTGTGTATCATGTCATGAAACACAGCAGTCATTGCTCGCATGTACGTTGCCCCGGCGTTCTTTAACCCGAACGGCATTACCCGATAGCAGTAGGTTCCCCATGGCGTAATAAACGCTGTCTTCTCAGCATCCTCCTCATCCATTAGGATCTGATGATAACCTGCATAGCAATCCACAAAGGATCCGATCTCGCGCCCAGCGCAATTGTCGATCAGGATATGAATGTTGGGCAGCGGGAAATTGTCCTTGGGACTTGCTTTGTTGAGGTTGCGGTAATCAATGCATACCCTGATTTTTCCATCCTTCTTTGGGACTGGTACCACATTGGCCAACCACTCGGGATACCGAGTGACCCGAATGACCTTCGATTGTAATTGCTTAATCACTTCTTCTTTGATCTTTACACTCATTTCTGTTTTAAATTTCTTTAGTTTTTGCTTTACCGGAGGGTATGCCGGGTCAGTGGGCAATTTGTGAACCACTAAATTGGTGCTCAATCCAGGCATATCATCATATGACCATGCAAAAACATCTTTGAATTCCCTGAGAGTTTCGATCAATTCTGCTTTGACATTCGGCTCAATGTGGACGCTAATTTTGGTCTCTTGGATGTTATCAGCGTCTCCTAGGTTCACAGCCTCAGTGTCATTTAGGTTAGGCTTGGGTTTCTCTTCAAATTGGCACAGTTCTCTGTTTATTTCTTCGAAGGCTTCACCTTCGTCACATTCAGATTCGTCGTCACAAACGACCTTTTGCATCATTGAGTCGGTTTCAGATTGATTTATTAGACTAGGTCGAAGATCCGTTGTGCATGCCATGTCATTAGAACCAGTAAAAAGAGAACTGTCCAGAAAGAAAAAGAACAAGACAAAAATTAAAATGAGACAAAAGAAAAGAACTTTATTAAATTTGCGGGATAAAAAGGGTTCACACTTTTACAAAACAAAAGTAAAATTTGGATTACACCCTTGAATAATCCGATCAAACAAACAAACAAACAAAACATTAATCAAAGCCTACTACCAAGACTCCCTTCGGACAGGAAGAGGAGTAACCGTCCAATTGTTGGTCTTGGCCTCAGGCCCCACAAATTGTATCTCTGCTCTGCTAGAACCTTCTCCAGCTTCCACCATACTGACATCCGTGAACAGCCTCTCAAAACTCTGATTCAGGTCTTCATTTATACCGATCAAAGGTCCTCGAATCTTTGGGATCGCTGACCCCTTGGCACTTGCTTTAACAAAAGACCTTGAGAGGCGTGGCACTGGTTTAGGCAGAAACCAGACTCTCTTCTTCATTTTTCGCGCTTGCTTCCTGTCTGCTGCGGTTGGTTTGAACCCCAACCCGAAAGTTTCCAGATTCTTAGGAAGGGAGACAGGTTGGACTATCCCTTGAAGTTCAACTCCCAGGCCTTTTCCCGGCACAAACCCATTACCCAGCATTTCTGATACCATCATGACTGTTGCGGCAGCCACCCTAGGGTGCCGGATGATTTCTCCTTCAGAAATTTTGTTGGCCGACCCTGTATCGAGAATCTGGTAGACCCAGGGACCCTTGTCATCAGTGGTCTCTATGAAAGGCACGATGGTTCCGCCCATGGTGCATGTTGTATCCTCGCCGTGCAACACGGCCTCTTGTCTTTCCCACTCGAACTTCACTGTCTGATGTAGGGTGGAAGGCACCGCTTTAGCTGCATGAATCCAAGGTCGTCCTAACAGCAAGTTGTAAGATACCGTGGCGTCCAACACCTGGAATTCCATGGTAAATAGGACCGGACCAATGGTTAATTCAAGTACAACATCCCCCACAGTGGCGGTTCCGTTTCCGTCAAACCCCCGGACACAGATGCTATTCTCCCGGATTCTTCCACGGTCAATCTTTAACTGGTCCAGGGTGGATAACGGACAAATATTGGCGCTTGAGCCGTTATCCACCAATACTCGAGTTACTACCGAGTCTTCACATTTGACAGCTAGGTATAGAGCTTTGTTATGCTCCGTACCTTCCACCGGCAGGTCATCTTCTGAGAATGTTACCCTGTTCACCTCGAAAATCTTGCTGGCGATGGTTTCCAGGTGGTTTACAGAAATCTCACTGGGTACATGGGCCTCGTTCAATATCTTTAACAGGGCCTGACGATGTTCCTCGGAATGGAGGAGTAATGACAATAGTGAGATCTGGGCAGGTGTTTTTCTCAGCTGCTCAACCACAGAATAGTCTTGTACTTTCATCTTCCTCAGGAAATCTTCAGCCTTTTCTTCTGACACTGGCTTTTTGGTTGCCACTGGGTTGGTTTTTCTTAACTCCACCGGGGCAAAACATCGACCTGATCGAGTCAGCCCTTGCGCTTCACAACTGACTTCTTCCACCTGTTTTCCTTGGTACGTCACCACTGCTTTTTCATATTTCCAGGGCACAGCCCTGCTGTCAAGCATTGGCAGTTGGACCACCGGCTTTATGGTCACCCGTTCTCCACATACCCCTTTCAACATGACTGCCGGTGTGGGCAGGATCCCTGGTATTACCAACTTGCTTGGCTCGGGTTTGCTTGCTATGACGGACGGGCTCTTCCCCCATATTACTACCGGTTTGACGCCTTCTCCCTGCGACTGTACATTTGTTCCTCCACTGGTTAAGCCTTCTTTTGGGGCAGCTTGGATCATCATCACTGTCTGTGAGGGTTTTCTTAATTCTCCTCCCTCACACACCAACTCAATCATGTGAGTTTCGTGGTGCGCTGGCAGTGGGTTTTGGTTGATGTTAGGAGCCTCCGGTGTCTGGACCTCGATCTTATTGGTGTCAATAAGATCCTGTATGGCATGCCTTAACTTCCAGCACTTCTCGGTATCGTGCCCGAGCATCCCTGAACAGTATTCACAACTGATTGAACGATCCAAATTCTGAGGCGGGGGATTTGGTTCCTCGAGTATGGACAGGACTAACCAGACCCAATTGCCGCAGCTTGTGGAACACAGCGGTGTAGGTTTCTCCCAGTTCGGTGAAGGTTCTTTGCTTCCGCAACCTGTCATTTCTGGCATCTGGATTTCCCCGGAAACCTGCCCCTGAAGGATTTCTATATGCCCTTGGTGGAGGGTAAGTGTTTTGTGGTGGTGCATATATGTTTTGGGGAGCCGGTGCGCGCCATTGTGGGCGAACCGGAGGCTGAGTGTATACCTGGGCTTGGTGTATGGAACAATGTGGTTCTCGAGGTGGATAGAAATTTTGTGGTGGGTTGTATGGGTAGTTTGACCTGTGAGGCCTGGGTTGGTTGTAGTGCGGCCTGCCAGCCCTGGACCAACTGCCTGCCTCGATCGTGGCAACCTCTTCTTTCTTTCTTCTTAGCGCACCTCCCGTGCCACTTTGAATAGCCTGGGTTGTGGCCTTAAGTGCCGAATAGTTTAAGATCTTGTCCGACCTCAAACCTTCTTCTATCATGACCCCTATTTTGACCACCTCGTTGAAAGATTTTCCAACCGTTGTCACCAAGTGACCAAAGTAGGTTGGATCCAATGTCTGCAAAAAGTAGTCTACCATCTCTCCCTCTCTCATGGGAGGATCGACCCTAGCTGCTTGTTCTCTCCAGCGGAACCCGAACTCGCGAAAACTTTCCCCGGGTTTCTTCCCAGTTCTCAATAACGTGAGACAGTCAGGGACTATCTCCAGGTTGTATTGGAAATGACCTGTAAAAGCCTGCGCCAGATCATCCCACGTGTACCACCTGCTGAAATCTTGCCTGGTATACCATTCCAGTGCAGATCCACTCAGACTTTGGCCGAAATAAGATATCAAAAGCTCATCCTTGCCTCCTGCCCCTCTCATTTTGCTACAGAATCCCCGCAAATGTGCCATGGGATCACCGTGTCCTTCATATAAATCAAACTTGGGCATCTTGAACCCAGCCGGGAGTTGGACGTCTGGGAAAGGGCACAGATCTTTGTATGCCACGCTGACTTGATTGCCCAGCCCGTGCAAGTTCCTGAAGGATTGCTCCAGGCTTTTGAACTTTCTCAACACTTCATCCTGTTCAGGGGCCTTAACCGGTTTCTCAACCTCTGCCGGTACTTCCAAGTGTGGATTGTAAGCCTATGGTTCGGGTGCATGGAATGTAGGCTCAGGGGGATAGTATTGTGCATCGTGATCCTGAAACAATGGCTCACTGGTCGTTCTCTGCAAAGGGGCTGATGTAGGTCCCACAAAAATGGGAATATTGGGTGTTGGGAGAGGTTGATGGGGTGGTGGAGCTTGGGAATCATGAGGGCTTCTTTCTTGATGATAGAGGGGATTTGGGCGGCTTGTGGAAGGGCCAGAGTGAGGGTACTCCGGCATGTGTCCCAGTGTCTCAGGGCTCTTTTGTGTTTTGGCCAGGGCTAGCTGCATTGCATGCATCTCTAGTCCCATCCTTTCAATCTTTTCCATTGCCTCTTTTAGCAACTGGCTCATCGGCCTTTCTTCCTCATTACTATTCTCTGAAGTAGTCATGCTTGTTGCTACCGGTCCTTTGGATCTGGTTTGGTATGAATGTGTTGCCAGAATTCTTTAACAACTAACTGTCTGATATCAGACAACAACAAACTTTGTTAGTGTTAGAGCTTAACAGATTTGATCATAACACATAGAGGATGCAATGCACCTAGGCAGTTAACCGTTTCTACATGCTTTGCTTCAAACCATATGCGTCATCCCGGTTTGTTCATTCGTCTCTTTTTAAAGTATTTTGCGAAACCCCGCGTTTTATTTTATTTACATTTTTCTTTTCTTTATTTATTAAAAGCGGTCGAATCTTATGGGGATTACCTACGTATCACGTCCCTGCGTGAATCAAACCAGGCGTAGTTCTGCCTTAAAGTAAAGAAACACACAATTCTTGTGAAATCATTAAATTCATTCTCAAAATTTTGCTATTACAAATTTCATCAAGCAAGGAATAGCAATAGTACAGACTCCATGGTCTTAAACTCGGTTTAATGAAAAGAAAACAACATATGGAAAAACAACCAAAGCCAAATAAACAGGACTTGACCAAAACTAATTCTCCAATTTAAGGGGCCACGAGGCATCATCCGGCCTTTTCGCGGCTCTAGGTGTAAGGTCTCTTTGCAGGCTCTTCAACTCGTTCATAATCCGGCGGACGCAGCCCATGATGGAAACAAGGAGGGTCTTCCGAGGTGTTCGCTCACATTCCAAGCATTTCATGTAGATGTAATGCCCTATTTCATCAATCCTTGCTTGAATGTTATCTCTTTCACTGAGCAACTGCCTGATTTGTTGGTTCTTTAACCCCAGTGCTTGAGCATTGTTGGCAAGTCGATCCTGAAATAACTCCATTTGTCTTTCCATGCAGGCCATTGCATCGTAGCACTGTCTTCTGTCGGCCTGGGCGTCTTGTGCTTGTTTGACGATCCGATCATGTAGAGTGGAGCTCGTCTCCCTTAATATTATGATGCTCATTTCATAATCCCTTATGACCTGTTGCAAACGCTGCTTCCGGGCCATTGCGTACTTTGCCCATCTGACCTTCATCCTTGTTATGCAATCTTTTGATTGTTCTAATTCTTCTTGACTTTGGATGACCTCATTTCTCAAACTTGCTATCAATCTTTCATCAGAGCGACGCTTCTGTCGGTCAACGTTACTCTTACTGGCTTGGCGAAGGCGGGCCTTCAAGGTTTGGTTTTCTTGGGCTAACTTGTTTCTTTTAGCCTGCTCCGAGGCGACTTGCACATTGTTCTCAAATACAAGCCTTTCAACTTGTTGCTTTAGCTTTCCGATTTCGACCCGGTAACCTTTCTCCCTTTTCAACCATCCCCATTGCTCTTGTGAATCATTGGTAAAGTGTTGGATGTGGGCCCTTTTAGCAGGTCTTTGCCGAGTCTGAAACCTTCTTTCGAACCAAGCATCGTACTTTGGGTCTACCTCACCTTTAGCTAGCTCTCGTACCATGGTTTTGGGCTCCAAGAATCTACATTCATGCCACAGTTTTCTAATCTTCCCCTCGGGGAATATGACCCCCGGGCTTAATTCCAGGGCATGCTTGCTCAGGTTTTCATCATTAGGGACTACTTGAAACCTGCCCAGTTGTCGTAATACCCGATGAGGGGCATATGGCTGGATGCTGCGAAGCCCTATTAAGAGAGCATGACATTCTTCAGCCGACATGTAGATAACCTCAGTATCAGTTAACCAACCAAATGCCCATTCAATTTGGTTAGCTGTTGTTGACCTTAACCGTGTAAACCATTCCTCGACACCTTCAGGAAATCTGGCGCCTGTCATGCGCTTCTTGAATCCGCTGATACAATTCCTCTCGGTTAACCCATGGTTCATGTATCCTACTCGGTGATGGAGGTGTTCCTGTATCCATAGCTGAAGTAACAGGTTGCAACCCTGGAAGAACTTGCCTCCTTCTCGGCATATAGTCAGAGCCCGGTAGATTTCGGACAAAATCAAAGGAACCACAGTACTATTGGTTCTTTTGATCGCCACGTCGGCCATCCCTACCAGACCTATCTCTATCTTTTTGTCCTTCCTTGGGCAGACCATGACTCCCAAGAATGCTGTGATAAAAGCCAAAGTACGTCTTGCTTCCCATTTGTTTCTGTTCCCGCCATGAGTTAGCCCAAGGTTTGGTTCCTCGAAACCCTGCGGGGTTCCGTACCGCTGATACAAGAAATGGAGATCACAACACCCTCTTGATAAATCGTCATGTTGTACCTTCCGACTAATGCTTAGTAGATCCAGAAACGCATGCGGGGACACTGGCCTTGGCGAAAGCAAATATTGCCCTCTTAACTTCTCGTTCAGTCCCGCATATCCGGCAACTTCCTCAAGTGTCGGTGAAAGTTCAAAGTCAACAAAACGGAATACATTGCAGGTGGGGTCCCAAAATGGTATTAGAGCTTCAAGAATATCTGTCCTCGGCTCAACACCCAACAAATTTACAAAACCTCCCAATATTCTTCCTATTACCCCTTTGCTATCGGCTTCCAAGTCATTCCACCACATGTGGAGTTGTAGAGGGACCTCGCTGAGGGCTGAGAATGGTTCATTTTGCTCTGTGTTCATCCTGCACATTTATTAGGGTGACCTTTTAGGTGAAAACAAAAACCTTTATTTTGACTCTAACCAAAAATCTTTGGACAAAAACGAAAAATTTATTTATATACATGTGTATACATATATTTTGGTAAAAATGGAAAAAGAGTCGGACCCGATGAGGGTTGCCTACGTATCTCACATCCGGTGAGAATCAAACCGACGTAGTTCGGGTGATAAACTAACTGGTTTATTTATTTCTATATATATATATATATTTTTTTTTTTTTATGTAAAAATTTCTCAACATTCAAAACCGGTCATCATGCATGTTTGAAGCAAATAAATGCACACGCAGTGAGTAGGATGCATCAGGATGGCCTTTTCTATTTCAGGTTGCTATTCCTAGACGGACCCAACCCCTGTGTTGAGTCCCCTAAGTCAAATGCACATGATGCAAATAAACGTTCCTACTAGGGATCCGGCATGTGGCTTTGTTATACTAGGTTCAGAACCTGGGTGTTTGTTCTAGACCTGGCTTACCCGAGCGGACAGCTCGAGCCGAGGGGGGCAGCGTACCGGGAATACAGAAGCTTCACCGGCTTAGCAACTTGTCCGAACCTCGTTCTAAATTGGGATTTGACACTATACAGAAAAGAAGTCGTACGAAGTACACCCTTCTTCATGATTCAGAAGACTCAGAAAGGATATGGGTTTCGGCACAGTTTATATACAGTCCAAATAATATCAAAGCGGTAAAAGCAGCATTTAACACATTAGGCTCAAACATGTAAAAATCAGATAAAACCAAATATAACAATTTATCTAAGCTCGAATTTCTAACCCTGAACCAGTGGTTCTGGGTCAGATCCCCAGCAGAGTCGCCAGAGCTGTCACACCTCCTTTTTCCGCGCCCGCGGGGCGCAGGGGAGTTTTTCCAATTAAAGGACAATCGAAATGGGATTGGTTTATTAATTTCAGAGTCGCCACTTGGGAGATTTAGGGTGTCCCAAGTCACCAATTTTAATCCCGAATCGAGGAAAAGAATGACTCCATATTACAGTCTGCGCACCAGAAATCCGGATAAGGAATTTTGTTAACCCGGGAGAAGGTGTTAGGCATTCCCGAGTTCCGTGGTTCTAGCACGGTCGCTCAACTGTCATATTCGGCTTATTTATCTGATTTTAAATACCATTATGAACCAATGTGCCAATTTTAACTTTTTACCGCTTTATTGTTATTATTTCAAAAGGATGTGAACATCGCTTAAAACATGTCCTTGGACTGCGTCACATGAAATGCACCCACAATCTGGAACATATTTTATTTGATGTTTTGGGATTTGGATCTGGGTCGCATGAAATGCACACCCCAAGTTTTAAGAAAGTAGATTATTAAACATGCACCTAAAGAGACTATCGTGTTATTATTTTGGGAAGGGCCGTGAAATTTGCTAAACGGCCCGTCCCGGAATCTAAGTATTTAATATATACATTTAGAGGGCCCGCAGCTTCTACATTTTTGTTTGTCGAGGCTCGTCTCATTTTTATTTTAAAGGATAAACCTATAATGACTATATTTCCTATTAAGTTCGTCTCTAAAATAAAAGAAAATCTCTTAATTATTTACATGCTTGCAGATTATTTACAGCAGGATCCGAAATGCTTTTACAGAATAAGGAAACATGACCATGCATATGGACAGCTGATCGAACATTATGGGCCCAAATCCAGCTCATGCGGGATGGGCCAGACCTGGGCCACTGTTCATCTGAGGCGGGCCTGTTTGGTCTGTTTTGACCTGGGCTCGACCTTCATAAGGTTGAGGGGCGCGGACTTGTGCTAATTGTTATAAGGGTGTGGCTTGATAATTATAACGAGGCAGTTTATCAAAA